>NC_053390.1:702711674-703396410 GCF_905171765.1 Bufo bufo | reverse complement strand
TGGCGCATGCCAGTCCATTTTCATGCCACAGAATAGTGCCCCAACGAGGCGGCCGCTCATCCGGACAGAGCCCTTCCAGGAACATCGGGGGTCCCTCATGGACAAGTTTGGCAGGCCAATTGTGTATCTGGGCAAGAGCCAGATATGCAATAATTTCAACTTCGGTCACTGCATGTTCAGTGGGTGCAGGGACCTTCACGTGTGCACAGTCTACTTTTGGGCACATCCCAGGTCCACCTGTCCTAAAAAATCTGCCAAGCAGGCATGACAGACCGACGTTAACGTTGACCTCCTGGAGGCACTCCTGGAAGGTCATGACGACCGGCAGTTAGTGCAGTATTTGATTACTGGCCTGTCACAAGGGTTCCACACGGGTTTGGTGGCCCTGCCGCATTCAAATTGGGAGTGCGAAAACCTCCTCTCTGCCAGACAGGATCCTGAGGCGGTGCAAGCGGCATTATCCTTGGAGTTGGACAAAGGGTTCCTCATTGGTCCGTTTGACTCGATTCCCTTTGAGGTTTGGAGGGTCAACCCTATTGGGGTGGTGGCTAAGAAAGGCTCAAATAAAAGAAGACTGATCTACGATCTCTCGGCTCCTCATTCTTCTCACATCCCTAGTATTAACTCTCTCATACCATCGGAAGAGTTTAGCATGACGTACTCCTCTATCGATGAGGCCATTCAATTCATTCTCAAGGCAGGCAGGGGGGCCTGGTTGTCTAAAACTGATATTGCTGATGCATTTAAATTGCTCCCGATCCTCCCGCAACTGTGGCAATATTATGGCATCAAGTGGGCAGGCAAATACTACTTTGCCAATCGTCTAACGTTTGGATCAAAAAGCAGCCCATGGCTGTTTGACCGTCTGGCCCAGGCTCCTATGTGTATTCACTACCTGGATGACTTCCTGCTGGTGGAGCACCCCTCCCGACAGCCCTCTGGTTTGTCCTCCCTGCTGGAGTTATTTTCAGCGCTTCAGGTTCCTGTAGCCGCAGGGAAGACGGTCGGCCCTTCCTCGACAATCACCTTCCTGGGGGTCATTCTGGATTCTGCAAGGTTGGAAGCAAGGCTCCCCGGGGAGAAGTTACAACAGATACGATTAGCCATCCAGGAAGCTGCCAAATCCTGCTTCCTGACCAAGATGAGCCTCCAATCGTTGCTAGGCCGGCTGAACTTTGCCATGAGGGTCATGCCTCAGGGGCGCACCTTCGTGTCCCGGCTCTTGCTGCTCCTGCCATCGGCCCCAGAACAGGACAGTGTCGTTCGTTTGGACCAACAGGCCATGGCAGACCTGTCAATGTGGAGCACATTCATGTCCTCATGGAATGGCGTGAGATTGTTTATTCCCCCCCGGGACCCGTCCTCTCCCACGGTCTATTCTGACGCGGCCGCATCCAAGGGCTTTGCAGCCATATTTGGCAACCACTGGCTTGCCAGTGCCTGGCCGTCCCAGATTATGATGGATGGACAGGCCCTTCGGTCATCCCCCCTGTTGGAGTTGTATCCGTTGGTGGCAGCGGCCCATGTATGGGGCCACGATTGGTCAGACTCAAGGGTGTTATTCATTACCGATAGTCAGGACTTGGTCGACATCATCCGCAATGGCAGAGCAAAATCCCCCAAGATCATGGCTCTCATGCGTAGGCTGGTTTGGTTGTCCATGGTGCATAATTTTTGCATTGAGTGCTCCCACATTCAGGGTTCCAAGAATACTGCTGCGGATGCACTGTCCCGGTTTAACGTCGATATCTTTTTTCAGAACATGCCACTCGCAGACGCAACGGGGGCAGACGTTCCAGCATACAGCGACCTGGTGTGGGACTAACATCATTGATCAGCAAAGCAAAGGACCTGTTGCACCAGAGCCTGTCTGAGAATACAGTCAGGAACTATCGTACGGGCTGGAATCTGTATAGAAAATTTGCCGAGAGTCATCCACAGGGCAACGTGGATGACGTGTCATTCATAATGGCTTTCATCGCGCATTGCCATGTCAACCTCGGACTTGCTCACAATACCATCCGCCTGTATTTGGCGGGGGTTCAACATCAGTTCACGTTGGACAATCCGGCCCGGATCTCTTTCTTTACATCGCAGGCAATCAAGGCCACGCTCCGGGGCATTGAGAAAGCAGGGGCAAGTAGGCCGGTGGTCCGTCAACCCATGTCCGGCTCCTTGTTTAGGCAGTTGTCCTTGGCTCTGGATGGTGATCCTTTTGGGCCCTTGGTTAGCACCATCATTAAAGCCGCCCTTTACCTAGGGTTTTAAGGGTTCCTTCGTCCGGGGGAATTCACCGCTTCCGTCCGGAACGGCCGTCATCTCCAGAAGCAGCACTTGACCTGGCATCACGACCTGTTTGTGCTGAGCATTCCGTCTACCAAGACCGCTCAGACAGGGCCTCCAACCCTGGTATCATTCTTCCCCTCGCACAACGACTGGTGCCCGGTCAAGGTGCTGTGACAATTGTCTGTGGCCCTGCAGGCGGCGGCAGCAGATAGTCCCCTACTTCCCTTCAAAGGAGGGCCGTTGTCCACGCCCCAGTTCATGTCACATGTGCGCTCATTAATGGCGGGGTTAGGTCAGGACCCGAAGGGCATCTCGGGACACTCCTTTCGTATTGGGGCGGCCTCTGCGGCATCTAGACACCAGATACCTCCTCATGTCATCAGGTGCATGGGGCGCTGGAGGTCGTCATGTTTTTCTAGATACATTCCAAATCCTCAATCAGAGATCCGTAATGCTTTCTGTTCTCTTGCCCTGTAACAGTACAATAAAGTATCTGTCCGTATGATTGTGTCTCCTTTTTGGCCCCTTTTAGGCCTATCCTCGTTACAGGCTTCCGGCATTAACAAGCCAGAGGTTGGCGCTAGCTACTACGTCCAGGGACCGTCGCCCTGACCACAAGTAGGTAAGGCTGCCGTGCAGCCTGTATTTGTGGGAGGGGCATAGGCCCCACCCCTTGGCTATAAATTCCACGGAGTGCAAGGGACGGGACGTGCAGCCAGGTACCCCTCCCTCCCTTCCCTTTTTCTTAGCTCTTCCTTAAGGATAGGCCCCCTTTTAGGCCTATCCTCGTTACAGGCTTCCGGCATTAACAAGCCAGAGGTTGGCGCTAGCTACTACGTCCAGGGACCGTCGCCCTGACCACAAATATATATATATATATATATTCAAAGAATGAAGAGGCAGCACTTCCAGTTGTTAGGTGATAGGGTGACGACCCCAAACTTTATTCCAGCTACGTTTCTGCCTTCTCAATGAGGCCTTTGTCAAGCTATTTGTGGTATTATATATATATATATATAGACGGAAAAGGACAGCACATCCAGTAGTACAAAAAGTAATAAATTTATTGGGCCACAGTGGCGGTGAGGCCTCACTGCCACTGTGGCCCAATAAATTTATTACTTTTTGTACTACTGGATGTGCTGTCCTTTTCCGTCTGTAATTGAGGGTAAGCAGTGATTTCCCTGGACATAGCACCCGTTGTTGATTTTGTGAATTGGTGCTGCCATACGTTCCCATTATATATATATATATATATATATATATAATAGATGAAAGTTCAGGGCAGCACTCCTTGTAGCAAACGTTGGGTGCCAGCAGTATCGACACTCGACCACAGTGTCAAATAGCCAGAAGAATAAACACACCGCAGCACATCCATAAGGTGAAAATTGTGGGATCCTTTATTCACCCAAGCAGCGACGTTTCGGTCCGCTTGCTGGGACCATTTTCAAGCAATTGCTTGAAAATGGTCCCAGCAAGCGGACCGAAACGTCGCTGCTTGGGTGAATAAAGGATCCCACAATTTTCACCTTATGGATGTGCTGCGGTGTGTTTATTCTTCTATATATATATATATATATATATATAGATGTCATAAATAAGTATGCAAGAATATTACTATTTTGATCATTAAACTTGTTATAAACTATGATCTAAAATATAGGACCCCATAATAATAAAATAAAAAAGTGGTTGTGGTGCTCTCCCAAGCCCCTTCTGCTCCTGTTGGCTGTGCTCAACCTTTATCAGGACTGAGCAGGTTAGCCATATCTACAATTTTAGTGCACAGTAAATATTGTAAAAACATGTAAAAATGCTTTTTTCCCCCTCAATTCCAACCCATTAATAATTTTTGCACAGCTTTCCAACACGTTGTATAGAAATTTAAATGGAGCTATTAGAAAGCACAACTTGTCCTATAAAAAAAAAGCCCTCATACAGCTATGTGAACAGAAAAGTAAAAAATTATGAGTCTTGGAAGGCAGGGAGTAAAAAATTAAAACAAAAAAAATGAAAATTCTTTTGTAGCACCAAGCGGATAACCCCTTGACGACCTCCGCCATACATGTACAGTGGTAGTTGTCGCTTTAAAGATGGCACCCCCGCACAAGCGCAGCAGGTGGCATAGCCGCTGGGTATCTGCTGCTTCAAATAGCAGAGGCCTGGGCTAATGTCTGCAATCGTCCTTGATGCTGCCGGCCGAAATGGGGGAAGCTGTTATGTTCCTGTGATGGGGAACGGGCTCTCACTGGTATACTCCAACACAGAAAGCACTGTATTGGAATATACAGAATACTGTGTTCTGTGATGGATAAATATCCATCACAGAATATAATTAGCAATCTAATGATGCAATCTAGTGCTTGTTATAGTCACCTAGGATGACTTAGAATAAAGTTAAAAAGAAAATAATAAAAGTTCAAATCACCCTCCCTTCCCCAAAAAAGAAAATAGATAAATAATTAATAAAAGCCTTCACCGCGTCCAAAAACGCTCGTACTAATAAAAAATATTTATCCCATACGGCAAATGGTGTAACAGAAAAACAATAAAAAATTGCCATGTTTTCTTCACTTCACATACCCCAAAATCTGTGAAAAGTACAGATCGCCCTGCAAAAAATGAGACTTCACACAGCTCTATGGACATAAATATAAAAAAGGTATAGAGGTTAGAATATGGTAATATATAATTTAAAGAAAAACCTTTAAAAATGTGGTATTGTTGTAATCGTACTGACTCAGAGAAAGAAGGTCAGTTTTACTGCATACAGAATGCTGTAAAAAAAAATAATACATAAAACTGTGGTGGAATTGCATTTATTTTAAAAATTCCACACCATTTGGAAATTTTTTTCAGCTCCCCGCTAAATGATATGAAATACTAAATGGTGCCACTCTTACAGATGTTCCCGATAATTAGACAGTATGGAGACCTTTTAGTGAAGAATATTCAGAAGAAAGTAGATAACAAAGAATTCATAGATATGAAGAAGTAAGTACATATCTTTATTACAGTTTATATAAACTAGAGCATGGCTCTTGGCATGTTTTCAGGACAGATTCCTGATGGACAAACAAGAGGGATCTGCCACATAAATTCATTGGCATACATGTTCTCTTTTTTCTGTCCTTAAAGGCCATGTTCATATGTGCCCACATTGCAGAGAAAAATTAAGTTTTAATATATGCAAATGAACCTCTAGGAGAAACGTTAGTGACGTTACTGTTACTCCTAGAGGCTAATCTCTCTCTGCAACTGCAGTGCCCTCTCCACTTTGATTGACATGGTCAGGCGTGATGATGTTTACACTGCCTGCCCCTGTCAATAAACAGTGGAGATGGCACAGCAGTTACGGAAAGAGCAGAGCCTCCAGGTGTAACGGCAACGCCTACATTGCTCCTAGAGGCTTATTTGCATATATTGAAACTTCATCAGTCTCAGCAATGCAGACATGTATGAACATGAGACCAACGCAGATGTCTTCAGCTGCCAAGTCCACATGTAACAGGTCATTCAGTTTCATAGGTACAAATCTGCTGACAGATACCCTTTAAGCAGGTGCAATTGTCTAAGCAATATGTTATTGAATTGTAGTATATTGTATCATATTATTGACCAAACTAAGGCTACTTTCACACTTGCGGCAGGACGGATCTGACAGGCTGTTCACCATGTCGGATCCGTCCTGCGGCTATTTCGCCGTGCTGCCGGACCGCCGCTCCGTCCCCATTGACTATAATGGGGACTGGGGCGGAGCTCCGGCGCAGCATGGCGGTGCACGGCGAAAGCCGCCGGACTAAAAAACCTGACATGCAGTAATTTTAGTCCGGCGGCCTTTCGCCGTGCACCGCCGGAGCTCCGCCCCCGTCCCCATTATAGTCAATGGGGACGGAGCGGCGGTCCGGCGGCACAGCAAAATAGCCGCAGGACGGATCCGACATGGTGAACAGCCTGTCGGATCCGTCCTGCCGCAAGTGTGAAAGTACCCTAAAAAGTTATGACAGAGCCCTAATCCATTATACATACACAGGACACAATCATTATATTTTAACTATGACATGAGTACAGTACATCCCTATTTTGTGATTCCAGCATCTTTGGAAGCTACAGCATGGACATTGTTCTGAGTACATCCTTCAGTGTGAATGTCGATTCACTGAACAATCCCAATGATCCATTTGTGACCAACGGAAGAAACCTTTTCACCTTCTCCTTTTTAAACCCTCTGTTCTTAATAACACGTAAGTTAGAGACTATCTACTGAGATCAATTAAGAGCTTTTCAATAAATAGCAGTAAATAACAGTAGTGCAAACTCAAAATATAGTGGAGCAGCGACTGCGCAGGTGCCGCTACACAGCCAAAGAAGAACCTTTGCCCATGATCTGCTAATTGGTGCAGGCAGGAAATTGTCAGGGCCAGGAGGCAAAATGTCTAGTCCTGTCAATCTTGCGACAGGTGGGCACCCCCTCACAGGTTGAAACGTCCTTGCTGATGAGATGAATTGATTCACTCATCTCTAATGTAGACATTACAGCACATACAGCCATCGCCTGTCCACTACTGTCCCCATAGTAGTCAGAGACGGCTTGTAGCTTCTAAACAATAGGGAAATAATAACCACTGTGCTTATGAGATGATTAATGTTTTGTTTGTATCCTCCTCATTTTTCTTACAGTGCTGTGTCCATTCCTGATTCCTATTTTGGACAAATTCAACTTTACCTTCCTTCCAATAAATGTCCTCAACTTTTTTCAAGATGCCATAAAGAGCATTAAAAAAAACAGGCAGAAAGGAATCCACAAGGTAAGTGAATGTTTAACTCTAATATGTGGTGGGATTTGGCTCTTGTCCCTTGTCACCAATATTGATTGGTATGGAAAGATTATGTCAATTTTGAGCTGAAATTGATTAAGAAATATCAGAAAACTCCATTAAAGGGGTTGTCCGGGAGAATTAAAAATTTTGGACAAGCCCCCGAATGGTCTAAAATTTTAAAAAATGATGATGTACTCGTTTGCCAGTAGTGTCCGGTTCTCCTGTCGCTGCTTGTTTACAGGCTGCAGTGGTGACGTGTAAGTATATGCCATGTATACTGGCAGGAGGACAGTACCAGTGGCTCAAAAATGGCAGCAAAGAAAGCAGTAACTATAGCATCATTCTTTATTTTTGGACTGTTCAGGGGCTTGTCCGAGATTTTTAATTATCTGACAACCCTTTAAAAAAGAAAGGACGGGTTAAAAAAATTAAGGGTGGGTTTAATAAATGAAGCAGTGAATGTAGTCCCTAAGCTATGTATCTGGATGTAGTCCTAATGTCAAAGGGATTAGAAATACTGAAATCCTTGAACGAGGGCATAATTTTCAACATGGCTTTCATTTTCTGATTGTTTCTTTGGCCTTTTAGGATCGAGTAGATTTCCTACAACTCATGGTAGATGCTCAGGCTAATGACAGCAATGGAGAAGCGAATCATGGCTATAAAGGTATGAACCCTCATTGTCTGCATCTGTGTCCTGTCTGTAGGCCTCCAAACACTGAGCAGATGTGCAGAAAACTAGAAAATTGTTAGCGAAAGAATATGCAGTATTATTATATCATTGCAACTTAATGCAAAAGTATTAGAAAATCTGTATTGGGTAGATCCTCCCTACCTCAGAAGAGTACTGATTGAAGTTGCGTTGTTGTGCCCCTACCATTGCTCTTTGGCTTCTTGCACACCACTTAGAGATTGAAGAAGCAGAATCCCAGCATTTTTAAAAGGAAGACTTTTTTAACAAGAAATCAGAATTTACATTTCTGCGGAGTGATTATAACCTACTCTTTCCCATTGCATTCTATATATTCTAAACTTAAAGCATAAAGATAGCAAATATACATTTTTGTGAAAAATGTAAAAAGAAATACTTCCTCTCATATCACATTGTATGCCCAGCGAAATTCAAGATGATTGGAACCAACTCTGCCTTGTATGTATTTCACAGAACTGACGGACACTGAAATCATGGCTCAGGGGCTTATCTTCATTATAGCTGGTTATGAGACCACCAGTACTACACTTATGTTTCTGGCTTACCATTTGGCAACTCACCCTGATGTCCAAACCAAACTCCAAGAGGAGATTGACACCTTACTTCCCAATAAGGTAACACCAATAGGTAAAATAAATTGTCAGTAACTAGTTCCCTCCTGTTTATTCTGTATCTCGGTACACAGTACTGTACGTATATCATATCAGGTGATATATCATATCCAGCACACTGTCCTGGGTGTACGAGGTTAAAGTATAAAATAGAAAAGCTAAAAAGGTGCAATGGGAGTAAATATACAGCACCAACCATTATACTTACAGTTCAGGTAAAAGATACCTACCCAACAAATAACAAAGTCTAATAGCGCAGAATGGAGAAGTAACGTTGAGCATGTTCTATAAAATAAGTTCTTATGAATGACGCAAAAAACATATTTACAGCACGTTCAGACCTTCAGTTTGATGCTTCAGGATGGAACATGTCTCTGTTCTCTTGTAACAGTAGCACTGTAGGTACAAGCAGCAAGTAGTATTTAGTACTTAAAATCAAAGTATTAATCCTCTTCCATCAAACATTCTTAGTTATATGCGGTTATAATACATCTATGCCCTGCTCCCATATTCAGATGGAAGTAAGCAGATTTGCCATTCAGCCATAATGATTGCCACAGCTCTCTCAGAATATAATTCTGACAATTGAAAAGTGATGTCATTGGGGAACATGGTATGTCAATAAACTCTTATCTAGGAGGGCAAAAAGCTGTCTACATAATAGGTCAATGTCTGGCCCTTTAAATAGGCCTTAGAACAATGACTTTGTATAAAAAAATAAAACCAGAATCTTTTCTATAAGAAAAAGACCTCCCTTCACAGACAGCTGTTCGGAGTTGTTGCCCTTCATCAGTGCAGATGAGGGTACTGGTTAAGAGGCCTTTGACTTGGGTCTAGGAGAATTAAGTTTCTCCTTGTGGAGACCTCCAAGTTGGCATCGGAGTCTTATGGGCCAGAGAATGCTCCTTGAGAAAAGGGAAATGTAAATAAGCTCTTAGCTCGTATCTTGTAGAACAAAAGCTGGCTCCACCTATTGGATGGCTATCCTATATGTCAGTGTCTGGCTCTTTCGATAGGCCTTGGAACAATGAAGTCAAGAGCTAAATCTTTTCCAGAAGAAAAAGACCCATGTGCAGACTGCTGTTTTAGGGTTTTTGCCCCTCATCAATGTAGAACAGGGTACTGGTTTGGCTAAGTAAGACACTTTTAATGTGGGTATGGGGGACTTTTTGTGAAATGTATGAAGGCCTTTACATTACAAGGTAATCTCAAGCAATAAACAAGCGATGCATTCATTGTCTGCAGGCTCCTCCTACATACGAAGCTCTGATGCAGATGGAATACCTTGATATGGTGCTTAATGAAAACCTGCGGCTCTACCCTGCAGCCGGCAGAATTGAACGTGTATGTAAGGCAACGACTGAGATTAATGGAGTAACTATCCCCAAGGGTGTTGTGACTGTGATCCCAGCCTTTGTGCTGCACCGTGACCCAGAGCTCTGGCCTGAACCAGACGAATTCAGACCTGAAAGGTATACATATGCGAGTATTTAGTATATTAGTACAAAATAGTATAAAGACAAATTACCTGTTCATAGGAAGAATTTACATCTGAAAAACATCACTTTATTAAAGGGGTATTCTGGGAGGTCAGGCGTGCTCACTGCCGCTCCGTTCATCTCTTTGGGACTGTTGGAGATAGTTGAGTACCATTTCCATAGAGATGAATAGTGAGCCAATATGCATGCCTGACCTGCCATTCCTTTTATTTCGAGAGGCCCGGTGGCGTTTAGGGCCCTCGTTCTCGTGATTTTTGGGGATCCTAACAGTAGGACCCCCACTGATTAAATACTTATACCCTATCCCGTAGATAGGGGATTAATTGAAATAACCAAAATACCCCTTTAAATTGCTCTACTAAACTCCTGTACATTTAAAAACTGATTTTTTTTTCCCAAAGAAATTGGCAGGATATTTGCCCCAATTATAAAAGTTTAAAATTATGTATTTTTTTTACATATTCATGTTGACTGTTAAAACTGAAATTTTGCATATAATCAACATTTATTATATAAATTCACATAAGTCCTATGTAAAATATGCACTGGAATAAGTTGCAGTCTCATCTTTCATATATATATATATATATATATATATATATATATATATATATACACAGTACAGACCAAAAGTTTGGACACACCTTCTCATTCAAAGAGTTTTCTTTATTTTCATGACTATGAAAATTGTAGATTCACACTGAAGGCATCAAAACTATGAATTAACACATGTGAAATTATATACATAACAAACAAGTGTGAAACAACTGAAAATATGTCATATTCTAGGTTCTTCAAAGTAGCCACCTTTTGCTTTGATTACTGCTTTGCACACTCTTGGCATTCTCTTGATGAGCTTCAAGAGGTAGTCCCCTGAAATGGTTTTCACTTCACAGGTGTGCCCTGTCAGGTTTAATAAGTGGGATTTCTTGCCTTATAAATGGGGTTGGGACCATCAGTTGCATTGAGGAGAAGTCAGGTGGATACACAGCTGATAGTCCTACTGAACAGACTGTTAGAATTGGTATTATGGCAAGAAAAAAGCAGCTAAGTAAAGAAAAACTAGTGGCCATCATTACTTTAAGAAATGAAGGTCAGTCAATCAGCCGAAAAATTGGGAAAACTTAGTAAGGGCTATTTGACCATAAAGGAGAGTGATGGGGTGCTGCGCCAGATGACCTGGCCTCCACAGTCACCGGACCTGAACCCAATCGAGATGGTTTGGGGTGAGCTGGACCGCAGAGTGAAGGCAAAAGGGCCAACAAGTGCTAAGCATCTCTGGGAACTCCTTCAAGACTGTTGGAAGACCATTTCAGGGGACTACCTCTTGAAGCTCATCAAGAGAATGCCAAGAGTGTGCAAAGCAGTAATCAAAGCAAAAGGTGGCTACTTTGAAGAACCTAGAATATGACATATTTTCAGTTGTTTCACACTTGTTTGTTATGTATATAATTCCACATGTGTTAATTCATAGTTTTGATGCCTTCATAGTCATGAAAATAAAGACAACTCTTTGAATGAGAAGGTGTGTCCAAACTTTTGGTCTGTACTGTGTACAGTCGTGGCCAAAAGTTTTGAGAATTTCATAAATATTGGAAATTGGAAAAGTTGCTGCTTAAGTTTTTATAATACCAATTTGCATATACTCCAGAATGTTATGAAGAGTGATCAGATGAATTTCATAGTCCTTCTTTGCCATGAAAATTAACTTAATCCCAAAAAAACCTTTCCACTGCATTTCATTGCTGTCATTAAAGGACCTGCTGAGATCATTTCAGTAATCGTCTTGTTAACTCAGGTGAGAATGTTGACGAGCACAAGGCTGGAGATCATTATGTCAGGCTGATTGGGTTAAAATGGCAGACTTGACATGTTAAAAGGAGGGTGATGCTTGAAATCATTGTTCTTCCATTGTTAACCATGGGGACCTGCAAAGAAACGCGTGCAGCCATCATTGCGTTACATAAAAATGGCTTCACAGGCAAGGATATTGTGGCTACTAAGATTGCACCTCAATCAACAATTTATAGGATCATCAAGAACTTCAAGGAAAGAGGTTCAATTCTTGTTAAGAAGGCTTCGGGGCATCCAAGAAAGTCCAGCAAGCGCCAGGATCGTCTCCTAAAGAGGATTCAGCTGCGGGATCGGAGTGCCACCAGTGCAGAGCTTGCTCAGGAATGGCAGCAGGCAGGTGTGAGCGCATCTGCACGCACAGTGAGGCAAAGAATTTTGGAAGATGGCCTGGTGTCAAGAAGGGCAGCAAAGAAGCCACTTCTCTCCAAAAAAAACATCAGGGACAGATTGATCTTCTGCAGAAAGTATGGTGAATTGACTGCTGAGGACTGGGGCAAAGTCATATTCTCCAATGAAGCCTCTTTCCGATTGTTTGGGGCATCTGGAAAAAGGCTTGTCCGGAGGAGAAAAGGTGAGCTCTACCATCAGTCCTGTGTCATGCCAACAGTAAAGCATCCTGAGACCATTCATGTGTGGGTTTGCTTCTCGTCCAAGGGAGTGGGCTCACTCACAATTTTGCCCAAAAACACAGCCATGAATAAAGAATGGTACCAAAACACCCTTCAACAGAAACTTCTTCCAACAATCCAACAACAGTTTGGTGAAGAACAATGCATTTTCCAGCACGATGGAGCACCGTGCCATAAGGCAAAAGTGATAACTAAGTGGCTCGGGGACCAAAACGTTGACATTTTGGGTCCATGGCCTGGAAACTCCCCAGATCTTAATCCCATTGAGAACTTGTGGTCAATCCTCAAGAGGCGGGTGGACAAACAAAAACCCACAAATTCTGACAAACTCCAAGAAGTGATTATGAAAGAATGGGTTGCTATCAGTCAGGAATTGGCCCAGAAGTTGATTGAGAGCATGCCCAGTCGAATTGCAGAGGTCCTGAAAAAGAAGGGCCAACACTGCAAATACTGACTCTTTGCATAAATGTCATGTAATTGTCGATAAAAGCCTTTGAAACGTATGAAGTGCGTGTAATTATATTTCACTACATCACAGAAACAACTGAAACAAAGATCTAAAAGCAGTTTAGCAACAAACTTTGTGAAAACTAATATTTGTGTCATTCTCAAAACTTTTGGCCACGACTCTATATATATATATATATATATATATATATATATATATATATATACACATACATACACTATATCTGGTGGTAGCACAAATCAATTCAGAATTGGATACATTTTATCTTGGATCCATAGAGGGACCCACTTACCCCCACTATCCTCAGTGACTGTGGTCACAGTGGACATACGCTATTGATTTACTTACATTTTGTACAATTTTTTTTCTTCTTCATGCACAGATTTAGTAAAGAGAACAGAGAAACACAAGACCCTTACACCTTCCTACCCTTTGGAGCTGGACCAAGGAACTGCATAGGAATGAGATTTGCATTGATCAATATGAAATCAGCGATCACCCTGCTACTGCAGAACTTTTCTTTTCGAACGTGCAAAGACACTCCAGTAAGACACACATTTAATGGATTCTTAAGGCCCTATTACACTGCATGATTTCAGGCCAGTTATCAGGAATACGAACACTTGTTACCGATAATAGGCTCATATAAGAGATCAGCCGATGAACGATCAAACATTCATCGGCTGATTAGCATCTTTCATCTGGATGAAAGATGCCTGATTATAATAAATAGAACAGTCTGGACTCTAGACAGACAATGCACACCTGTACTGATAGTAGCAAGCACTTGGTAGAGACATGCAGTTATATGCGCTCGGTTTTTATTCTGTGACAGCAATATGAGATTCTATAAATGGTGAGGAACCGGAACATAAATAATATAAGTAATTCTTCATCATAGAACCATTAAAGCTGCTGGCCCATCTCACACATTGGTGGCATATCGCTAAAATAGGCCACCAATGTCTGATAGTTGCCGAACCCAACTCTGGGACCCGCACCTATCTCTAGAACAGAATCTGCAAAGTGAAGGAGAGCAGACAGAGCATGCGTGCCACCCTCCATTCATCTCTATGTGACTGCCAGAAAGAGTCAAGTGGCATGCTCGAAATGTAGGGAGGGAGGGGGCCGCGCATGCGCAAGTCTGCTCTCCTTTACTTTACAGACTGTTCTAGAGATATCAGACATTGGTGGCATATCCTAGCAATATGCAACAATATGTGAGATGGGCCAACCCCTTTAACCCTTTCCGGACACAGCATTTTTTTTTCCATTCACTTGTTTTTTGCGGGACAAGTTGTACTTTCTATTGGCACCATTTAATATTGTGTACCACGTAGTGAGAAGCTGGAAACCAATTCTAAACAGGATGGAAATGGAAAAAAAAATAAAAAAATTTCGCCATTGTTTCATGGTTTTCATTTTCATGTTGTTTATTGTGCAGTAAAAATTACATCACAGTTACTGTTCTGTTCAGCACAATTACAGTGGCATCACATTTATATACCATAGTTTTATATATCAAATTTATACAGTTTATTTATGTTTACCACTGCAGTTTCTAGTAAAAATCTAGATATTTTTCTTTAAGCAGTTTTCCGTGATTAAAAAATAAAAAAATAAAATCACACACCCCTCCCCAGAAAGCGGGACCTATGGAGAAATCTATGCTTACCTGCCGCTAATTTCTAACTCCATGGCTCCTAAGTTGCACATAACCAAGGGATGTGTTGCTTGGGATGCAGAGACACATGTGAACTCGTCCGTGCAGAAGTTGACAGATGAGATCCAGAAGTCCAGTGCAGACAGCCTGGGAGCCCTGTAATGTGAACAGAGCGGCAGAGAGCAGGTCCTGCTTGCTGGACAGGTCGGGACTTAATAGGGACTTTAATATGACAGGTCTAGCAGCCTTCAGAAGGCTCCAGGCTGTCATAGCAAACAAACTGCTCTTGCAATCTTGTTGCGAGGTTGGTGGGTACTCAGTCACTAGAAGCATCTTACCCCGGGACCACTCAGATGCTGTGGTCACACTTGACCACAACATCTGAGAGGTTAAAAGTCTGTGATCAGAGTTGTCTTTAAAACAGCAGATACCTGCCAGCTATGGAGCTAAGTGGACTTCATCTTTAAAGACTCAACATCAACCAAACATATATATCGGATGTCGCAAAAGCGTTAACTTGTAATAACATGACACTGGAAACTACCTTTAATGTACAGACTATTTTATAAAAGTCCTAATTTGTTAAATCTAATGTTACAGATCCCACTGGAAATTGACACCCGAGGATTCCTAAAGACAACAAAACCTGTGATACTGAACCTTGTGCCTAGAGATGCTCAGAAGACTGAAAAATAGATCCTTGAGACCACTGTGGATGGTCACCATGATATCTGTCGTAAATGGAGTATGAATGACATCAGTACATACACTGTACTCTGAAAGTCTGTATGCCGAAACCTTAGAAACATTCATGTAAATGCTTCAAATGCCAAAGAATAACTGATGTTTACATGTAAAAATTATGTAGGTCTGCATGTAGTCTTCTTCAGTGTAGAGTTCTTTGCTGACAGATATCTGAACCATATCTGCAGTGTCTGGGGCATACACCGGCTATGTATGGCACCAAAGGAAACTGCACAGAAAATGTGTTTTATTACCACTGTCCAGAAGATCAAGATGTCTAACTGCAGAATGTATGTTTACTCTGTGGATAGCTTCTTGCAGCCACCGACCTCTAGTACTTATCCAGCTACATACTACTAACTGCCCTCAGATGACAATACATTTACGGTTTCAATATACTCTGTGGAGACTGGGCATAGGCAGGAAACACTTTTTCTTGTGCCGTACAATGCAACAAAAAGAAACCAATAAAGACAACATCAAGCTGCCATGTGTGAAATGGTTATTTCTTAGTGACTGATGACTGCACATGAATGTGTTGCACTTAAATGAGTAAAATGGTGAAATTGCTGGAAAACATATTCAGGACACGTTATAAAGGACCTTCCAAAACAACCAGTCATATGTTGCCCCCTCTCATTTCAAGCCTTTTGGTAGACTTTTCCTAAAAAGCAGAATATATGGCGGTTTCTACTACTGCCTTTTGCAGGATTTCTATCAGGAGGATGTATATAGTCACACAGGCCAGGAGAAGACACATATAGCAGAGGGGCTCTGTGCAAGAGTATATGGGCTCCTTGATGTTCATGTGGTAATTTGATGTCTAGTTGTGATGTAGCAGCAGATAACCTTACTGAACCCCCCTATAGTCTGACAACTGCTTAGCTGACAGAAGGTGAGCTGTGATGTCACACCTAGTTACTTGACTGAAACACTCTTATGATATCACCCTATCTTATCTGAGGAAACAAGCTGTGATGACACAGAAGCTCACAGGTCTGAAATCCACTTGTGATGTCCCAGCAGCTTACCTCACCGACATACAAGTGTGATATCACAGCATCTTACCTGACAGAAACCAACTTGTGATGTCAGTGACGATTATCTGACAGGAACTTGTGACATCACAGCAGCTTGCCTGACAGAGGCGCAATTGCGATGTCACAGTAATGTAATTCACTGAAACAGCTGTGATGTCACATGTATGTTGTGACGTCCTTACACTTATATATAAGGAATCACAGCTGTGATGTCACAGTAGCGTACCTGAGAGAGAGACACTTGTTTCGTCATAGCAGCTCACATGACTAAAACATGGTTGTGATGTCACAGCTGCTCACCTGAATATAACCTACTTGTGATGTCATAGTCATTCACCAGAATGAAACCCACTTGTGATGTCACAATTGCTAACCTGAATTTATCCTACTTGTGATGTCACAGTCACTCACCGGAATAAAATCCACTTGTGATGTCACAGGCACTCACGTACAGTAGTTATCCAGCAGGTAAACGGAATACTATGACTGGCACTCCGATAATTTCCAAGTGGTCCATAATAACCATTAGCAATGCACACACTAATCAATCCTGACTCTCCGCACAACACTGGCCATGTTCAGCAGAACTAGTGGAAACCAATGTTCATATTCAGATCCAAGAAATGAAATGTGAGGCATTCATCATCCACAGGAAAAATCGTTTATTCAACATTCGAATTGCTATGGGAACAAAAAGACAGACTAATGGCCATTTCACATTTCTTTGCACTTTTTAAGGCCACAGCCAAGAACAGTATAGAGACTGCGTGATTTAAAGGGTCACTAACTTTTCACAAAACTTTTGATATGTCATAGAGACATTTGAAAAGTTGTGATCACAACTTTTAACATACCAAAAGTTTTGGGAAATGTTAGTAATGCTTTAAAAGTGCAAATATGGGTTACTAGCTCCTCATCACTGTACCAACCAAGGATTGTGAGACACATATAGGAAGCAGTTTAGCCCCTGCATATTATCTTTTAGATAACAGGAACCATTTTTTTTTAGGTAAAAGTGGGCCCCTTGCCTGAAGGGCCCCTGTGCAGCAGCACAGATTGTATATATACACACAAATGTATATACCTGAGAGCCACAGAACTGTGTTCCGTGTGTGTTTGTGCAGAGGTCAGAGGCTGTAAGGAAAATATATCTTCTGCTCCCTGTTTTTGCTTCAAGCACAAAGCTGTATTCAGCATTTTTGGCACATGCGGACACACACGGAAACTACAGAATTCCATACTGCTTCTCTGATTTTACACGGAACCACAGGCAGTTTCCTATTAGAAGAAAACATTGTGGCAAGCTCTGTCTATGCTTTTTAGTGTTGGGCTCAAATATTGGAATAGCGAATATTATTCGCGAATATCGGCACTTCGAGAATTCGCGAATATTTAGAATATAGTAATATATATTCGTAATTTCAAATATTCTAGATTTTTTTTTCAACAGAAACCTCCCTTCTTGCTTGTGGGCCAATGAGAACGCTGCAATGTCTTTGTCTAAGCTTAGCAACATCCCTAGCAACCAATAGGAAAGTTGCCTACCCCTTACTATATAAGAACCTCCCCAGCAGCCCTTGTGTGCAGTATTTTGCAGATCTGAGAGAGACAGCAGTGTTATTGCTGTGCTCTCTGCTTTTCTGTGTCATTACATTAGATAGTTAGTTAGTTAGCTTATATATATATAATACAGATAGTTAGTGGAATATAGTCAGTGTAGGTTAGATAGTGATATAGTGGTTCTGCTGTCCATATATACATGCTACATACATACATAGTGCTGTGATGTCACAAGTTCACAACAATACTTACTGCACCAATCCCTAAAGCCCCTTTGACACGCGCGCGTGCAATGCGTGAGGTGAACGCATTGCACCCGCACTGAATCCGGACCCTTTCACTTCAATGGGGCTGTGCAGATGAGCGGTGATTTTCATGCATCACTTGTGCATTGCGTGAAAATCGCAGCATGTTCTATATTCAGCGTTTTTTCACGCAAAGCAGGCCACATAGAAGTGAATGGGGCTGCGTGAAAATCTAATAGCATCCGAAAGCAAGTGTGGATGCAATGCGATTTTCACGCATGGTTGCTAGGAGATGATGTTAGTAAATTGATGAAAGTCAATTTACTGTATTATTTTCCCTTATAACCTGGTTATAGGAAAATAATAGCATTCTTAATACAGAATGCTTACTAAAATGTTGCTTGAGGGGTTAAAAAATGAAAAAAATTTAACTCACCTCATCCACTTGATCGCGCAGCCGGCATCATCTTCTTTCTTCTTCTTTCAGGACCTGCAAAAGGACCTTTGATGACGTAATTGCGCTCATGACGTGGTGAGTGCGGTGACGTCAGTGCAGGTCCTGCTGAGTGAAGATAGAAGATCCTTCTATCTTCATTCAGCAGGACCTGCGCTGACGTCACCACGTTTACCACGTGGTGAGCGCAATTACATCATAGATTACAAACCAAAGTAACCACAAACGAAGACAATGCAATACAGCTGAATGTGTTAATACCTCAAGTTGAACAGCTTTGTCCTGAAGCTACATACTCAGCGAACTGCAAACGTATAAACTCCAAATGTAGTATTGGTGACACTTTTTACCCAGCGTCTATCCAAAAAATGACATGGGCAAAAACAAGCAGACGTTAGAACCGTTTACTGGAGGCCCAAAACCCCCCCAAAAAAACATTGGGGCTCCCAAAGCATATTTTAAACAAACTGGTGCCACCTCAAGCGGTTCAGACAGTGAAGAAGAGTCAAGTTCAAGCAGTCTCGCCAATGTTAAAAACTACATAAAAGCATTATCCACCACAGAATGCTTCAAAAGCCTATTTAAGGACTTTTCACTCACTATGAAAGAGGAACTGTCAGAAATCAAAACAGACCTGAGACATATAGACTCCAGAATAGAGACGATGGAAGAATCTAAAAACCTTCTTATTACCCACTCAGAACATATGGAAAAGACCATAGTAAACCAAAATAGGAAAATCTTTCAGCTCAAAATGCAAATGGTCGATCTGGAGAATAGATCAAGAAGGAACAACATAAGGATCAAGGGCGTCCCGGAATCAGTGCAAGACAAAGAAATTCATTCTGTGCTCACTCAACTTTTTAATGAACTCTTGCAACAAGATGAAGCTACAGACCTTCATATAGAAAGAGCTCACCGGGTCTATAGGCCAAAAAACGTACAAACAGAACATCCCAGGGACGTTCTATGCTACTTACAAAGTTTTAAAACAAAAGAGGATATTTTGAGAAAAGCAAAAATGACAAAGAGAATAGAATGGGAAGAAAGTGAACTCTCCTTCTTTCAGGACATATCACGACTAACGCTTTATGCCAGGAACCTCTTACAGCCGATCACAAGGGAACTCAGAAACAAAAATATTAAATATCGCTGGCTGTTCCCATTTGGTCTGCTCTTTTCAATCCAGGGTAAAAGCTATACAATACGCTCCCCTGAGGATGTGCCTTAAATTCTCCGCAAGCTTGAGCTATCAGACGTCACAATAAGAGACTGGACTCTGCCTGAGGACGCGGACAATGCTTTCCCTGAATTGCCTGCGCGGACCTTCTGGCAAATGACCACTCCAACACAGGTCAGAAAACAGAGGTCATCTAAGAGAATCTTACCAAAGACCCCTTATAAAATTCAGAGGACCTCAGCAGGAGACTGAAGAACCAATAATAATATTCCATGTTGGTTGGGCAATACTTTCACCAAAGGCGTCATTTTGTGAGGCGCCAAGTTACATACAGATATTCGTTATTATACAATACCACCAATTTTGTTACATATATTTTGTAACTTATGGGTGTTTCGACACCCATATATACTTATAGTGTGCTAACTGAGCACGCATAACTATATACACTAATTACCTGAGGGGCTTCTTCCTCCCCCCCAAAGACACCCCCCCTCCACCTTATCTACTTATTAACCTGGCATTCTGTGGGCCCTTGTCCTATCCCAGTGGTCGGCAAGCCGCGGCTCGCGAGCCACATGTGGCTCTTTACACACTTTAATACGGCTCTTCTGCAGGGCTCCAGATGCCATTTGCGACTAGACCCGCCGCCGCAGCTCTGCTCAATACAGCGGCGGGCACAGGAGCTGATGATCGTTCTCAGCAGCGCAGGAGGAGTCTCTCCCTCCCCCCTGTGCTGCTGCCCCCGCCGCTGCCAATAAGAAGAGACGGGAGGAGGAGGGGAGGGGCTGTGGCCACTGCGCCACCAATGAAGAAAACTGACCTGTTAATACAAATACAGGAGGCGGGTGCCGGAATCAAATAGCCGACACCCGACCTCTGTGACAGGGAGCTGCGATCCGCTGCAGTTGAGTTAACCCTTCAGGTGCGGTACCTGAGGGGTTAACTGCCGCTGATCGCAGCTCCCTGTCACAAAGGTCGGGTGCCGGCTATTTGATTCCGGCACCCGCCTCCTGTATTTGTATAAGAAACGTTGGTGGCACAGTGCCCCCCCCCCCAGTATAATAAACGTTGGTGGCACAGTGCGCCCCCCCCCACAGTATAATAAACGTTGGTGGCACAGTGCGCCCCCCCCCCCAGTATAATAAACGTTGGTGGCACAGTGCGCCCCCCCCCCAGTATAATAAACGTTGGTGGCACAGTGCGCCCCCCCCAGTATAATAAACGTTGGTGGCACAGTGGGAAGTGCCAATGAGGGTTAAAAATAATAAAAGAAAATTAACTCACCTCCTCCAGTTGATCAGGTAGCTGCCGGTCTCCTGTTCTTACTTCTTTCTAGTTTCTTCAGGACCTGTGGTGACGTCACTGAGCTCATCACATGGCCCATTACCATGGTGATGGATCATGTGATGAGCACAGTGATGTCACCACAGGTCCTGCGTCCTGAAGAAACTAGAAAGAAGTAAGAACAGGAGACGATCAATTGGAGGAGGTGAGTTAATTATTTTTTTTATTTTTAAACCCTCATTGGCACTGCCCACTGCGCCACCAATGTTTATTATATTGAGGGGGGGCGCACTGCACCACCAATGTTTATTATATTGGGGTGATGGGGGGGCGCACTGCGCCACCAATGTTTATTATATTGGGGTGATGGGGGGGGCGCACTGCGCCACCAATGTTTATTATATTGAGGGGGGCGCACTGCGCCACCAATGTTTATTATATTGGGGTGATGGGGGGGCGCACTGCGCCACCAATGTTTATTATATTGAGGGGGGGCGCACTGCGCCACCAATGTTTATTATATTGAGGGGGGCGCACTGCGCCACCAATGTTTATTATATTGGGGTGATGGGGGGCGCACTGCGCCACCAATGTTTATTATATTGAGGGGGGCGCACTGCGCCACCAATGTTTATTATATTGGGGTGATGGGGGGGTGCACTGCGCCACCAATGTTTATTATATTGAGGGGGGCGCACTGCGCCACCAATGTTTATTATATTGGGGTGATGGGGGGCGCACTGCGCCACCAATGTTTATTATATTGAGGGGGGCGCACTGCGCCACCAATGTTTATTATATTGGGGTGATGGGGGGCGCACTGCGCCACCAATGTTTATTATATTGAGGGGGGCGCACTGCGCCACCAATGTTTATTATATTGGGGTGATGGGGGGGTGCACTGCGCCACCAATGTTTATTATATTGAGGGGGGCGCACTGCGCCACCAATGTTTATTATATTGGGGTGATGGGGGGCGCACTGCGCCACCAATGTTTAATATATTGAGGGGGGCGCACTGCGCCACCAATGTTTATTATATTGGGGTGATGGGGGGGGGCGCACTGCGCCACCAATGTTTATTATATTGAGGGGGGGGCGCACTGCGCCACCAATGTTTATTATATTGGGGTGATAGGGGGGCGCACTGCGCCACCAATGTTTATTATATTGGGGTGATGGGCGCACTGCGCCACCAATGTTTATTATATTGAGGGGGGGCGCACTGCGCCACCAATGTTTATTATATTGGGGTGATGGGGGGGCGCACTGCGCCACCAATGTTTATTATATTGACCTTCTACTATGCATTCTGTATTCAGAATGCTATTATTTTCCCTTATAACCATGTTGTTATAAGGGAAAATAATACAGTGAATAGACTTTCATCCTAGGAACCATGCGTGAAAATCGCACTTGCTTGCGATTTTCACACAGCCCCATTAACTTCTATGGGGCCTGCATTGCGCAAAAAACGCACAACAGAGCATGCTGCGATCTTCACGCAACGCACAAGTGATGTGTGAAAATCACCGCTCATGTGCACAGCCCCATAGAAGTGAATGGGTCCGGATTTAGTGCGGGTGCATTCCAGTATTTTGAATGCCGGATCCAGCACTAATACATTCCTATGGGGAAAAATGCCGGAGCCGGCATTCAGGCAAATCTTCATTTTTTTTCGCCGGAGATAAAACCGTAGCATGCTACGGTTTTATCTTTTGCCTGATCAGTCTAAATGACTGAACTGAAGACATCCTGATGCATTCTGAACGGATTACTCTCCATTCAGAATGCATGGGGATAAAACTGATCAGTTATTTTCCGGTATAGAGCCCCTGTGACGGAACTCAGTGCCGGAAATGAAAAACGCTAATGTGAAAGTACTTTAAAATATTAAGTTTAAATCCCCCCTTTCCCAATTTTACATATAAAATATATAAACAATAAATAAATAAACATATTACATAGCCTTTTTAGTCACCTTGTCACCCCAAAAAATAGCATAGGACTGTTCTATTATGAGCCGAATGTTTCATAAAATGCGAAATGCACGCAGCTTTTTTTGGTGTTTTTTTTTTTTTGCACGGTATTGAGTATCACAATACTTTTTTATGGTGACGAAAGCGAATCAAAATTTTGGTTTCAAAACAACCCTACGCCGATCTGATCGGCGTAGCGTTGTCACGATACCAAAATTTTGATTCAGTTTCGATTTGGCGACTAAAAATTTGATTTGGCTCCTAAATTTTTCAGTTCAGGAGCCAATGGCTACTAGGAATTTTTTTTAGTCTGGAGCACTGTTCTGTGTGCCGGGCGCCCGCTCCCCTCCCTCCTCTCGGGGGCGGCAGCCTGCGGCTGTCCTGCCTACATGTGTGCCGTGCGGCGCTCAGGCCAAAGGAGGCGTCACTGACTGTCAGTGGGGCCGCGGCGGAGGGAGGCGAGGAGGCGGAGCTGCTCTGTCTGCTATGGCCTGTAAAAGCTGCCCCTCCAGGCTGGCAGCAGAAGAACACAGTCACAGAGTAACACTGAGGCACGACTTGTCGGAACTTGGCCGACCCTGCTGGACTCTAGTCTGGACTCTGGAGAAGACACCTTAAGGCAGAGCCAGCTGAGATTGGAGCCAGGACCAGACCGACCCCACTCCAGCCAGACCCCAGTGATATATCAGGTACCGACTCCAACATTGTCCCTCATCATGTCACCCCCCCGATGGTGCAGACTCCAACATTGTCCCCCATTAGGGAGCATAATGGATGGGGGCTGACGGCTGTCATGGGGGGCATGATGGCTGACATGGGAGTAATGATGGATGGGTGCTGACGGCTGACATGGGCATGATGGATGGGGTGCTGACGGCTGACATGGGCATGATGGATGGGGTGCTGACATGGGGGGCTGACGGCTGACATAAGGTCATGATGGCTGACATGGGGGGCATGATGGATGGGGGCTGACGGCTGACATGGGCATGATGGATGGAGTGCTGACATGGGGGGCTGATGGCTGACGGCTGACATGGGGTGCTGACGGCTGACATAGGGGCATGACGGCTGACATGGGGGGCATGATGGATGGGGGCTGACAGCTGACATGGGCATGATGGATGGGGTGCTGACGGCTGACATGGGGGGCATGATGGCTGACATGGGGGGCTGATGGCTGACATGGGGGGTAATGATGGATGGGGGCTGACATGGGCATGATGGGGTGCTGACGGCTGACATGGGCATGATGGATGGGGTGCTGACGGCTGACATGGGCATGATGGATGGGGTGCTGACATGGGGGGCTGACGGCTGACATAAGGTCATGATGGCTGACATGGGGGGCATGATGGATGGGGGCTGACGGCTGACATGGGCATGATGGATGGAGTGCTGACATGGGGGGCTGATGGCTGACGGCTGACATGGGGTGCTGACAGCTGACATGGGCATGATGGATGGGGTGCTGACGGCTGACATGGGGGGCATGATGGCTGACATGGGGGGCTGATGGCTGACATGGGGGGTAATGATGGATGGGGGCTGACATGGGCATGATGGGGTGCTGATGGCTGACATGGGCATGATAGATGGGGTGCTGACGGCTGACATGGGCATGATGGATGGGGTGCTGACATGGGGGGCTGACGGCTGACATAAGGTCATGATGGCTGACATGGGGGGCATGATGGATGGGGGCTGACGGCTGACATGGACATGATGGATGGAGTGCTGACATGGGGGGCTGATGGCTGACGTTTGACATGGGGTGCTGACGGCTGACATAGGGGCATGACGGCTGACATGGGGGGCATGATGGATGGGGGCTGACAGCTGACATGGGCATGATGGATGGGGTGCTGACGGCTGACATGGGGGGCATGATGGCTGACATGGGGGGCTGATGGCTGACATGGGGGGTAATGATGGATGGGGGCTGACATGGGCATGATGGGGTGCTGACGGCTGACATGGGCATGATGGATGGGGTGCTGACGGCTGACATGGGCATGATGGATGGGGTGCTGACGGCTGACATGGGCATGATGGATGGGGTGCTGACATGGGGGGCTGACGGCTGACATAGGGGCATGACGGCTGACATGGGGGCATGATGGATGGGGGCTGACGGCTGACATGGGCATGATGGATGGGGTGCTGACGGCTGATATGGGGGGCTGATCTGAGGTATAATTAACATTGGGGGTCTGATTGGTGGTCTGACCTGAGGTATAATGGAAAATATTGTTTCTTATTATACTCCTCTAAAACCTATGTGCATCTTATAGGGCGAAAAGTACAGTCCTCAAACCAGATTGAAGCAGAGCGAAGATATCAGGACCACACAGAGGAGAAGCCAGCTGCTGCAGACAGAACCAGGACCAGGTGAGCTGCGGGCGGGGCGGGGGGAGGGGGGGTCACCGAGATGTAGCTTCGCTTGTGTTGCCAAAAAATCCTTGCACAGGCTCTGGTCACGTCCACGTGACAGGGCCGGTGCAAAGAGTCCCACAGTACCCGACCTATGTGGATACTTGCATGCACAATATTCTCAATAAAAACTTATTGAAACTAAAAACAGTGTACCATCCTATGTATTTTCGGTTTTAAAAATGTGGCTCTCAAAATAAATTTCAATCGTGGTTTTGGCGAGATTTTGCTCAGTTGAAAAAAAAGGTTGCCCACCACTGTCCTATCCCATCAGTTGCCAGTAGCTTTCCACTTCCTCCTTTAGCTGTACCTAAGCTCTTAATCGAGACGTACAGCTATCTATTACATAGGTTTAACTTGTTCAATTTTAAACTTCTTACTACGTTTTTGTTAATTGTCACGTACTGAAAATAAATATACTTGATCCTTTCCGATGCAGAATTTAACGATTGCTACATATAATGTCAACGGTCTTAATATCCCTTAAAAAAACACAGATTTTAAGATATTTGAAACAAAAGAAGACAGGAATTGCTCTGATACAAGAAACACATTTTAGGAAAACATACACCCCCCTTATAAAATCCATTCCATATGTACAGTGGTTTAACTCTAATATGCCCCTCAGGAGATGGAAAGGGGTTTCAATTATTATGCATAATTAATTGGGTTTTAAACCTAAAGACACAATCACGGATGTAGAAGGTCGGTATGTAATGGTCAAGGGATGGGTAGGTGAGTCTTTAATAATTATAGTTTATGTTTACACGCCCAATACCAAACAGATGGAATTTCTGAAACGTGTTTAATATTTTGGACAAATTCGCAGAAGGCGACCTTATAATGGGCGGCGATTATAATGTTCCGCTTGAACCCAATATTGATACGACTAGGGGGAAATCTTTGATTTTTCATAGTAAAATAAGAATTATCAGGAAATTATTTCAAAACAGACAACTCATAGATGTGTGGAGATACCTCAATCCAGCTGAAAGAAACT
The DNA here is from genome assembly GCF_905171765.1 of Bufo bufo. NCBI lineage: Eukaryota > Metazoa > Chordata > Amphibia > Anura > Bufonidae > Bufo > Bufo bufo. The sequence goes on along the minus strand of NC_053390.1, from coordinate 703,369,942 downwards.
ACTCCTTCTCCACAGTTTATAACCAATACTGAAGAATAGATCACATATACAGTACAGACCAAAAGTTTGGACACACCTTCTCATTCAAAGAGTTTTCTTTATTTTCATGACTATGAAAATTGTAGATTCACACTGAAGGCATCAAAACTATGAATTAACACATGTGGAATTATATACATAACAAACAAGTGTGAAACAACTGAAAATATGTCATATTCTAGGTTCTTCAAAGTAGCCACCTTTTGCTTTGATTACTGCTTTGCACACTCTTGGCATTCTCTTGATGAGCTTCAAGAGGTAGTCCCCTGAAATGGTTTTCACTTCACAGGTGTGCCCTGTCAGGTTTAATAAGTGGGATTTCTTGCCTTATAAATGGGGTTGGGACCATCAGTGGCGTTGAGGAGAAGTCAGGTGGATACACAGCTGATAGTCCTACTGAATAGACTGTTAGAATTTGTATTATGGCAAGAAAAAAGCAGCTAAGTAAAGAAAAATGAGTGGCCATCATTACTTTAAGAAATGAAGGTCAGTCAGTCAGCCGAAAAATTGGGAAAACCTTGAAAGTAAGGGCTATTTGACATGAAGGAGAGTGATGGGGTGCTGCACCAGATGACCTGGCCTCCACAGTCACCGGACCTGAACCCAATCGAGATGGTTTGGGGTGAGCTGGACCGCAGAGTGAAGGCAAAAGGGCCAACAAGTGCTAAGCATCTCTGGGAACTCCTTCAAGACTGTTGGAAGACCATTTCAGGGGACTACCTCTTGAAGCTCATCAAGAGAATGCCAAGAGTGTGCAAAGCAGTAATCAAAGCAAAAGGTGGCTACTTTGAAGAACCTAGAATATGACATATTTTCAGTTGTTTCACACTTGTTTGTTATGTATATAATTCCACATGTGTTAATTCATAGTTTTGATGCCTTCATAGTCATGAAAATAAAGAAAACTCTTTGAATGAGAAGGTGTGTCCAAACTTTTGGTCTGTACTGTATATCCAACAAAGAAATTTACAAATGATTCAGAAGTCTACCTATGATACATTTGTTTTTCAGACTATGCCCCATTCTTTATACACTAAGAATTGACAAATAGGCAACAGAAAAGCTGCAACGGAAATTGAACGATTCATTGATTAAACTAGACATGGATGCTAATTGTATAGCGGAACAGATAAAATTGTTTTTTAATGAAAACTGTACTGAAGGAATGAATTGGGCTACTACTGTATATGGGAATCCCACAAGGAGGGTATGAGGGGTCATTTCATACAGCTGGGAGCCAGGAAGAAGAAAGAGAGGAAATATAAGATTGAGGAATTACTAGGTAAAATACGTCAACTTGAATCTGTCCACAAGCAGTCCGGTGCCAGAGCGGTAGAGAAGGAATTAATTTTGCTCAGGACAAATTTTAACTTCTCAACAGCGAATATGAGAAATATCTATATATGCACAAGTTTAGAAACTATATAAATGCTAATAAATGTGGAAAAGATCTAGCCAGATTGGTCAATAAGCAAAGATGTAAAACGCACATACACAAAATTAAGAAAGAGACAGGATTAGTAGAACAGTCTTCTGAAAAAATAGCTAACATATTTTGTGTTTTTTATGAAAAGTTGTATAACCTAAAAAAGTACTCCAATGATTTGGAACCCCCTGCCCAGGAAATTAAAGCTTACTTAGAGAAGATTGCCCTTCCCATGTTAAGTAAAGAACAGAAAGAGTCCCTATCTCTTCCCATCACTCAGGAAGAAATAGACGAAGCGATCAGTAGACTCCCCAATGGAAAATGTCCCGGGCCTGATGGATACATTATCAGTTACTATAAGAAATATAGCCAAATTCTGACTCCATATCTCACAAACTATTTTAACTCTGTTGGCCCATCGATACCATTCAGAAATGAAACCTTAAGAGCTAATATAACAGTTATCCCTAAAGAAGATAGGGACCCAACCCAATGCCCCAGTTAACGCCCAATTTCCCTATTAACTCCTTAAGGACACAGCCATATTTCAGCTTAAGGACCAGGCCATTTTTTGCAAATCTGACTATTGTCACTTTAAGTGGTGATAACTTTAAAACGCTTTGACTTATCTAGGCCATTCTGAGATTGTTTTTTCATCACATATTGTACTTCATGACACTAATAAAATGGAGTAAAAAAAAACTAATTTGCTAAAAATTTTCAAAAATTTGCTAATTTCCAAGGCTCAATTTCTCTACTTCTATAATAAATAGTAATACCTACAAATATAAATATTACTTTACATTCCCCATATGTCTACTTCATGTTAGGATCATTTTGGGAATGACATTTTATTTTTGGGGGACGTTACAAGGCTTAGAAGTTTAGAAGCAAATCTTGACATTTCTCTGAAATTTTCAAAAACCAACTTTTGAGGGACCAGTTCAGGTCTGAAGTCACTTTGTGAGGCTTACATAATAGAAACCACCCAAAAATAACCCTATTCTAGAAACTACACCCCTCAAGGTATTCAAAACTGATTTTACAAACTTTGTTAACCATTTAGGTGTTCCACAAGAATTTATGGAAAATAGGGATACAATTTAAAAAATTCACTTTTTTGGCAGATTTTCCATTTTAATAATTTTTTTTCAGTTACAAAAGCAAGGGTTAACAGTCAAACAAAACTCAATATTTATGGCTCTGATTCTGTAGTTTACAGAAACACCCAATATGTGGTCGTAAACCGCTGTACGGGCACACGGCAGGGCGCAGAAGGAAGGGAATGCCATACAGTTTTTGGAAGGCAGATTTTGCTGGACTGTTTTTTTGACACCATGTCCCATTTGAAGCCCCCCTGATGCACCCCTAGAGTAGAAACTCCAGAAAAGTGACCCCATTTTAGAAACCACACCCCTCAAGATATTCAAAACTGGTTTTACGAACGTTGCTAACCCTTTAGGTGTTCCACAAGAATTAATGGAAAATAGAGATACAATTTCAAAATTTCACTTTTTTGGCAGATTTTCCATTTTAATAATTTTGTTATTAAATGTCCCATTTGAAGCCCCCCTGATGCACCTCTAGAGTAGAAACTCCAAAAAAGTGACCCCATTTTAGAAACTACAGGATAGGGTGGCAGTTTTGTTGGTACTAGATTAGGGTACATATGATTTTTGGTTGCTCTATATTACACTTTTTGTGAGGCAAGGTAACAAGAAATGGCTGTTTTGGCACAGTTTTTTTGTTGTTATTTACAACATTCATCTGACAGGTTAGATCATGTGGTATTTTTATAGAGCAGGTTGCCACGGACGCGGCAATACCTAATATGTATACAATTTTTTTTATTTATGTAAGTTTTATACAATGATTTCATTTTTGAAACAAAAAAAATCATGTTTTAGTGTCTCCATAGTCTGAGAGCCATAGTTTTTTCAGTTTTTGGGTTATTATCTTAGGTAGGGTCTCATTTTTTGTGGGATGAGATGACGGTTTGATTGGCACTATTTTGCATATGACTTTTCGATCGCTTGCTATTACTCTTTTTGTGATGTAAGGTGACAAAAAATGGAATTTTTTACACCGTTTCTATTTAAAAAAAATTACGGTATTCACCTGAGGGGATTAGTCAAGTGATATTTTTATATAGCAAGTTATTACGGACGCGGCGATACCTAATATGTATACTTTTTTATTATTTATGTACGTTTTACACAATGATTTCATTTTTGAAAAAAAAACAAAACATGTTTTAGTGTCTCCATAATCTGAGACCCATATATTTTTTTATTTTTTGGTCCATTGTCTCATGTAGGGGCTCATTTTTTGCGGGATGAGGTGACGGTTTGATTGGTACTATTTTGGCGTACATACGACTTTTTTGATCACTTTAATTACCTATTTTGGGAAGTAAGGTGGGCAAAATTTCAATTTCATCATAGTTTTTATTTATTTATTTTTTGTGGCGTTCACCGTGCGGGGAAAGTAACAGGACCGTTTTATAGATCAGGTCGTCACGGACGCGGTAAAATCAAACATGTGTAGGGAATTTTATATTTTTCTTTTTTAATCAGTGATAAATGTGTTTTTTATTTTTCAAAATAATGTCTGTATAATACAGTACAGTACACTATATAGTGTAATGTACTGTATTTTCACTTTACAAAGTCTGATCAGCACCATGGACAGCCGGATGCCTGTAAAGTAGAGATGTCGCGAACATAAAATTTTCCGTTCACGAGCGGCGAACGCGAATTTCCGCAAATGTTCGCAAACGGTCGAACTGCCATAGACTTCAATAGGCAGGCGAATTTTAAAACCCACAGGGACTCTTTCTGGCCACAATAGTGATGGAAAAGTTGTTTCAAGGGGACTAACACCTGGACTGTGGCATGTCGGAGGGGGATCCATGGCAAAACTCCCATGAAAAATTACGAAGTTGATGCAGAGTCGGGTTTTAATCCATAAAGGGCATAAATCACCTAACATTCCTAAATTGTTTGGAATAACGTGCTTTAAAACATCCAGTGTGTGTATACGATCAGTTATGTAGTTGTATCGATCAGGTAGTGTAAGGGTTATGCCCGCTTCACAGTGACAGACCAAACTCTGACAGACCAAACTCCCCGTTTTAACGCACCGCAAACAACCGTAAACAGTCCATTTGCACAACCGCAAACTCCCCATTTGCACAAGGTTGGATACCAAGCTAGCCATGTCCTGTTCCTTGTCCTCACTGACGTCATTGAAGGTCTCTTCCTCCACCCAGCCACGTACAACACCAAGGGTCCCCGAAAGGTGACAACAAGCCCCCTGGGACGCCTGCTGTGGTTGGTCTTCCACCTCCTCAAAGCCACCTTCCTCCTCTGACTCCTCTTCTTCAGACTCCTCTCTCTGCTTTGCCGCAGGTCCAGCAATCGACGACGACAAGGCTGCTTCTGGTGGTGATGGTGACCACAACTCTTCCTCTTCATGCTCATCTACGGCCTGATCCAGCACTCCTTGCAGGGCACGCTCCAGAAAAAACGCATATGGGATGAGGTTGATGATGTTGCCTTGGGTTAGACTGACTAGGTTTATCACCTCCGCAAAAGGACGCATGAGCCTACAGCCATTGTGCATGAGTGTTCAGTAACGCGGCCAAAAAATACCCAGCTCCGCAGAGGCTGTCCTCTTTTTTTTTTTTTTATTAAAAAAATCAGTTCTTACCAGTTTAATCTCTGTTTTGTCCCCTATCAGGGGCCGGTGTATGGAATAGATTTTAGGAACCAGGAGATGGAAAAAGATGGTTGGTCGGTCCTCTTACTTCCAATTTGGGCACTGCGCGTGTGCCGTGCAATGTACTGTGCCATCCTATATGAGTGGTGTGTTAAGTAGTACTATTCCTATCAGTTTAATCCCTGTTACGTCCCCTATCATGGGCCGGTGTATGGAATAGATTTTAAGAACCGGGAGATGGAAAAAGATGGTTGGTCGGTCCTCTTACTTCCAATTTGGGGCACTGCGCGTGCGCCGTGCAATGTACTGTGCCACCCTATATGAGTGGTGTGTTAAGTAGTACTATTCCTATCAGTTTAATCCCTGTTACGTCCCCTATCAGGGGCCAGTGTATGGAATAGATTTTAGGAACCGGGAGATGGAAAAAGATGGTTGGTCGGTCCTCTTACTTCCAATTTGGGGCACTGCGCGTGCGCCGTGCAATGTACTGTGCCACCCTATATGAGTGGTGTGTTAAGTAGTACTATTCTTATCAGTTTAATCCCTGTTACGTCCCCTATCAGGGGACGTGTATCGAATAGATTTTAGACAACCGCAAAGAGTTGTCAATAGTTGACACACTAATGACATAAATTTTATTCCTCTATGGATCAATCTTGGTGTAGTGATGACTGTGCTCGTGCGCACGTTTGGGAGATTGCAGCCGATGGCGGTTTTTCAAAGTCTATGGTCGTGCCGAGGTAGTTAAGTGACCCAGAAAACAATGATTCTGCAGTGTGGGCCCATTGTTGGCCTAGTAGGCTTTACTGATCACCTTAGATGATCACAAAGAAAATTAATGTTTTTTCTATGAAAAATTATCCAGCCGATCGCTTTTGGTCTGTTCCCAATGAAGCAACGACCTTATCATCTGGGGTGTGCCAACACACTCATAGAGGTGATCGCTTCATTGTGATACGCAAGCCCCTTCACCACAACAAGGTAACGATCACGAAGGGGAATTGACACAAGTATGTGCTTTTTTTTTTTTGCAGCCACAGTGCAGCACCAGAGGCCTGAAAAATTAGGTATTGTTGCAGCCACTGCTGTAGCAGCGGCCGGAAAAATTGATGTTTTCCAGGCAGAAAGTGTACTAAAACATTGCGGCTTGAACCCTAGTTGGTGGCGGAGAAGTCACGCAAGTCATCCGGCATGCAGAGATTAAATACAGCAGCGTGTGGACCATTTTTAGCCCAAGGCATCTCATCAGGCCTTTTTTAGCCAAATGCATCCCCCACTGTCAGTCCCTTCGGGATCCATGCCTCATTCATCTTAATAAAGGTGAGGTAATCTAGACTTTTTTGACCTAGGCGACTTCTCTTCTCAGTGACAATACCTCCTGCTGCGCTGAAGGTCCTTTCTGACAGGACACTTGAAGCGGGGCAGGCCAGAAGTTCTATCGCAAATTGGGATAGCTCAGGCCACAGGTCAAGCCTGCACACCCAGTAGTCAAGGGGTTCATCGCTCCTCAGAGTGTCGATATCTGCAGTTAAGGCGAGGTAGTCTGCTACCTGTCGGTCGAGTCGTTCTCTGAGGGTGGACCCCGAAGGGCTGTGGCGATGCGTAGGAGACTTAAAAAGCTCTGCATGTCCTCCATCAACAACACGTCTGTAAAGCGTTCTGTCCTTGCCGGCGTGGTCGTGGTAGGAGGAGGATTACTTTCACCTCTTCCCCTGTTAGATTCCTGTTGTGCTGTGACATCACCCTTATACGCTGTGCATACTTTTTAACTTGTTTTGGAACTGCTGCATCCTTTCCGACTTCCGGTAATTCGGTAACATTTCAGCCACTTTTTGCTTATACCGGGGGTCTAGTAGCGTGGCCACCCAGTACAGGTCGTTCTCCTTCAGCCTTTTTATACGAGGGTCCCTCAACAGGCATGACAGCATGAAAGACCCCATTTGCACAAGGTTGGATGCCGAGCTACTCATGTCCCGTTCCTTATCCTCACTGATCTCATTGAAGGTCTGTTATTCCCCCCAGGCACGTACAAAACCACTGGTGCCAGATAGGTGACAACGAGCACCCTGGGATGCCTGCTGTGGTTGGTCTTCCTCCTCCTCAAAGCCACATTCCTACTCTGACTCCTCTTCCTCAGACTCCTCTTCCAGCGTTGCTGCAGGTCCAGCAAGCGATGATGACAAGGCTGTTTCTGGTGGTGATGGTGACCACAACTCTTCCTCTTCTCGCTCATCTACGGCCTGATCCAGCACTCTTCGCAGGGCACGCTCCAGGAAGAAAACAAATGGGATGATGTCGCTGATGGTGCCTTCGGTGCGACTGACTAGGTTTGTCACCTCCTCAAAAGGACGCATTAGCCTACAGGCATTGCGCATGAGTGTCCAGTAACGTGGCAAAAAAATACCCATCTCCGCAGAGGCTGTCCTAGCACCCCGGTCATACAAATACTCGTTGACGGCTTTTTCTTGTTGGAGCAGGCGGTCGAACATTAGGAGTGTTGAATTCCAACGTGTCGGGCTGTCGCAAATCAAGCGCCTCACTGGCATGTTGTTTCGCCGTTGAATATCGGAAAAGAGCGCTATGGCCGTGTATGAACGCCTGAAATGGCCACACACCTTCCTGGCCTGCTTGAGGACGTCCTGTAAGCCTGGGTACTTATGCACAAAGCGTTGTACGATCAGATTCAACACATGTGCCATGCACGGCACATGTGTCAACTTTCCCAAATTCAATGCCGCTAACAAATTGCTTCCGTTGTCACACACCACTTTGCCAATCTCCAGTTGGTGCAGGGTCAGCCACAGATCCACCTGTGCGTTCAGGGCGGACAGGAGTGCTGGTCCGGTGTGACTCTCTGCTTTCAGGCAAGTCAACCCCAAGACGGCGTGACACTGTCGCATCCGGGATGTGGAATAGCCCCTGGGGAGCTGGGGGGGTGCAGTTGATGTGGAGCAAGACACAGCAGCAGAAGAGGACTCAGCCGAGGAGGTTAGCGAAGAGGATGGAGTAGAGGAGGTGGCAGCAGGCCTGCCTGCAAGTCATGGTGGTGTCACCAACTCCTCTGCAGAGCCACGCATTCCATGCTTGGCAGCCGTCAGCAGGTTTACCCAATGCGCAGTGTACGTGATATACCTGCCCTGACCGTGCTTTGCAGACTAGGTATCAGTGGTCAGATGGACCCTTGCCCCAACACTGTGTGCCAGACATGCCATGACTTCCTTTTCCACAATAGAGTACAGGTTGGGGATTGCCTTTTGTGAAAAAAAATTTCGGCCGGGTACCTTCCACTGCGGTGTCCCAATAGCTACAAATTTTTTGAAGGCCTCAGACTCCACCAGCTTGTATGGTAAAAGCTGGCGGGCTAAGAGTTCCGACAAGCCAGCTGTCAGACGCCGGGCAAGGGGCTGACTTTGTGACATTGGCTTCTTACGCTCAAACATTTTCTTGACAGACACCTGACTGTGGGCAGATGAGCAGAAAGGTGAGAGGTGGAGTGGCAGGTGGTTGAGAGGGGGCAAGGAGGACAGCAGTGGTTGACGTGGCTGAAGATGCTGGACCAGGAGGAGGATGGTGGCTTTGAGTTTGTGTGCTGCTTGTACTCATCATGTGTTGATCCCATAGGCGTTTGTGATGTGAGATCATGTGCCTTCGCAAAGCAGTTGTACCTAGGTGGGTGTTGGACTTCCCACGACTCAGTTTCTTTTGGCACAGGTTGCAAATGGCATCGCTGTTATCAGAGGCAGACACACAAAAAAAATGCCACACTGCTGAGCTTTGCAATGACGGCATTCTGGTGGTGGCAACAGCATGCGTTGATTGGCGTGCTGTCTGGCTGACCCCGGGCGCCAATACATGCTGTCTGACTGTGCCACTAGCTCCTTGCGACGACCTCCCCCTGCTTCCAACTCGTCTCCTCCTCCTCTCTGTCTCCCCATCTGAACTTTCCCCCTGTTCTTCTTCTCTTTGAGCGGGCACCCACGTGACATCCACGGACACATCGTCATCATCAACCGCTTCACTTGTATCTGACAACTCAGCAAAGGAAGCAGCAGCGGGTACAACATCATCATCATCACATCATGCTGTGCCACCCTATATGAGTGGTGGGCAGTGGGCACAGTACAGTCTGTGGGCCTGACACACACTGGCAGGCAACTGCAATTATATTACAGAGGAAAAATTAAATGACTTTTTTATCTGCAAGGTGCTGTGCAACCCTATATGAGTGGTGGGCAGTGGGCACAGTACAGTCTGTGGGCCTGACACTCACTGGCAGGCAACTGCAATTATATTACAGAGGAACAATTTAATGACTTTTTTATCTGCAAGGTGCTGTGCCACCCTATATGAGTGGTGGGCAGTGGGCACAGTACAGTCTGTGGGCCTGACACACACTGGCAGGCAACTGCAATTATATTACAGAGGAAAAATTAAATGACTTTTTTATCTGCAAGGTGCTGTGCCACCCTATATGAGTGATGGGCAGTGGGCACAGTACAGTCTGTGGGCCTGACACACATTGGCAGGCAACTGCAATTATACTACAGAGGAAAAATTAAATGACTTTTTATCTGCAAGGTGCTGTGCCACCCTATATGAGTGGTGGGCAGTGGGCACAGTACAGTCTGTGGGCCTGACACTCACTGGCAGGCAACTGCAATTATATTACAGAGGAAAAGTTAAATGACTTTTTTATCTGCAAGGTGCTGTGCCACCCTATATGAGTGGTGGGCAGTGGGCACAGTACAGTCTGTGGGCCTGACACTCACTGGCAGGCAACTGCAATTATATTACAGAGGAAAAATTAAATGAATTTTTTTATCTGCCAGGTGCTGTGCCACCCTATATGAGTGGTGGGCAGTGGGCACAGTACAGTCTGTGGGCCTGACACACACTGGCAGGCAACTGCAATTATATTACAGAGAAAAAATTAAATGACTTTTTATCTGCAAGGTGCTGTGCCACCCTATATGAGTGGTGGGCAATGGGCACAGTACAGTCTTTGGGCCTGACACTCACTGGCAGGCAACTGCAATTATATTACAGAGAAAAATTGTTATGACTTTTTATCTGCAAGGTACTGTGCCACCTGATATGAGTGGTGGGCACTGGCAGTGGGCACAGTACAGTCAGTGGGCCTGACACACACTGGCAGGTAACTGCAATTATATTAAAGGGTAAAAATTAAATTACTTTTTTATCTGCAAGGTACTGTGCCACTCGATATGAGTGGTGGGCACTGGCAGTGGGCACAGTACAGTCTGTGGGCCTGACACACACTGGCAGGCAACTGCAATTATATTAAAGGGTAAAAATGTAATTACTTTTTTATCTGCAAGGTACTGTGCCACTTGATATGAGTGGTGGGCACTGGCAGTGGGCACAGTACAGTCTGTGGGCCTGACACACACTGGCAGGCAACTGCAATTATATTAAAGGGTAAAAATGTAATGACTTTTTTATCTGCAAGGTACTGTGCCACCCGATATGAGTGGTGTGCACACAGTACAGTCTGTGGGCCTGTGGCCTCTCACACACGGGCAGGCAACTGCAATATATATATATAGAAAAAAAATAATAAAAGCAGACTGATGTACCAGCCCTAAAAAGGGCTTTTTGGGGTACTGTCAGGATGCTGTCCTTACAGCAGATGAGTCTTTGAGGACTGGAGTGGACACAGAACACTGGCCTAGCTAACGCTTTCCCTATTAATTCAGCAGCAGCAGCACTCTCCCTGCTCTAACTGACACTGCAGCTTCAGAATGAATCTAAGATGGATGCTGTCCTTGCTTTTTGATAGGAGGTGGGAGGGTCTGGGAGGGAGGGTATGCTGATTGGCTGGAATGTGTCTGCTGACTGTGAGGTACAGGGTCAAAGTTTGCTCAATGATGACGTATAGGGGGCGGACCGAACATCGCATATGTTCGACCGCCACGGCGAACGCGAACAAGCGATGTTCGCCGGGAACTGTTCGCCGGCGAATAGTTCGGGACATCTCTACTGTGAAGGCGTCCGGTTGCCATGGTAACCATTACTCGCTGCCACAGCAGAGCAGTGGGTGATGGGGAGGGAGGGGGGCCCCCTCCCTCTCCCATCGGGGGCTGAAAAGGCACAGCAGTCCCCAATGGGAGAGGGAGGGAGCTCCCTCCCTGTTAACCTCTTCCATACAGCGATCCCTACAGACCGCGGCATGGAAGGGGTTAAACGCCTGACATCTGTGCCAGCACAGATGTCAGGCGTTTCAAGCAGAGTGTCAGCAATGTGCTGACACTCTGCAAACCGCTCGGCCATCCTGAGAGAGGGGGCGGGCGGATGATTGCTTGCCTGCCCGCCCTCCCAGCACCGCACTGATGATCGCGGCCCTCCCGCCCGCACCCCCTTCCCGGTGCGCCCGTCGGCACATAACACAGAGGGCTGCAGGGGGGGGGGGGGGTTAAGCATAAAATAAAGCCATTTTGAAGTTTCTGATCTGGTTTGTGACAGCGGGGATCAGAAACTTCCCGAAAGTGCTGCAAACTGCAGGTCTGAATTGACCTGCGGTTTGCAGCGATCTCCAATCGGCCGAGCGGCGGTGATCGGAAATACATAGGACGTACTGGTACGTCCTGTATCCTTAAGGATCGGGAAATCAGGGCGTACCGGTACGCCCTATGTCCGAACAGGTTAAATAATGATATAAAGATTTACGCAAAGATTTTAGCCAATAGGATACAAGAGATACTTCCGCAGATAATTGACTCGGAGCAAGTTGGTTTTACCCTGGGCAGAGAAGCGAAAGACAACATCATTAAAGTTCTGAACGCCATCGAATACAGCAAAAAGAATAGCTTGCCAACTGTTTTAATTTCAACTGATGCAGAGAAAGCCTTCGATAGGCTAGATTGGAGGTTTCTGATGGCTTCTTTAAGTAAATGTCTTTCCTCCTGTCTTTTCCCATAAGATTAAAGCTCTCTATACCACGCCTTCGGCCTCAATCGCAGTAAATGGTGCAACCTCAATACCTTTTAATATACTTAACGGGACCAGGCAAGGATGCCCTGTGAGGAATATGGATTATCATTTATTGGCAGCCCTGATTGTCATTTGATTCACCTTTAGGCATGTACACAGTCAGTGTATATGCAAAATATTTTTGCACCTCCTGGCCATCTGCAATCAGCTAGCAATCGAGGAAGGCTCAGGGGTCCAGGCTTCAAGGAGGCCCCAGGTGGATAAAGTCACAACTTAAACCAGCCAGGTTGGAGGCAAGCTAATCCCGCAGAAAACCCCCCAGCAGGAGGTCTCAGCTCTGGCCCAGGATCAATGATACCTCCCAGACATGTTGGCACCTACATTTCATAAGGAATTATGAATCATCCGTCCATACCAGGCATAATTTGGTTATCTTTTTGTGATCCTGGGGCAAAGCCAAGCATCCATGTTGTACTGGCTTGAGGCTAGGATGCCAGGGAAGGGAGATATACATATCTCCCCACAGAAACCAAATAACGGTACCATGTTTGGACTCTACTTGTAGCCGGAAACCCAGGCAGATCCGTTGGTCCCAGAACAATCTCCCTGTGACCTGCTGGCCTAGAGCTATGAACCCTAAAGGGTTTTGTGGGTCAGTTGCTGCCAGCCCAGCAGATAGGAGGGTGGACCCCTCCCAAAGGCCGGGAGGGGCCGGCTGCAGGTTAAAAGGCTTGTGCCAGCAAGCGGGCGTGTCTTTTTGGAGATACCTGAAAACCGCTGACATCACCGCGTACTGCAGCCAAGTACTATTCCACCATCATAGAACTTTCAACTACCCGGTAACTGACTTTTGCTCTACTTAACCCTGTTGTACCTATATCACCTGTATCTGTAACCTCAGACCACTGTATATATTCTCTGTGTATAGTGTTATATCTAGTGTACCCTTAAGACGATTAAATATATAATTTAATCTTGTGCTGTTTTGTATCTCGATCACGAATCCCCACGTCCGTGTTTTGGCCTAGTTCTAAGCTACCGCGGGTTGGTTTCTCACCCTATATAATCCCGTTAGCGGACCAGACTTATATCAACTGAGAAGCTGGTGGCAGTATACCCGGGCTGAGAAGGCGCTGCTTCACGGCGGCAGTGAAAAGGCTCTCAGCTCGTTGCCTCTCTGTGCCCGTGTGGAGAGGAGGTGTCTGTATAAACTGTACCAAGCTGACCTTACCTGCTTCCTCTGGAGGGCATAACGTCACGCTTTGGTAACAAGTGACCATACTGCGTCTCATGAGCTCGACGTAGGTGACGTCAAGCGGGCGTGAGGCATGGTATTCGTCACATGCCCTCTGTCCCCACTCCTATTTATAATATTATTAGAGCCCTTTTTAGCAGAAATACGGCAAAATAATTCAATCTCTAGACTTGAGACGCAGAGGAAGACACATAAAACGGCCGCTTATGCGGATGACATATTATTCTTGGTAACTATTCACTCCATTCTATTCCCAACCTATTGATTGAGTTGCCAGAGTATGGGAAGTACTCTAATTTCAAGGTTAACTTAACCAAATCGATCCTATTCAAATGTGAATGTCGATAATGCCTCTTGGACCAAGATTAAAGGGCTTCTGTCACTCCACTAAAGTCTTTTTTTTTTTTTGGCTACTTATAATCCCTATACTGCGATATATGAATACATAATGTTATTAATCATTTTGGTTCAGTAGTTAATTCAAAAAATTTACTTTTATCATATGCAAATTACCTGTCTACCAGCAAGTAGGGCGGCTACTTGCTGGTAGCAGCCGCATCCTCCTTTCATAATGACGCCCCCTCCTCATGTTGATTGACAGGGCCAGCGAATGCACTCATCCTCTGACTGGCCCTGTCTGCGTTTTAAATCTCGCGCCTTCGCCGTATCGGTCTTCAGTCGGCGCAGGCGCACTGAGAGGAGGATGCTCGCTCGGCTGCTCCTTCCTCAATGCGCCTGCGCCGATGATGTCACATCTACACCTGGCGCAGGCGCATTGAGGATGGAGCGGCCGAGCGACCGTCCTCCCCTCAGTGCGCCTGCGCCGACTGAAGACAGGTACAGCGCAGGCGCCAGATTTTGAATGCAGACAGGGCCAGCCAGAGAACGACCGCATTCGCTGGCCCTGTCAATGAACATGAGGAGGGGGCGTCATTATGAAAGGAGGATGCGGCTGCTACCAGCAAGTAGCCGCCCTACTTGCTGGTAGACAGGTAATTTGCATATGATAAAAGTCAGTTTTTTTAATTAACTACTGAACCAAAATGATTAATAACATTATGTATTGATATATCGCAGTATAGGGATTATAAGTAGCCCAAAAAAAAAAAAAGACTTTAGTGGAGTGACAGAAGCCCTTTAACCACCTCCGGACCGCTGTACGCACAGACGCGTCCTGGAGGTGGTTGATTCATTCCGAGTGGACGCGCCGGCGCGTCCTCTCGCGAGACGCGAGATTTCGTGTGAACGCGCGCACACAGGCGCGCGCGTTCACAGGATCGGAAGGTAAGCGAGTGGATCTCCAGCCTGCCAGCGGCGATCGTTCGCTGGCAGGCTGGAGATGTAATTTTTTTAACCCCTAACAGGTATATTAGACGCTGTTTTGATAACAGCGTCTAATATACCTGCTACCTGGTCCTCTGGTGGTCCCCTTTGTTTGGATCGACCACCAGAGGACACAGGTAGCTCAGTAATATGTTGCACCAAGCACCACTACACTACACCCCCCCCTGTCACTTATTAACCCCTTATTCACCCTTGATCACCCCATATAGACTCCCTGATCACACCCCTGTCATTGATTACCCCCCTGTAAAGCTCCATTCAGATGTCCGCATGATTTTTACGGATCCACTGATAGATGGATCGGATCCGCAAAACGCATACGGACGTCTGAATGGAGCCTTACAGGGGCGTGATCAATGACTGTGGTGATCACCCCATATAGACTCCCTGATCACCCCCCTGTCATTGATTACCCCCCTGTCATTGATTACCCCCCTGTAAAGCTCCATTCAGACGTCCGCATGATTTTTACGGATCCACTGATAGATGGATCGGATCCGCAAAACGCATACGGACGTCTGAATGGAGCCTTACAGGGGCGTGATCAATGACTGTGGTGATCACCCCATACAGACTCCCTGATCACCCCCCTGTCATTGATTACCCCCCTGTAAAGCTCCATTCAGATGTCCGCATGATTTTTACAGATCCACTGATAGATGGATCGGATCCGCAAAACGCATACGGACGTCTGAATGGAGCCTTACAGGGGCGTGATCAATGACTGTGGTGATCACCCCATATAGACTCCCTGATCACCCCCCTGTCATTGATTACCCCCCTGTAAAGCTCCATTCAGACGTCCGCATGATTTTTACGGATCCACTGATAGATGGATCGGATCCGCAAAACGCATACGGACGTATGAATGGAGCCTTACAGGGGCGTGATCAATGACTGTGGTGATCACCCCATATAGACTCCCTGATCACCCCCCTGTCATTGATTACCCCCCTGTCATTGATCATCCCCCTGTAAAGCTCCATTCAGACGTCCGCATGATTTTTACGGATCCACTGATAGATGGATCGGATCCGCAAAACGCATATGGACGTCTGAATGGAGCCTTACAGGGGCGTGATCAATGACTGTGGTGATCACCCCATATAGACTCCCTGATCACCCCCCTGTCATTGATTACCCCCCTGTCATTGATCACCCCCCTGTAAAGCTCCATTCAGATGTCCGCATGATTTTTACGGATCCACTGATAGATGGATCGGATCCGCAAAACGCATACGGACGTCTGAATGGAGCCTTACAGGGGGGGTGATCACCTCATATAGACTCCCTGATCACCCCCCTGTCATTGATTACCCCCCTGTCATTGATTACCCCCCTGTAAAGCTCCATTCAGACGTCCGCATGATTTTTACGGATCCACTGATAGATGGATCGGATCCGCAAAACGCATACGGACGTCTGAATGGAGCCTTACAGGGGCGTGATCAATGACTGTGGTGATCACCCCATATAGACTCCCTGATCACCCCCCCTGTCATTGATTACCCCCCTGTCATTGATCACCCCCCTGTAAAGCTCCATTCAGACGTCCGCATGATTTTTACGGATCCACTGATAGATGGATCGGATCCGCAAAACACATACAGGCGTCTCCCTGGAGCCTTCCAGGGGGGGTGATCACCCCATATAGACTCCCTGATCACCCCCCTGTCATTGATCACCCCCCCTGTCATTGATCACCCCCCCTGTCAGGCTGCATTCAGATGTCCGTATGATTTTTACGGATCCACGGATACATGGATCGGATCCGCAAAACACATACGGACATCTGAATGGAGCCTTATAGGGGGGTGATCAATGACAGGGGGGTGATCACCCCATATAGACTCCCTGATCACCCCCCTGTCATTGATCACCCCCCTGTAAGGCTCCATTCAGACATTTTTTTGGCCCAAGTTAGCGGAAATTATTTTTTTTTTCTTACAAAGTTTCATATTCCACTAACTTGTGTCAAAAAATAAAATCTCACATGAACTCACCATACCCCTCACGGAATCCAAATGCGTAAAAATTTTTAGAGATTTATATTCCAGACTTCTTCTCACGCTTTAGGGCCCCTAGAATGCCAGGGCAGTATAAATACCCCACATGTGACCCCATTTCGGAAAGAAGACACCCCAAGGTATTCCGTGAGGGGCATATTGAGTCCATGAAAGATTGAAATTTTTGTCCCAAGTTAGCGGAAAGGGAGACTTTGTGAGAAAAAAATAAATAAAATCAATTTCCGCTAACTTGTGCCAAAAAAAAAATAATTCTATGAACTCGCCATGCCCGTCATTGAATACCTTGGGGTGTCTTCTTTCCAAAATGGGGTCACATGTGGGGTATTTATACTGCCCTGGCATTCTAGGGGCCCTAAAGCGTGAGAAGAAGTCTGGGATCCAAATGTCTAAAAATGCCCTCATAAAAGGAATGTGGGCCCCTTTGCGCATCTAGGCTGCAAAAAAGTGTCACACATCTGGTATCGCCGTACTCAGGAGAAGTTGGGCAATGTGTTTTGGGGTGTCATTTTACATATACCCATGCTGGGTGAGATAAATATCTTGGTCAAATGCCAACTTTGTATAAAAAAATGGGAAAAGTTGTCTTTTGCCGAGATATTTCTCTCACCCAGCATGGGTATATGTAAAAAGACACCCCAAAACACATTGCCCAACTTCTCCTGAATACGGCGATACCACATGTGTGACACTTTTTTGCAGCCTAGGTGGGCAAAGGGGCCCACATTCCAAAGAGCACCTTTCGGATTTCACAGGTCATTTACCTACTTACCACACATTAGGGCCCCTGGAAAATGCCAGGGCAGTATAACTACCCCACAAGTGACCCTATTTTGGAAAGAAGACACCCCAAGGTATTCCGTGAGGGGCATGGCGAGTTCATAGAATTTTATATTTTTTGTCACAAGTTAGCGGAAAATGATGATTTTTTTTTTTTCTTACAAAGTCTCATATTCCACTAACTTGTGACAAAAAATAAAAACTTCCATGAACTCACTATGCCCATCACGAAATACCTGGGGGCGTCTTCTTTCTAAAATGGGGTCACTTGTGGGGTAGTTATACTGCCCTGGCATTCTAGGGGCCCAAATGTGTGGTAAGAAGTTTGAAATCAAAATGTGTAAAAAATTACCAGTGAAATCCGAAAGGTGCTCTTTGGAATATGGGCCCCTTTGCCCACCTAGGCTGCAAAAAAGTGTCGCACATGTGGTATCTCCGTACTCAGGAGAAGTTGGGGAATGTGTTTTGGGGTGTCATTTTACATATACCCATGCTGGGTGAGAGAAATATCTTGGCAAAAGACAACTTTTCCCATTTTTTTATACAAAGTTGGCATTTGACCAAGATATTTATCTCACCCAGCATGGGTATATGTAAAATGACACCCCAAAACACATTGCCCAACTTCTCCTGAGTACGGCGATACCACATGTGTGGCACTTTTTTGCAGCCTAGGTGGGCAAAGGGGCCCATATTCCAAAGAGCACCTTTCGGATTTCACTGGTCATTTTTTACAGAATTTGATTTCAAACTCCTTACCACACATTTGGGCCCCTAGAATGCCAGGGCAGTATAACTACCCCACAAGTGACCCCATTTTGGAAAGAAGACACCCCAAGGTATTCGCTGATGGGCATAGTGAGTTCATGGAAGTTTTAATTTTTTGTCACAAGTTAGTGGAATATGAGACTTTGTAAGAAAAAATAAAATAAAAAAATCATCATTTTCCACTAACTTGTGACAAAAAATAAAAAATTCTAGGAACTCGCCATGCCCCTCACGGAATACCTTGGGGTGTCTTCTTTCCAAAATGGGGTCACTTGTGGGGTAGTTATACTGCCCTGGCATTCTAGGGGCCCAAATGTGTGGTAAGGAGTTTGAAATCAAATTCTGTAAAAAATGACCTGTGAAATCCGAAAGGTGCTCTTTGGAATGTGGGCCCCTTTGCCCACCTAAGCTGCAAAAAAGTGTCACACATCTGGTATCTCCGTATTCAGGAGAAGTTGGGGAATGTGTTTTGGGGTGTCATTTTACAAATACCCATGCTGGGTGAGAGAAATATCTTGGCAAAAGACAACTTTTCCCATTTTTTTATACAAAGTTGTCTTTTGCCAAGATATTTCTCTCACCCAGCATGGGTATATGTAAAATGACACCCCAAAACACATTCCCCAACTTCTCCTGAGTACGGAGATACCACATGTGTGACACTTTTTTGCAGCCTAGTTGGGCAAAGGGGCCCACATTCCAAAGAGCACCTTTCGGATTTCACAGGGCATTTTTTACAGAATTTGATTTCAAACTCCTTACCACACATTTGGGCCCCTAGAATGCCAGGGCAGTATAACTACCCCACAAGTGACCCCATTTTGGAAAGAAGACACCCCAAGGTATTCGCTGATGGGCATAGTGAGTTCATGGAAGTTTTTATTTTTTGTCACAAGTTAGTGGAATATGAGACTTTGTAAGAAAAAAAAAAATCATCATTTTCCGCTAACTTGTGACAAAAAATAAAAAGTTCTATGAACTCACTATGCCCATCAGCGAATACCTTAGGGTGTCTACTTTCCGAAATGGGGTCATTTGTGGGGTGTTTGTATTGTCTGGGCATTGTAGAACCTCAGGAAACATGACAGGTGCTCAGAAAGTCAGAGCTGCTTCAAAAAGCGGAAATTCACATTTATGTAGCATAGTTTGTAAACGCTATAACTTTTACCCAAACCATTTTTTTTTACCCAAACATTTTTTTTTATCAAAGACATGTAGAACAATAAATTTAGAGCAAAATTTATATATGGATGTCGTTTTTTTTGCAAAATTTTACAACTGAAAGTGAAAAATGTCATTTTTTTGCAAAATAATCGTTAAATTTCGATTAATAACAAAAAAAGTAAAAATGTCAGCAGCAATGAAATACCACCAAATGAAAGCTCTATTAGTGAGAAGAAAAGGAGGTAAAATTCATTTGGGTGGTAAGTTGCATGACCGAGCAATAAACGGTGAAAGTAGTGTAGGTCAGAAGTGTAAAAAGTGGCCTGGTCTTTCAGGGTGTTTAAGCCATAGGGGCTGAGGTGGTTAAGACGCTTAGTAACCTAAAACCTTCAGTCACATATTTTACATATCTTGGGGTTAAAATTAGGACGCAACAATCGCAACTGTTTAAAGGGAACCTGTCACCAAAAAATCGCCTATTAAGCTGTTAAGAGTACCTTATAGTGCTACATAGTTGTGTCCTATAGCACTTTTTTGTCCTTTTCCTGCATTTATCGTCACTAAGAAATCGAAATCAGCCGCTGCCCCGTGTTTCAAGTCAGGCTTGAAGTCAAGGGGGCAGCGGCCTAGGCGTCTCCAATCCTGCTTTTCCGGCCTCTCGCTGCCTTGATTGACACGCCGCATCTCAGTGCCGGGACCGCGCTCTCAGCCCGCATGCGCAGTAAAGGGTTGCTGTAGCACGATCCCGTCTCCGGCTCGTACACTCAGCCGGCTTCAGTCTCACTACGGCGCATGCGCCCGCCAGCCTTACATACTCGCGCTCTGTATGCGCAGGAAGAGAAAATGACGGGCGCGGGCGCGAGTATGCAAGGCTGGCGGGCGCGAGTATGTAAGGCTGGCGGGCGCATGCGCAGTAGTGAGACTGAAGCCGGCTGAGTGTACGAGCCGGAGCCGGGATCGCGCTACAGCAGCCCTTTACTGCGCATGCGGGCTGAGAGCGCGGTCCCGGCACTGAGATGCGGCGTGTCAATCAAGGCGGCGAGAGGCCGGAAAAGCAGGATTGGAGACGCCTAGGCCGCTGCCCCCTTGACTTCAAGCCTGACTTGAAACACGGGGCAGCGGCTGATTAAAACATCGATTTCTCAGTGACGATAAATGCAGGAAAAGGACGATAAAGTGCTATAGGACACAACTATGTAGCACTATAAGGTACTCTTAACAGCTTAATAGGCGATTTTCTGGTGACAGGTTCCCTTTAAACTAAATTTCCCCCCTTATTAAATAAAATTAAGACTGAACTGTCTGATTGGAATGACCAATATATCTTATGGTTCGGTTGAATCAATATTGTTAAAATTATGACTCTACCTAAGGTCCTATACCTATTACAGGGTCTACCTATAGATATTCCTAAAAGTTTATTTTTAACGCTTAAGAAAACAACTCTTTACTTTGTATGGAATAGGGGTCAAAATAGATTAGCCTTAAATACTTTGATAAGATCTAAAAGATCAGGAGGATTGGGGCTCCCTGATTTTGAGACCTATAGGAACGCAGCTCTTCTTACTAGAATGGCGGAATGGAACACAACTCCCAGTCAAAAAAACTGGGTCGATCTGGAGGAAGCCTGCAACTTAATCCCTCTAAGTTATACTATCCGGAAAACTAATATCAATCGATACTCACTTAGAGATGTCTCAAACCCGTACACTAGACAGACGCTTAAAATTTGGTTTAAGATGTTCAAGAAAAAAGACTTTCAGCTCCCTGATATTAGAGAGCTCCCCCTATATATTATAATCCCCAACCGGTATAGGGCTATTAGGAGCAAAATTAGAACAGATATATCTTCCTGCTTGGTCTCCCTGAGGGAAATTCTATCTGATAACAAACTACCTACATATGAAAACTTTAGAAATTTAACAATGACTCCCGACTCACAGAAAGGGAATACGTTCTTTTACAGGCATACATAGATACTTTGGATATACCTACTACAGTACTACATACATATAATACTTTACCCGGTATTATTTTAACCGCCTCCGGACCGCCTAACGCAGGATCGCGTTCCGGAGGCGGCAGCCCTGCGCACAGTCACGCATATATGCGTCATCTCGCGAGACGCGAGATTTCGCTCAAAGCCGGCCCGCGCATGCGCATCGCGGGCTGGCAAAAGTTAGAAGAGAATTTTATCACCAGCCTGCCAGCCAATGATCGTGGCTGGCAGGCTGGCGATTTTCAAAAAATCAAATCACAAGCCAGATAACACATTATATTTGTAAATATGATGTATTAAATGGCTTGTCTGCTCCTCTGCTGGTCCTTTTCGTCGGTTGGTTCCAGCAGAGGAGCAGAGACTGTGAGTACCCACCAACACTACACTTAGCCCCAGATCACCCCCCATCACCTGAATTAACCCCTTGATCACCCCTTGATCGCCACTGTCAATCACCTAGTGAAAGAAAAAAAGTGATCAGTGTAAACTGTTACTTTTTTTTTTCACTGGTATTGACTGATAGGTTTTAGGATAGTTTAGGCCCCTTGGTTAGGTAGTTTAGCGTCAGTTAGCGCCCAGCCCACCGCACCGCAGTCACTGATTCGCTGATTAGCGTATCGCTAATCAGCATTTGTACTTTTATAGTATCTGTAAGTGATCAAAACTGATCACAGTTAGATCTATAATAGTATTAGTGTCACCTTAGTTCGCCCTCCATTCTAAACGCAGTGCTTGCCCGATCAGGCCTGATCGGTCCCCCACACGTGCGTTCACCCACGCCCGCCCCGCCGCAGTGACAAAAAATATATATTTTTTTGATCACTGCACAATCACTTTCCAAGCGCTGCGGCGATAAAAAAATCAGTTTTGATATTTTTTATCAATCGCAGCGGCCTCCGGTACTTCGCTAGCCTCCCCTTTGTAAGACAGGCTTGCTTTTTTTCTTGGGTAGTCTCAGGGAATACCCCTAAATTTAGTAGTCCAAATGTCAAACAGGGGGTATTCTTCTGAAGAGGCCTACATGATTCTGACCCAGTCGGATGAGGAATGGGAACCCTCATCTGGCGAATCTAGCGGGTCAGAATATGAACCTGTAGAAAGCAGTGGCACTCTGACCCAAAGTTCAGACGAGGAGGTTGAGGTCCCTGATAGAACCAGGCGTACCCGGCCCCGTATCGCTAGACCACAGGTTGCGCAGGATCCGCTTCAAGAGCAGCAGAGTGGGGCTGGCGCTGTCGGATCACGTGGTGAGGCATACACCAGCAGCGCAGCCCTCCCTGGACCTAGTACCAGCACTGCCGTACAACATGGTGAAGTGGCGAGCACCCGAAGGGCAGTTGAAGCTGGTACGGTGGCACGTGCAGTAGTTACCCCGTCGCAGCCACCGCACAGACAGGCCCGTAGACCCCCTAGAGTACCTGAGGTGCTGGCAAATCCTGATTGGCAGTCCCCAACTTCAGCCGCACCTGTAGTTCCCCCTTTCACCGCCCAGTCTGGAGTTCGGGTTGAGACAGCTCAGATCGGTTCGGCCCTGGGATTTTTTTGAGCTGTTCTTGACTGCGGAGCTCTTGGACTTAGTCGTGGCAGAAACAAATCGGTATGCCACTCAATTTATATCCGCCAACCCGGGAAGCTTTTATGCCCAGCCTTTCCGGTGGAAACCAGTCCAAGTTTCCGAAATTAAAATTTTTCTGGGCCTTCTCCTCAACATGGGTCTAACCAAAAAGCATGAATTGCGGTCATATTGGTCCACTAACCCGATTCATCACATGCCCATGTTCTCTGCTGCTATGTCCTGGGCACGATTTGAGGCCATCCTGCGTTTCCTGCACTTTAGCGACAACACCACCTCCCGTCCCAGAGGCCACCCAGCTTTTGACCGGCTCCACAAAATTCGGCCCCTCATAGACCACTTCAACCAGAAATTTGCAGATTTGTATACCCCAGAGCAAAACATCTGCGTAGACGAGTCCCTAATACATTTTACCGGGCGCCTTGGCTTCAAACAATACATCCCAAGCAAGCGCGCCCGGTATGGGGTCAAATTGTATAAGCTCTGTGAAAGGGCCACAGGCTATACCCACAAATTTCGGATCTATGAGGGAAAAGATCAGACCCTGGAGCCGGTCGGTTGCCCTGACTACCTGGGGAGCAGTGGGAAGACAGTCTGGGACTTGGTGTCACCCTTATTTGGCAAGGGGTACCATCTTTATGTGGACAATTTCTACACAAGTGTGGCCCTCTTCAGGCATTTGTTCCTAGAACAGATTTGCTGCTGTGGCACCGCGCAAACTAGTTGCGTGGGCTTCCCCCAACGGCTCGTTACCACCCGTCTTGCAAGGGGGGAGAGGGCTGCCTTGTGTAACGAAGAACTGCTCGCGGTGAAATGGAGAGACAAGCGTGACGTTTACATGCTCTCCTCCATTCACGCAGACACGACAATACAAATTGAGCGAGCAACCCGTGTCATTGAAAAGCCCCTCTGTGTCCACGACTATAATTTGCTCATGGGAGGGGTGGACTTCAATGACCAGATGTTGTCTCCGTATTTAGTTTCCCGCCGCACCAGACGCTGGTATAAGAAGGTGTCTGTATATTTAATTCAATTGGCTGCATATAATAGTTTTGTTCTCTACAGTAAGGCTGGGAGAACACGATCCTTCCTCAAATTTCAGGAAGAGATCATCGAGAACCTCCTGTATCCAGAAGGTTCCGTGGCCCCATCCACCAGTGTAGTTAGCCGTCTACACGAGCGACATTTCCCCAGTGTCGTTCCTGGTACCTCAACCCAACCGTCACCCCGAAAAAGATGTCGTGTCTGTAGCAGGAGTGGAATAAGGCGTGACACCCGCTATTTCTGTCCTGACTGTCCTGACCACCCTGCCCTATGCTTTGGAGAGTGTTTCCGGAAGTACCACACACAGGTACACTTAGCATAGGGATTGCATCTCGCAGGACAGGCACACAGGGCTATTAGGGCCCTTTTACTCACAGCTGCTGCAAACCTCTCCTTTCACCTGGGATAAAGTGCATAATGTACTTCGCCACATCTTTGGGCGATTTGCGCTTTACACATTGTCCCATGGGGAAGGAGAGGTTTGTCCTATAAAAGGTAAAAAAATAAATAAAAAAAACACCAGTAAGCAAAAAAGTTAACTTTCAGTTCAAAAAGTTAAAAAAAGTTTATATGTTCTGTTCAAAAGTTATTATAAAGTTAATAAAATTTATTGCGTTGCGGCCTGGTTTTTTCTTTTTTGTTTTGTTTTTTTTACCTTCCAGGTGGACCAACCGATCGACTAGCTGCAGCACTGATGTGCATTCTGACAGAAGCATTGCGCTGCTGTCAGATTACACACAAGTCGGTGTATGCGGCGCTGCAAGACGAGATTTCTCCTCTGCAGTAAAAGATACGTTTGCCGAGGCATATGAGCTGAGGAGGCGGCGGTGTTCATATGCTTTGGCAAACACTTTGTATATATATATAAAAAAAATAAAAAATCCCGGCAATGATTTATTCATCCACATCGATTGATGTGAATGGATAAATCTGGTTTGCCAGGGCATACGGGCTAAGTGGGTATGGATGTTGGGCGGAGCTCCTATGTCCTGGCAGACGCCTTTCCCCTCCTTTTTTTTTTTTTGGCAGAGATTTTTTTCATCCACATTGATCGATGCGAATGAAGAAATCTGTGCCATTCATTTTTTCTTTCAGCCAGAGGCTGAACGGAAAAAAAAAATCTCATTACCCGTATGCTCAATATAAGGAGAATAGCAGAAACTCCTAATGCTGGCCATACATGTAATGATTGCGGAGACCCTCAAATGCCAGGGCAGTACAAACACCCCACAAATAACACCATTTTGGAAAGAAGATACCCCAAGGTATTCGCTGAGGGGCATATTGAGTCCATGAAAGATTGAAATTTTTGTCTTAAGTTAGCGGAAAGGGAGACTTTGTCAGAAAAAACCCAAAAAATAAATTTCCGCTAACTTGTGCCAAAAATATATTTTTTTTCTATGAACTCGCCATGCCCCTCATTGAATACCTTGGGGTGTCTTCTTTCCAAAATGGGGTCACATGTGGGGTATTTATACTGCCCTGGCTTTTTAGGGGCCCTAAAGCGTGAGAAGAAGTCTGGGATCCAAATCTCAAAAAATGCCCTCCTAAAAGGAATTTGGGCACCTTTGCGCATCTAGGCGGCAAAAAAGTGTCACACATGTGGTATCGCCGTACTCAGGAGAAGTTGGGGAATGTGTTTTGGGGTGTCATTTTACATATACCCATGCTGGGTGAGAGAAATATCTTGGTCAAATGCCAACTTTGTATAAAAAATGGGAAAAGTTGTCTTTTGCCGAGATATTTCTCTCACCCAGCATAGGTATTTGTAAAATGACACCCCAAAATACATTGCCCAACTTCTCCTGAGTACGGAGATACCACATGTGTGACACTTTTTTGCAGCCTAGGTGGGCAAAGGGGGCCACATTCCAAAGAGCACCTTTAGGATTTCACTGGCCATTTTTTACAGATTCTGATTTCAAACTAGTTACCACGCATTAGGGCCCCTAGAATGCCAGGGCAGTATAACTACCCCACAAGTGACCCCATTTTGGAAAGAAGACACCCCAAGGTATTCCGTGAGGGGCATGGCGAGTTCCTAGAATTTTTTATTTTTTGTCACAAGTTAGCGGAAAATGATGATTTTTTTTTTTTCTTACAAAGTCTCATATTCCACTAACTTGTGACAAAAAATTAAAACTTCCATGAACTCACTATGCCCATCAGCGAATACCTTGGGGTGTCTTCTTTCCAAAATGGGGTCACTTGTGGGGGAGTTATACTGCCCTGGCATTCTAGGGGCCCAAATGTGTGGTAAGAAGTTTGAAATCAAAATCTGTAAAAAATGGCCGGTGAAATCCGAAAGGTGCTCTTTGGAATGTGGGCCCCTTTGCCCACCTAGGCTGCAAAAAAGTGTCACACATGTGGTATCGCCGTACTCAGGAGAAGTTGGGCAATGTGTTTTGGGGTGTCATTTTACATATACCCATGCTGGGTGAGAGAAATATCTTGGCAAAAGAAAACTTTTCCCATTTTTTTATACAAAGTTGGCATTTGACCAAGATATTTATCTCACCCAGCATGGGTATATGTAAAATGACACCCCAAAACACATTGCCCAACTTCTCCTGAGTACGGAGATACCACATGTGTGACACTTTTTTGCAGCCTAGGTGGGCAAAGGGGCCCACATTCCAAAGAGCACCTTTCGGATTTAACCGGCCATTTTTTACCGATTTTGATTTCAAACTCCTTACCACACATTTGGGCCCCTAGAATGCCAGGGCAGTATAACTACCCCACAAGTGACCCCATTTTGGAAAGAAGACACCCCCAGGTATTTCGTGATGGGCATAGTGAGTTCATGGAAGTTTTTATTTTTTTTCACAAGTTAGTGGAATATGAGACTTTGTAAGAAAAAAAGAAAAAAGAAAAAAATCATCATTTTCCGCTAACTTGTGACAAAAAATAAAAAATTCTAGGAACTCGCCATGCCCCTCACGGAATACCTTGGGGTGTCTTCTTTCCAAAATGGGGTCACTTGTGGGGTAGTTTTACTGCCCTGGCATTCTAGGGGCCCAAATGTGTGGTAAGTAGTTTGAAATCAAAATCTGTAAAAGATGGCCTGTGAAATCCGAAAGGTGCTCTTTGGAATGTGGGCTCCTTTGCCCACTTAGGCTGCAAAAAAGTGTCACACATGTGGTATCTCCTTACTCAGGAGAAGTTGGGCAATGTGTTTTGGGGTGTCATTTTACATATACCCATGCTGGGTGAGATAAATATCTTGGCAAAAGACAACTTTTCCCATTTTTTTTTATACAAAGTTGGCATTTGACCAAGATATTTATCTCACCCAGCATGGGTATATGTAAAATGACACCCCAAAACACATTGCCCAACTTCTCCTGAGTACGGAGATACCACATGTGTGACACTTTTTTGCAGCCTAGGTGGGCAAAGGGGCCCACATTCCAAAGAGCACCTTTCGGATTTTACCGGCCATTTTTTACAGATTTTGATTTCAAACTACTTACCACAGATTTGGGCCCCTAGAATGCCAGGGCAGTATAACTACCCCACAAGTGACCCCATTTTGGAAAGAAGACACCCCAAGGTATTCGCTGATGGGGGGCATAGTGAGTTCATAGAAGTTTTTATTTTTTGTCACAAGTTAGTGGAATATGAGAAAAAATAAAATAAAAAATCATAATTTTCCGCTAACTTGTGACAAAAAATAAAAAGTTCTATGAACTCACTATGCCCATCAGCAAATACCTTAGGGTGTCTACTTTCCAAAATGGGGTCATTTGTGGGGTGTTTGTACTGTCTGGCCATTGTAGAACCTCAGGAAACATGACAGGTGCTCAGAAAGTCAGAGCTGCTTCAAAAAGCGGAAATTCACATTTTTGTACCATAGTTTGTAAACGCTATAACTTTTACCCAAACCATTTTTTTTTTTTACCCAAACATTTTTTTTTTATCAAAGACATGTAGAACAATAAATTTAGAGAAAAATTTATATATGGATGTCGTTTTTTTTGCAAAGTTTTACAACTGAAAGTGAAAAATTTCATTTTTTTGCAAAAAAATCGTTAAATTTCAATTAATAACAAAAAAAAGTAAAAATGTCAGCAGCAATGAAATACCACCAAATGAAAGCTCTATTAGTGAGAAGAAAAGGAGGTAAAATTCATTTGGGTGGTAAGTTGCATGACCGAGCAATAAATGATGAAAGTAGTGTAGGTCAGAAGTGTAAAAAGTGGCCTGGTCATTAAGGGTGTTTAAGCTAGGGGGGCTGAGGTGGTTAAATAGAAAACCACTGGACCATGGTATCTTCAGATTGTATTATATTATCAATAAAAACACCTTACCTCCTCCATATCTGGATAAATTGTCCACTGAACTAAATAAAACCTTTAATGAAAAAGAAAAACAGGCTATCATCCAGGCTTCCCTCCTCAAGGTAACTTCCACCAGATTGCAAGAGGTCCACTATAAATTACTTACCCGTTGGTACAGGACACCAATTTTGTTGAATAGATTTTGGAGATGTGATAGTGAAGACGGTACACTAGCCCACATATGGGTAGACTGTGGAAAGATTGTTCCCCTATGGAATAAATTTGCTCGGATTATATCTGAGCTTTACCACTCCGATTTCGAGGTGGATCGGGAATTGATTCTGTTCAAAATTTACAAGAAAAATAACCTAATTTTGAAGGGCAAATTGTTTCCCTTTCTGATATGTGCAATAAAAGCGATTATTCCTAAATACTGGCTTAGTTCAGAAATCCCAACAATAAAGGAATGGTTTAATGAAGTATGCCAAATAAACAGGTTTGAGAAACTGAAATGGTCTACACTGGGCAATCATAATTCCTAACTGAAAATTTGGAGGAGGTGGAATGATTACATTGACACAGATGACATTGCAAAAATTTTTGATTGAGTAAACGTTACAAGAACGTAAAGGTTATTATTGTTAACACGGCCGTGACATTGTTTTTTTTTTTTTTTTTCTCCTTACTGTTCTGTTCTTTTCTTTTCTCCCTTTATTCTTCCCGTTACTTTTTTCCCTTTTTCTGTTTAATGAAAAAATTATCTGAGTACGGGTTTTTGATTTGAAGACACTAACTAAGAGTGCTATTGGGACCCACATGATTGCACATATATTTCTGCCTTATAGGCCATGCAAATACTCATTAAATCAAATTTTCCTAATGCTCACCCTGAGGGAGCACTCCCATATATACTAGAAAGCACTTTGAGTTGCTCATTTGGGCCCACTCTCCTCTTCAATTATAGATACTATTTTTGTTGCGCTGTTTGCGTTTTACATACTTTATCTAAAATGTAACTATATTGAATTGAATATAACATACAAGAACATTATTGTATGTCTGTCTCTGTGCATTTGAACAGAACATGATTATTTTATTTCAAGTTGCTGTAAAATGAATTCTTGTAAAACCCAATAAAACACAAATTTACAAGAAAAAACTGAACAACGCAACGCAATCGCAGTCAAAACTGACTGAAATTGCATGCGCACTCGCGCGGGTTTCCCGCAATGCACACGGCACGCATCCGGAGCAAATCCGGGGCGCCTGTGTGAAAGAGGCCTAATAAGTAGTCAGACCCGTTAAAATGTGAAGTTGCACATATTGTGCCAAAATATTCGCATCATTGGTGCTGATTTCGCAATTGCGAATATATTGGAGCACTCTATCTGCATATAAAGCTATTGTAATGTTCTGCCGAGCCAACCATTTTCTCCAGTCTCAGGAAACTATAGTGCTATAGTGCTATTGTAGCTGTAGTGACCCACGCCTGTATTTCGAGCGCATTACACGAATATTCGCGATCAAGAAAATAATCTCGAATTTGTGAATTCTCGAATATATAACGAATATTCTACCAAATATTTGCGAAATATCTCGAATTCGAATATTGCCCCTGCCGCTCATCACTAATGCTTTGCTACAAAGGTATCCTCCCCTAGAAGCATTGCTGCAGATGGGGAATATGGTGCCTCCATCCTGCAGACCAATAACTGAGTCCATTTACCACCACTAGCTCCAGGTAAGGCCGCGTTCACATCACTGTTTCATTTTCCGTTCTTCTGGTCCATCAGAAGAACAGAAAACAACAACAACAAAAAAATGGATCATGTATTTTAAGCATCCGTTTTAGCCATTTCCATCTGAGATTAGTTATTTGAGACAGAAATAAAACCTCCACAAAGTATTTCCTTTCCGTATAAAATAATGGATCTCAGACGGAAATAGCTAAAACAGATGCAAAATGCGCATAACTGAGCATAACGGATCTTAAAATACAGGATCAGTTCTTTTGTTGTTTTTCCGTTCTGACGGATAAGAAGAACGAAAAATGAAACAGTGATATGAATCTAGCCTTTGAATATAAGGGAATCAGTCAGCTCCAAAATACCCCCAAACTAGAGTAAGTGGTGTACAGTGTAAATGATGCCAAGTCCGATTATGTAATTTTTATCTTCACACTCACTTGTATTCTGACGCTGTGCTCTTACAAACCAGCAGTAAAATGCATTGAGAGGACTCCTGAGCTCACACACATAATGGAAAGGACTCAAAGAAGAGCCCTCTCAATGCATTTTACTGCTGGTTTGTGGGAGCACAGTGTTGGAATGCCAATGATTATGAAGATAAAAATTACATAACCGGACACAGTGCCACTTACACTATACACCACTTACTCTAGTTTGAGGGATGTTCTAAAGCTGACAGATTCCCTTTAAAAAATGTATAAATTTATCAAATAGACTTGGGAAATACAACCTTCACTAATAGGGTGTGCTGTAATGCTAAATCGTGCATTCCATCACATTGAATCATCTGTTAAGATTTGGGTTAAGATTACCATCTGACACATGTATGGCATATCAAAAGTGCAAGTTCAACTTTCAGGACTGCAACCTGTCAGGAGAATGGCAGTCCCCTTCTCCCTAATCAGCAGTCCAGTGAGGAGGAGATTGTGCATATAGTGGCTCATACCATTTAACATTATAGTCCTTTCTGGAGTACCAAACAGGGGTCAAGTGGCACCATTCTACTGATATATGGGGACCCATGGGGGCATGCTCTCCATTCATTTCTATGGGAGTTCCGAAAATAGCAGAGTGAGCACGCTCAGCTATTTTCGGAAGTCCCATAGAAATGAATGGCAAGAGTGGCCTCTTCTCTATTTGGGGGCCCTGTTCTAGAGATAGATGCGAGACCTGCACCTATGTGGCATTGGTAGTATATCCTTAGATAGGACATCCATATGTTGGTTCCAGAAAGTTAGAACTTATCACAAGCTCAAATGTAAGCTTATTTGATGTTCTAGACCAGTGATGGGCAAACTACGGCCCGCGGGCCGTATACGGCCCGGCAGACCTTTTTATCCAGCCTGCAGAGCTGTCCGGAGGCAGCAGGAGTGGAGATGAGCGCTTGCATTGTGGAAGCGCTCATCTCCATATTCATCTGTATCGCCGTCCTCCGGACAGCGATACAGATGAATGTAAACTCTTTCATATGAATATCAAGCTGAGCCCCCTACTGGTGGGATTTCCACAACACAGTCACATACACCTACTGCTGTAAAATACCAGCTCTGATGACTGACAGGGCCACAAGCTCCAAGACAACTAGTTAACCCCCTTCACTCCCAGAGAATTTTTTGTTTCTGCGTTTTCATTTTTCACCCCCTTCATTTCCAGAGCCATAATTTTTTAACTTTTCCATTTAAATAGCCGTATGTGGGCTTGTTTTTTGAGGGACAAGTTCTACTTTTTAACCCCTTCCCGCAATATCACGTACATATACGTGGGGGATGTGGTGCCTTACCGCATCCCCACGTGCATGTACCTAATCGGGTTTCACTGTCAGCGCAGGGAGCGATGCGCTGACAGTTAAGTGAAGCCGGCGTGCTGGGGTTGCTAGGCAACCAGTGACGCCGGCGGGAACGGAATCGGAGTGCTGACCTGCCCGCGATCGCCATCATTGGTCCATTACTGCAGAGGGACCAATCACAGCGCATAGGGGCAGGTTAGGGTGGGTTAGGGAGGGACTATGTGCTTCTCCTTCTCTCATAGTCCCAATTACTGTCAGGGAAGCGATCAGAGAAGGAGTGTCAAACGCTGCAGTAGAGTATTACTTAGCAGAGAGAATTAACCCCTTGTGTGCCGAAAAGCTGCTTCTATGCCCAATCAGTGACACAGATCAGTTCTGTGCCTCATCAACAGCCTGTCATCTGTCATCAGTTCTGTGCCTCATCCGCTTGCTCATACAAAATTAACCCCTTCAGTGCTGACTTGCCACTCTTCTGTGCCTGATTTGCCCCAGTCAGTGACAGATCAGTCCTGTCCAGTCCTGTCATCATCACCTCATCCAGACACCTGTCACTACAGCCTGTCTGTCCATCAAGACATCTGTCACTTCCACCTGTCCATCCGTCACTTCCACCTTTCCGTCCGTTAAGACAACTGTCCATCCGTCAAGACACCTGTCACTCAAGCCTGTCCTTCCGTCAAGACACCTGTCCGTCCGTCAAGACACTTGGTCAATCCAGCCTGTCCGTCCATCAAGACACCTGCCAGTCCAGTCTGTCCATCCATCAAGACACCTGTCACTCCAGTCTGTCCATCCTCAAGACACCTGTGACTCCAGTCTGTCCGTCCCTCAAGACACCTGTCACTCCAGCCTGTCCGTCTATCAAGACACCTGTCAGTCCACCCTGTCTGTCCGTCAAGACAACTGTCACTCCGGCCTGTCCATCCGTCAAGACACCTGTCACTCCAGCCTGTCCGTCCATCAAGACACCTGTTAGTCCAGTCTGTCCGTCCATAAAGACACCTGTGACTCCAGTCTGTCCATCCATAAAGACACCTGTGACTCCAGTCTGTCTGTCCATCAAGACACCTGTCACTCCAGCTTGTCCGTCCATCAAGACACCTGTCACACCAGCCTGTCCGACCGTCAAGTCACCTGTTACACTAGCCTGTCCGTCCGTCAATTCACCTGTCACACACTCCCAAATTACATAAAAAATAAAAAAAATAACCCTGTCACTACGTGTGCCATCCTCCTGTGTGTACATACTCGTGTCCTGTGCTTGAGTGGCACCATTCTGTAAAATATAAGTCTCTTATGCCCTATGTGGCTTTGTGCCACCTATAACTGTAAAATAATACATTAATTAACCCCTTTTCTGCCCCAGTAAGGATATTGGCACTACTGTGCCCCATACTAGACCCCTGGCTCATCCCCAGCCATCTGTGCTACCTGTGGCACGTGTCAATACCTGCCAAGTGACTCAGGGAGTTTTTATCCTATCCTAAAGAATATACAGTATTTTAGTTTGCTGTTCTATTAAAAAAAGAAGAAAAAAAAGAATTAAAAAAAATCTACGTTAGTTTACAGTTTAAAATGACTAAACGGCTTTTCACTGCTGAAGAGGCATATGCTGTGCTTTTTGAGGTCACTGACTCCAACAATGGAGATGAAGTGAAATCTTTTTTAATTATTTATTTTTTTCATCAAAGTAGTTACAAAACTTTTAGAAAAAAAGAGAGCTTACAGACATAGATAATAAATGTTAATACAATCCTAACACAATGATAAACAATAACATTAAATCCGGATATGTAGATTCTGACCTATTATATTTAATCCCACCCAACCCCCCTTTCCTTTCCCCCCCCCTTTTTTCCCCCTTTCCTTCCTTTCTTGGCTGCAGTCGCTGGTACCCAGAACCCCACACCACCCCCCCCTGACCAGTCCGCGAGCTCAACCTGGTGCAATCCAATTGTAATACTCCATGACAAAGAATAGACAGTCCGCCTTAATTCTGAAACAAATAACGTATTCACATACCTCCCCTCCTCCGCGTCTCAACTTCCTCATAGGACTTTATTTGGGACATAGTCAATCTCCACTCTGTGAACGAGGGAGAAGTGGGGGAACCCCATTTTTTTTATTATCAGAACCTTTTCTATCAAGCAGCCCTTCAACCATGTTAATTGGTCAACAGGAGAGAGAGAACTTTCTGGTATATAAAAGCCCAAAATTGCGGAGACCAATGTCCGGAGCAGAAGACTGGGGAGAGTCCCTTTGCAAGGCTGTAAACACCTGCTCCCAAAACCGCTTTATCGTACTACACTCCCAAAGAAGATGAATATATCCAACATTGGGACTGCCGCACTTCTGGCAAAGGAGTTCCCGGCCTCTATTCTTAGGAAACTTAGCCTGCATTTGAGGTGTATAGTATAACCTGTGCAAAATCTTAAATTGAATAAGTCTATAACTGGTTGCAGGTGCTACCTTTTTAATATTTTTATATATCTGTGGCCAGGGAAGTGGGGGAGATCTCAATTCCTGTTACCATTTATGTGTACTTTTAAAAGGAGTAACCATGGACAGTGAATCTCGAATTTTAGAATAAATCTGTGAAATTTTTGTCATATTACCTGAGTGAGCAAAACAGTAATCAAAAAATAAATGTTGTTGAGTGATCATATATTTTTTATTAGAAGTGGCTTCATAGGCATGTTTTAAACGTGCATACATAAACAAATCTAGCAAAGTGATGTTTGTGAAATTAAAGTCCCCTAGGGCTTTAAATTGATTTGCCACAAACAAGTGTGCCACTCTAGTGATACCCTTACGACTCCAATAGGTATGATCTGTCATTTTCAAAAATTCCAATAGGTTCCAATTCTCCCACAAAGGAGTAAAATAAAAAGCATATGGAACCTTCAAGATCATTTTCAGTTTATTCCATACCCCCTGTAGAGTCCTAGGGATTAAACAACTAGTGTCCAAAGTTCCAAACTGTCCTGTTTCTAGGTGAGTAAAAATATTCTCAAGTGACCTACCTAGTACCCTTGAAAGGCATTGCCCAAGTGCATTCTCTCTAAAGTTAAAACACCTTTGTAGCTGCGCAGAAAAAAAATAACCTTGAAAAAAAGGAAGTGATAGTGCCCCTTCTGACTCAGCCAACCATAAAAACCTTTGCTTTATACGGACCCTTTTCCTCCCCCAGATTAGATAATTTATTAGGGTCTCTAATTTGTAAAAAAATTTACAATTTTTGCCAGACTCTAATTTTTTCCTTTACTTTATCTATTGCCGGGGAGAGGTTTAAATCATAAAATCTATTTATTGGAACACCAATCTTTATCCCCAGGTAATCCAGAGAGTCATCTGGAGACAATATCCAGACACCAGAGCCACCTTCGGGGGCGTTTCGGTTTAGTGGGAGGAGCGAGGACTTAGCCCAATTGATTAAATAACCAGACAATTCACTGAACTCCTCTATAACCTAAATGACATGCGGAACAACTTTCCAACCCTCGTCCAGAAACAGTATGACATCCTCTGCGTATATATAGAGATAATCCACGGCACACCAATATTTTTTTACTTTGCAAATTTATTGTAGGTACATATTGGTATTTCACAAGATTTTGTCAATATATGACTAGTCGCGCCATAACTGTGATATAAGCAAAAAATCACATATATATTTTTGTAGGCCTTGCTATGTCCCAACGTTTCGGTCCTGTCAAAGACCTTTCTCAAGGGATCTGAAAAGGAGTATAAATAAAGGTTTTATTTGGCGTCTCAAAATGGCGACCATAGTGTACTATTGACCCATATGAAAGCATAAACAAATAGGACGAATTTATATATATATATATATATATGCATGCATGTATGTATACATGTATGTACACGTGTATGCAATTACACACACACATACACACACACATACACACACACCCATGCACAAAAAACCGCATGCAAACATATAGATCTCAGATTAATGATTTTGATAAAGAGAGAGTAAAAGGTAGGTAAAGTAGGAGGGAGATTGAGGATATATGACTGGTCGAGTAGATGCTGTTTCTGATAAAGAGAGTACATGATAAATGAGATAAGGCTAGCGCATGAACCCTTACTCATCAGTAAGATATCAGTCAGAATTAGGAATCAATCTAAAAAGGTGGGTAAAATTTAGTATGGTGAGCTTAAAAACGTTATGTCTATAGATAAATGGAATAGCAGTTAGGATATACGTATATAATATCTCGATCTGTAGTAATACATGAACTTACCAAGGCCGGTTGGTAGAACTGCATGGTGTGGGCGCTGCGTATGTGTACCTCCGGTGGCGTTTTAAGACGAGCGGCCGGAAGTCATGTGTCTGCTTTGACCTGTGTCCGGGTTCAGCGGGTCACATGATCGTCGGTGACGTCATGTGAGCAGCGCGGCCGCAGGACACAGTGGGGCATGCGCACTAAGTGCTGGGATGATAAGTAGAGGTCTAGCATTGTACTAGATATATGTGCTATATTACGTCTGGAGGGGTGAATAATGGTAATAATCGACTGGGGATCAGACAGCTGATTGATTCACAAGAAGGGGGAGGGGTTGTATGAGGAATATTAAAGATATTTGAAGTAGAGAGTGTTTGTAGTTCTATGCTGCTGCTTGAATAAGGGAGAATAGGGACAGTTGTCGAAGTAGAAAAGGGGTCACATACATATATAAAAAGAAATAATTTGAAGCATCATGTAGCAATTCCTTTGATTCTCAGCATACTCAGATATAAAGTATAAAGAAAAAAGATGAAAAATAAATAACAAAAAAGCCAAAAAAACGAAAGGCGAAAAAACATTATATAGTTCTTAGATTTTATGAATGAATATATAAGCATATAGGTATCTATGCGTACTAAAATCTTATACTATATTCTAATCTATGATGAGGTGGAGGGGGTTGGGGGTAGGAAGGGGAAGGGGTGGAAGGGAAAGGTAGGAGGGGAGGCAAGGGAGGGGGGGGGGGGGGAAGGGGGGGGGGGGAATGTGGAAAAGGGGGGGGAAGAGGGGGGGGGGGGGGGGGGGGTTAGTTTTCTCACCAACTTGTATATTGACTATGTTTATAATCCAACTAGGGAGCCTGAAATAAAGGAGAGGTACATACGTATTAATATCAGAAGTAACATTATAGTACCATATCAGTCCACAATATTCAAAGATAAGTATAAATGTTTAGAGATCACAGTAAAAGTCACATTCCCGATTAAGGCCTCTCGGGGATAAGGTGTCCAGTCGGTGTATCCAAAAGCTTTCTCTTTCTTTCAATGTTTTAATCCTGTTGCCACCCCTCCGTGGGGTATTGACTTGTTCCAAGACCTGGTAGCGTAAGGATGAAATCTGGTGGTGGTGTTCCTTAAAGTGCGCTGGGATTGGTAACAGTAATTGTTCAGTCCTAACAGTGGATTTGTGTTTGGAAATACGGTTCCTTATTTGTTGCGTGGTTTCACCCACATAACAAAGTCCACAAGGGCATTTAATTAGATAGACAACGAATGAGGAATCACAGGTATAGTAGCCTTTGATAGGGAATCTTTTACCCGTGTGTGGATGTGTAATAAAGTTACCCTTAATCACACTCGAGCACTGTGCGCAATGTAGGCACGGGAATGTGCCATATTTTGGATTTTGTAAAAAACGTTGCTTTGGTATTTTTTCTAAAGGTCCAATATCTGCACGGATGAGGTGGTCCCTAATATTTTGTGATCTTTTGTAACAGGTGATAGGAGGAGACTGGAATTCTGGAATCTCGGGGTATGCTTGTGACAGTATAGACCATTGTTTTCTGATTGTTTGTTGGATTTTTGGAGCCAGGGGATGATATGTGAGAATGCATGGTATCCGTGGTGGGGGAATGGTGGTTTGTGGAGTAGTTTGTTTGCTTGTTGACGATTTGTTAGTGATCAATTGGTCAGGGTAGCCCCTTTGTCTGAATTTGGTTTTCATATCCGCTTGTCTCTGTTGTAATGTTAATGGATCTGTTACTATTCTTTCTAACCTTGTGAGTTGAGATTTAGGGAGTGACGCTTTGGTGGCTCTAGAGTGGTTACTGGTATAATGTAGTAAGCTGTTCCTATCCGTTGGTTTATTGTAAAGGTCAAATTGGATGTGACCTGATGGATCTTTCAGAACTAGAGTGTCTAGAAAACTAATTCTCTCAGTATTGGTTATGACTGTGAACCCGAGTTCAGGGTAGATGTTATCAAGGTAATGATTTTGGAAATAAAGTCATTGGTGTCTAATAGGAATGATCGTGACGTCTTGATAAGTGGGGTAAGTATGCGGTCTAAATAAATGGAGAGAGGGGATAAGATGGATTCTGTGGAGGCAACGATTGGTCTTCCGGGGGGGTTCTCTAAACTCTTATGTATTTTGGGCAGGATATAAAAAACTGGAATTATTGGGTGTTGTTTGGTTAAATAAGTAGATGTTTTACTATCTATTATACCTCGTTCTTGATAATGTGATAAGACGGACTGGATTTTGTTGGCTAACATAGACGTTGGGTTAGATGATAATGGCACATAGGTAGTGGAGTCTCTCAATTGATTTTGCACTTCGTTAATGTACATGCTCTTGTTCATAACTACTATCGCTCCCCCTTTGTCAGCCGGTTTGATAATGATGTCCTGATTGGTTTGTAATTCTGTGATGGCCCTTTGTTCTTCTATGGGGAGGTTATGAGTGTGTTTAAATTTACCTGTCTGTTGGGCTTTAATAATCTGTTGAATTGATTGGTATGTGAAGGAGATATAAGTTTCTGCTGGGTGGTAGGTTCTAGGAGGCATGAATGTGCTTTTTAATCTCAGATTTAAGTTTTTTAATGATAAAGGGTCTGAGGTACTGGCTTGTGATGAAGTTGATATGGGGTCTGTCTGGTTGAAATGTGCCTTTAATCTTATATTGCGAAAGAATCGCTGCAATTCTAATTCTAGATGGAATGTATCAAGAGGAGTGGTAGGGCAAAAGGTTAATCCTTTTTGCAAAACGGAAATGTGTGCTGGAGATAAGTTCATGGAGGAAATATTAACGACTAAGTTCTCAACTTTACCTGAGAGCGAGTCTGGATTCTGTTGTCGGTGTCTGCGCCTCTTGCCCCTCCGCGTTCGTTTCTGTTGTAGCGTTGGCGTGTCCGTCCTCGTCCTAAAAAAGGTTGGGAACTGTATTGGTTGTAGGGTCGGTCGCTTTCGGATCCTGAGGAGCTGGCGGAGAAGTGTTGTTGACGGTTATCCCGTGGTGGTCGAAAGTTGGGATCCCTCCACCTGTAGACTCGGTTGGAGCGGTAGTCTTCCGCGTCTCTGATGAACTTTGTTCTTTTCCTGTTCTCTGTCAGCTTCTGGAACTCAGAAATCTGTTTGGTTGTTTTCTCCTTTAGGTTTGTCCACTCCTCTTGCGGTAATACGGTTGAGAGTTGGTTCTCTGTGGATTCAATCTGTTTCGTTAATTCGCCAATTGTTTGATGAGCCTTGTCTATAGTCAGGAGCATTAAATCAAAAGAGCATTTGTTGAGTATGCTTTCAAAGCGATTGCAAAAATCAGGATCATCACGAAAAAGTGTGGGACGCAAGTGAGACCGTAGTCCCCTCGGTATGCGACCACTTTTGTGATACTCAGTGAGTGTACTGCAGTGTAACTGCAGTGAGACCAGTCTTCGTTGGTCACGTGTGTAATCTCTGGTTTTCCATTCCTGTGAGGGAATTTGTAGGAAATCATTCCCCAGTTGTACCTGGGCGATGATGTTGTTAGTAGCTTCTAGATCATATGAGAAGGTGTTCTGAGACATATAGTCTGGGTGCTGGATCCACAGAGGAACTTCAATTGTAGGAAATTGTAGAATCCGCACACCTTGGTATGGTGGTGGGTGCTCGCAGAGGACTTCAGTCGCAGAATATATAGAGATAATCCACGGCACACCAATATTTTTTTACTTTGCAAATTTATTGTAGGTACATATTGGTATTTCACAAGATTTTGTCAATATATGACTAGTCGCGCCATAACTGTGATATAAGCAAAAAATCACATATATATTTTTGTAGGCCTTGCTATGTCCCAACGTTTCGGTCCTGTCAAAGACCTTTCTCAAGGGATCTGAAAAGGAGTATAAATAAAGGTTTTATTTGGCGTCTCAAAATGGCGACCATAGTGTACTATTGACCCATATGAAAGCATAAACAAATAGGACGAATTTATATATATATATATATATATGCATGCATGTATGTATACATGTATGTACACGTGTATGCAATTACACACACACATACACACACACATACACACACACCCATGCACAAAAAACCGCA
Source organism: Bufo bufo (assembly GCF_905171765.1). Taxonomy (NCBI): domain Eukaryota; kingdom Metazoa; phylum Chordata; class Amphibia; order Anura; family Bufonidae; genus Bufo; species Bufo bufo. Next base: position 703,329,706 of record NC_053390.1, on the reverse strand, counting down.
TGCAAACATATAGATCTCAGATTAATGATTTTGATAAAGAGAGAGTAAAAGGTAGGTAAAGTAGGAGGGAGATTGAGGATATATGACTGGTCGAGTAGATGCTGTTTCTGATAAAGAGAGTACATGATAAATGAGATAAGGCTAGCGCATGAACCCTTACTCATCAGTAAGATATCAGTCAGAATTAGGAATCAATCTAAAAAGGTGGGTAAAATTTAGTATGGTGAGCTTAAAAACGTTATGTCTATAGATAAATGGAATAGCAGTTAGGATATACGTATATAATATCTCGATCTGTAGTAATACATGAACTTACCAAGGCCGGTTGGTAGAACTGCATGGTGTGGGCGCTGCGTATGTGTACCTCCGGTGGCGTTTTAAGACGAGCGGCCGGAAGTCATGTGTCTGCTTTGACCTGTGTCCGGGTTCAGCGGGTCACATGATCGTCGGTGACGTCATGTGAGCAGCGCGGCCGCAGGACACAGTGGGGCATGCGCACTAAGTGCTGGGATGATAAGTAGAGGTCTAGCATTGTACTAGATATATGTGCTATATTACGTCTGGAGGGGTGAATAATGGTAATAATCGACTGGGGATCAGACAGCTGATTGATTCACAAGAAGGGGGAGGGGTTGTATGAGGAATATTAAAGATATTTGAAGTAGAGAGTGTTTGTAGTTCTATGCTGCTGCTTGAATAAGGGAGAATAGGGACAGTTGTCGAAGTAGAAAAGGGGTCACATACATATATAAAAAGAAATAATTTGAAGCATCATGTAGCAATTCCTTTGATTCTCAGCATACTCAGATATAAAGTATAAAGAAAAAAGATGAAAAATAAATAACAAAAAAGCCAAAAAAACGAAAGGCGAAAAAACATTATATAGTTCTTAGATTTTATGAATGAATATATAAGCATATAGGTATCTATGCGTACTAAAATCTTATACTATATTCTAATCTATGATGAGGGGGAGGGGGTTGGGGGTAGGAAGGGGAAGGGGTGGAAGGGAAAGGTAGGAGGGGAGGCAAGGGAGGGGGGGGGGGGGAAAGGGGGGGGGGGAATGTGGAAAAGAGGGGGGAAGAAGGGGGGGGGGGGGGGGGGGTTAGTTTTCTCACCAACTTGTATATTGACTATGTTTATAATCCAACTAGGGAGCCTGAAATAAAGGAGAGGTACATACGTATTAATATCAGAAGTAACATTATAGTACCATATCAGTCCACAATATTCAAAGATAAGTATAAATGTTTAGAGATCACAGTAAAAGTCACATTCCCGATTAAGGCCTCTCGGGGATAAGGTGTCCAGTCGGTGTATCCAAAAGCTTTCTCTTTCTTTCAATGTTTTAATCCTGTTGCCACCCCTCCGTGGGGTATTGACTTGTTCCAAGACCTGGTAGCGTAAGGATGAAATCTGGTGGTGGTGTTCCTTAAAGTGCGCTGGGATTGGTAACAGTAATTGTTCAGTCCTAACAGTGGATTTGTGTTTGGAAATACGGTTCCTTATTTGTTGCGTGGTTTCACCCACATAACAAAGTCCACAAGGGCATTTAATTAGATAGACAACGAATGAGGAATCACAGGTATAGTAGCCTTTGATAGGGAATCTTTTACCCGTGTGTGGATGTGTAATAAAGTTACCCTTAATCACACTCGAGCACTGTGCGCAATGTAGGCACGGGAATGTGCCATATTTTGGATTTTGTAAAAAACGTTGCTTTGGTATTTTTTCTAAAGGTCCAATATCTGCACGGATGAGGTGGTCCCTAATATTTTGTGATCTTTTGTAACAGGTGATAGGAGGAGACTGGAATTCTGGAATCTCGGGGTATGCTTGTGACAGTATAGACCATTGTTTTCTGATTGTTTGTTGGATTTTTGGAGCCAGGGGATGATATGTGAGAATGCATGGTATCCGTGGTGGGGGAATGGTGGTTTGTGGAGTAGTTTGTTTGCTTGTTGACGATTTGTTAGTGATCAATTGGTCAGGGTAGCCCCTTTGTCTGAATTTGGTTTTCATATCCGCTTGTCTCTGTTGTAATGTTAATGGATCTGTTACTATTCTTTCTAACCTTGTGAGTTGAGATTTAGGGAGTGACGCTTTGGTGGCTCTAGAGTGGTTACTGGTATAATGTAGTAAGCTGTTCCTATCCGTTGGTTTATTGTAAAGGTCAAATTGGATGTGACCTGATGGATCTTTCAGAACTAGAGTGTCTAGAAAACTAATTCTCTCAGTATTGGTTATGACTGTGAACCCGAGTTCAGGGTAGATGTTATCAAGGTAATGATTTTGGAAATAAAGTCATTGGTGTCTAATAGGAATGATCGTGACGTCTTGATAAGTGGGGTAAGTATGCGGTCTAAATAAATGGAGAGAGGGGATAAGATGGATTCTGTGGAGGCAACGATTGGTCTTCCGGGGGGGTTCTCTAAACTCTTATGTATTTTGGGCAGGATATAAAAAACTGGAATTATTGGGTGTTGTTTGGTTAAATAAGTAGATGTTTTACTATCTATTATACCTCGTTCTTGATAATGTGATAAGACGGACTGGATTTTGTTGGCTAACATAGACGTTGGGTTAGATGATAATGGCACATAGGTAGTGGAGTCTCTCAATTGATTTTGCACTTCGTTAATGTACATGCTCTTGTTCATAACTACTATCGCTCCCCCTTTGTCAGCCGGTTTGATAATGATGTCCTGATTGGTTTGTAATTCTGTGATGGCCCTTTGTTCTTCTATGGGGAGGTTATGAGTGTGTTTAAATTTACCTGTCTGTTGGGCTTTAATAATCTGTTGAATTGATTGGTATGTGAAGGAGATATAAGTTTCTGCTGGGTGGTAGGTTCTAGGAGGCATGAATGTGCTTTTTAATCTCAGATTTAAGTTTTTTAATGATAAAGGGTCTGAGGTACTGGCTTGTGATGAAGTTGATATGGGGTCTGTCTGGTTGAAATGTGCCTTTAATCTTATATTGCGAAAGAATCGCTGCAATTCTAATTCTAGATGGAATGTATCAAGAGGAGTGGTAGGGCAAAAGGTTAATCCTTTTTGCAAAACGGAAATGTGTGCTGGAGATAAGTTCATGGAGGAAATATTAACGACACGCCAACGCTACAACAGAAACGAACGCGGAGGGGCAAGAGGCGCAGACACCGACAACAGAATCCAGACTCGCTCTCAGGTAAAGTTGAGAACTTAGTCGTTAATATTTCCTCCATGAACTTATCTCCAGCACACATTTCCGTTTTGCAAAAAGGATTAACCTTTTGCCCTACCACTCCTCTTGATACATTCCATCTAGAATTAGAATTGCAGCGATTCTTTCGCAATATAAGATTAAAGGCACATTTCAACCAGACAGACCCCATATCAACTTCATCACAAGCCAGTACCTCAGACCCTTTATCATTAAAAAACTTAAATCTGAGATTAAAAAGCACATTCATGCCTCCTAGAACCTACCACCCAGCAGAAACTTATATCTCCTTCACATACCAATCAATTCAACAGATTATTAAAGCCCAACAGACAGGTAAATTTAAACACACTCATAACCTCCCCATAGAAGAACAAAGGGCCATCACAGAATTACAAACCAATCAGGACATCATTATCAAACCGGCTGACAAAGGGGGAGCGATAGTAGTTATGAACAAGAGCATGTACATTAACGAAGTGCAAAATCAATTGAGAGACTCCACTACCTATGTGCCATTATCATCTAACCCAACGTCTATGTTAGCCAACAAAATCCAGTCCGTCTTATCACATTATCAAGAACGAGGTATAATAGATAGTAAAACATCTACTTATTTAACCAAACAACACCCAATAATTCCAGTTTTTTATATCCTGCCCAAAATACATAAGAGTTTAGAGAACCCCCCCGGAAGACCAATCGTTGCCTCCACAGAATCCATCTTATCCCCTCTCTCCATTTATTTAGACCGCATACTTACCCCACTTATCAAGACGTCACGATCATTCCTATTAGACACCAATGACTTTATTTCCAAAATCATTACCTTGATAACATCTACCCTGAACTCGGGTTCACAGTCATAACCAATACTGAGAGAATTAGTTTTCTAGACACTCTAGTTCTGAAAGATCCATCAGGTCACATCCAATTTGACCTTTACAATAAACCAACGGATAGGAACAGCTTACTACATTATACCAGTAACCACTCTAGAGCCACCAAAGCGTCACTCCCTAAATCTCAACTCACAAGGTTAGAAAGAATAGTAACAGATCCATTAACATTACAACAGAGACAAGCGGATATGAAAACCAAATTCAGACAAAGGGGCTACCCTGACCAATTGATCACTAACAAATCGTCAACAAGCAAACAAACTACTCCACAAACCACCATTCCCCCACCACGGATACCATGCATTCTCACATATCATCCCCTGGCTCCAAAAATCCAACAAACAATCAGAAAACAATGGTCTATACTGTCACAAGCATACCCCGAGATTCCAGAATTCCAGTCTCCTCCTATCACCTGTTACAAAAGATCACAAAATATTAGGGACCACCTCATCCGTGCAGATATTGGACCTTTAGAAAAAATACCAAAGCAACGTTTTTTACAAAATCCAAAATATGGCACATTCCCGTGCCTACATTGCGCACAGTGCTCGAGTGTGATTAAGGGTAACTTTATTACACATCCACACACGGGTAAAAGATTCCCTATCAAAGGCTACTATACCTGTGATTCCTCATTCGTTGTCTATCTAATTAAATGCCCTTGTGGACTTTGTTATGTGGGTGAAACCACGCAACAAATAAGGAACCGTATTTCCAAACACAAATCCACTGTTAGGACTGAACAATTACTGTTACCAATCCCAGCGCACTTTAAGGAACACCACCACCAGATTTCATCCTTACGCTACCAGGTCTTGGAACAAGTCAATACCCCACGGAGGGGTGGCAACAGGATTAAAACATTGAAAGAAAGAGAAAGCTTTTGGATACACCGACTGGACACCTTATCCCCGAGAGGCCTTAATCGGGAATGTGACTTTTACTGTGATCTCTAAACATTTATACTTATCTTTGAATATTGTGGACTGATATGGTACTATAATGTTACTTCTGATATTAATACGTATGTACCTCTCCTTTATTTCAGGCTCCCTAGTTGGATTATAAACATAGTCAATATACAAGTTGGTGAGAAAACTAACCCCCCCCCCCCCCCCCCCCTTCTTCCCCCCTCTTTTCCACATTCCCTCCCACCCTTACCCCCCCCCCCCCCTCCCTTGCCTCCCCTCCTACCTTTCCCTTCCACCCCTTCCCCTTTCCTACCCCCAACCCCCTCCACCTCATCATAGATTAGAATATAGTATAAGATTTTAGTACGCATAGATACCTATATGCTTATATATTCATTCATAAAATCTAAGAACTATATAATGTTTTTTCGCCTTTCGTTTTTTTGGCTTTTTTGTTATTTATTTTTCATCTTTTTTCTTTATACTTTATATCTGAGTATGCTGAGAATCAAAGGAATTGCTACATGATGCTTCAAATTATTTCTTTTTATATATGTATGTGACCCCTTTTCTACTTCGACAACTGTCCCTATTCTCCCTTATTCAAGCAGCAGCATAGAACTACAAACACTCTCTACTTCAAATATCTTTAATATTCCTCATACAACCCCTCCCCCTTCTTGTGAATCAATCAGCTGTCTGATCCCCAGTCGATTATTACCATTATTCACCCCTCCAGACGTAATATAGCACATATATCTAGTACAATGCTAGACCTCTACTTATCATCCCAGCACTTAGTGCGCATGCCCCACTGTGTCCTGCGGCCGCGCTGCTCACATGACGTCACCGACGATCATGTGACCCGCTGAACCCGGACACAGGTCAAAGCAGACACATGACTTCCGGCCGCTCGTCTTAAAACGCCACCGGAGGTACACATACGCAGCGCCCACACCATGCAGTTCTACCAACCGGCCTTGGTAAGTTCATGTATTACTACAGATCGAGATATTATATACGTATATCCTAACTGCTATTCCATTTATCTATAGACATAACGTTTTTAAGCTCACCATACTAAATTTTACCCACCTTTTTAGATTGATTCCTAATTCTGACTGATATCTTACTGATGAGTAAGGGTTCATGCGCTAGCCTTATCTCATTTATCATGTACTCTCTTTATCAGAAACAGCATCTACTCGACCAGTCATATATCCTCAATCTCCCTCCTACTTTACCTACCTTTTACTCTCTCTTTATCAAAATCATTAATCTGAGATCTATATGTTTGCATGCGGTTTTTTGTGCATGGGTGTGTGTGTATGTGTGTGTGTATGTGTGTGTGTAATTGCATACACGTGTACATACATGTATACATACATGCATGCATATATATATATATATATATAAATTCGTCCTATTTGTTTATGCTTTCATATGGGTCAATAGTACACTATGGTCGCCATTTTGAGACGCCAAATAAAACCTTTATTTATACTCCTTTTCAGATCCCTTGAGAAAGGTCTTTGACAGGACCGAAACGTTGGGACATAGCAAGGCCTACAAAAATATATATGTGATTTTTTGCTTATATCACAGTTATGGCGCGACTAGTCATATATTGACAAAATCTTGTGAAATACCAATATGTACCTACAATAAATTTGCAAAGTAAAAAAATATTGGTGTGCCGTGGATTATCTCTATATATTCTGCGACTGAAGTCCTCTGCGAGCACCCACCACCATACCAAGGTGTGCGGATTCTACAATTTCCTACAATTGAAGTTCCTCTGTGGATCCAGCACCCAGACTATATGTCTCAGAACACCTTCTCATATGATCTAGAAGCTACTAACAACATCATCGCCCAGGTACAACTGGGGAATGATTTCCTACAAATTCCCTCACAGGAATGGAAAACCAGAGATTACACACGTGACCAACGAAGACTGGTCTCACTGCAGTTACACTGCAGTACACTCACTGAGTATCACAAAAGTGGTCGCATACCGAGGGGACTACGGTCTCACTTGCGTCCCACACTTTTTCGTGATGATCCTGATTTTTGCAATCGCTTTGAAAGCATACTCAACAAATGCTCTTTTGATTTAATGCTCCTGACTATAGACAAGGCTCATCAAACAATTGGCGAATTAACGAAACAGATTGAATCCACAGAGAACCAACTCTCAACCGTATTACCGCAAGAGGAGTGGACAAACCTAAAGGAGAAAACAACCAAACAGATTTCTGAGTTCCAGAAGCTGACAGAGAACAGGAAAAGAACAAAGTTCATCAGAGACGCGGAAGACTACCGCTCCAACCGAGTCTACAGGTGGAGGGATCCCAACTTTCGACCACCACGGGATAACCGTCAACAACACTTCTCCGCCAGCTCCTCAGGATCCGAAAGCGACCGACCCTACAACCAATACAGTTCCCAACCTTTTTTAGGACGAGGACGGACACGCCAACGCTACAACAGAAACGAACGCGGAGGGGCAAGAGGCGCAGACACCGACAACAGAATCCAGACTCGCTCTCAGGTAAAGTTGAGAACTTAGTCGTTAATATTTCCTCCATGAACTTATCTCCAGCACACATTTCCGTTTTGCAAAAAGGATTAACCTTTTGCCCTACCACTCCTCTTGATACATTCCATCTAGAATTAGAATTGCAGCGATTCTTTCGCAATATAAGATTAAAGGCACATTTCAACCAGACAGACCCCATATCAACTTCATCACAAGCCAGTACCTCAGACCCTTTATCATTAAAAAACTTAAATCTGAGATTAAAAAGCACATTCATGCCTCCTAGAACCTACCACCCAGCAGAAACTTATATCTCCTTCACATACCAATCAATTCAACAGATTATTAAAGCCCAACAGACAGGTAAATTTAAACACACTCATAACCTCCCCATAGAAGAACAAAGGGCCATCACAGAATTACAAACCAATCAGGACATCATTATCAAACCGGCTGACAAAGGGGGAGCGATAGTAGTTATGAACAAGAGCATGTACATTAACGAAGTGCAAAATCAATTGAGAGACTCCACTACCTATGTGCCATTATCATCTAACCCAACGTCTATGTTAGCCAACAAAATCCAGTCCGTCTTATCACATTATCAAGAACGAGGTATAATAGATAGTAAAACATCTACTTATTTAACCAAACAACACCCAATAATTCCAGTTTTTTATATCCTGCCCAAAATACATAAGAGTTTAGAGAACCCCCCCGGAAGACCAATCGTTGCCTCCACAGAATCCATCTTATCCCCTCTCTCCATTTATTTAGACCGCATACTTACCCCACTTATCAAGACGTCACGATCATTCCTATTAGACACCAATGACTTTATTTCCAAAATCATTACCTTGATAACATCTACCCTGAACTCGGGTTCACAGTCATAACCAATACTGAGAGAATTAGTTTTCTAGACACTCTAGTTCTGAAAGATCCATCAGGTCACATCCAATTTGACCTTTACAATAAACCAACGGATAGGAACAGCTTACTACATTATACCAGTAACCACTCTAGAGCCACCAAAGCGTCACTCCCTAAATCTCAACTCACAAGGTTAGAAAGAATAGTAACAGATCCATTAACATTACAACAGAGACAAGCGGATATGAAAACCAAATTCAGACAAAGGGGCTACCCTGACCAATTGATCACTAACAAATCGTCAACAAGCAAACAAACTACTCCACAAACCACCATTCCCCCACCACGGATACCATGCATTCTCACATATCATCCCCTGGCTCCAAAAATCCAACAAACAATCAGAAAACAATGGTCTATACTGTCACAAGCATACCCCGAGATTCCAGAATTCCAGTCTCCTCCTATCACCTGTTACAAAAGATCACAAAATATTAGGGACCACCTCATCCGTGCAGATATTGGACCTTTAGAAAAAATACCAAAGCAACGTTTTTTACAAAATCCAAAATATGGCACATTCCCGTGCCTACATTGCGCACAGTGCTCGAGTGTGATTAAGGGTAACTTTATTACACATCCACACACGGGTAAAAGATTCCCTATCAAAGGCTACTATACCTGTGATTCCTCATTCGTTGTCTATCTAATTAAATGCCCTTGTGGACTTTGTTATGTGGGTGAAACCACGCAACAAATAAGGAACCGTATTTCCAAACACAAATCCACTGTTAGGACTGAACAATTACTGTTACCAATCCCAGCGCACTTTAAGGAACACCACCACCAGATTTCATCCTTACGCTACCAGGTCTTGGAACAAGTCAATACCCCACGGAGGGGTGGCAACAGGATTAAAACATTGAAAGAAAGAGAAAGCTTTTGGATACACCGACTGGACACCTTATCCCCGAGAGGCCTTAATCGGGAATGTGACTTTTACTGTGATCTCTAAACATTTATACTTATCTTTGAATATTGTGGACTGATATGGTACTATAATGTTACTTCTGATATTAATACGTATGTACCTCTCCTTTATTTCAGGCTCCCTAGTTGGATTATAAACATAGTCAATATACAAGTTGGTGAGAAAACTAACCCCCCCCCCCCTCCCCCTTCTTCCCCCCTCTTTTCCACATTCCCTCCCACCCTTTCCCCCCCCCCTCCCTTGCCTCCCCTCCTACCTTTCCCTTCCACCCCTTCCCCTTCCTACCCCCAACCCCCTCCACCTCATCATAGATTAGAATATAGTATAAGATTTTAGTACGCATAGATACCTATATGCTTATATATTCATTCATAAAATCTAAGAACTATATAATGTTTTTTCGCCTTTCGTTTTTTTGGCTTTTTTGTTATTTATTTTTCATCTTTTTTCTTTATACTTTATATCTGAGTATGCTGAGAATCAAAGGAATTGCTACATGATGCTTCAAATTATTTCTTTTTATATATGTATGTGACCCCTTTTCTACTTCGACAACTGTCCCTATTCTCCCTTATTCAAGCAGCAGCATAGAACTACAAACACTCTCTACTTCAAATATCTTTAATATTCCTCATACAACCCCTCCCCCTTCTTGTGAATCAATCAGCTGTCTGATCCCCAGTCGATTATTACCATTATTCACCCCTCCAGACGTAATATAGCACATATATCTAGTACAATGCTAGACCTCTACTTATCATCCCAGCACTTAGTGCGCATGCCCCACTGTGTCCTGCGGCCGCGCTGCTCACATGACGTCACCGACGATCATGTGACCCGCTGAACCCGGACACAGGTCAAAGCAGACACATGACTTCCGGCCGCTCGTCTTAAAACGCCACCGGAGGTACACATACGCAGCGCCCACACCATGCAGTTCTACCAACCGGCCTTGGTAAGTTCATGTATTACTACAGATCGAGATATTATATACGTATATCCTAACTGCTATTCCATTTATCTATAGACATAACGTTTTTAAGCTCACCATACTAAATTTTACCCACCTTTTTAGATTGATTCCTAATTCTGACTGATATCTTACTGATGAGTAAGGGTTCATGCGCTAGCCTTATCTCATTTATCATGTACTCTCTTTATCAGAAACAGCATCTACTCGACCAGTCATATATCCTCAATCTCCCTCCTACTTTACCTACCTTTTACTCTCTCTTTATCAAAATCATTAATCTGAGATCTATATGTTTGCATGCGGTTTTTTGTGCATGGGTGTGTGTGTATGTGTGTGTGTATGTGTGTGTGTAATTGCATACACGTGTACATACATGTATACATACATGCATGCATATATATATATATATATATAAATTCGTCCTATTTGTTTATGCTTTCATATGGGTCAATAGTACACTATGGTCGCCATTTTGAGACGCCAAATAAAACCTTTATTTATACTCCTTTTCAGATCCCTTGAGAAAGGTCTTTGACAGGACCGAAACGTTGGGACATAGCAAGGCCTACAAAAATATATATGTGATTTTTTGCTTATATCACAGTTATGGCGCGACTAGTCATATATTGACAAAATCTTGTGAAATACCAATATGTACCTACAATAAATTTGCAAAGTAAAAAAATATTGGTGTGCCGTGGATTATCTCTATATATTCTGCGACTGAAGTCCTCTGCGAGCACCCACCACCATACCAAGGTGTGCGGATTCTACAATTTCCTACAATCCTCTGCGTATAGACTTATTTTATCACTCTCTCCTGCTACCCCGAACCCCCGAATTTGACTATCCAAACGCACTTTGCAGGCCAGCGGCTCCATGAATAGTGCAAATAAAAGAGGGGAAAGAGGGCACCCCTGTCTCGTACCACGCTGTAACTTAATAATGGAGGAGTTAACACCATCAATATTAATTCGGGCTATTGGTTGGGTGTATAACAATTGGGTCATTGCAATAAAAGTAGTCCCCAAACGAAAAAATGGGACATGATCTGCCATAAAAAGGACCACTCCACCCTGTCAAATGTTTTAGCGGCATCCAAGGACAGGATGGAGCAGTCCAAACTCCCCCCTACCTGTAGGTTCAAATAGACCCTATATAAATTCGATTGATTCTGTCTCCCGGGTATAAACCTGTTTGATTGGGATTGACGAGGGATGCAACTACCCTTTTAAGGCGATTCTCTAAACTTTTTGCAAAAATCTTATAATCTGTATTAAGGAGGGATATGGGCCTGTATGACCCAACATCGCTACCATCCTTATCTTTTTTTTAAATTAAAGTGATAATTGCCTCCCTAAAAGATGGTGGAAGGGAGCCATAACTATAGGATTCATTTAGAACCCGCAATAGAATAGGGAGGAGTGACTTAGCATGGTAGCTATATAGTTCAAATGGCAGACCATCCGCCCCTGGAGAAGAGTTATATTTAACCGACGAAAGAACGGCCTGCAATTCTGCCAATCGTATAGGGTAGTAAAGTGTTTCCTTTTCCTGTACCGACAGAGAGGGCATTTCTAGTTGATCTAAATAATACTTAATGGTAGACTGATTACATACCGTTTCAGATTTAAATATAGTAGAGTAATAATTAGCAAATTCCTGTCTAATCTGGTCTGGATCATTTACTATCTGGCAGAATGTATTTCTAATGGACCTAATTTTACTGACTCCCTTTTTGATTGGCAACTAATGCGGCTAACAGTTTACCTGTTTTCCCCTCCTCACTTAAACGTCTCTGTCCTTGAAAAAAAAGTTTATGTTGGGCTTTATTTACCAAGAAGGTCTTATATTGTTGGTTCGCTTCTTTCAACTGTGTGCGAAGGGAATCACTACTCTCAGGGCCGGTGCAAGGATTTTTGCCGCCCTAGGCAAGATAAAAATTGCCGCCCCCCCCTTATCAGATGATCTGCCCATATCATGACATCACATATGTTCCACCCCTTTCTCAGCATTTAAATTAAATGTTGCAATAAAGCCCCCTACTTAAGAATGGTGGGGAATAACTACCATAACTTAAGCCATAGCTAAAGAAACAAGCCTGTGTATTAGATTGTTCGCTTACTCGTAAATTTGGCAACTTCATGGTTTCTTACCCAAATTAAGTTCTTTAGTGCAAACAAAATTACTGATTTGTAAAAAATGATCTACATCAGTTATGCTTTTATTTAAGCTACTTTGACCTTAAATTTAAAATTCACTTTTAACCCTGTAGTTTTTGGTTGAAAACACTGACAAATTGCACAAAAGGCCATAATGTAAAATAAAGTGCAAATTTAAATTGTTTAATACATAAACATTCTGAAAGTGCAATACAACATAGAGTTAAGAGAAAAATACATTCCACACATTTTTATTACAGTGGCATACTTGCATAATTTAAGTGCAACAATAAAAAATGGTATGGTCATTCAAATAACTCCAAACACATAGCAAAAAAAATATATAAATGCAGCATACAATATCAGTGCTAAACAACTTTGTAAACAGCTTCAACAACTTAGTAACAGCTTAAATAACTTAAATAGCAGTTATTCTATCAAAATATTTTTTACTTTTCTTGCTTTGGCATTCGCAAAGTCCTTCAGTAATGATTCAAAGTCATTCTCCTGTGCCGTCCGATTCTCAATTGATATCATGGCAAGTTCCACAAGCCGTTCTTGGGACATTGAAGACCACAGATAATTTTTTATAATTTTCAGCTTCGAAAAGCATCACTCACCTGTGGCAACAGTGATTGGCAAGGTCAACATAATACGAAGTGCAATTGCCACATTTGGAGCAAATCCATTCCTTACTGGTAGGCCAAAATAGCAACAGGTGTCATCGTAGGTTTTATCACATGAGCCAAGACAGCAAGTTCTTCACACAGTTGCCTTCCATCTACATCAGACTCCTTTGATTTTGCATTGGTTAAGACATTCTGCAATTCCATGCAGAACTTCAGGAGTTCTTCTTTTTACACATCTTTTAGCTTGCAAATGTCATACAAAAATTGAAAATGCGTGGAATGAAATTTGAGCTGTTCATATGTTTCATGTACAGATTTTATTGTTGTGTCTAATATTGTGAAGAAACATTCCACTTTAAATTTATTTTTAGGATCTAAGATAGGGTCATCTGCAACCTTATACAAAAACAACCGTTTTTTTTCCTCATCTGATGCACTTGAGGGGGGAACACTGGGTCTATTTCCATTTCAACTGCTAGCTCTCCTGCTTCCTTAAGCAAATTCTCGAAACCATCATCTGTCCGATAAGATTGAAAAAATTTATTGATTTATTCCAAAAGTTCCACAACATCTCGCAAGTACATTGACTGGCTTTGAAGAACTTTGCTGACAGAATTAATACGGCTTAATATGTTAAACCAAAGGATGATAAAACACAAGAATTTAAACTTGTTCAACTTTTTTGCCAAGGATGCAGCCTCAATTCTTGCAAGAGCAGCAAACTTCACATCACCTCTGATTTCAATTAAGGTGTCATGCACTTCTCCAACATGGAACCTAAATGGCCGAATAGCATCAATTCTGCTTGACCATCTAGTATCGGATAGCGGCTTTACTGTCAGCTTACTCACATGTTTTTTTAGAACATCCCATCGATTTGTTAAACCTGATAAAAAAAACATATATTTTCTGAAGAATGCCCAAAAATGTATTGCCATCCCTACAGCACATAGCAGCATCATTTACTACAAGATTTAAGGAATTTGCACTGCAGGGAACATAGAAAGCATGTAAGTTCAGGTCAATAATTCTTTTTTGTACTCCTGAGTGCTTGCCCTTCATGTTGGAGCCATTATCATATCCCTGACCTCTCATATCACTGACAGGTATCTTCAGCATTTCAAGCTCATTCAAAATTGGCTCTGTTAATCCTTCTCCAGATGAGTTGCGAACTGGCAGGAAATCAAGGAATCTTTCCTCAATGAGTATTTCAAGATTTGCAGTAGTCTCCTTGCTTAACTGATACAAACCTGAAAATCATAGTCATCTGTTCAACAAGAGTGATGTCAGGGGTGCAGTCAAGTATAATAGAATAACACTTGGCATCCTTAAGCAACCACAGAATGCCGATGCAATGAATGAACGCTTGTATATGGGAACATTAAGCTCCTCCATGCAGGGCGTGGAGACGCTTAAAGGACCACTATAGGCACCCAGATCACTTCGGCTCAATTAAGTGGTCTGGGTGCCAGGTCCCTCTAGTCTTAAAGGGACACTCCAGGCACCCAGACCACTCCTGCCCATTGGAGTGGTCTGGATGCCAACTCCCACTACCATTAACCCTGCAAGTGTAATTAGTGCAGTTTTTCATAAACTGCACTAATTGCCTGGCAGGGTTAAGTCCTCCTCCAATGGCTGTCTTTGAGACAGCCATTGGAGGAGCTTCCAGGTTCTTAAAACACTGTTTTAAGAGACGCTGTGCCTGAGGACCTCCAGTGTCGCCGGAATCCCCATAGAAAAGCATTGAATAATGCTTTCCTATGGGGCGGTGTAATGCGCGCGCAGCAATTGCCGCACATGGGCTTTAAGTCTCCCCCGCCGGCTGACGGCGGGGAAGGAGAGTGGGCAGAGCCTGAACCAGCACCGAGGGACATCGGCGCTGGATACAGGTAAGTCCCTGAAGGAGCAACCTGGGATGGGGGGTGGGAGGGAGAGGGGACCTGCTACAGAGACAGCTACAAGAAGCTTGATTAACCCTAAGGGAAACATAGCAGTTCTTTGAAACTGCTATGTATTCAGCGTCAGGGTTAAAGGGACTCTCCAGTGCCAGGAAAACAAACCTGGCACTGCAGGTCCCCTCTCCCTCCCACCCCCCATCCCAGATTGCTCCTTCAGGGAGATCTGATGGCCATTTTTTCTGTTGAATAAATATATATTAAAAAAATATATTAAATATATATTTATTTAACAGAAAAAATGGCCATCAGATCTCCCTACCCCCACACTGCACAGGCGCGGAGATCGGATGGATGTTCTGTAGTTAGCCATGCTTGCGCACTGGGCTGTAATCTTTCCCTACCCTAAGGCTGGTGAGGCTCTCCGGCGCATGCGCAGTGTCCCGGTGTCCAGCTGAACTCCACTGTGAGATTTCCATAAACCTTTGTTTTGCGCATGCGCAGATCGGCAGAACTCCGGCACGCCTCCTCACGTAATTTCCAGTGCGACCAGAAGTTACGAGGTAGGGAAATCTCACGAAGTAGGGTAATGTAACATTACACCGGTGCTGGAGAAAGGTAAGTGCCTGAAGGGGTTTTAACCCCTTCAGCCCAGTGGGAGGGGGACACGAGGGTGCCCCACTCCTAACAACTATATAGTGCCAGGAAAATGAGTTTGTTTTCCTGGCACTATAGTGCTCTTTTAACACCAGTACTGCACAGTGTCTTTCTCTGCAGGAACAGGCTATAGACAGCAGTACCACTACATTAAACTGTAGTGGTTCTGGGACTATAGTGTCCTTTTAATGTGAGGTAAATTAGTTTCCAATGCAGTATTAATAACTAAACAATTACCGTATTTTTCGCTTTATAAGACGCACCTGATGATAAGACGCACCTAGGTTTTTGAGGAGGAAAATAAGAAAAAAATATTTTGAACCAAAAGGTGTGCTTTTGGTAGGCTTTGAATTAATGGTGGTCTGTGGATGCCGCACTGTTATGAGGAATTTGTGGATGATGCACTGTTATGGGGGATCTGTGGATGACGCACTGTTATGGGAGGATCTGTGGATGACGCACTGTTATGGGAGGATCTGTGGATGACGCACTGTTATGGGAGGATCTGTGGATGACGCACTGTTATGGGAGGATCTGTGGATGATGCACTGTTATGGGAGGATCTGTGGATGACGCACTGTTATGGGAGGATCTGTGGATGACGCACTGTTATGGGAGGATCTGTGGATGACGCACTGTTATGGGAGGATCTGTGGATGACGCACTGTTATGGGAGGATCTGTGGATGACGCACTGTTATGGGAGGATCTGTGGATGACGCACTGTTATGGGAGGATCTGTGGATGACGCACTGTTATGGGAGGATCTGTGGATGACGCACTGTTATGGGAGGATCTGTGGATGACGCACTGTTATGGGAGGATCTGTGGATGACGCACTGTTATGGGAGGATCTGTGGATGACGCACTGTTATGGGAGGATCTGTGGATGACGCACTGTTATGGGAGGATCTGTGGATGACGCACTGTTATGGGAGGATCTGTGGATGACGCACTGTTATGGGAGGATCTGTGGATGACGCACTGTTATGGGAGGATCTGTGGATGACGCACTGTTATGGGAGGATCTGTGGATGACGCACTGTTATGGGAGGATCTGTGGATGACGCACTGTTATGGGAGGATCTGTGGATGACGCACTGTTATGGGAGGATCTGTGGATGACGCACTGTTATGGGAGGATCTGTGGATGACGCACTGTTATGGGAGGATCTGTGGATGACGCACTGTTATGGGGGGATCTGTGGATGATGAACTGTTATGGGGATCTGTGGATGATGCACTGTTATGGGGGGATCTGTGGATTACACTGATGGGGGATCTGTGGATTACACTGATGGGGGATCTGTGGATGACACTGATGGGGGATCTGTGGATGACACTGATGGGGCTCTGTGGATGACATCAGATGCATCAGTGTGGAGGGAGGAGGCGGAGACACTCATGGCGGGGCCCGAAGCAGTGATTCTACTCTAATACACAGGGCCCTGCCGCAGCTGTTAAGTACATTCAATCCGAATGGGTCCGCAATTACTGTACTGTACTTACTGTAATACCTTATGTATAGCATTAAGACGGCGCAGCCCGGCAGCTCCCTCGGTCACGCGCCGCCTGCCCGTTTATCTCACTTTATGAATGAACAGGCAGACGGCGCATGAGGAGGGAGCTGCGGCAGGCGGCGCAAGACCGAGGGAGCTGCCGGTCTGCGCCGTCTTAATGCTATACATAAGGTACAGTAAGGTACAGTAAGAACAGTACAGTAATTGCGGACCCATTCGGATTGAATGTACTTAACAGCTGCGTGGCCCGGTGTATTACAGTAGAGTCACTGCACCGGGCCCCGCCATGAGTGTCCCCGCCTTCTCCCTCCACACTGATACTTCGCTGGCCACGCTGTGCAGCATAACGGCCAGCGAAGTATCCGCTTTATAAGACGCACGGCCATTTTTCCCCCACTTTTGAGGGGGAAAAAGTGCGTCATATAAAGCGAAAAATACGGTAAATAATAAACATATTGCATTGTCTACTTACCACCAGGACAATATGATGATCTGGTCTCTGGCTGCAGTCTGGCTCTTGGTCTGGCTCTGGGGACTGGAGACAAACACCAATGTCGCCCTGGGGAAGAAGAAAGCAGCTGCACCTGCACTCCAATCCAGGAGCCCACTTATGTCCCAGAAGGCACTGGGTTGCAAATTGCTGGTGGTGGCTGGCTGCTCGGCTGCTCAGTGGGCGACCTTCCCTTTCTTCTTCGCTCCACCCCCTCTCTGCTCTGCGTCACGTGCTCAAGGGTGGGAGGGGTCAGGAGGGGTCAGGGGGGGTAAACGTAGAGATCAGATCAGGATCATCAGGGCGCCCTTGAGCTACCAAGTACCAACCCAGCCTTCTCCAAGTCGGCAGAGCTCCGCCTCCGCTCCACCCTCAGCGGCCTGAAGGTAAGCTTAGTCACTCAGACCAGAGAGACAGCGGTGTCTATCTCTCTGGTCTGCTGCGCCGGTGCGCCCCCACCCCCTCGACTTCACTGAGGCTCAGCCTCTGGACTGCCCCCAAAATCTCTGCAAATTTTTTATTAACAGTGTCCAGACCTTCCCTATTTATTTCCTTAGCTTCCGAGGTCACCACGTGGTAGACTTGTTTTCTCCCAATTCAGAGTGGATTCCCACTTTTTGGGATCCCCCCTAGTTTTAGACGTTGGTGACCTCAAAAATTTATCTAGACGAGCCTGCGGGCTATCCCCCAGGCCTCCTTTAGGGGGGCTTATCCCTCCAGATTTTCGATATTTGGGGGCATTATGGCTAAATGCGTTACTAGGCAATATACGAAAACAGGGCAGGGGTTGGCGTTACACACAAAGAACCTGGAAAAAATTAAGTTAGAGCAGAGTAGACAAATGCATATAGCTACAACCACATTTCCAAAACATAATACAAGACCAAACATTAGTAGCGCAGGGGGATCAAATAACCAGTTAGATGTTATTACGGCAGGTATGAGAGCGCAAAAATCAGTCCAGAGTTCATAGAAGCTTGCAAAGAAAAAGAGAGAGAACAAAGCCCAAAGCTGAACCCACCCTCATGCCCGTAGTATCATATCCGATACTCAAGCAGGGTAAACCCTGCTAATCTCACCGGTCTTCGGCCCCTTTATCTCGGATTTCGACGGAGGGCTAGCAAGAGAGTGCCAGATACGCCTGCCAAAATTCCGGAGGTAAAGTTCAATGAAGAAGCGTATAGGCAAGGAGGTCTCTCCCTCTCTCACAGGGATCCGATCTTCAGCCCCCTCACCATCAGGGACCAGATAAAGATAAAGATCAACTTGTGGAGTAAACGGCCGGGCCGGTACAGAGGCCCTCAAACTGATGGCAAACAGTTTCCGGACCGGGAGCACTCTCTCTCTCTCTCTCACCAAGAGAGCCCCTCAGCCCTGGATACTTACAGCCCTGTAGCTGAAGGGAATCCTGTTCCGTGCCCCTGCACCGGTAGAGGCAGACAGCGTCTGTGTCCTCGAACCGCTGCCAATGGTTAAGCCGAACCACCAAGCAGACCAAGCATGTAGAGGCAGACAGAGTCTGTGTCCGCGTCTGTGTCCTCGAACCGCCGCCAATGGTTAAGCCGAGCCACCAAGCAGACTAAGCAGACCAAAGAGGAAACCAGCCCCACGCTCGTCCACAACAGGTGTCCACCTCAGGCGCCTCCGAAGCCCGACTCCAGGCAATACGCTACACCACCACGCTGCAAAAGAGACCAAGCGAGCAGGAGAGAAACCACACGGCCAGAATCACCCAGCCATCCCGGGATACACGGAGGGCAATGAAGCGGTGGCATTGCCGAGCAAGGGAGGTAGGGAGGCGGGGCACAGCACGTCCACGTCCTACGTCATGCCGCTACGCCATCATGAAGTGACATTTTCAGTTTCATCTTCCTCAGATGATTCATCTAATGATGAGCCCCCTCGTAGGCGTCCTAGGGGTAGTGCGCAGTCGCAGCCCCGTACAAGTGACTCTTCATGGATCCCCACAGATAACTATGTGCCGCAGGTGCCTGAATTTACAGGCACTCTAGGCATCAATGTAGATACCACAGGTTTCAGTGAAATAAATTTTTTCCAATTATTCTTCACAGATGACCTAATTAACTTGATGGTGGAACAAACAAATATATATGCAGAGCAATTTATTGCCTCCAATCCAGACAGTTATATGGCAAGGATCCACAAATGGACCCCTACTAACACAACTGAAATGCAAAGGTTTGGGGGACTTCTCCTAAGCATGGGCATTATAAAAAAAAAAACAATACGTTCGTATTGGAACAAAGATATTCTTTATCACATCCCTCTTCACTGTTTTGCCATGCCCTGGGCCCGTTTCGAAGGTCTTCTAAGACTTCTACACTTCAGCAATAATAATGAATGCCCACCCCCAAGCGACCCCAGTTAAGACAGACTCTTTACAATTCCAAATTTGGTCAAGTATATACCCCCAAAAAATGCATCTCAGTGCATGAACCATTGGTTCACTTCAAAGGCTGATTACATTTCGGCCAGTACCTGCCAAATATAAAAGCTAGGTATGGCGTGAAGTTGTACAAGGCCTGTTAAAGTGCATCCGGGTATACATTGCGCTTTCGTATTATGAGGGAAAAGATTCCAAAATTGAGCCACCCGATTGTCCCCCAGTTCTGGGTATAAGTGGGAAGATAGCATGGTATTTAGTCCACCCCCTGCTGAACCACGGATACCATCTATATTTGGACAACTTTTACAATAGTGTCCCTCTCCTGAAGTGCCTTGCTGCCAGATCAGTCTACCCCAGTCCCAGTCCGAGAAACCACAGAGCAGAACATCAAGCCTGTGTGTATCCAGGATTACAACAAGTTCATGGGTGGAGTGGATCTTTCAGACCAGGTACTACAGCCCTACAGTGCCTTAAGAAAATCTAAGGTGTGGTACAAAAAATTAGCTATATACCTAACCCAAGTGTCACTATATAATGATTTTTGGCGTACAGGAAGGAGAGGGCAGTTTTTCAGCCAGCAGTGCTTCTGGAGTCTCAAGAATAATACATGGGCAGCATTTCCCTGGAGTACTTTCCCCCACAGAAAAAAAAAGGCGATCCCAAAAAAGGTGTCGAGTTTGCTCGGTTAAAGGGATTAGGAAAGACACCACTGACTACTGTCAGACCTGCCCCTCTAAACCGGACCTCTGCATTGAAGAGTGCTTTAAAGTTTATCATTGATCACACCTCCACTGATATCCATTAAGTCCATTTCATTAATTTCTTAATTAATCCATGGAAAGACATTTTTAGTTTAGCATTTTTCCATTTGGCAATCCAATAATAGCTCCCCCCCCCCAGAAAAAATAAAAACCTTAAAAATTCCCATTATACTCCTAGATGAATACATTGAAAGGTGTCATTTTATTAAATGAGGCATTTCTTCAATTTCCTTTTATGTTCTGCACCCCTAGAGCCTCATTTTTGCGGTTTTCACTGTTGGGGTGCCTCAGGGTCTTCAAATGCGACATGGTGCATGAAAATGACTCCAGCGAAATCTGCCTTCCAAAAGCCACACTGTGTTCCTCCCATTCTGAGCCCCGCTGTGTGCTCATACAGCACTTTACAACCACATATGGGGTGTTGACGTATTCAGGAGAAAATGGGTAACAGATTATGGGGTGCATTTTCTCCTGATACCCCTTGTTAAAATGAAAAGTTTGGGCCTAAAGAGATATTCTTGTAAAATATGAAATTTTTCATTTTCACTGCCAAGTCTTTCTAAATTCTATGAAACGGCTACTGGGCCAAAGTGCTCAGTGCACCCCATGAAAAATTCCTTGGGGGGTGTATTTTCCATAATGGGGTGTCTTCAAATGTGACATGGTGCCTGAAAATTATTCCAGTAAAATCTGCCTTCCAAAAGCCACACGGTGTTCCTCCCATTCTGAGCCCCGCTGTGCACCCATATAGCACTTTTTGACCACATATGGGGTGTTTCTGTAAACTTAAGAATCATGGTAACAAATATTGAGGTTTATTTTGCTGTTAACCCATGCTGGGTTGGAGGAAAAATGGATCTAAATGGAAAAATCTGCAAAATAAGTGAAATTTTAAAAATTTATTTTACATTAATTCTGGTGGAACACTTAAAGCGTTAACAACATTTCTAAAATCAGTTTTAAATACCTTGAGGGGTGTAGTTTCTAAAATGGGGTCATTTCTGGGTGGTTTCTATTATATAAGCCCCACTAAGCGACTTCAGACCTGAACTGGTCCTTAAAAAGTGGGTTTTGGAAATGTTCTGAAAAATTTTAAAATTTGCTTCTAAACTTCTAACGTCTTAAAAAAAATATATAACATTTACAAAATGATGCAAACATGACGTAGGCATATGGTAAATGTGTAACATCCTGGAGTATGTCACTAAACTCTTTCTCCCTACTACATGTCAGGTGCATATGTATTGTCATCTTGTGTAGTCTAACTGCATTTTCCATTATATGTAATTTTCCATTATATTTTCCATTATATGTATTTTCTATGCCTGTTTCATATATTATGCTGTAATTTCCATGTACACCAGCAGGTGGCAGCAATGTGTTTAGCCAGTTTAGTATTGCTAGACTGGAATAGTTCATTCCAGTGTTTAGCTCCCGGCTTGCAGCATGTCAGAGCTGCATTCACCAGGCTGACTGCTCAGCCAATTCCTAAAGACACCACAAGAGGTCAGTGGTGCACCACTACAGCTGCTGAGAGCACCCAGGTTAAGAAAGAACTTTTGTCTCCTCAAATATGGGACCCAGGAGGATGTTTTCCAGACTTTCCTGTGAGGAAAACTACCCATTGTGCAAATTACCCACTACCTTGTGTGGATTACAAGTAACTCTTATTGTTCCTGTTGACAGTCAAGCATCTCAAGTAAAAGGACTCAAGTCATATTTGAGCATATTATGATCGTATTGATTGCACTGAAATTTGCATAATGTTTTTGCACAAATTTTACCAGTTTACAGTTATGTAATGTTCAAGTAACATGCCCATTGTGTGTAGTATCTTTCCAGGTGCCACAATGTGAATTTATGCACTATTCCGAATGATTGCACTTAGCCATTGCACTTAACAAAAATGTAGCAACTTACTTAAAGTGTCCCTTGTTACAGCTCTTGTTCTCTCCCCCCTTTATATGGACTGTCATCATAGGGACGTTGAATACTAATGGCCTACACCCAGTGATATATACCCATAGGTACCCAGGGTAGGACCAAGTGGTAAGTCCAGGCAGATCCAGTTACTCCACAGGTACCCCTGCTGCTTCGGGAATCGTTAGAATCCCTAGGCTGCTCCTTCCCGCTTGTTTAATGTTCCGGATTGCTCCCATCCGGAGGTGTCTCATTTCCAGGAGATCCATGGGAACGTACTGCCCTCCTCCTGTGACTTGCCAGAAGATACGGAGACGATAAATACCTCCCCTTCTGAGCCTTTTTGCCTAAGGTAAGGCGCCTCAAACCGTAGAGCCATATTTAGCTTCCTCTTAGTCATCATAGTGATCGTGCTACAAGCCAAATTTCTTCAGGCTATGGTGCAGGGAAGGGAATACAGGATAAAGCCACCCTTCTATTTGCGGGCATTCCATTACATAATGGTGGGATTACAGAGTAAAGACACCCCCATGCTTTCTTTGATGTTTAAAGGATCCAGAACATACAAAGTCAGTCAGTAAAGGTTTTGCTTTGTGCAGTATTTAGGTTACCTGGTTATACCAAGAGAAGGAAACTGTGTGTTGGACACCTTACTCTAGCGGGCAGGAACCTCGAGGAAACCGTTTCATGTTTTGTCTATGTAATGTCTTTTATGTGAATTCATGCAGCACGTTGTATTAGGTACCCAGAGCTGATTCCTTCACCCTCCTAAGCATACGCCGAGGACGGCTTCACTTAAAGTAAGCGGGTATGTAACATCCTGGAGTATGTCACTAAACTCTTTCTCCCTGCTACAACATGTCAGGTGCATATGTATTGTCATCTTGTGTAGTCTAACATTGCATTTTCCATTATATGTATTTTCTATGCCTGTTTCATATATTATGCTGTAATTTCCATGTACACCAGCAGGTGGCAGCAATGTGTTTAGCCAGTTTAGTATTGCTAGACTGGAATAGTTCATTCCAGTGTTTAGCTCCCCCTCTTCTAGGAGCAGAAGTGGGCTGGTCCCACGCCCTGCAGCAAGGGAGGGAAGAAACCAGTTAGATCCAGTGTGCACCAGCCCCCCTCTTGGGGAAGGCTGTGTTAGCTGGAGCTCCCAGAAACAGGGATCCCAACCAAAGATCCTCTTCCCAGCCTGAGTCATCTAACTCAGTGCTGGTTGACAAGCAAGCAGCCATCTCCAGAACTAAAGATCTCCAGGAAGAAGCCATCATACCCTGCGAGCAGTCCTGTGAGTACATATCCAAAGACCAGGAGAAGCCAAATACCTCCTTCAGCTAGTCAGGCCCAAACCAAGCAGATTACAGACAGAGCAGAAGATAAATACCTGCCAGATTATCCAGGCATATAGTATAGGAGCAGAAGAGGCATTAACCCCTGCCATACATTGCCAATACCTGCTGGGACCTAAAGACTATTGCTGTATCTTGTATGGATTCAAAGCTGCATTAAGTAAAGACAAGTTGGATTATATCACCAGTCTGGATCTCATTTACTATTACCCAAGTTTCTCAGTTGCTCCTATTAACAACACTCAATTTATTGCATGTGAGCCAGGATACAGGAGTCCAGCCGTACCAAGGTAGGAGACACCGTTGACACTACAATATCTACCACACAGAGATAATATCCCCCTCTGGCATTCCTCACTTGGTACGCGAGCTATAACATCTTAAAGGCCCCTGTTACAGTACCTGCGCAAGCTCCAATTGGCGTCACGAACTAAAAACTATTATTATTGCGCCAGTGTGCATCTGTCTCAATCCGGCTTACTGCAAATGTAAAGTAATAGCTATTTTGTGAGGTACCACTATCTGTCAGAAAACCAAAGAAATAAAAATTTAGAAAATTGCTAATTTTTTCTAAATGTCTGAAAATTTTAGATTTTTTTTTAAATAAACATATTGACTCGAATGTATCACTAAAATGAAGTACAATGTGTCACAATAAAACAATCTCAGAATGGCTTGGATAAGTAAGTGTTCCAAAGTTATTACCACATAAAGTGAAACATGTCAGATTTGCAAAATGTGGCTTGGTCCTGAAGGTAAAAACTGGCTTGGTCTTAACTCCTTAACCCTTGCAGGACCAAGCCATTTTTCACCTTAAGGACCAGGCTATTTTTTGCAAATCTGACCAGTGTCAGTTTATGTGTGAATAACTTTAAAACGCTTTTACTTATCCAGGCCGTTCTGAGATTGTTTTTTCGTCACATATTGTACTTCATGACACTGGTAAAATGGAGTCCAAAAAATTCATTTTTATTTATAAAAAAATACCAAATTTACCAAAAATTTGGAAAAGTTTCAATTTCTCTACTTCTATAATACATAGTAATACCTCCAAAAATAGTTATTACTTAACATTCCCCATATGTCTACTTCATGTTTGGATCATTTTGGGAATGACATTTTATTTTTTGGGGACGTTACAAGGCGTAGAAGTTTGGAAGCATTTTTCAGCAAATTTCCAAAACCCATTTTTTAAGGACCAGTTCAGGTCTGAAGTCACTTTGTGAGGCTTACATAATTGAAACCACCCAAAAATGACCCCATTTTGGAAACTACACCCCTCAAGGTATTCAAAACTGATTTTACAAACTTTGCTAACCATTTAGGTGTTCCACAAGAGTTATTTGCAAATGGAGATGAAATTTCAGAATTTCAATTTTTTGGCAAATTTACAATTTTAATCCATTTTTTCCAGTAACAAAGCAAGGGTTAACAGCCAAACAAAACTCATTATTTATGGCCCTGATTCTGTAGTTTACAGAAACACCCTATATGTGGTCGTAAACAGCTGTACGGGCACACGGCAGGGCGCAGAAGGAAAGGAATGCCATACGGTTTTTGGAAGGCAGATTTTGCAGGACTGTTTTTTTTGACACCATGTCCCATTTGAAGCCACCCTGATGCACTTCTAGAGTAGAAACTCCATAAAAATGACCCCATCTAAGAAACTACACCCCTCAAGGTATTCAAAACTGATTTTACAAACGTTGTTAACCCTTTAGGTGTTCCACAAGAATTAATGGAAAATAGAGATACAATTTCAAAATTTCACTTTTTCGGCAGATTTTCCATTTTAGTATTTTTTTTCCAGTAACAAAGCAAGGGTTAACAGCCAAACAAAACTCATTATTTATGGCCCTGATTCTGGATTGTTTTTTGACACCATGTCCCATTTGAAGCCCCCCTGATGCACCCCTAGGTTAGAAACTCCAAAAAAGTGGCCCCATTTTGGAAACTACGGGATAAGGTGGCAGTTTTGTTGGTACTATTTTAGGGTACATATGATTTTTGGTTGCTCTATATTACACTTTTTGTGAGGCAAAGTAACAATAAATTGAAATTTAGAATTTTCATCTCCATTTGCCATTAGCTCTTGTGGAACACTTAAAGGGTTAACAAAGTTTGTAAAATCAGTTTTGAATACCTGGAGGGGTGTAGTTTCCAAAATGGGGTCATTTTTTGGAGTTTATACTCTAGGGGTGCATCGGGGGGGGGGGGGGGGTCTTCAAATGGGACATGGTGTCAAAAACCAGTCCAGCAAAAACTGCCTTCCAAAAACCATATGGCGCTCCTTTCCTTCTGCGCCCTGCCGTGTGGCCATACAGCAGTTTACGACCACATATGGGGTGTTTCTATAAACTACAGAATCAGGGCAATAAATATTGAGTTTTGTTTGGCTGTTAACCCTTGCTTTGTTATGGGAAAAAATGGATTAAAATGGAAAATTTGCCAAAAAATAGCTGTTTTGGCACTGTTTTTATTTTTTATTATTTACAACGTTCATCTGACAGGTTAGATCATGTGCTATTTTTATAGAGCAGGTTCTTACGGACGGACGATACCTAATATGTATACTTTTTTATTTATTTAGGTTTTACACAATAATATCATTTTTGAAACAAAAAGAAACATGTTTTAGTGTTTCCATAGTCTGAGAGCCATAGTTTTTTCAGTTTTTTGGCGATTGTCTCAGGTTGGGTATCATTTTTGCGCGATGAGATGACGGTTAGATTGGTATTATTTTGGGGTGCATATGACTTTTTGATCGCTTGCTATTACACTTTTTGTGATGTAAGGTAACAAAAAAATAGCTTTTTTGACACTGTTTTTATTTAAAAAAATGTACAGTGTTCACCTGAGGGGTTAGGTCATGTGGTATTTTTATAGATCAGGTTCTTACAGACATGGCAATACCTAATATGTCTACCTTTTTATAATTTATCAGGGTTTTACACAATAATATCATTTTTGAAACAAAAAAAAATCATGTTTTAGTGTCTCCATAGTCTGAGACCCATAGTTTTTTTATTTTTTGGGCCATTGTCTCATGTAGGGGCTCATTTTTTGTGGGATGAGGTGACGGTTTGATTGGTACTTTTTTTGGCGTACATGCGACTTTTTTGATCACTTTTATTACCTTTTTTTGGGAAGTAAGGTGGGCAAAATTTCAATTTCCTCATAGTTTTTATTTTTTTATTTTTATGGCGTTCACCGTGCGGGGAAAGTAACATGACCGTTTTATAGATCAGGTCGTTACGGACGCGGTGATACCTAATATGTGTAGTGTATTTTATTTTTTTAATTTTTATTCAGTGATAAATGTGTTTTTTTTTAACTTTACTTTTTTCATTTTTTTTTACATTTTTTTGACCCAGACCCACTTGGTTCTTGAAGATCCAGTGGGTCTGATGTCTGTATAATACAGTACAGTACACTATATAGTGTACTTCACTGTATTTTACTTACTTTGTCTGAACAGATCTATGCCTTTAGCACAGATCTGTTCAGCACCATGTACAGCAGAATGCCTGAGAAGGTGTCCTGTTGCCATGGGAACCTTCCCCGTCTTCTCAGTAGTGGCCAGAACTGCGCAGACGGGGAAGGGTAAGCACAGGGCTGAGGGGGGCTGTCTGAGAGCTCTCTCTCTCTCCCATCGGGGGGCTGCAAAGGCACAGCAGCCCCCCAATGGGAGAGGGAGGGAGCTCCCTGAGCTGTTAACCTTTTCCATACAGCGGTCCGTACGGACCGCGGTATGGAAAGCGTTAAACGGCTGACATTGCATCACAGATGTCAGCCGTTTATACCAGAGTGTCAGCAATGTGCTGACACCCTGGTATACCCACTGTACACCAACGATTATTCAAGGGGAGACGGGCAGGGGAGACGGGCCGCACCGCCCGCAACACCCCCCCTGCACCACCCGCCCACATAAAATCATTCAGGGGTGCAGGGGGGGGGGTGAAAAATCTTTATTTTGGGCGTACTAAAGTTTCTGATCCCCGCGGTCAGGGACTGCGGGGATCAGAAACTGCAGAAAGCGCTGCTAACTGCAGGTCTGAATTGATCGCCGATAGGGGGGGGTCACTGGACCCCCCTCGGCATTGACCCAAGGTGCCTGGCTGTGTGTAACAGCCGGGATCTCAGCGCTGTCACCATGTCTGCAGACATGGTGATAGTTTAATGCCATGACGTGTATACTCATCATGGAGCGCTAAGTAGCAGTGCTCCATGACGAGTATACTCGTCATAGGTCGGGAAGATTTTCACACTATCTCCTTCTCTGATCGCTTCCCTGACAGGAATTGGGACGATCAGAGAAGGAGAAGCACATAGTCCCTCCCTAACCCCCCCTTTCTGCCCCGATGCGCTGCGATTGGTCCCTCTGCAGTATTGGACCAATCACAGCGATCGCGGGCGGGTCAGAGCTCCGATACAGTTCCTGCCGGCTTCTCTGGTTGCCTAGCAACCCCAGCACGCCGGCTTCACTGAAGCTTCAGCGCTTCGCTCCCTGCGCTGACAGAGAAAGCCGATCACGTACATGCACGTGGGGATGCGGTGAGGCACCACATTCCCCCACGTACATGTACGTGATGTTGCATGAAGGGGTTAAGAACACAGCCATATTTCACCTTAAAGGGTTTCTGTCACCCCACAAAACTCTTTTTTTTTTTTTGGGATAGTTAGATTCCTTATAGGGCGATATAGGAGAATATAATAGTCTTACTTACTTTCATGCGGCCGATTCTTTATAAAACGAAGTTTTATAATATGTAAATGAGGGCTCTACCAGCAAGTAGGGCGTCTACTTGCTGGTAGCCGCAGCAGCAATCCGCCCCCTCGCCGTGTTGATTGACAGGGCCAGCCGTGATCTCCTCCTCCGGCCGGCCCTGTCAGTAATTCAAAAATCGCGCGCCTCTGGTCATTCGGCGCAGGCGCTCTGAGATGAGGAGGCTCGTCTCCTCAGCACTCCCTCAGTGCGCCTGCGCCGATGACGTCTTCTCTTTCGGTGATGTCATCGGCGCAGGCGCACTGAGGAGACGAGCCTCCTCATCTCAGAGCGCCTGCGCCGAATGACCAGAGGCGCGCGATTTTTGAATTACTGACAGGGCCGGCCGGAGGAGGAGATCATGGCTGGCCCTGTCAATCAACACGGCGAGGGGGCGGATTGCTGCTGCGGCTACCAGCAAGTAGACGCCCTACTTGCTGGTAGAGCCCTCATTTACATATTATAAAACTTCGTTTTATAAAGAATCGGCCGCATGAAAGTAAGTAAGACTATTATATTCTCCTATATCGCCCTATAAGGAATGTAACTATCCAAAAAAAAAAATATGAGTTTTGTGGGGTGACAGAAACCCTTTAACCCCTTAAGGACCGGGCTCATTTTCACCTTAAGGACCAGGCCATTTTTTGGAAATCTGACCAGTGTCACTTTAAGTGCTAATAACTTTAAAACGCTTTGACTTATCCAGGCCATTCTGAGATTGTTTTTTCGTCACATATTGTACTTCATGACACTGGTAAAATGAAGTCAAAAAAATTATTTTTTTTGCACAAAAAAATACCTAATTTACCAAAAATTTGGAAAAATTTGCAAATTTCAAAGTTTCAGTTTCTCTACTTCTGTAATACATAGTAATACCCCAAAAAATTGTGATGACTTTACATTCCCCATATGTCTACTTCATGCTTGAATTGTTTTGGGAATGATATTTTATTTTTTGGGGATGTTATAAGG
The DNA here is from genome assembly GCF_905171765.1 of Bufo bufo. Taxonomy (NCBI): domain Eukaryota; kingdom Metazoa; phylum Chordata; class Amphibia; order Anura; family Bufonidae; genus Bufo; species Bufo bufo. The sequence goes on along the minus strand of NC_053390.1, from coordinate 703,299,775 downwards.
CTTAGAAGTTTAGAAGCAAATCTTGAAATTTTTCCGAAATTTACAAAAACTCAATTTTTAGGGACCAGTTCAGGTTTGAAGTCACTTTGCGAGGCTTACATAATAGAAACCACCCAAAAATGACCCCATCTAAGAAACTACACCCCTCAAGGTATTCAAAACTGATTTTGCATACATTGTTAACCCTTTAGGTGTTGCACAAGAGTTATTGGCAAATGGGGAGGAAATTTGAGAATTTGATTTTTTTGTCTAATTTTTCATTTTAACCCATTTTTTCCACTAACAAAGCAAGGGTTAACAGCCAAACAAGACTGTATCTTTATTGCCCTGACTCTGCTGTTTACAGAAACACCCAATATGTGGCCGTAAACTACTGTACGGCCTCACAGCGGGGCGTAGAGTGAAAGGTGCGCCGTTTGGTTTTTGGAAGGCTGATTTTTATGGACTGGTTTATTTACACCATGTCCCATTTGAAGCCCCCTGATGCACCCCTAGAGGAGAAACTCCCTAAAAGTGACCCCATCTAAGAAACTACACCCCTCAAGGTATTCAAAACTGATTTTACATACGTCGTTAACACTTTAGGTGTTGCACAAGAGTTATTGGCAAATGGAGATGAAATTTGAGAATTTCATTTTTTTGCCTAATTTTCAATTTTAACCCATTTTTTTCACTAACAAAGCAAGGGTTAACAGCCAAACAAAACTGTATCTTTATTGCCCTGACTCTGCTGTTCACAGAAACACCCCATATGTGGCTGTAAACTACTGTACGGCCACACAGCGGGGCGTAGAGTGAAAGGTGCGCCGACTGTTTTTTTGACACCATGTCCCATTTGAAGCCCCCCTGATGCACCCCTAGAGTAGAAACTCCATAAAAGTGACCCCATCTAAGAAACTACACCCCTCAAGGTATTCAAAACTGATTTTACAAACTTTGTTAACCCTTTAGGTGTTGCACAAGATTTAATGGAAAATAGAGACACAATTTCAAAATTTCACATTTTTGGCAGATTTTCCATTTTAATATTTTTTTTCCAGTTACAAAGCAAGGGTTAACAGCCAAACAAAACTCATTATTTATGGCCCTGATTCTGTAGTTTACAGAAACACCCCATATGTGGTCGTAAACCACTGTACGGGCACACGGCAGGGCGCAGAAGGAAAGGAATGCCATACGGTTTTTGGAAGGCAGGTTTTGCTGGACTGTTTTTTTGACACCATGTCCCATTTGAAGCCCCCCTGATGCACCCCTAGAGTAGAAACTCCAGAAAAGTGACCCCATTTTAGAAACTACGGGATAGGGTGGCAGTATTGTTGGTACTAGTTTAGGGTACATATGATTTTTGGTTGCTCTATATTACACTTTTTGTGCGGCAAGGTAACAAGAATTAGCTTTTTTGGCACCGTTTTTTTTTTTTTGTTATTTACAACATTCATCTGACAGGTTAGATCATGTGGTAATTTCATAGAGCAGGTTGTCACGGACGCGGCGATACCTAATATGTATTACATTTTTTTAATTTATGTAAGTTTTACCCGATTTCATTTTTAAAACAAAAAAAAGTTTTAGTGTCTCCATAGTCTAAGAGTCATAGTTTTTTCAGTTTTTGGGCGATTATCTTAAGTAGGGTCTCATTTTTTGCGGGAGGAGATGACGGTTTGATTGGCACTATTTTGGGGTGCATATGACTTTTTGATCGCTTGCTATTACACTTTTTGTGATGTAAGATGACAAAAAATTGCTTTTTTTACACAGTTTTTTTTTTTTTTTTTTTTTTTTACGGTGGTCACCTGAGAGGTTAGGTCATGTGATATTTTTATAGAGTCGGTCGATACGGACGCGGCAATACCTAATATGTATACTTTTTTTTTATTTATGTAAGTTTTACACAATAATTTCATTTTTGAAACAAAAAAAATTATGTTTTAGTGTCTCCATAGTCTAAGAGCCATAGTTTTTTCAGTTTTTGGGTGATTATCTTAAGTAGGGTCTCATTTTTTGCGGGATGAGATGACGGTTTGATTGCTACAATTTTGGCGTACATGCGACTTTTTTGATCACTTTTATTACCTTTTTTTGGGAAGTAAGGTGAGCAAAATTTCAATTTCATCATAGTTTTTTATTTTTTATTTTTATGGCGTTCACCGTTCGGGTAAAGTAACATGACCGTTTTATAGATCAGGTCGTTACGGACGCGGCGATACCAAACATGTGTAGGGAATGTTATTTTTTTAATTTTTAATCAGTGATAAATGTGTTTTTTGATTTTTACTTTTTTTTCACTTTTTTTTTTACCCAGATCCACTTGGTTCTTGAAGATCCAGTGGGTCTGATGTCTGTATAATACAGTACAGTACAATATATATTGTTCTGTACTGTATTTTACTTACACTGAACAGATCTATGCTTTCAGCACAGATCTGTTCAGCACCATGGACAGCAGGACGCCTGAGAGGCGTCCTGTTGCCATGGGAACCTTCCCCGTCTGCTCAGAACTGCGCAGACGGGGAAGGGTAAGGATGGGATCTGGCGGGGGGCTGTCTGGGAGCTCTCTCCCTCTCCATCGGGGGGCTGCAAAGGCACAGCAGCCCCCCGATCGGAGAGGGAGGGAGCTCCCTCTTACTGTTAACTTTTTCCATACAGCGGTCCGTACGGACCGCTGTATGGAAAGGGTTAAACGGCTGACATCGCATCACCGATGTCAGCCGTTTATACCAGGGTGCCAGCAATGTGCTGGCACCCTGGTATACCCACTCTACACCAACGATTATTCAATGGGAGGCGGGCGGGGGATCGCGATCCCGCCTGCCGCACCGCCCGCCTCCCGCACCGCCCCCACCGCCCGCAACACCCCCCCTGCACCTCCCACCGGGCTAAAATCATTCAGAGGTGCAGGGGGGGGTGATAAAAATATATTTTCGGCACACTAAAGTTTCTGATCGCCGCGGTCAGGGACCGCAGCGATCAGAAACAGCAGAAAGCGCAACAAACCGCAGGTCTGAATTGACCTGCGGTTTGTTGCGATCGCGGACATGGGGGGGTCACGGGACCCCCCGCGCATTTAGCCGAGGTGCCTGCTCAATGATTTGAGCAGGCACCTTGTTCCGATCACAGCCGGCCGGGCGGCAGTGATCGGAACAACACATGACGTACCGGTACGTCATGTGTCCTTAAGGACTCGGGAAACATGCCGTACCCATACGTCATGTGTCCTTAAGGGGTTAAGGACTTGGCCATTTTTTGCAAATCTGACCAGTGTCACTTTAAGTGGTGATAACTTTAAAACGCTTTGACTTATCCAGGCCATTCTGGATAATGGGGGCAGGGAGCGGAGTTCCGGCAGCAGCACACTTTTAGTCCGGCTGCCTCTCACTGTGCGCTGCCGTGCTGCCGCCAGAACTCCACCCCCGCTCCCATTATAGTCAATGGGGACGGAGTGGCAGTCTGGGGGCACACGTGAACTAGCGGCAGGACGGATCCGACAGGCTGTTCAACCCACATAACAGCCTGCCGGAGTCCCCTGCCGCTAGTGTGAAAATAGAATAGTTTTTAACAAAGTTCAAAGTCCGCATCAGATAAATCCGTCCAGACCTTATCAGTTCATTGATACGTAGGCAAGAATTAAGCAAACAAAAATCCTTATCAGTAAAGTGGTTAGTATAAACCCAGAGTCCAGCTCCAGTAAGTCACGTAATTCATTAATAGTTCATTAATTGGGATTAGTTAGAATAGGGAATGGTTAGTAGAGTGGAGCAGTTAGTGATTATTCCCAAACGAGTTCTCAGACTACAATGTTCACGTAGATCCAGCGTCATCCGCAGTCACTAGTGTTGTTATCAGGCAAACATGCAGAGGTTACTGAATTCACCGGATGCCATAAAACGAATACCCTAAGGGCTCGTTCACACGATCGTGTGAAGTCCGTGCACGTGCTGTGGACCGCAATGAACGGGCACCGACCGTGGCCCAGCCGCATGAGGATCGTGGACCCATTCACTTGAATAGGTCCGCCGTCCCTCCGTTCCGCAAAAAGATAGAGCATGTTCTATCTTTTTGCGCTGCGGAGGCACAAACCAGAACCCCAGGAAGCACTCCGTAGTGTTCCGTATCCCCGGATTTGTGGACCCATTGAAGTGAATGGGACCGCATCCGTGTATTGCGGATCCGCAAATGTGGTCTACAATACGGCAACGGGCAGCACACGTTCGTGTGAGCGAGCCCTTAGTCCAAGTTCTGGCTAGCATGGTTCCTTAGTAATTCGTTAGTCAGTAACGGCTAAAGTTCATCCAACCATTAATAGATAAGTAATTGAGCAGTTAGTGATGGCTCTAGTGTAAGTTACCCAATGCAAAGTTACCGGATGTCCGAATTATTAAAATATAAAAGTATGGCGAGTGCCGTAACAGAAGGAAAAAGGAAAATGGCTTATTTTTATCATTCTTTTGGTCACCTTGTTCCCCATCAGAAATTTAGTAAAAAGTAATCAAAAATTGTATGCACCCAAAATGGTAACAATAAAAACTGCAGTTCACCCCACAAAACAAGCCCTCCCACGGCTCTGTAGACGGAAATACAACAAATTTATGGCTGTCAGAACAAGGAGATGCAAAGAAAAAATACTGCGGTAATCAGAACGACGCGCACATCTTTCACAAGCAGTGAACACTGCAAAAAAACGAAACCTAAAAAAAATGGCGTAATTATGTTTTCTTTCCAATTTCACCACACAAATTTTTTTTCTTTCCAGTACAAGATAAGATATGTGAAACGGTGTCACAACTTGTCCCATAAGGGGAAAAAAAAACAAGCTATGTGAATCACGACAGAAAATTGTAATTACTAGTATTCCTGTCCTGAAGGGGTTACACGCTACAGCCGTATTGTTAACCCTTGTGTAATGTGGAGTGGCATAAAAAGTTATTTTTAAATATTAGAAAACTGCGCAACAATAAAACCAGCATTCTGAGAATGAGCCCCGTTCTGTTGGCGTGGTCACGGCCTCGCTACCTGCATTTCTATGGCGACTGACGAGAAGCCCCGCCCTCACCCAAGCCGCTCGGCTCTGAGAGCTTCTTGGCGGACGTGCTGTGGGTAGCAGGGCGGGATTACTGGGCGCTTCAGGAGCACACGGCACTTTCTGCCCGAGGTCCGGGGACTTTCCCCTAGGCTGCGAGAGGAACTGACGTCCTCAGTGCGTGGCCTAGACGTCAGGTCTTCAGAATGCTTGCCCAGATAGGCGCGCCCTGATCCTTATATACCCCACGAGACGCCGGTAATGTGAACTTACGGCGACACTTACCGGTAATGTGAACTTAGTGTGACGTTACATGCTAATGACGAGTCTCTCGGTAGCGCGGGCGTGAAGGCGCTGAGCGGTTACTAGGGATATAGTGGTAAATAACTGCGAATAGTTGAGACTAACGCTGAGCATTACAAATATTAGAATACGAGCCCCGCCCCCTGTCAGGTGACCTATAGAGCTGCGCGACACTCGGAGAGGAGGTGGGGCTACACAAGCCTGTACTCCAGGAGGGCGTGGTCAGCTCTGTCTAGGAAGTTCTACGGTCGTTGTGCCGCACGTGATGGCACATTGGTAGAGGTGTTCTCAGTGTGAACTGTTCCTTAGAAAGACTGGAAAGCGACTTTGTTCAGTATGGTTGCCCCTTGGCACTTCCAAATGTTACACCCACATCTTACGTGTATAAATGAAACCTGAATACTCTGCACCCGCCAAGTACCTAAGGGCCCCAAACGCCCGAATAACTACATACCCGTGTTTTTCGCCCCTATAAGACGCACCAGCACGTAAGACACACGTAGGTTTTAGAGGAGGAAAATAGGAAAAAAATATTTTTCACCAGATATCAACTCAAACACCCAATCAGACGCTCAATGTTAGGCTACTTTCACACTAGCGTTCGGGGCTCCGCTTGTGAGTTCCGTTTGAAGGCTCTCACAAGCGGCCCTGAACGGATCCGTCCAGCCCTAATGCATTCTGAGTGGACGCGGATCCGCTCAGAATGCATCAGTCTGGCACCGTTTGTCCTCCGCTCCGCTCCGCAAGCGGACCCCTGAACGCAGCTTGCAGCGTTCAGGTGTCCGCCTGGCCGTGCGGAGGCAAACGGATCCGTCCAGACTTACAATGTAAGTCAATGGGGACGGATCAGTTTGAAGTTGACACAGTATAGCTCAATTTTCAAACGGATCCGTCCCCCCATTGACTTTCAATGTAAAGTCAAAACGGATCCGTTTGCATTATCATGAACAAAAAAAAAAAAAATAATATATATATTTTTTTCATGGTAATGCAAACGGATCCGTTCTGAACGGATCTAAGCGTTTGCATTATAGGTGCGGATCCGTCTGTGCAGATACCAGACGGATCTGCACCTAAACGCAGGTGTGAAAGTAGCCTAAGCAGACCGACCTCAGAACAGACCCTAATGTTAATAAGTCCCCCAATCAGTCCTTAGATCAGACCCTCAGGCCCACATAAGAGTTAAAAAAAATAAGCTTACCTCTCCTGCTCCGAACGCCGCGCCTGTCATCCATTGCTCTTCTTCTTCCTGCCGCGCGGTGCTGTGACCCGATACGCACAGCGTGAGGTCACAGAGCACCGACATCCTCACACTGTGTACAGTCACAGCACAGCGAGCAGCCGAGGACCAGGAGGTGGTGAGTACAGAACCTGGGGTGTGGGGGGGGGGGGGGGGGGGGGGGGGCGCATACACCGCTTCCTGGTCCTCCTGTACTAATGAGCAGTTCCATAATGGAAGCGCTAATTAGTATTCGCCCCATAAGACGCACTGACAATTTTCACCCACTTGGGAAGGGGTGCGTCTTATAGGGCGAAAAATACAATATTATTATTTTTTTGCCATCTGCATTTTTGGGTGTTTATTTGTGTTGGTTTTTCGGGCGTTTTTTTTTGCACACAGTTGGGGAAAACTGGCTTAGCTGTCCATATCAACCAATCAGATTGATCCTTTCAGACTGATACTCTTCCAAGTAAGTGCTGTAAAATAAACAGTGGAACCTGACTGGTTGCTATGGGCAACTAAGGCAGTTCTCCTTTACACCAGCTTTGATAAATCTGCCCACGTATCACTAGCGTTTTCTTTGTGGCATTTTCTTACCTATAGAAAAGGTGATGTGAAAGTGTCAAGAGCTCCAGCATGCTGCCTTTTCTAATATAAAACAGGAAGGAAAAAGGGCTGTGCCCTGCATTTCAGATTTCCCATAGACCTCCAGATAACATCTAGAGCTGGAACTTTTACCACAAATATGCAAAAGAGCAGAAAAAGGCCATGAAAAAAAAACTACATATGAAAGCAGCCTATGACGTTGTCCAAATCAAACCAAGATGGCCACCTTCATGCAAAAACTGCACGTCGCTGACCACACTGTGATGTTCTGGAAGTCTGGTTGGGTATGGCCTGTGGCCTCACGTGGCACGTTGCAGTGGAATTGCTTGCAGAAAATTTGCTGAATTTACAGTAGAAGCAAATTGGATGAGATAAAAAAGAAATAAATCTTATTTAAATGTGAATTTCAGCTGTGGATTTCACCCCTGGCAATGGAGAGGATGAAATCTGCAGCAAACCTGTAGCATTTACACTATGAACCCTGCTGATACTGCTGTGTGGACCTACCTCAAGGGGGTGGTGGAACTCATGTTATTTTCCTTGTGTTGTTTACTTCATGGTTGAACCCGGACATCCCTCCATTTTCACCCCGACAGCCCCCCTGCCATGAGCATCGGAGCAGTTCATGCTCCGATGCTCTCCTTTGCCCTGCACTAAATTGCGCAGGGTAAACGCATTTTTAGGAGTTCCGGTGACGTACTGGTGCTCTCCATGGGGCTGACAGGAACCCTGGTGACGTCACCGGCACTGATGGGTGGGATTTAGCTCTGCCCTAGCCAGTAAAACGGCTAGGGCAGAGCTAAAGCCTGCCCCTCAGAGCCGGTGACGTCACCGAACACACTGCCGGGCGGAAGTTACCGCCCGGCAGTGTGTTATTGAAAACAAAAAAGCCTGTGCCCTGCGCGATTTAGCGCAGGGCACGGGAGCGCATCGGAGCAGGAGATGCTCCGATGCTAGCCTCAGGGGGGCTGTCTGGGTGAAAATAAGGGTATGTCCGGGTTCAGCTCTGAACCCGGACAACTCCTTTAAATACTGCTGACTTGGGCTTATGATAGGACATCAATATCTGACCACGTTCATCGTTCACAAGGCCTTACTGCAGCTCAACAGAATGGGATTGATCGGCAATACCTGGCGCAGCCACTAGACAATGTACGGCGCTGTGCTTGGTATACTGTGCAGATCGCTCACTGCATCCTCTTCAAATTGGGGTACTGGGAAATTGGACCCCCACCAACCCGATATTGGTCCTCAATACATAAAAGGTTTTCCAAGATTTTGATACTGATGACCTGTCTAAAAATTGTAGAGCAGCACTCACGGACCTTGTGACTACACTGGAATGCAACAGCCAAGCCACGACCGCAGATCCTCAGCAGTCCAACGAACAATATGCAAAAGCCTTGATACGTATTTAACTTCCAAATCCATTTGCATTCCAATTGAGCAAGTCTCCTTGAGATATCTCCACCTCGCAGATTTTTCAAATGCGTTTAAGTAGACCGTGCAATTTCTTCATCACGCCCCTGATGAAGCATTGGAGCGAAACCCGGGTCGGGCATGAGCACAAGGCTTTTTTTACCCATTTTATGTGCATATATTTTTCTACGCTTGTGAGTATAATAAAAAAAAAAATTGCCAAAGTGTTTGCAGTTCTTCACTATTGGAGCGAATTTCTCTTCTGTACAATTGACCACGGGAGAGACACACGAGACAGTCATATGTGTTTGATGTGCCCGCATTTTCTCCGGCGCTTGTGAGTATAACAAATACAAGTGCATGTGAATAGTGTTTACAGTTCTTCACTATTGGTGCGGTCTTTGATACGCCACAGGGCTCTCTGTGAGAGAAAGATCTTTGTGGAATCTGATGTTTTACCCATATGCAAAAAAATTGGATGGTTTGAACTTCAAAAGTTACCAACAGAAATCGCGCGGTCCACTTAAACGCATTTTACTGATTGCGAACAGAGCTTACTTCACATTTGGGACCTGCGGAGTTCAAACATTGAGGCAACGTATTGAAAAAAACTTTTTATTCGCAGATTTTTCAATACACAATCTATTCCCCGGACTTTTAAATTCATCGGATCACAGGAACGTTGAAGTTTGAAATGTCTGGCGACAGGTTTTAACTTGGTCACCTCTTTTTCATTTTGAGCGGATATAATATCTCAGACATGCTCATATACTCTAACTTTTAACTCACTTGTAGTAAGGCCCACATATATTTTTGGGGCATGGACATGTTGCGTAATATATAATAGCTGTACTGGAGCATGTCAAACGATGGGTAATTAGAAAAATCTTCTCCCCAGCAGAATCAGTGAAATCCACAGCCTTCTCCATATTTGGACAGGCTATGCATTTCCCACGTGGTATAAATCCCCATTTGGGTTTACCAGCTCCAGGGAAGATCGAAGGAATCTACTTCACAAAATGATCTTTCAAATTTCTAGACCTTGCCACTAAGGAAGGACCTGAAGCGGCATATTTTGCGACAATCTGATCTGTTAACAACACTGGCCAAAACTTCTCTAAAAGGGCCCTCATTTCATGCCACCTGGAATGATAACCTGTGATGAACCTTACTGTATCATCATCCGCAGGGCCGGCCTTAGGCCTTTAGGCGCCCTGTGCGAGAAAGCTTTACAGCGCCCCATAGTGACCACGCCCCTCAGTAACCACGCCCCCTCAGTAACCACACCCTTTCAGTGGTCATACCCAAAATCCCTGGGGGGGGGTTTATGTAGTAGCAGGAAAGCACACTGTCCCCCTGAGTCCTCTCTGAGCCCCCCCCCCCCCTCACCCATTGCACACTTTTCCCACTCCAGATGGGCCAGTGGGCTGGCAGCAGCACATCCCCCCGCCCAGTCACCATGGCATTGGCACATTTCTCCCTGTCCTCTCCAGATGGGCAGCATCAGCACATCTCTGTCCCCCCCCACCCCCGCCCCCGCGTCACCATGGCATTGGCACATTTCTCCCTGTCCCCTCCAGATGGGCAGCATCAGCACATCTCTGTCCCCCCCCACCCCCGCCCAGTCACCATGGCATTGGCACATTTCTCCCTGTCCCCTCCAGATGGGCAGCATCAGCACATCTCTGTCCCGTCCCCCCATCCCCCATGGCACTGTTGGCACATTCACATAAATCATAATCATTTCTCCAAATAAAAAATACCTATATGTTCTCTAGCTGTAGTGCTGCCGGCTGCCGCGTGGGCCTTGCTGTGTCTGGCTGGGCGCGCTCCGTCTTCTCTCTGGGGGCGGAGCTCAGTGGCTACGCTCCAGCAGCCACTGGTCTGCTCTCTTAAAGAGATAGGCAGGCCAGCCAGGCAGCAGAGCGGAGCGCAGAGCGGCCGCGAGCTCCGCCCCCTCCTCACTCCTTCAGTCTGGATCGGAGCGCAGTGTCACACTGTGAGTGTGACTGTGTAAGTCCGCCGCCCGCCCGCAGGCCCTGTAGAATAAAGATTCGCGTCACGGCGGGCTGTCGGCCGCCCGGCGCCCCTGTTGCTATGGCGCCCTGTGCGGCCGCACAGCCGGCACGCCCCAAAGGCCGGCCCTGATCATCCGCTTTCTGTTTTCTGGAGTACAATAAGTCAGAACGAGTACATAATTTTGCCCTTCTATAAGCTTTCTTGACGGATCGTTAACTATATCCCCTATTAGAGAAACGTTGTCTTAACTCTTCTGCAGGTTCCTCAAACATGTCATCGGTAGAACAAATCCTGCACGCCCGAGAGAACTGTCCAACAGGGATTGATCTGATTATCTGTGGAGGGTGAGATGAGGAGGCATGTAAGTATGAATTTACTGAAGTTGGTTTCCTAAAAATATTTGTTAAAATAGAACCATCAGTCTCCCTCAGAAGTTGTACATCCAGGAAGTCAATGGAATCTATATTAAACTTATACGTAAGTTTTATGTTTTTATTATTATCATTTAGGACTCCAAAAAATTCCTGCAATTGTACAATATTCTCCCTACCAGATCAAAACTACATCATCGATTTATCGCGCCTAAAAAATGACGCAATCCATCAATGAATGTCAATCTGACAGGAAGAGGTTCCTCTCCCACAGCTTAGGAACAAATTTGCGTAAGAGGGCGTACAAGGCACCCCCATCGCGGTCCCCTGGAGCTGTAGGTAGAAGGACCCATCAAAAATGAAAGAAACTTTGCACTTTAATATTATTTGAATTGTGGAGTATAGCTTTCTCTCTCTCTTTCCCCCTTTCCTTTTTTTTTTCTTTTTCTTTTCCCCTTCTTTTCCTATTCTATATATATTTTTTATTGAATTATGCATTATAAATATGGCGACAGGACAATCATGTATTTACACTTTGTTATCACCTAATTATTTAATTTGATACTGAAAATCATTACACTTTTTGTTATCACTTAAAGGGATTCTGTCACCAGAATTAACCCTATTAAACTAGCTGACAGTAGCGATGTGCTAATGTCAGCTGAACCTAACTAGCCTATTCCTACTTTTATCTATGCCCACGTTTATAATATGCTAATTAGCCTTTAGGTGCAGGGGGGCGTGGCTCCGTTCTCCCACCTTTGGCCACACCCTGCTATACTAGATTGACAGGGCCAGGCAGCCTTCACCTCCAACTGCCGGCCCTGTGCGCTGGGGAAATCCTGCGCTGTTCAGTATTCAGCGCAGGCGCAGTGAGGAAGCCGCCAATGCCCCCCCTGCACCTAAAGGCTAATTAGCATATTATAAAATATATATTTCTGGCGTAACGGGGGCATAGATAAAAGTAGGAATAGGCTAGTTAGGTTCAGCTGACATTATCACATCGCTAATGTCTGCTAGTTTAATAGGGTTAATTCTGGTGACAGAAACCCTTTAATAATTTGGTTATTTTTGAAAATCATGCATTTAACACTTTCAATTATTATTATTTTTATTCATCACTTCTTATTCTTCACATTTTGCACTATTATTATTCATCACACTTATCACTATGCATATCAATTGTGTGGCATTATTATCATATTCATACAGGGGTTTATATAATTGATTGTACTACAATTACAGTCGGATGATTATTATGATTATATTCTAATTAGTCTATTCTTCCCTGCACGAGTAGGTGAGGCACACAATGTAGCTGTGCTGGGCCCACGCTGTGCTACATCAGATGTTACCGGTATATCCCGCAATCTTTGTATCGCGAGATTTCCGTTGCCATCATGAGATGCGATTCACGATCACGTGACTGTTATGTCACGTGACACGCAGGGCCGTATTGCGCGGCTTTACCGTTTTTTCCTCCTGCAAGTGCGCTATAAATACAGGTGATTGCGATCTGTGAATTAGGTATCGAGTACACTGATTGGTCATTTGATGTATTTAATGTGAGCCCCTTTGTGATGACGCCACCCTCAGACGAAGGTCCGCCGAAACACGAGTCGGGGTTGGCGCCATCCCAGAAGAGGCATATAATGGGTAATTGATTCCTTTCATACATTATGTTATGTGAATATTGATATTGAGGGCACACCAGATTTACACTGTTATACAAGCTGTACACTGACTACTTTACATTGTATCATAGTGTCAGATCTTCAGTGTTGTCCCATGAAGATATAATAAAATATTTACAAAAATATGAGGGGTGTACTCACTTTTGTGAGATACTGTATGTGCCCGCATTACTGAGAACAATAAAGTGTTGATATATGCAAATTAGCCTTTAGGAGCAATGGGGGAGTTGCCATTACACCTAGAGGCTCTGCTCTCTCTGCAACTGCTGCGCTCCCTGCGCTTTGATTCAGCCGCCAACAGGTCAGCCAGTTTCATAGGTACAAATCTGCCTTTAACCACCTCCCGACCGCCTAACGGATGCGTCCTGGAGGCGGTCGATTCATTCCTCCTGGACGCATCCGTGCGTCATCTCGCGAGACGCGAGATTTCCTGTGAACGCGCGCACACAGGCGCGCGCGTTCACAGGATCGGAAGGTAAGCGAGTGGATCTCCAGCCTGCCAGCGGCGATCGTTCGCTGGCAGGCTGGAGATGCGATTTTTTTAACCCCTAATAGGTATATTAGATGCTGTTTTGATAACAGCGTCTAATATACCTGCTACCTGGTCCTCTGGTGGTCCCTTTTGCTTGGATCGACCACCAGAGGACACAGGCAGCTCAGTAATAAGTAGCACCAAACACCACTACACTACACCCCCCCCCTGTCACTTATTAACCCCTGATCACCCCATATAGACTCCCTGATCACCCCCCTGTCATTGATCACCCCCCTGTCATTGATCACCCCCTTGTAAGGCTCCATTCAGACGTCCGTATGATTTTTACGGATCCACTGATACATGGATCGGATCCGCAAAACACATACGGACGTCTGAATGGAGCCTTACAGGGGGGTGATCAATGACAGGGGGGTGATCACCCCATATAGACTCCCTGATCACCCCCCCTGTCATTGATCACCCCCCTGTCATTGATCACCCCCCTATAAGGCTCCATTCAGACGTCCGTATGTTTTTTACGGATCCACGGATACATGGATCGGATCCGCAAAACACATACGGACATCTGAATGGAGCCTTATAGGGGGGTGATCAATGACAGGGGGGTGATCACCCCATATAGACTCCCTGATCACCCCCCTGTCATTGATCACTCCCCTGTAAGGCTCCATTCAAACGTCCGTATGTTTTTTACGGATCCACGGATACATGAATCGGATCCGCAAAACACATACGGACATCTGAATGGAGCCTTATAGGGGGGTGATCAATGACAGGGGGGGGATCACCCCATATAGACTCCCTGATCACCCCCCTGTCATTGATCACCCCCCTGTCATTGATCACCCCCCTGTAAGGCTCCATTCAAACGTCTGTATGTTTTTTACAGATCCACGGATACATGGATCGGATCCGCAAAACACATACGGACATCTGAATGAAGATTTATAGGGGGGTGATCAATGACAGGGGGGTGATCACCCCATATAGACTCCCTGATCACCCCCCTGTCATTGATTACCCCCCTGTCATTGATCACCCCCCTGTAAGGCTCCATTCAAACGTCCGTATGTTTTTTACGGATCCACGGATACATGGATCGGATCTGCAAAACACATACGGACATCTGAATGGAGCCTTATAAGGGGGGTGATCAATGACAGGGGGGTGATCGCCCCATATAGACTCCCTGATCACCCCCCTGTCATTGATCACCCCCCTGTCATTGATCACCCCCCTGTAAGGCTCCATTCAAACGTCCGTATGTTTTTTACGGATCCACGGATACATGGATCGGATCTGCAAAACACATACGGACATCTGAATGGAGCCTTATAGGGGGGTGATCAATGACAGGGGGGTGATCACCCCATATAGACTCCCTGATCACCCCCCTGTCATTGATCACCCCCCTGTCATTGATCACCCCCCTGTAAGGCTCCATTCAAACATCCGTATGTTTTTTACGGATCCACAAAACACATACGGACATCTGAATGGAGCCTTATAGGGGGGTGATCAATGACAGGGGGGTGATCACCCCATATAGACTCCCTGATCACCCCCCTGTCATTGATCACCCCCCTGTAAGGCTCCATTCAGACGTCCGTATGATTTTTACGGATCCACTGATACATGGATCGGATCCGCAAAACACATACGGACGTCTGAATGGAGCCTTACAGGGGGGTGATCACCCCATATAGACTCCCTGATCACCCCCCCTGTCATTGATCACCCCCCTGTCATTGATCACCCCCCTGTAAGGCTCCATTCAGACGTCCGTATGATTTTTACGGATCCACTGATACATGGATCGGATCCGCAAAACACATACGGACGTCTGAATGGAGCCTTACAGGGGGGTGATCACCCCATATAGACTCCCTGATCACCCCCCTGTCATTGATCACCCCCCTGTAAGGCTCCATTCAAACGTCTGTATGTTTTTTACAGATCCACGGATACATGGATCGGATCCGCAAAACACATACGGACATCTGAATGGAGCCTTATAGGGGGGTGATCAATGACAGGGGGGTGATCACCCCATATAGACTCCCTGATCACCCCCCTGTCATTGATCACCCCCCTGTAAGGCTCCATTCAAACGTCAGTATGTTTTTTACGGATCTACGGATACATGGATCGGATCCGCAAAACACATACGGACATCTGAATGGAGCCTTATAGGGGGGTGATCAATGACAGGGGGGTGATCACCCCATATAGACTCCCTGATCACCCCCCTGTCATTGATCACCCCTCTGTAAGGCTCCATTCAAACGTCCGTATGTTTTTTACAGATCCACGGATACATGGATCGGATCCGCAAAACACATACGGACATCTGAATGGAGCCTTATAGAGGGGTGATCAATAAAAGGGGGGTGAGCACCCCATATAGACTCCCTGATCACCCCCCTGTCATTGATCACCCCCCTGTCATTGATCACCCCCCTGTAAGGCTCCATTCAGACGTCCGTATGATTTTTACGGATCCACTGATACATGGATTGGATCCGCAAAACACATACGGACGTCTGAATGGAGCCTTACAGGGGGGTGATCACCCCATATAGACTCCCTGATCACCCCCCTGTCATTGATCACCCCCCTGTAAGGCTCCATTCAAACGTCCGTATGTTTTTTACGGATCTACGGATACATGGATCGGATCCGCAAAACACATACGGACATCTGAATGGAGCCTTATAGGGGGGTGATCAATGACAGGGGGGTGATCACCCCATATAGACTCCCTGATCACCCCCCTGTCATTGATCACCCCCCTGTCATTGATCACCCCCCTGTAAGGCTCCATTCAAACGTCCGTATGTTTTTTACGGATCCACGGATACATGGATCGGATCCGCAAAACACATACGGACTTCTGAATGGAGCCTTATAAGGGGGGTGATCAATGACAGGGGGGTGATCACCCCATATAGACTCCCTGATCACCCCCCTGTCATTGATCACCCCCCTGTAAGGCTCCATTCAAACGTCCGTATGTTTTTTACAGATCCACGGATACATGGATCGGATCCGCAAAACACATACGGACATCTGAATGGAGCCTTATAGGGGGGTGATCAATGACAGGGGGGTGATCACCCCATATAGACTCCCTGATCACCCCCCTGTCATTGATCACCCCCTGTAATTGATCACCCCCCTGTAAGGCTCCATTCAAACGTCCGTATGTTTTTTACGGATCCACGGATCGGATCCGCAAAACACATACGGACATCTGAATGGAGCCTTATAGGGGGGTGATCAATGACAGGGGGGTGATCACCCCATATAGACTCCCTGATCACCCCCCTGTCATTGATCACCCCCCTGTAAGGCTCCATTCAGACATTTTTTTTAGCCCAAGTTAGCGGAAATTTTTTTTTTTTTTCTTACAAAGTCTCATATTCCACTAACTTGTGTCAAAAAATAAAATCTCACATGAACTCACCATACCCCTCACGGAATCCAAATGCGTAAAAATTTTTAGACATTTATATTCCAGACTTCTTCTCACGCTTTAGGGCCCCTAAAATGCCAGGGCAGTATAAATACCCCACATGTGACCCCATTTCGGAAAGAAGACACCCCAAGGTATTCCGTGAGGGGCATATTGAGTCCATGAAAGATTGAAATTTTTGTCCCAAGTTAGCGAAAAGGGAGACTTTGTGAGAAAAAACAAAAAAAAAATCAATTTCCGCTAACTTGTGCCAAAAAAAAAAAATTCTATGAACTCGCCATGCCCCTCATTGAATACCTTGGGGTGTCTTCTTTCCAAGATGGGGTCACATGTGGGGTATTTATACTGCCCTGGCATTTTAGGGGCCCTAAAGCGTGAGAAGAAGTCTGGGATCCAAATGTCTAGAAATGCCCTCATAAAAAGAATGTGGGCCCCTTTGCGCATCTAGGCTGCAAAAAAGTGTCACACATCTGGTATCGCCGTACTCAGGAGAAGTTGGGCAATGTGTTTTGGGGTGTCATTTTACATATACCCATGCTGGGTGAGATAAATATCTTGGTCAAATGCCAACTTTGTATAAAAAATGGGAAAGGTTGTCTTTTGCCGAGATATTTCTCTCACCCAGCATGAGTATATGTAAAAAGACACCCCAAAACACATTGCCCAACTTCTCCTGAGTACGGCGATACCACATGTGTGACACTTTTTTGAAGCCTAGGTGGGCAAAGGGGCCCACATTCCAAAGAGCACCTTTAGGATTTCCCAGGTCATTTTTTACACATTTTGATTTCAAACTACTTACCACACATTAGGGCCCCTAGAATGCCAGGGCAGTATAACTACCCCACAAGTGACCCCATTTTGGAAAGAAAACACCCCAAGGTATTCCGTGAGGGGCATGGCGAGTTCCTAGAATTTTTTATTTTTTGTCACAAGTTAGCGGAAAATTATGATATTTTTTTTTTGCTTTTTTTTTCTTACAAAGTCTCATATTCCACTAACTTGTGACAAAAAATAAAAACTTCCATGAACTCACTATGCCCATTACGAAATACCTTGGGGTGTCTTCTTTCCAAAATGGGGTCACTTGGGGGGTAGTTATACTGCCCTGGCATTTTAGGGGCCCGAATGCGTGAGAAGTGGTTTGAAATCAAAATCTGTAAAAAATGGCCGGTGAAATCCGAAAGGTGCTCTTTGGAATGTGGGCCCCTTTGCCCACCTAGGCTGCAAAAAAGTGTCACACTTGTGGTATCGCCGTATTCAGGAGAAGTTGGGCAATGTGTTTTGGGGTGTCTTTTTACATATACCCATGCTGGGTGAGAGAAATATCTTGGCAAAAGACAACTTTTCCCATTTTTTTATACAAAGTTGGCATTTGACCGAGATATTTCTCTCACCCAGCATGGGTATATGTAAAATGACACCCCAAAAAACATTGCCCAACTTCTCCTGAGTACGGCAATACCACATGTGTGACACTTTTTTGCAGCCTAGGTGGGCAAAGAGGCCCACATTCCAAAGAGCACCTTTCGGATTTCACCGGCTATTTTTTACAGATTTTGATTTCAAACTACTTCGCACGCATTTGGGCCCCTAAAATGCCAGGGCAGTATAACTACCCCACAAATGACCCCATTTTGGAAAGAAGACACCCCAAGGTATTTTGTGATGGGTATAGTGAGTTCATGGAAGTTTTTATTTTTTGTCACAAGTTAGTGGAATATGAGACTTTGTAAGAAAAAAAAAAAATCATAATTTTCCGCTAACTTGTGACAAGAAATAAAAACTTCTATGAACTCACTATGCCCATCAGCGAATACCTTAGGGTGTCTACTTTCCGAAATGGGGTCATTTGTGGGGTGTTTGTACTGTCTGGCCATTGTAGAACCTCAGGAAACATGACAGGTGCTCAGAAAGTCAGCGCTGCTTCAAAAAGCAGAAATTCACATTTTTGTACCATAGTTTGTAAACGCTATAACTTTTACCCAAACCATTCTTTTTTTTACCCAAACATTTTTTTTTTATCAAAGACATGTAGAACAATAAATTTAGAGAAAAAAATTATATATGGATGTCGTTTTTTTTGCAAAATTTTACAACTGAAAGTGAAAAATGTAATTTTTTTGCAAAAAAATAGTTAAATTTCGATTAATAACAAAAAAAGTAAAAATGTCAGCAGCAATGAAATACCACCAAATGAAAGCTCTATTAGTGAGAAGAAAAGGAGGTAAAATTCATTTGGGTGGTAAGTTGCATGACCGAGCAATAAATGGTGAAAGTAGTGTAGTGCAGAAGTGTAAAAAGTGGCCTGGTCATTAAGGGTGTTTAAGCTAGGGGAGCTGAGGTGGTTAAATAAGAGCCAAAATTGACACCTGTTTTTCCACAGAATGAATGACATCACCCATTTAACACTTCACTGCTATTACTTTGAGCACGCCCCTTTCCATTAATGATTCAATTACTCAGAATGAGCGGCATGCATGTCCTAACTGTTGGGTCAGGTTCTTTTCTATTACTCTAATACACTTACAAGTAAATTATTTGCTTCTGCCCAAAACAGTGATTTCTCAGGTTAAAGGGGTTATCCGGGAATTAAGAAAATGAAAATAGGTAAATATTACTTTATTGTAAATATATTTCCAAATAGTTTTCATTAGTTATAATGGCTCGTTTTGTCTAGAGAGCAATGATTAGGAGAAACAAAATGGCCACTGTCCTATTAGTACACACAAAGCCTGTCAAGTTACTTCACAACACTGAAATAAAGAGCTGCCTCATACTCCTCTCCTACTTGTCAGGGATTATGATCCTGAATACAGCTGAGAAGATCTTCAGCTGAATCTCTGTAGGAATGGAGCTCATAAGGGGACATGAAGTACAGAGAGGACGGATAGGACAGACTGTGGTAATGTGGGGTTGTAGTAATGGAGACTGCGTACAAGTGCTGCTGCTCATTATTTGCATCTGCTCATGGAACTCCATTCCTACAGAGATTCAACTGATGACCATATTAAACTGTATTCAGGATATGAATTCCTGACAAGCAGAGCAGAAAGGAGGATGAGGCAGCTCTTTAGCTCGGTGTTGTGAAGGAACATGTCCTCCTGTGTGATTAGGACAGGTTTTGTGTGTACTAATAGGACGGCCGCCATTTTATTATCCCCGATGATTGCTCCCCAGACAAAACAAGCCATTATAACTAAAGTAAGGTATTTGGGAAAATATTTATAATGAAGCAATATTTAACTATTTTCATTTTCTTAATTCCCGAACAACCCCTTTAATGATGTTTGGCTACTATTTTTTTTTTTTTTATCAAATCTTTATTTAAAATTTTCCAATAAGTATCCAGTATATCATATACAGGAAAGAAGAACCACTATAAGTATCCAAAAATACAAATATGGCAACGGGGCCAAATGGTCATGAGAGCTGTGATAACATAACGTGCTTCTTTAGTATAATAAAGCAGATATGGTAGACAAGTGACATTCCAGACAACAATGTATAAATGCTTCAAGGACAAAGTATCTATTAGTAATTAGTAAGACCATAATCTGTAGATGAAGGCAATTGTTGGTGCGCTATTGTGAAGTATTAGAGTTATAGTAGTTCGTACTCCATTTATACCAGGGAGACCATAAGGTAACATGTTTGTCATGAGACATGGTTTCCCAGCTAGATAGTTCCTCTAAGCTGCAGATTTCCTGAACCTTTTGGCCCCATTCTCTTATGTGCGGGACCTTATCTGATAACCAATATAATGGGATGAGCAACTTAGCTGCTGCAATAAGGTGAGCAGGCAAGGAGAACCGACCAAGAGTACAAAGTTGATTTGGTAAGGTAAGAAGAACATAAGAAGGCTCGAGAGGTGCAGTTAATGAGCAAATTTGACTAATGAAAGATAGTATTGTGTCCCAAAAGGCGGCTATCCTGGGGCATGTCCACCAAATATGCAGCGCTGATTCTTGTGCGTTATGACACCTCCAGCAATATGCAGAGATGGAGGGGTCTATTTTATGGAGTTTGTCTGGCGTTTTATACCATTTTGTGATCAGTTAATAGGAGTTTTCTTGAATCCGTATGCACAGTGAGAATCCATAAGAGTTTCTCAATATCACAGAGACATCACCGTCTGATAGTGTTATACCCAGGTCTGTCTCCCATTGTTGAATGAAATGGGGTTTAGGAGAGGCTGTTAGGTCTAGAATTTTATTGTATATCAATGAAACTAGTCCTCTTCTAGTGTTAGAAGATTCTAGAATCGCATCATACCATGAAGGTATGTAGTTCCTTTGGGCAATGGTAAGGTATTGATTGCAAATCTTTCAAAACTGAGAATAATGTATTGGGGTCCATTTTAAGGCCTGAAACTGTGTCTTAAGAGTTTGTAAGGGAGGTAGGTGTAAAGTGATTCTTCAAGAGGTCTCCTACTGCTATATTGCCTAGTGCTGCCCAGATGCCCAGGTCATCTGTAAAGTTTTTCTGGAGAAGGTAGGGAAGGAAACATATGGGCATAAAAGGTGAGGGATGTTGGGGAAGGTTCATAAGTCTAGATAGATTTGCCCACGTAGTGAGGACTCCTCTATATGGTGCAGAGATACTAAGGCCTGCTTGACCCTTATTTGAAGTACGCCATAAGTTGGCATAGTCATTGGGTGAGAGAATTATGCTGGCTATTTGACAACCAAGTTTGCTAGTGCTTGAAAGTTCGGAATGGAGCCTTAATTGGATTGCTTTGTAGAACATTGAGATATCTGGTAGGCCAAAGCCTCCTTTGTGTCTAGGTCGAACTAGAATATTATATGCTAATCGGGGCTTAGTGTGTTTCCAAAAAAAGGCGCAAAAAACCTTGCGGATTGATAGAAGATACGAGACTGGTAGCTATATAGGGAGAGTCTGCATTAAATAGAGCAACTTGGGAAGGATATATGTTTTCAGTAGATTCTTCCTACCTATCCAAGTCATATATGGTATATTGAGGTCTTTCAGTTGCTGTGTAATACCGGATAAAATTGTAGGGTAATTCATTTGATATAGCTTATTTGGGTCCTTAGTGATGTTCACTCCTAAGTAATTTATATGAGTGTCAGCCCATTGAAAGGGGAAATCCCTTGTTATTTCTGATACGGTCCTATTGGAAATGTTAATACCCATGGCTGTGCATTTGGAAAGGTTTATTTTGTAGTACATTGAGATATCTGGTAGGCCAAAGCCTCCTTTGTGTCTAGGTCGAACTAGAATATTATAAAGCTGGCCAAATACAGCTAATAGACTAAGAATAGCTGGGAACGCCTCTCCCGGATCGGACAGGAACAAAAGCATGTCATCCGCAAAGGCCGCCACAGAGTGGGTCACTGATCCTACCACTAGACCTTGTATTCTAGGATCCTGCCTGATAGCTTGTATAAGTGTCTCCAGGCATAATATAAATAAGGTAGGAGATAGTGGGCACCCCTGTCATGTTCCGTTTAAGATCGGGAAATAAGGTGAGAGCACTCCATTTATTCTAATCCTCGCATGAGGAGAGGAGTACAGGGACATGACCGCCAATATAAACTGAGGAGGAAAGCCACATTTTTGGAGTGTAGCTTCCATAAAGCTCTATCAAATGCTTTCTCAGCATCTGTGCTAAGAAGCATAAGTTTAGTATTAGTAGCTAGGGCGTATAATAGTGCTTGTAGAACCCTGAAGGTGCTGTCCCTGCACTCTCTACCCCCCACAAATCCTGACTGTTCAGGGGAGATGAGGTCTTTGAGAATGGGGGATATTCTATATGCCAAAATCTTAGCCCACAATTTTATATCTACATTCAACAGGGAGATTGGCCTATAACTAGAAGGGCGTTCTAGATCCTTGCCGGGCTTTGGGAGTACAGTAATATGAGCCTCAAGTGCTTGCTTGGCAGGAGTAGCTCCAGATAGCATTGAGTTAAAGTAGGACACTAGATGAGGTCCCAAAACCGTCAAAAACTTTTTATAATACGAAATTGGAAGGCCATCAGGTCCCAGGCTTTTACCTATTGGGGTTGTTTTTAGTGCATTCCGAATCTCGTCTAAGGTTATGGGTTTTGTCAGTGTTTCCTTATTTGCCGTTGATAGCGAGGGCAAATTGAGAGTAAGTAAGAATAATCTCGTACGTTCTAATCTATCGTCAAGGGTCTCTGGGGTTTCCCTAGGGCGCAGATTATATAATGACTGGTAGTATGTGGTGAAGATGTTCGTGATTCCTTCCATAGTGCACGTGGTCTCACCATCTTGATTTTTCATTTGTTTGATGCGAGACTGTTCAGCTCGTTTTTTAATGAGTGCTGTCATTTTATTACTCCTATCCCCGTGTGCATAATGTTTGTGTTGTATTTTGAGATAGGCTCGTGCCGCCCTCAAATTTAAAAGTGCTTTTAGCTTAAACCTCAGGGCTACCAGCGCCTCATGGTCACGTACGGCCAGTGATCTTTTGTTTTTTTGTTCTAAAACTGCTATTTGCGACAATAATTGGTCAGTTGTGTGCCATACATTGTTTTTTGAGATGGGATCCTAAAGCTATGAATTCCCCCCTAATAACGGCCTTGTGGGCTTCCCAAACAAATGCAGGTGGAGTCTCTTGGGTATTATTATTTGTAAAGTAATCTTTGAGCTTTTGGGACATAGACTTTGTATGCAAAGGGGTCTCTAGCAGTGTGTTATTTAGTCTCCATGTCCATTCCCTCCCCGAAACCTCCAGAAAGGCTCATGGACAGGGAGACCAATGCGTGATCTGATACAGTGATGTTATGAATATCCGTCCTTTGGACTAAGGGTAGCTATTTATCTGATATAAAAAGGTAGTCGAGCCTTTGGTATGACCTATGGGGATTAGAATAAAACGCGTAGTCTCTCCTGTCTGCATGTATAGATCTCCAAACATCACTTAAGCAAAGATCTCTAAATTTACCCTGGATACCCTTGAGTGCTTTAAAGGAGAGGGCGCACTTCTGAGTAGAGGTATCCAAAAGAGGATTGAGGGTTAAGTTAAGGTCACCCCCTATGATCAAGAATCCTGAAGTGAATGACAGAGATGTTTTGTAGCGTGTCCCTTAACCATCTGACCGTACCCTTATTAGGGGCATACAGGTTACATATTGTAACTTCAGTATTTCCTATTGTCCCTTCGAGGAACAGATATCTCCCCTCATGGTCCGCCAACTCAGATTGCATTGAAAAAGGAATATTCCTATTAATCCCTATACTGACCCCTCTTGATGAGGAATGGTCATAACATGAGTGAAACCAGGATTGATAAAAAGAACTTGATAACTTTGGAATGTGGTTAACTCGAAAATGCGTTTCTTGAAGCGGTACGATATCTGCTTCTGCCTTTTTTAAGATCTGAAAAACACGGCTTCTTTTAACTGGGTTGTTGCAACCATGCACGTTAAAATAAGCAAGGTTGAGCTTCAGGGAGGCCATCTTTGTGTCATGTCAGCTACTGAAGATGAGCCTGCCTTGTACACCATGACCAAACAAACGAACAACAATTGGTACAATATCAAAACATATAACTTAGGAACTAATGAAGTATAATGACTTAGGTCTCCATAAGGAGCTAATAGGGAGGAGGGATGCATATGCATCTATGTATCCTGATCTGCCGAAGCCCCCCCCCACTAAATAAGCCTATTGGGCAGATAAAGGAGCTATTAACTATCCCTATAAATGGTATGTATAAATACCATACACTAAGTCCCCCTCTTTAAAACAAGAGTGAGGGGGAGATATAGGTGAAGAATAGGAGTGGCAACCGACAAGTAATGAAGTGTGAAAAAACATTACCCTACAGAAAGAGTCCCATATAAAGAACTTCTAACAAAGGTGTGGTCGTCTCATATGGCTCGACCCTTAAGTATTAAAATTCTTGAATGAGCATCTCTGGTTTCTCCCATTTCTCTGGGTTCGGACCTTCGACCAAGTATATGGAACCAGTAGTAAGTGTAGTTCTGCAGCTTGAGATAGAGGCAACCATGACTGTACTTCCACAGGTGACAGCCTTAATGCCTCCCACATGTGCTGTAAGTCCTCTGGAGATCTTATGGTAATGCGTCTGTTACCGGCTGTGATTAAGAGGCCGAAGGGGAAAAGCCATCGATACTGGATTCTTGATGCTCTCAGTTGATCCGTAAGAGGCTTTAAGATCCTCCTTTTCTGGAGCATTGAAGCGGCAAGGTCTTGTAACACTTGAATTTTGATACCGTCTAGCATCACGTACCCGAGCTTTCTTGCTTTATATAAAATGGCCTCTGTGTCCCAGTAGCTCGATAATCCACAAATTATGTCTCGGGGGTTCTAAGAGGGGGTGGGCTTAGGGCGTAATGCCCTATGTACCCTTTCCACAGTGATGGCTTTAGCTCTGCTGGGTCCTAATAAGGTATTAAATAGGACCCGCATAATGGCGTGTAAATCTTCTTTTTCGGTAGTTTCTGGCAGGCCGCGGATTCTAATGTTGCGTCTGCGACTTCTGTTCTCCTGGTCTTCAATTTGTAGTAGGAGATTATTTATAGCAGTGTGGTGTGACTCCAAGGAGTTTTTTACTGCTGCATTGAAGGTAAGTAGAGCTTCCTGAGCCTGTTCTAGAGTTTCTACCCTGTCACCAATAGGGCGGATGTCCACTTTGATGACCGTGAGGTCGGCCGCAATAGGTGCAAGGGCTCAAGGCCCAATCTAGATAGGGTGCAAGGCCCAATCTAGATAGTCGCGGGTGAGATCCGACGATTTACTCACCCCTTGTCTGAAGGCAGCATCTGTGTCCGCATTGGAATCATCGCGTGGGACTTCTATGAACAAGCGCTCACTGTATTGTCGTCTCGGCACCATCTTGGGAGTGCGGGAGGCAGGTTGAGCAGGAGACTTGTGAAGATATTTCCCCATCTCTGAGCGAGATTTTGCAGCTGACTGTGAGCCAGGTATGTCTCTTGGGCTCTCTCTGGGTTGAATCTTCACCATGCCGGTGGGATATCGCTTTGAAATAGGCTTAAGGGAGACTTGGTAGCGGGAGCGCTTCGCTCAAGCAACCGCCATCAAGCAAGGTCAGGCTCCGCCCCCCGTTTGGCTCTTAATTTTGAACACTACTGTACCCTTATTATTGCTACTTATGCTGCTTTTTTAATTTTCTTACAAAAGATGGTTGGAGCCTTATTTTGCTAAGGGGCCCTATGAATAGTTACGTCCCTAAATCGATACTGTGTGCGATTTAAGAGGGACTGTAGCTGATACCCAGTGTGCCCTGTAAGAGGGACTGTAGCTGATACCCAGCAATAACAGACTGTAACCAATACATTGTGTGCCCTGTATGAGAGCCTATAATTTATATGCTGTGCCCTCTAAGAGAGACAGCGACCAGTATGCAGCGTGCCTTCTGTGAAAGACTGTTTGTTTGTTACTAGTATCTGTCAAGACTCCAACATCCATTGTGGCTGTAACCATCAAGTATTGTGCCCCTGTCAGAGTAAAGATTATACTGAATGTGGCACTATAATTTTAACCCCTTAACACGTTTTTCTGGGATTTTAATAATGATGGCTTATCCTCAGTATAGGTCATTATAATTGGTGGGGGTCTGACCCCCAGCGATCAGCTGTTTGAGAGTACCTCCATCATGTACTGGACTGGTTACTGCAGCACTGCTCCCTTCAAGAAACAGCTTATTTTGGCTTTTAAGGGGCTCTCACACAATACTTACAGGATGAAGGATAAATATCTGATGGCTGGGGGTGTGAATGTGTGGCCACGGCTCTATTCCCTTCTGTCGGACTACTGAGAGTGCTGTAGTTGGCAGTGCTGGGTGTGGTAGCCATCACTTGTTCCCATACAGTGGAGGAGATTACTGGATATAAATGCAGTTCTTCCTGCCACTGACAAGCAGTTATCATGAAAAAACTGTCCATGCCCGATAATTGCCTGCTTATTTGGCGCATGTAAATACCCCTTTTGTGCCTACTCTCATCTCCGGTCTACAGGAAAGGAGACAATTGATGAGTGGGGGTCTGTTTGAATAGAGTGTCAGCCAAGCATGTAAGCTGCCATTCCATTAATCTTTATAGGACTACAGGCGTCAAGCACACTGCTTTATGGGGTCGGTGGTGGTGATGGCGTGTCGCCACCAATCACACACTTTCTATCCTATCCATACATTTAAATCCTTGCAAACGATTTTAATGGTGCAAAGAAGCATTTGGCCTCACCATTTCCTCTTTAATGCAATGTTATAGATGCTCTAAAAGAAAGTGCAGTTATTGCCATAAAACGTTAAAAAAATTTTCAATAGGCTTCTTGTTATGTTTTCACTCATTCCAGCATTACCAAGGCCCCCTCAACATTTTTATTTTTTTTCACTTCGGTGTTGTCCTTACTAAGACATTACTTGACCAGAGCAGATAAATTGTGGGGCTGTACTGATGGGACCATAGTAGCCAATATGTACTTACATACACTGTCTGTCCAAAAAAATAGTCGCCACCTGGATTTAACTAAGCAAATAGTTATGAGCTCCTATTGGATAATTACTGCATGGACGATAATCTGTCAGCTGGCAATAAGTTATATAACCCCAACTGGTACAATGAGTTGCTTCTCATTTCTTAAACAACCATGTCGAAAGGCACATCTCGTGGTCGTGGAAAAAATGTTAGTCTGTTTGAGAAGGGTCAAATCATTGGCATGCATCAAGCAGAGAAAACATCTAAGGAGATTGCAGAATCTACTAAAATTGGGTTAAGAACTGTCCAACGCATTATTAAAAACTGGAAGGATAGTGGGGACCCATCGTATTCGAGGAAGAAGTGTGGCTGGAAAAAATCCTGAATGATCGTGATCGGCGATTACTTAAACGTTTGGTGAAATCAAATTGAAGAAAAACAACAGTAGAACTCAGGGCTATGTTTAAAAGTGAAAGTAAGAGCATTTCCACACGCACAATGCAAAGGTAACTCAAGGGATTGGGACTGAACAGCTGTGCAGCCGTAAGAAAACCACTAATCAGTGAGGCAATGTTTATTATACTGGGGGGGCGCTCTGTGCCACCAATGTTTATTATACTGGGGGGGTGCACTGTGCCACCAATGTTTATTATACTGGGGGGGTGCACTGTGCCACCAATGTTTATTATACTGGGGTGTTGGGGGGGCACACTGCGCCACCAATGTTTATTATACTGGGGGGGCGCACTGTGCCACCAATGTTTATTATACTGGGGTGTTGGGGGGGCACACTGCGCCACCAATGTTTATTATACTTGGGGGGCGCACTGTGCCACCAATGTTTATTATACTGGGGTGTTGAGGGGGGGGGGGGCGCACTGCGCCACCAATGTTTATTATACTGGGGTGTTGGGGGCGCACTGCGCCACCAATGTTTATTATACTGGGGTGTATATAATGTTTATTATATTGACCTTCTACTATGCATTCTGTATTAAAGAATGCTATTATTTTTCCTTATAACTAGAGTTGAGCGAACACCTGGATGCTCGGGTTCGAGAAGTTCGGCCGAACTTCCCGTAAATGTTCGGGTTCGGGATCCGAACCCGAACCGAACTTCGTCCCGAACCCGAACCCCATTGAAGTCAATGGGGACCCGAACTTTTGGGCACTAAAAAGGCTGTAAAACAGCCCAGGAAAGAGCTAGAGGGCTGCAAAAGGCAGCAACATGTAGGTAAATCCCCTGCAAACAAATGTGGATAGGGAAATGAATTAAAATTAAAATTAAAAAAATAAAAATGAACCAATATCAATTGGACAGAGGTCCCATAGCAGAGAATCTGGCTTCACGTCAGCAGAGAATCAGTCTCTTCATGCCATAGCAAAGAATCTGGCTTCATGTCAGCAGAGAATCAGTCTCTTCATGCCATAGCAGAGAATCTGGCTTCATGTCAGCGCAGAATCAGTCTTCATGTCATAGCAGAGAATCAGGCTTCACGTCAGCCACCACTGGAACAGGCCACTGTCACACATTTAGGCCCAGGCAGAGGAGAGAGGGCCCGTAACAGAGAATCTGGCCTTATGTCAGCACAGAATCTGTCTTCATGTCATAGCAGAGAATCAGGCTTCACGTCACCCACCACTGGAACAGGCCACTGTCACACATTTAGGCCCAGGCGCCCAGGCACCCAGGCAGAGGAGAGAGGTCCCGTAACAGAGAATCTGGCCTTATGTCAGCACAGAATCTGTCTTCATGTCATAGCAGAGAATCAGGCTTCACGTCACCCACCACTGGAACAGGCCACTGTCACACATTTAGGCCCAGGCACCCAGGCAGAGGAGAGAGGTCCCGTAACAGAGAATCTGGCCTTATGTCAGCGCAGAATCTGTCTTCATGTCATAGCAGAGAATCAGGCATCACGTCACCCACCACTGGAACAGGCCACTGTCACACATTTAGGCCCAGGCAGAGGAGAGAGGTACCGTAACAGAGAATCTGGCCTTATGTCAGCGCAGAATCTGTCTTCATGTCATAGCAGAGAATCAGGCTTCACGTCACCCACCACTGGAACAGGCCACTGTCACACATTTAGGCCCCGGCACCCAGACAGAGGAGAGCGGTCCCGTAACAGAGAATCTGGCCTTATGTCAGCGCAGAATCTGTATTCATGTCATAGCAGAGAATCAGGCTTCACGTCACCCACCACTGGAACAGGCCACTGTCACACATTTAGGCCCAGGCACCCAGGCAGAGGAGAGAGGTCCCGTAACAGAGAATCTGGCCTTATGTCAGCGCAGAATCTGTATTCATGTCATAGCAGAGAATCAGGCTTTACGTCACCCACCACTGGAACAGGCCACTGTCACACATTTAGGCCCAGGCACCCAGGCAGAGGAGAGAGGTCCCGTAACAGAGAATCTGGCCTTATGTCAGCGCAGAATCAGTCTTCATGTCATAGCAGAGAATCAGGCTTCACGTCACCCACCACTGGAACAGGCCACTGTCACACATTTAGGCCCAGGCACCAAGTCAGTGGTGTAGTACAGTCGATATGAACCACATGAAGTTTCACCAAATATCCAGTCTGCAGGTTTGCAATAGGGTCATACCAATATACAGGAGCTGCAGCAATGATCACTTGTTAAATATAGTTCCATATATTCATAAGCTGTTAGCAGAGAGTCAGGACATGCTAAATAAACCTCTTCAAATGTGCTATTAGATAACTGAGGAAAGTTTTAACAGACAGAGTCTTTACAGTGGACTCTTCCAGAAAGCCCCCTGTGTATTCTGCTACTTGGTTTGGTCTCCTCAGTGCAGACATTTACTGTGAAGGAGGTAGGATCTCTGTCTAAGTTCTCTAAAGCTAAAGTTCATTTATCTATTGTAAAAAGTTATAATATATACCCATAATAGTTCTGTAGAATGTAAAGAGGTGACTGTATGTTTTTTTTAGCAGCCTTTAAACCCTGCAGCACATGCTAGGCTGAGTAGATGATGTACAGTTAAAGAGACATGTGTTCTTCCTAAAATGGCTGCAAGACATGCTGTATTCCAGGTCACCCTGCTGCATCTGGTCGTGGAAAAGATGTTAGTCTGTTTGAGAAGGGTCAAATCATTGGCATGCATCAAGCAGAGAAAACATCTAAGGAGATTGCAGAATCTACTAAAATTGGGTTAAGAACTGTCCAACGCATTATTAAAAACTGGAAGGATAGTGGGGACCCATCGTATTCGAGGAAGAAGTGTGGCTGGAAAAAATCCTGAATGATCGTGATCGGCGATTACTTAAACGTTTGGTGAAATCAAATTGAAGAAAAACAACAGTAGAACTCAGGGCTATGTTTAATAGTGAAAGTAAGAGCATTTCCACACGCACAATGCAAAGGTAACTCAAGGGATTGGGACTGAACAGCTGTGCAGCCGTAAGAAAACCACTAATCAGTGAGGCAATGTTTATTATACTGGGGGGGCGCTCTGTGCCACCAATGTTTATTATACTGGGGGGGTGCACTGTGCCACCAATGTTTATTATACTGGGGGGGTGCACTGTGCCACCAATGTTTATTATACTGGGGTGTTGGGGGGGCACACTGCGCCACCAATGTTTATTATACTGGGGGGGCGCACTGTGCCACCAATGTTTATTATACTGGGGTGTTGGGGGGGCACACTGCGCCACCAATGTTTATTATACTTGTCCTGACTCTCTGCTAACAGCTTATGAATATATGGAACTATATTTAACAAGTGATCATTGCTGCAGCTCCTGTACAGTTAAAGAGACATGTGTTCTTCCTAAAATGGCTGCAAGACATGCTGTATTCCAGGTCACCCTGCTGCAATATCTTTGTAAATGATTTTCTCTTGTTCATTTTTCTGTATGCTTTGTTATATCCTGTAACATGTATGTGGGAATGTAATATAATGACTGCCTGTTATGATATAGGTGGGCTGGTGACCTGGCTGTATACCACATAGTGGCAGTGTTTCCCTGTTGTATTACAG
This sequence comes from Bufo bufo, assembly GCF_905171765.1. Lineage (NCBI taxonomy): Eukaryota > Metazoa > Chordata > Amphibia > Anura > Bufonidae > Bufo > Bufo bufo. Next base: position 703,268,691 of record NC_053390.1, on the reverse strand, counting down.
GCTCCAGCCAAGTGCACTACACCTCAATAAAGCTTTAAACCACAGAAGACCTGAGTGTCGTCCCTTAGAGTTTATGCCTGGAGGAGCTGGTGACCGAGTGAGTGTGAAAGCTGGAGGTGTCGCAGATGGTGCAAGGAAAAGAGGGTTACATTTGGTGCCGTGACTCGGATGTCATCATTCTGCTCAAAGTGACCAGTGAAGATACCTAAAGTCACCAGTGTGCGAGTTCTGAGGTGATTGTGCCACGGCGGAGCTGCTAGGCGGCAGATTGACCTTATTAGCGGTTTATATCCTCTCAGGAATAGAAGATGAGTGGACGAGCCAGAGCCCGCGGAAGAGCACGTGCCAGGGGGCAGCCCAGCCAAGGACAGCCTGGACAGGAGCAAGAGGCTCAAGAACCTAGACGCATTGAAAGACCCCAGCAGCCACTAGCCGAGCCTTTGCTTGTGGGAAGAGGGCGCCAGAGAGGCCCGCCAGTAGTGGAGAGACCTCCGACTGATGTTCTGCAGCTTTCAGCTGGATTTCAGGACATATCCCTCGGAGAACGGGGTGGCCGCAGGCGTGACTTCCATGACCTTGGAGTGAACACCCGGCAGACCATTGAATAGAAATGTGAGACCTGTTTTTTTTTTTGCACTGTGTGACAGGTTAAGGTTTAATCACAGAATCAGACTTCTATCTGCACGGTAGCGTGTGTCTTAGGTTTTTCTGAATGACACTATCAGTACCTTCAATGTAAGATATCCTTTTTGAGATAGATTTCAAGTAGGCCTCAAATACCAGAAACTAGTTATTTTGAGAATGGCAAATTTGGGAATGCTTTTTCAACCCAGAACAAAAAGTCTGCTTTTACGGTCACTACAAATAACTTGACCAGCTAAAACTGTGCAGATTTGGTTGAATAGAGATGTATGACCTGTTTTTTTTTGCGCTGTGTGACAGTTATAGGTTTAATCACAGAATGACACTTCTATCAGCACGCTAGCGTGTGTCTTAGGTTTTTCTGAATGACACTATCAATAACTTCAATGTAAGATTTTCTTTTTGGGATAGATTTCAAGTAGGCCTCAAATACCACAAACTAGTTATTTTCAGAATGGCAAATTTGGGAATGCTTTTTCAACCCAGAACAAAAAGTCTGCTTTTACGGTCACTACAAATAACTTGACCAGCTAAAACTGTGCAGATTTGGTTGAATAGAAATGTCAGGTCTATTTTTTAGGCGCTGTGTGACAGGCTCAACTTGCCCCTGATGTAATATATGGCCAAAAAATAACCACACTGTTGATTGTTAAATGCACTTGGGTGACACAGGCTCAGCCTGCAGCTGATGTAGTATATGGCCAAAAAATAACCAGACTGTTGATGGTTAAATGCACTTCGGTGACACAGGCTCAGCCTGCAGCTGATGTAGGATATAGCACAAAATAACCACACTATCGATGGTTAAATACACTTGGTGATAGCTCGTGCTGGCGCACCACAAGTCACAAAATGGCCGCCGATCACCCCAGAAAAAAGTGATCTAAAAACGCTCTGGGCAGCCTCAAAAAAGTGAGCAAGTCAATAATAGCACTTCAATGATCCACAGCTGCAGATCGATCACAGAATGAAGTCTTTTGGAGGAGTTAATCTGCCTAATCTCGCCCTAACGTCGCAGCTGCAACCTCTCCCTATGCTTGTATCAGCAGAGTGACGTGCAGCGCTACGTGACCCAAGCTTATATAGAGGCTGGGTCACATGCTGCACTGGCCAATCACAGCCATGCCAATAGTAGGCAAGGCTGTGATGGCCTCTTGGGGCAAGTAGTATGACGCTTGTTGATTGGCTGCTTTGCAGCCTTTCAAAAAGCGCCAAGAAAGCGCCGGACACCGAACCCGAACTTTTACGAAAATGTTCGGGTCACGGACACCCCAAAATTCGGTACGAACCCGAACTATACAGTTCGGGTTCGCTCATCCCTACTTATAACCATGTTATAAGGGAAAATAATACAGTGAATAGACTTTCATCCTAGCAACCGTGCGTGAAAATCACACCGCATCCGCACTTGCTTGCGATTTTCACGCAGCCCCATTAACTTCTATAGGGCCTGCGTTGCGTGAAAAATGCACAATATAGAGCATGCTGCGATTTTCACGCAACACACAAGTGATGCGTGAAAATCACCACTCATGTGCACAGCCCCATAGAAGTGAATGGGTCCGGATTCAGTTCGGGTGTATCCCGGTATTTTGAATGCCGGATCCGGCACTAATACATTCCTATGCCGGATCCGGCATTCAGGCAAATCTTCAGTTTTTTTCGCCGGAGATAAAACCGTAGCATGCTGTGGTTTTATCTTTTGCCTGATCAGTCAAAATGACTAAACTGAAGACATCCTGAACGGATTGCTCTCCATTCTGAATGCATGGGGATATGCCTGATCTAGGGTTGTTGCGGGTATCGAAATTTCGATACCCAATCGATACTTTTGTCCCGGTATCGATACGATACCGGGATTTCCGTTTTTTCGATACTGGGCTGCGCTTCTGCGCAGTCTAGTATCTCTGAACATGAGCGCGCTGCTATCGGCGCGCTCATGTTCTCTCTCAGCAGCACGGGGAGAAGGAAGCTGTCCTCCCTCCCCCCTGTGCTGCTGCCGCTGCCACCAATGAGAAGAGAGGGGCGGAGGAGGGGCGGCAATGAGAAGAGAGGGGCGGAGGAGGGGCGGCAATGAGAAGAGAGGGGCGGAGGAGGGGCGGCAATGAGAAGAGAGGGGCGGAGGAGGGGCGGGCGCACTGCGCCACCAATGATAGGATTACTATCAGAGCGATGGGAGGAGACATCAGCTTCACTAGTGGGCGTTCCTTTTCCCTGCGCTGCGATTGGACAGCGCTACAGCCAGGGAGAAGGAACGCCCACTAGTGAAGCTGATGTCTCCTCCCATCGCTCCGATAGTAATCAGCAGCATGTGGAGCAGGAGAGGAGACAGTAATGGGGCACTGCTAGGGTTGCCACCCGTCCGGGATTGACCCGGACAGTCCGGGTTTGCAATCCTGTGCCCGGGTACAAGCCTTTCTTAGACCCGGACACAGGATTATTCTATTCTATTCATTGAAACTGCAGACAGTCAGTGTGGAGTCCGTCCGATCGCATATTTAAGCTGCTGCTGTCTGAGTGCACTGCACTGTCACTGATGATCAGCTGAGCGGAGCGCTCCCTCCCCCAGTCCCCCTCCTCCTCCAGTCTACAATCACTACAGTGATGCGGCTGCCAGGCAGGCAGCGCAGCCGCAGCAGCTCACTCACTGTTTAGTAGTCTCCAGTCTCCTCGCTCCTCCTCTGCCTCTCAGTCCCTCCCTCCTTCTCTCTGATAAGGAACTAAGTCAAGTCCACAGGAAGTGACATCAGAGAGAGAGGCAGGGAGGGAGATTTGAAATCATTCTTCCAGCAGCTCCAGGCTCCAGCAGCCTGCCCAACTAGTGCCCAGCCCAGACTGTGCCCGCTGTGCCCTGCTAGTTTTTCAACATGACCAAGACTGAGTCTGACTGTGACACTAGGTAATCACTTACTTTACTTCTAAAAAGGTATAAATATAAAACATTTGAAGCATGTTTGTAACAGTGTTTAAACAGCCTCAGGTTTCTGAATCTGTCAATCAGAAAAAACATTTATGTTATGTAGCTGATTGACATTAGCGATGGGCTGATGTCAGCAGTGCATAACAGTGTGTTTTATAACTCCCTGCCTGCTGCCGTTCTCTTAAAGGGCTTCTGTCACCCCACTAAAGTGTTGTTTTTTTTTGGGGCCAGTTAAATTAGTTATATTGCGATATATGAAAATATAATGGTGTTACTTACTTTGATCCAGCAGTTTATTCAAAAAATGAAGTTTTATCATATGTAAATTCGGTCTCTACCAGCAAGTAGGGCGTCTACTTGCTGGTAGCTGCTGCAGAAATCCGCCCCCTCGTCGTGTTGATTGACAGGGCCAGCCGGGATCTCCTCCTCCGGCTGGCCCTGTCGGCATTTCAAAAATCGCGCGCCTGTGTTGATTCGGCGCAGGCGCTCTGAGATGAGGAGGCTCGTCTCCTCAGAACTCCCTCAGTGCGCTTGCGCCGATGACGTCTTCTATTTCGGTGATGTCATCGGCGCAGGAGCACTGAGGGAGTTCTGAGGAGACGAGCCTCCTCATCTCAGAGCGCCTGCGCCGAATCCACACAGGCGCGCGATTTTTGAAATGCCGGCTGGCCCTGTCAATCAACACGACGAGGGGGCAGATTTCTGCAGCAGCTACCAGCAAGTAGCCGCCCTACTTGCTGGTAGAGACCGAATTTACATATTATAAAACTTCATTTTTTTAATAAACTGCTGGATCAAAGTAAGTAACACCATTATATTTTCATATATCGCAATATAACTAATTTAACTAGCCCCAAAAAAAAAAATCACTTTAGTGGGGTGACAGAAGCCCTTTAAAATAAAGACATGATATGCTAATGAGCCTCTAGGTGCTATGAGGGCGTTGCTGCAGCACCTAGAGGCTCCGTCCATTCACCTTTGGCAGTGGCACGCCCATGTTTAGTTGATTGACGTCCGAGTTCTCCTCTTCGTCCCGTAAATCCTGCGTCTGCGTCGAATACTAAACAGTACGGCGCAGGCGTGGGATCAGGGGCGTAACGATTGCGGTGCGACAGCAATCAGGGGTGGAGGTGGGACATGGGCGTGGTTGGAGGCGGGGCATGGGCGTGGCTGGAGGTGGGACATGGGTGGGGCCTGGAAAGGGCCCTCCCTCCCTTCTGTTCGGGTTTGGCTTGAAGAAAAGGTGGCAACCCTAGGCACTGCGGGCGAACGGAGCGGCGCCCAGGACTAAATGGTGAGTGCTGAGACATCGCTGGGCGCCGCTCTGTGTGGCCTAATAGTGAAAGTCTGGACTCATATACAGTAGTCAGTCTTTAACACATACAGGAGGCGGGTGCCGGCAGCAGAATCGCATTGCCGGCACCCTGCCCCTGACAGGGAGCTGCGATCAGCGGTGGTCCAAAATCATTGGTGGTGCAGTGTGCCCCCCCCCCCCTCAATCCCCCCATCCCATTAAAATCATTGGTGGCACAGTGCGCCGGCCCCTCTCAACCCTCTAGTATTAAAATCATTGGTGGCAGTGGCCACAGGGACCTCTCCACTCCCCCTCATTGGTGGTGCAGTGGCAGCTTCTGATCGGAGCCCCAGCTGTGTAAGCCTGGGGCTCCGATCGGTTACCATGGCAGCCAGGACGCTACAGAAGCCCTGGTTGCCATGGTAACATCCCTGATGCTGTGTGCACAAAGCACAGAGCAGCAGGGACAGTGTGGAGTCCTATTCACCCTGATAGAGATCTATCAGGGTGAATAGGAAAAGGGATGAAAGATCCCAGGTTCTCGCCCCTAAGGGGGGAAATAGTTATTAAATAAAAAGTGAAAAAAAACAAACACTAAAATATGAAGTATAAATCACCCCCCTTTTCCCAATTTCACATATAAAATATATAAATAAACATATTACATCGCCACGTCAGAAAAGTCCAAACTATTAAAATATAAAAAAAAAATCTAGGTGGTGAATGCCGGAACAGAGAAAATAAAATAAAAACTGCGCGATTCGCCATTTTTAAAAATGAGGAATGCACGTGGCTTTTTTTGTTTATTTTTTTCGCGTGGTATCGAATGGTATCGAGTATCGCAATACTTTTTCATGGTATCGAAACCGAATCAAAAATTTGGTATCGCAACAACTCTAGCCTGATCAGTTCTTTTCTGGTATAGAGACCCTAGGACGGAACTCTATACCGGAAATGAAAAACGCTAGTGTGGAAGTACCCTAAAATATTAAAGTTTAAATCCCCCCTTTCCCAATTTTACATATAAAATATATAAACAATAAATAAATAAATAAACATAATTACATAGCGCTGCGTCCGAAAAGTCAAAACTATTAAATTATTAAAAAATATCTCCTATGCGGTGAGCATTCGCCATTTATTAGTCACCCCAAAAAATAGGATAGGACTGTTCTATTATGGGCCGAACATTTCATAAAAATGCGAAATGCATGCGGCTTTTTTTGGTGTTTTTTTATTTTTTTTTTGCGCGGTATTTATGGTGACGAAAGCAAATCAAAATTTTGGTATCGAAACAACCCTACGCCGATCTGATCGGCGTAGCGTTGTCACGATACCAAAATTTTGATTCGCTTTCGATTTGGCGACTAAAATTTTGATTTGGCTCCTAAATTTTTCAGTTCAGGAGCCAATGGCTACTAGGTATTTTTTTTTTTAGTCTGGAGCACTGTTATCGAAACAATGGCACAGCGAATGCGTGCCGTTATCAAAGCTAAAGGCTTTTTTTTGGTGGCAACTTTTTTTTTGGGATAGGCAGTGTATTTGGAAAGCTGGATCACAGGAATGAGAGGAAGCATCAGATACTGCATGTGTGAACCCAATCTTGGAAGTGATCCTCCAGTCTGACATGAAGATATAAGAGTATCCAGAGTATCCGGGGAACGCTTAGTAGTTTCATTGCGCCACAGATCCTCTCATTCTAGGGCCCCGCTGCTGCCACACTTATCACCAGTGCACACTGCTTGTGTAGCTCAAGACCCTTCCGCTGTTCACACGTGAGCAGTGCTGGCAACTGCAAGAACAGGAGGGAGTGTTTTAGACTACTTGTGCACGACGTGAGAAATGTTGTTGGTGGAAGCAGAGGGGTCGAGATTCAGCAGGTCAGAGGTACAAAGAATAAAAAGGTTGTCGATCTTTCATTAAGTAACCTCAGGACAGGCAATCATTAACTGGTCAGCAAGGGACTGACACCACATACCCCTACTGATCAGCCGTTCAGGTGTAGATCCAATGCTGGAATTTGTTGCTGATACTACACCATCAGCTGTGTAGTGAAGGGAGTCTGTTACTACAGCACTGCTCCTGTGGAAGTCAATGGCTGCAGTGATCAGCTCTGGCCACTACAGTCGTGTTGTGTAGTGTAGTTTTGGCACCAAATAGCTGATCAGCAGGGGTGCAGGGTGTCAGTGGCCAGTAAGAAAACTGCAGGATTTTATGTTTTTTGTTTAAATATAGATATTGACATGGAAAATTAAAAATATCACAAAAAATTCTTTTAAAATATGTTAAACATAAAAACATTATTTAAACAAATAGGTTATTTTATGATGACACATTCCCTTTAAGTTAGATTGGAGGGTCTACATTTCAAGCGTCAGCAATGAAGATGCATGTTGCCCTACAGAAACAATTAGGCCGCCTGCACACCATGTGGGTTTTTTCAGAGTGGATTTTTGGCCGGAAAAAACACAGCATAGTGACGTACCAGCAAAGTGTATGAGGTTTATTGACCTGCATTGTGGATTTCCAAATCTGCATCATGTCAATTAAGTTTGAGGTTTTAGCTAGGGATCGACCGATAGATTTTTTAGGGCCGATACCGATAATTTGTGAACTTTCAGACCGATAATTTATACTGATATTCTTGGTATTTTTATTTTTGAGAAAAAAAAAAAATTTTCCTACACAAATCTGCTGAAAAATTAATATGTTTATTGTTAACGTGTATTTTTTATTTTTTTGTAAATCTTTTTCATTTATACTTAATATTTATTTATTTATTTTTTACTAACTTTTAGCCCCCTTAGGGACTAGAACCCTTGTCCCATTCACCCTAATAGATCTCTATCAGGGTGAATAGGAGCTCACACTGTGCACACAGCAGCATGGAGCTGAACATGGCAGCCAGGGCTTCAATAGCGTCCTGGCTGCCATGGTAACCGATCGGAGCCCCAGGATTACACAGCTGGGGCTCCGATTGGAGGAGCAGGGGAGAGGGGACCCTGTGGCCACTGCCACCAATGATTAATACTGGGTGGAGGGGGGCGCACTGCACCACGAATGTTTTTACTATTGGGATTGGGATGGGGGTGGGGGGCGCACTGCGCCACCAATGATTTTACTATTGGGATGGGGGGGCGCACTGCGCCACCAATGATTAATACTGGGGGGCTTGGGGGCGCACTGCGCCACCAATGAAGATAAGTCTCGCAATCATTCATATACAGGAGGCGGGAGCTGGCTGCAGAATCACATAGCCGGCTCCCGACCTCTATGAGCGGTAGCTGCGATCCGCGGCACCTAAGGGGTTAACTACCGCGGACCGCAGCTACAGTTCATAGAGGTCGGGAGCCGGCTATGTGATTCTGCAGCCAGCTCCCGCCTCCTGTATATGAATTAATGAAAGACTTATCTTCATTGGTGGAGCGGTGGCCACAGCCCCTCCCCTCCTCTTATCTTCTCTCCTCTCATTGGCGGCAGCAGCAGCACAGGGGGAGGGAGACACTGCTTCCTTCTCCCCTGTGCTGCGGAGGGAACACCGAACGCGCTGAGAGCAGCGCGTTCTGTGTTCCCAATACGTTATCGGTATATCGGCAAAATAGATGCCGATAACGGTCAAAATCCTCAATATCAGCCGATAATATCGGTAAAACCGATAATCGGTCGATCCCTAGTTTTAGCTACGGATTTCATCCTTTTCCAATGAAGGGTGAGATCTGCTGCAAAACTTAATCTAATTTGCACCAAAATCCACAATTAGAAATTGCAGATTTTGGTTCAGAAATGTACATAAATCCGCATGGATCTTATGTGCACTCACCTCCATCGCGTGCAGGTGGCCGTAAAATGAAATAAGAACGTAAAATAGAAATGCTGCTAAGAAAGTCAGGTTTAATTATGTCAAATATGTAATCATCGGAAGTAGACTGGAATATAAACAGTTAATGGAAAATAAAGCTATTTTTGTTGCCGCAGTGATATTCTGAGGATCTCTAATATTAAACATCTAAAAAGATCCAATAAATATGAAAAAAAGAAATCAAATCTATTTCAGGAAACTTTATGGATGTAGAGAAAATGATACTGACAAAACGCACCAAACTGTAAAGGATTGCCACATATCAAATAATCATAAAATAACATTAAAATCATATCAATGTTTTCATACATGTAAAACTGCACAAGTCAAAAACCTAGTTAGGAAAAAAAACTTCAAGTTCTGTAGCAAAACACTCCAGTTAAGATTGGTAACATTTTACCTATTAAAACTCAAGGAAACAAAAATAGAAATATGTGATAAAGGTAACATTTACTGTATAAAGTATGAGGCATCTATTTCTGTATCAAGTCCAAACGTAAAGACCTCTCATATTACTTCGCGGGGGTTTTTCACTGCAGGGGGCAGGTTTGGGCAGCGAGATTCCTCATCCAGTAGTGCCAAGTCCTCAACGTCCTGACCACAGTATTTTCTCTTGCATATTTTCACTACTACCTTTTTCTTCAGGAAAACTTTTATTGCCTCCCTGGAGGCCACTGCTTTGGCATTTTCTTTTGTTTTGCCACAGCCCATGCCTAAATAGACACCTTGGCACCTCAGTTCACACACTACATTCTCCTGGGTGGTCTTATTTTGTGGCAAATCTGCCAGGTCCTTCAGGGGCACAAAAGCAATGTCCAGTGTAGAGCTTAAAGACTCAACAGACGAGCTCAAAACTTCTGTATGATTGAGACTGAGGCTGAAACCCCCTGAAGATACCAACTTCCAAGCTACTCTTTTGTACAGTCTGCTAAAGAACGGCTGGCGGCACTTGACGTCCTCGGAGGTCAGTCTGCGAGTACTTTTCCCTGTATTAGCCTGTGCCTGCACTTTTGTGGCAGGGCGAGAGTTACTTTTCCATTCCTGAGCGGCAGGTTCATGGTGGCCTGAACCTGTCTTTTCTGCTTCGTTGTGACGGCCATCTTCAGCACTAGCATTTGAACTTTGCTGGCTGTCAGCCTCTGACTGTCTCCAGGCTTCATCAGTAGACCTCTGCTTTTTGGAAGGCTCATCTTCTATCCCTTCTGTGAATATATATATATAAAAGAAATAAGATATTACACTTTTGAAACCCAGAATAAGGAAACCTACTGTAGAGCACCGTATGGTAGAATAGTATAGGATTACAGAGAATCTGTCAGCAACTTTTGAGGAGTAGTGCGACTATGAACTTTTATTCTGCCAGATTCTGTTCCTGCAAGTGCAATGGAGGCGGAGCTTCACTGTTAAGTGCTCTCTGCATGGGGCTGATTCATAGCCCCTCTGCTCTGGGTGACAGCTATACTGCTCTAAAAGGTTGGCTCAATTAACAAGTAATTAAAATGTCTTAATTACTTGTGCTAATAGTCCAAACCGGGTCACGTGTTGATATAAAGTAGGAAAATGGGAGACAATTTGGGCCAGAACCAGGTGGGATACTGACATGTAAAATCATGAAACAATGAGGGTAAAAATGGCTACAATAAACATGCAGAGATAAATATCCACAATTGTATGGTATTGTATTAAAAAAATCTGTATAATATGACTAGGGATGAGCGAATAGACTTCGGATGAAACATGTGAAGTCGATTCGCATAAAACTTTGTTTAATACTGTATGGAGCAGGAGCTCTGTACAGTATTAGAATGTATTGGCTCCGATGAGCCGAAGGTATTGCTTCGTGAAGTTTTGCGAGAGTTTGCGCAATAACTTTATATATTAATTTGTACTATAAAAAACCATTTCCCGAGCAGTGGTACCTTGGAACCGAACCAGAGTTCGTGAAATGTTTTTTTACAGCAGAAATTGATTTATGAAGTTATGCGAAGTCTCGTGAGACTTCGCAAAGTAATAACTTCGGCTCATAGGAGCCAATACATTCTAATACTGTCCGATGCACTCGCTCTGTACAGTATCCAAACGAAGTATTATGCGAATCGACTTCGGATGTTTCATCCGAAGTCGATTCGCTCATCTCTGACCCGTTCAGATTCAAAGTCTTTGCTCAGTTTCTAAACTAAAGAAGCTCAGTCATGTTTTGTAGTTTCGTGAACCATCAAATATGTCCAATTAGGTTAAATACAAGACAAACATTACTATTTTTCTTATCTTAGTTGCAGACTCCCCAATGATGCAAGCGATTGTTAGGAGGGAAGCATTCTAGACAGCTAGTGGAGGACCCCGCTGCTATTACATGCAGCCAAGTCCTCCGCAGCATAGGGAGGAGCAATCACTTTGCCATCGCTCATCACCAAGCAGGACATTAGACAGAGCAATCTGCCGCCAGCAAATCCTTTAGCATGCTGAAAGATCCAAATCACGCCTCATTCACACGTCAGTGATTTCGAGCCAAAACCTGGCTCTTAAGACAGAACAGGTGCAGATCTTTCCATCATACCTTATGTCTGGAGGATCCAATCCTGATTTTGGCTCACACTGACGTGTCAATGAGGCATTACCCAATGAGCGTGGCAGTATCAGACTGCCAGATAATCGCTAACGAGTGTTTATAGGAAGGCTCATTAGTGATTATCGGATAGAAAATCTGCCCGTCTAATACACCCTTTAGGCTGGGTTCACACGGGCGTCACGTTTTGGCTCAGGATGCGTCCCGGGTGCATTGCGGCAAACCCGCGCAAGTAGGTACCCAATTTCAGTCAGTTTTGACTGCGATTGCGTTCCGTTTTTATCGCGCGGGTGCAATGCGCTTTGCACGCGCGTGATAAAAAACTGAATGTGGTACCCAGACCCGAACTTCTTCACTGAAGTTCAGGCTTGGGTTCAAGGTCGTGTAGATGTAATTATTTTCCCTTATAAATAATAGCATTCTTAATACGGAATGCTTAGTAGGTAAATTGAGGGTTAAAAAAAAATAAAAAAAATTAACTCACCTCCTCCAATTGATCGCGTAGCCGTCGGTCTCCTGTTCTTTCTTCAGGACCTGTGGTGACGTCACTGAGCTCATCACATGGTCCATCACCATGGTGATGTATCATGTGATGAGCACAGTGACGTCACCACAGGTCCTGAAGAAAGAACAGGAGACCGGCGGCTACGCGATCAATTGGAGGAGGTGAGTTAATTTTTTTTTAACCCTCAATTGACCTTCTACTAAGCATTCTGTATTAAACAATGCTATTTTCCCTTATAAACATATTATAAGGGAAAATAATACAGTGAATAAACTTTCATCTTAGCAACCATGCGTGAAAATCACACCGCATACACACTTGCTTGCGATTTTCACGCAGCCCCATTCACTTCTATGGGGCCTGCGTTGCGTGAAAAACGCACAATATAGAGCATGCTGCGATTTTCACACAAGTGATGTGTGAAAATCACTGCTCATGTGCACAGCCCCATAGAAATGAATGGGTCTGGATTCAGTGCGGGTGCAATGCGTTCACCTCACGCATTGCACCCACGCGGAAATCTCGCCCGTGTGAACCCAGCCTTAGGAAATCAGGCTTTAGAACAGCAGCTTGACAATTATGATAGTTCAATAGACTTTTTCACTTTTGGCAATGACAGAAAAATGCCAACATCACTAACTGCATAAAACATTATTAAGAGACCTTGGCTGCAGCAGCCTCTGATTTAGGCCTCATGCACACAATCATTTCCATATTTTGGTCCACACTTTTTTTCTCTCATTGGCGTTAACAGAAAGTGTTATCCCCATCCACCAAACAGCCTAGAATATAACAGGAAATGTTATATAGTTTGTGGAATGGAAAAACAGATCCACAAAAAAAGAAAAAAAAAACACAGGTGTTTATTGTCCAAAAGAGAGGAATAGGTCAGTGCATGGTCTGCCAAAAATTTGGCTAGTGCACGGATGAAAAATACAGTTGTATTTGTGTCAGTCCACCCCTCACATTTTTGTAAATATTTTATTCTATCTTTTCATGGGACAACACTGAAGATCTGACACTTTGATACAATGTAAAGTAGTCAGTGTACAGCTTGTATAACAGTGTAAATGTGGTGTACCCTCAAAATAACTCAACACACAGCCATTAATGTCTAAACTGCTGGCAACAAGTGAAAAATGGCCAAATGGTGCCCAATTAGTCATTTTCCCACCCCTGTGTCATGTGACTCGTTAGTGATACAAGGTCTCAGGTGTGAATGGGAAAGGTGTGTTACATTTGGTGTTATCGCTCTCACACTCTCTCATACTGGTCACTGGAAGTTCAGCATGGCACCACATGGCAAAGAACTGAGAAAAGAGGATCTGAAAAAAAGAATTAGTGCTCTACATCAGGGATGTTCAACCTGCGGCCCTCCAGCTGCTGTAAAACTACAAATCCCACCATGCCCTTCTGTAGACTGATAGCTGTAGGATGTCCGGGCATGTTGGGAGATGTAGTTTTAAAACAGCTGGAGGGCCACAGGTTGGGCATCCCTGCTCTACATAAAGATGGCCTAGGCTAGTGATGGCTAACCTTCAGCACTTCAGCTGTGGTGAAACTACGACTCCTAGCATGCTCCATTCATTTCTATGAAGTTCTAAGAACAGCCAAGCAAGTGTACATCTTGGGAGTTGTAGTTTTGCCACAGCTGGAGTGCTGGAGGTTAGCCATCACAGGTCTAGGCTATAAGAAGATTGTCAACACCCTGAAACTGAGCTGCATGACAGTGGCCAAGACCATACAGCGGTTTAAAAGACAGGTTCCACTTAGAACAGGCCTGGCCATGGTCGACCAAATAAGTTGAGTGCACGTCCTCAGCGTCATATCCAGAGGTTTTCTTTTTAAAATAGACGAATGAGTGCTGCCAGCATTGCTGCAGAGGTTAAAGGGGTTGGGGTTAATCCTGTCAGTGCCCAGACTATACGCCGCACACTGCATCACATTGGTCTGCATGACTTATCACAGAAGGAAGATGATGCACAAGAAAGCCCGCAAACAGTTGCTGAAGACAAGCAGACTAAGGACATGGATTACTGGAACCATATCCTGTGGTCTGATGAGACCAAGATAAACTTATTTGGTTCAGATGGTGTCAAGCATGTGTGACAGCAACCAGGTGAGGAGTACAAAGACAAGTGTGTCTTGCCTACAGTCAACAACAGTGGTGGGAGTGTCATGGTTTGGGGCTGCATGAGTGACATACTGAAGCAGAGCATGATCCCCTCCCTTTGGAAAGTGGCACAGGCCAGTTTTCCAACATAATCCCAAACACAACCAAGACGACTACTGCCTTACTAAAGAAACTGAGGGTAAAGGTGCTGGACTGGCCAAGCATGTCTCCAGACCGAAACACCATTGAGCATCTGAGGGGCATCCTCAAACGGAAGGTGGAGGAGACCAAGGTCTCTAACATCCACCAGCTCTGTGAAGAGGATTCCAGTGGCAACCTGTCAAGCTCTAGTGAACTCCATGCCCAAGAGAGTTAAGGCAGTGCTGGAAAATAATGGTGGCCACACAAAATATTGACACTTTGGGCACAATTTGACAATTTTCACTTAGGGGTGTACTCACTTTTGTTGCCAGCGGTTTAGACATTAATGGCTGTGTGTTGAGCTACTTTGAGGGTACACCACATTTACACTGTTATACAAGCTGTACACTGACTACTTTACATTGTATCAAAGTGTCAGATCTTCAGTGCTGTCCCATGAAAATATAGAATAAAATATTTACAAAAATATGAGGGGTGTACTCACTACTGTGAGATACTGTAACAACTCTACCTTTCGGGTGGATACCTCTTCCAGGAAACATTTATTCCTATATGATCTTATAAGTAAATATTAGAAGAGTGATTCCCATATAAAGTTAGCTGTTTTTGTGGTTTTGGGTGAACACAGTCTAAATGTCTCTGAAGCGTTCAGGCTTATGGTAAAGTCCTACGTTATGTCTATGTTCTGCTAACCATTGCTACTTGCAATCCCTCTTTTCTTCACCTTGGAAACCAGTTCGTCGCGGGTTGTATGGACTGGGGCATCAGTCACCTTTATATTTTCTGCCATTTTAAGGGCTCTATCCATAACTGGTGGAGGATAACTAAAAAGAAAAGTGTGCAAGAATAATTGGAATAGTTTGCCATGGTGACTTCACATTGTCAATCTGTAACATGCAAATACAAAATGAATACGTGTACAGTTTATTATGAGGGTTTTTATGGATGAGCGTATGTGTACATGAGAGCGGTCTAATCTCATTCACTCTGCTGGTACTGTATTACACTGTGGAAAAAAAATGTGTGCAAGCAGCCAAACACAAATATCTATTAACTGACCCACGTCAGCAAAGAAACAAGCTGGTATAGAGTCAGAGAGTCTCTGCAGCACATTTCTCCTCCAGCCTGAGCCCCCGTGATAAATCTGGTGCAGGTCTAAGGCCTGTTTTACAGATCCGGCAGGCTATTCCGACTGCGCTGCCTTATTCCTGTTCACTATAGTGGGGACGGGAGGAGATCCCGCCACAACCCAGCACACATGCTAGGCATCGCAGAGGTTTTCATCCAGCTGGATTCCGGATGGATCTCCGCCTGCCCGCTCCCACCGTCCGGCAGTGATGATCCAGACGTCTCTGGTAGGCTGCTCCTGTGAAACTAGCCTCAGCTTATGCCATCTACAGCAGTGTTCCTCCAGTCCTCAGGGCCCACCTACCGGTCAGGATTTGAGAATATCCCACAGAATGAAGACCTGAGGTAAGTCCTGATGCATTGGCTCCAATTGTATCGCCTGCTCATTAATAAGGAGATCCTGACCAGCAGCTGGGCCCTGAGGACCACTGGTCTACAAGATTAGTTAATCAGCCCCATTCAATTTCCACCACGTAGCTGATCATTTGCACAATGATTCGACCACCAGTATGTGAAAGTGAACTGGCACATCAGGGACAATTATTAGCGACTAACCCATACATACAGGGGGAGATGTATCAAAACTAGTGTCAAGGAGAACTGGCAACCAATCACATTCCTTCTTTCATTATTCAGAGCATCTTTGGAAAATAAAAGGTGGGATCTGACTGGCTGCTATGGGCAACTAAGCCAGTTCTCCTTGACACTAGTATTGATAAATCTCCCCCACAGTTGTAGCTGGCGACCAGCCAACCCATGGACAGTTTAGGGGTCGTTCCCGCAGCACCCTCTTACTTGAATCTTCTGGGGGTCGGGACCAACAAATTACATTGATAGTACAGGCAAGCGGCACTTGCTCTGCTTGCCTGTACGGGCGCACTCCCAATGCAGGAACTAGCTACTACTATTACCAGTGTCACCAGTGCGGGGCTCCTACAGGGTCTTCACAACCAGCCATGGTAAGAGCAGTTGCTCCAGTACCTGTTCAATAAATTTCTATGGCGCCACAGAAAGGATGGAAGGTGTTGCACATACGCGAATATGTGGTCTTCCATGGTCCCGGCCACCACAGCCAGGATCTAGGAATCGAAGACACTGCGCAAGCGCGGCCACCGCCGCAGTATCGCCAAGGTGGCCGTAACCCCTGACAATGAGCGATAAACAAAACGAAGAATTAGGAATAGGGAAAGGAGGCCGTAGTGTAAATAACATGGAAAGGGTACGTTTATTATTAGGCAAACAAAACGAAAGCAACTTTGCAAGATGGGACAACCCTTTAAAGAGGACCTTTCATGGGTCCAGACTTTATAACCTGTCAGGACACGTAGGGCATAGTGCAGGGATCTCACTGCACTTACTGTTTTTCCTGGGCACCGCTGCGTTCGCCCGCTGTGGCCCCCGTTGTATTGTCCCGCCTGGTATGCTAATTTTAGCATTGGAGCAATGAGAAGGAGACTGAGTATTTCTCTGCGGACGTCTCCTTCTCCATCTGTCCAATGTGACGCGCTCCGCTGCGATTGGACAGAGGGAGAAGGAGACGCCCACAGAGAAAGACTCCTCCTCATTGCTCCAATGCTAAAATTAGCATACCAGGCGGGACAATACAACGGGGGCCACAGCGGGCGAACGCAGCGGTGCCCAGGAAAAACAGTAAGTGCAGTGAGATCCCTGCACTATGCCCTACGTGTCCTGATACTTAGGTTATAAAGTCTGGACCCATGAAAGGTCCTCTATAATGGAAGTGTTCAGGGTCTGCACTCATGCACTGTGGGGGCGATATCCCCTGTACTGCCACAGTTATGACTGGGTGCCGGCCTCGTCATAAATTAGGCACATCCTTCGGCGGTCCGTGCTCCTGGCATAGGGGCTTCATATACGCCACAAAACTGGCGTAAATAAAGAAATTTGTCACAGCTGCTGGCGACGCCCCCTTCCTGAAAAGCGGCAAAAAAAGTGGGAGATGCGACAGTAAAATAAAAAGTCACACACGGTTTGCGAGTTATGCCAGTTTTCAAGCACAAGGGAGATGATAAATAACCCCCTGTGTGGATTTTAAATACAGATGTGAATAGAGCCCAAAGACTGGCGCACACAGCAAAAATGATGGGCATAGGGCATCCAGTACAGGCAGGGAGTCAGCGTACACTGCGTCGTCAGATGCCATGTGTACAGAGCAATGGCGCCGAAATCTCAGAGTGCAATTTCATCTGCAGGATTTGTATCATGACTGCCATATTTGGGTACTTTCACATTAGCGTTTTTCTTTTCCGGCATTGAGTTCCGTCACAGGGGCTCAATACCGGAAAAGAACTGATCAGGCATATCCCTATGCATTCTGAACGGAGAGTAATCCGTTCAGGATGCATCAGGATGTCTTCAGTTCTGTCATTTTGACTGATCGGGTAAAAGAGAAAACCGCAACATGCTACGGTTTTATCTCTGGCAAAAAAAACTGAAGACTTGACTGAATGCCGGATCCGCCATTTTTTTTCCATAGGAATGTATTAGTGCCGGATCCGGCATTCAAAATACCGGAATGCCGATCCCGTCCTTCCGTTCTACACATGCGCAGACCGAAAAAAAGAAAAAGGTGAAAAAAAATAAATGCCGAATCCGTTTTGCCGGATGACACCAGAAAGACGGATCCAGCCTTTCAATGCATTTGTAAGACGGATAAGGATCCTGACCAGTCTTACTAATGCCATCAGTTGGCATACGTTTTGCCGGATCAATCTGCCGCAAGTGTGAAAGTAGCCTAAGGGCTCTTTCACACTTGCGTTGTTCTTTTCCGGCATAGAGCTCCGTCGTCGGGGTTCTATGCCGGAAGAATCCTGATCAGTTTTAGGCTACTTTCACACTAGCGTTCGGGTGTCCGCTCGTGCGCTCCGTTTGAAGGGGCTCACGAGCGGCCCCGAACGCATCCGTCTGGCCCCAATGCATTCACAGTGGAGGCGGATCCACTGAGAATGCATCCGCCTGCCAGCGCGCAGCCTCCGCTCCGCTCAGTGAGCGGACACCTGAACGCTGCTTGCAGCGTTCGGGTGTCCGCCTGGCCGTGCGGAGGCGAGCGGATCCATCCAGACTTACAATGTAAGTCAATGGGGAAGGATCCGTTTGAAGTTGACACCATATGGCTCAATCTTCAAGCGGATCCGTTCCCCATTGACTTACAATGTAAAGTCTGAACGGATCCGCTCAGGCTACTTTCATACTTAGAAAATTTTCTAAGTTTTAATGCAGACGGATCCGTTCTGAACGGATGCGAACGTCTGCATTATCGGAGCGGATCCGTCTGATGAAACATCAGACGGATCCGCTCCGAACGCTAGTGTGAAAGTAGCCTTATCCTAATGCATTCTGAATGGAGAGAAATCCGTTCAGGATGCATCAGGATGTCTTCAGTTCCGGACCGGAACGTTTTTTGGCCGGAGAAAATACCGCAGCATGCTGTGCTTTTTGCTCCGGCCAAAAATCCTGAACACTTGCCGCAAGGACGGATCCGGAATAAATGCCCATTGAAAAACATTAATCCGGATCCTGCCTTAAGCTAAACGTCGTTTCGGCGCATTACCGGATCAGACTTTTAGCTTTTTCTGAATGGTTACCATGGCTGCCAGGACGCTAAAGTCCTGGCAGCCATGGTAAAGTGTAGTGGGGAGCAGTATACTTACCGTCCGTGCGGCTCCCCGGGCGCTCCAGAGTGACGTCAGGGCGCCCCACGCTCATGGATGACGTGATCGCATGGACACGTCATCCATGCGCATGGGGCGCTCTGACGTCATTCTGGAGCGCCCCGGGAGCTGCACGGACGGTAAGTATACTGCTCCCCCGCTCCTACTATGGCAGCCAGGACTTTAATAGCGTCCTGGCTGCCATAGTAACACTGAAAGCATTTTGAAGATTGATCCGTCTTCAAATGCTTTCAGTTCACTTGCGGTGTTACGGATCCGGCGGGCACCTCCGGCAAATGGAGTGCACGCCGGATCCGGACAACGCAAGTGTGAAAGTAGCCTAACAGCAGTGAGCACCAGGTATTAGCTGAGAAGTGGAAGATCACCCGTGGGCACAGCATGATGACCACACTGTGCCCCTGCTGCCCATAGTCACACACAGGTGGCTGGCATCACGTGACCAGAAAGGAAACTAAAGGGCTGACACGAAAACATAAAGGAGCCCCGAGGGTGGTCGCCGCCGTCCCGCCACACAGGCAGGTGCAGTGGGCACCGGAAGCGCACGCGGCCGCACACTCACCGGCAGCCGGTGAACACATGGTTAACCCACACCATGGAGTAGGAGAGCAGCCGGTCCAGGCCCCTGTGGCCGGACTCGGGGGGCGGCGGCTGCTGCTCGTCCTCGCAGAAGTCGCTCATATTCCTCAGTATGAACTCTCTCCGGTGCCGCCACACCTTGTCCGACTCGCACTCCCCTCTCACACTCTCCACCCAGGCGGCCGTTTCCCGGTTCTGTCTGAGGTACTCGGATACATCTTCTCCGCTCGCCATCCCCATTCAGGGAATCTGGCAGCGAAACAACCGCGAAAACTCCGCCGACACTGAGGGGAAACTCCACAGTCTCAGACCACACCGTCAGCTCTACGTCACCGCGCGTCATAATTACGTCACGTTGCTTCCGCTCCCGCCCTGTGACTAGAAACTGTTTGTGCGACGCCATCTTAGGTATGGGCAAAGACCCACAACAAATAACGGCGCTGTATTATTAGTTTCGCATTGTCAACCTAATTCAACGATGAACTGGTGCACATTTTAGAGGATTATGAAGAAACAAACTGTGTTCTTATCTTTTCCGGGATTATAGTATTTTTCTATTAAGTCAGAGTGTCTGTTGTCATGGCAACAAAGCAACACACCACGGACTAACATGGTGAAAGTATGTGAACGCTTCCAATTCGTGGTTTTGACTGTTTCTGCCTCACCCATCCTGCTTGAAACCATACCTCCCAAATTTTGATGAGCCCAGGCAGGGACAAAGTCAGCAAAGTCACCCCTCTAACTCCGCCTGTCTATACACACAGACCCCTTTGTGTCCGCACCCAATCATTATTACTTTGCCTGACCACTTTTATAACTGCCAAAAGGAGGACACCGTACCCGGGGCAGTTGGCGACGATACAGCTCACAGAATGTAAACCGAAATCTATATACCAGTGTCAGAGGAGAGGACTACAACTCCCAGCATATACAAGCTGATATAATGTGATAGCAGAGCACATTACAGGGAGGCGGTATGAGGAGAGAACTGCAACTCCCAGCATGTCCAGGCTGATATAATGTTATAGGAGAACACATTACAGGGAGGGGGAATAAGAGGAGAGGACTATAACCTCCAGCATACCCAGGTCATTATTATGAAATGTAAGAGGATATTTCAAAGAAGGGGTTTAAGAGGAGAGGACTACAACTCCCATGATGTCCAGACCGTTATTATGGGATATCAGAGCATTCCTCCCAACTTTTGAAAATCGAAAAGAGGGATAATATATGCCGGCAGGCAGTGCAGCAATTTTTTTCATACTAGGCCATGCCTCTAAGGCCTCATGCACACGACCGTTGTTGGGTTCCGTGTCCGTTGTTCAGTTTTCCGTGATTTTCTGCGGACCCATTGACTTTCAATGGGTCCGTTGAAAACTCGGAAAATGCACTGTTTGTCATCCGCGTCCGTGATCCGTGTTTCCAGTCCGTGAAAAAAATATGACTGTCCTTTTTTCATTTAAGTCAATGGGTCTGTGAAAAAACACGGAGGCACACAAGATTGTCATCCGCGTCTGTGATCCGTGTCCGTTTTTTTCCTATCATTTTCAAGGCAAACTTGACTTAGATTTTTTTTTCACTTTTCATGTCTGGTGATCCTCCAAAAATCAAGGAAGACACACGGAAAAAAAAGCGGACACGGATCACGGAACACCGGAACCTCGTTTTGCGGACCGTGAAAAAATACTGTCGTGTGCTTGAGGCCTTACTAAAAGGACCTAGGAATTTTAGTGAACAGCAGACTAAGCTGTAGAAACCAGTGTCAGGCAGCTGCTGCCAAGGCCAATAAGATAATGGGTTGCATCAAAAGGGGCATAGATGCCCATGATGAGAACATATTCTTACTACTTTACAAATCACTGGTCAGACCACACATGGAGTACTGTGTACAGTTCTGGGCTTCTGTGAACAAGGCAGACATAGCAGAGCTGGAGAGGGTCCAGAGGAGGGCAACTAAAGATAATCAACAACTGAAAGATAATCAACATCAGGGTTATTCACTTTAGAAAAAAGACGACTGAGGGGAGATCTAATAACTACCCTGTTTCCCCGAAAATAAGACAGTCTCTTATATTAATTTTTGCTCCCAAAGATTCTCTAGGTCTTATTTTCAGGGGATGTCTTATTTTTCCATGAAGAAAAATACGGTACACATTTATTGTTGAACAAAAAAAAAGGAAATCAGGGTGGGGAGGGGGATCACTTAAAATGACACAGGGGGATCAGAAGGGGGAATCAAAATGGTACAGGAGAATCAGAGGGGGGATTACTATAGCATTTTAGGACCCCCTTCTGATCCTCCTGTGTCATTTTGATTCCCCCCTCTGATCCCCCTGTGTCATTTTAAATGATCCCCCTCCCCACCCTGATATCCCTGTGTCATTTTGATTCCTTTCTCTGATCACCCTGTGTTTTTGATTCCCCCCTCTGAACACCCTGTGTCATTTTAAATGATCCCCCTCCCCACTCTGATCACCCTGTGTCATTTTGATTCCCCCCTCTGATCACCCTGTGTCATTTTAATTACCGTTTTTAGTCTCCCCCCCCCCCCCATCTTCACCAGACATCCCCCACCTTTCATCAGATATTCCCCCCCCTACCTGTCACCCCGTTCCCTGTGTGTCCGTGCCAGCCAAGTTGTGAGACTCCATCAGGGCAGAGCGAGCAGCGGGCGGAAGAAGGCGGCAGCTTGTCCTGGTGGCGGCTGCGGCCAATCAGTGAGCTCCTTACATTCTGGGGTGGCTTGCTTTATAATCGGGGAGTCATTATGTTCGGCGGATGCTTTATAATCGGGGAGGCATTACTGTATGTTCGGCCGATGCTTTATAATCGGGGAGGCCTTATTTTCGGGGGATGCTTTATTATCGGGGAGGCCTTATTTTCGGGGGGATGCCTTATATTACAGCGATAGGCAAAACTAGAGGTAGGTCTTATTTTCGGGGGATGTCTTATTTTCGGGGAAACACGGTATGTATAAATATATCAGGGGTCAGTACAGAGATCTCTCCCATTATCTATTTATCCCCAGGACTGTGACTGTGACGAGGGGACATCCTCTGCGTCTGGAGGAAAGAAGGTTTGTACACAAACATAGAAGAGGATTCTTTACGGTAAGAGCAGTGAGACTATGGAACTCTCTGCCTGAGGAGGTGGTGATGGTGAGTTCACTAAGGCCTCTTTCACACGAGCGTGTCCGGATTAGGTCCGGATGCGTCCCGGTGCATTGCGGCAAACATGCGCGAGTAGGTACGCAATTGCAATCAGTTTTGACTGCGATTGCGTTCCGTTGTTCAGTTTTTATCGCTCGGGTGCAATGTGTTTTGCACGCGCGTGATAAAAAACCGACTGTGGTACCCAGACCCGAAATTCTTCACAGAAGTTCAGGTTTGGGATCAAAGTTGTGTAGATTGTATTATTTTCTCTTATAACATGGTTACTGTGTAGATTTATTAACCCGTTAGGGACGCATGACGTACCGGTACGGCATGTTTCCCGAGTCCTTAAGGACCCATGACGTACCGGTACGTCATGGGTTTAAACCACGATTGCTGCGGGGGTTAATCGGGACTGGATGCCCGCTGAAATCATTCAGCGGGCATCCTGTCACAACGCCGAAGGGGGGGGGGGTCATGTGACCCCCCGTATCGGCGATTGCCGCAAACCGCAGGTCAATTCAGACCTGCGGTTTGCGGCTTTACCTGCGGTTGCGGCGGCGATCGGGCGGTGCCATCGGGTCCCCATGCGGCTGTGGGGGGGACCCGATGGCATGGAAGACAGCGCGATGTCTAAGGAAGGCATCGCGCTGCCTTCCGGTGAAGAGCCTGTGAGATCCAGCCCCCTGGATCTCACAGGCCGGAAGCTGCATGAGTAATACACACAGTATTACTCATACAGCAATGCATTCCAATACAGAAGTATTGGAATGCATTGTAAAGGATTAGACCCCCAAAAGTTCAAGTCCCAAAGTGGGGCAAAAAATAAAGTGAAAAAAAAGTTGAAAAAATAAAGTCCCCCCCCCCCAAAAAATTAAAGTTTCAAGTAAAAATAAACAAAAACGTCATTTTCCCCAAATAAAGTAAAAAATAATTGGTAAAAAATAGGGGGGTAAAAAGTATACATATTAGGTATCGACGCGTCCGTATCGACCGGCTCTATAAAAATATCACATGACCTAACCCCTCAGATGAACACCGTAAAAAATAAAAACTGTGCTAAATAAACCATTTTTTGTAACCTTACATCACAAAAAGTACAACAGCAAGCGATCAAAAAGGCGTTTGCCCACCAAAATAGTACCAATCTAACCGTCACCTCATCCTGCAAAAAATGAGCCCCTACCTGAGACAATCGCCCAAAGAATAAAATAACTATGGCTCAGAATATGGAGACACTAAAACATCATTTTTTTTGTTTGAAAAAAGCTATTATTGTGTAAAACTTACATAAATAAAAAAAAAGTATACATATTTGGTATCACCGCGTTCGTATCGACCGGCTCTATAAAAATATCACATGACCTAACCTCTCAGATGAACACCGTAAAAAAATAAAAAATAAAAACTGTGCTAAATAAACAATTTTTTGTCACCTTAAATCACAAAAAGTGTAATAGCAAGCGATCAAAAAGTCATATGCACCCCAAAATAGTGGCAATAAAACCGTCATCTCATCCCGCAAAAAATGAGACCCTACCTAAGATAATCGTCAAAAAACTGAAAAAATTATCGCTCTCAGACTATGGAAACACTAAAACATGATTTTTTTTGCTTCAAAAATGAAATCATTGTGTAAAACCTACAAAAATAAAAAAAAAGCATACATATTAGGTATCGCCGAATCCGTGACAACCTGGTCTATAAAAATATCACATGATCTAACCTGTCAGATGAATGTTGTAAATAACAAAAAATAAAAACGGTGCCAAAACAGCTATTTCTTGTTATCTTGCCTCACAAAAAGTGTAATATAGAGCAACCAAAAATCATATGTACCCTAAACTAGTACATAAAAAAAAAAACGTATGGCATTCCTTTCCTTCTGCGCCCCTGCTGTGTGCCCATACAGCTGTTTACGACCACATATGGGGTGTTTCTGTAAACTACAGAATCAGGGCCATAAATATTGAGTTTTGTTTGGCTGTTAACCCTTGCTTTGTTACTGGGAAAAATGGATTAAAATGGAAAAGTTGCCAAAAAATTGAAATTCTGAAATTTCATCTCCATTTGCCAATAACTCTTGTGGAACACCTAAAGGGTTAATGACGTTTGTAAAAGCTGTTTTGAATAACTTGAGGGCTGTAGTTTCTTAGATGGGGTCACTTTTATGGAGTTTCTACTCTAGGGGTGCATCAGGGGGCTTCAAATGGGACATGGTGTAAAAAAAAACAGTCCAGCAAAACCTGCCTTCCAAAAACCGTATGGCATTCCTTTCCTTCTGCGCCCTGCCGTGTGCCCGTACAGCGGTTTACCACATATGGGGTGTTTCTGTAAACTACAGAATCAGGACCATAAATATTGAGTTTGGTTTGGCTGTTAACCCTTGCTTTGTAACTGGAAAAAAATTATTAAAATGGAAAATCTTCCAAAAAAGTGAAATTTTGAAATTGTATCTCTATTTTCCATTAATTCTTGTGGAACACCTAAAGGGTTAACAAAGTTTGTAAAATCAGTTTTGAATACCTTGAGGGGTGTAGTTTATAGAATGGGGTCATTTTTGGGTGGTTTCTATTATGTAAGCCTCGCAAAGTGACTTCAGACCTGAACTGGTCCCTAAAAATTGGGTTTTTGAAAATTTCAGAAAATTTCAAGATTTGCTTCTAAACTTCTAAGCCTTGTTACATCCCCAAAAAATAAAATATCATTCCCAAAATGATCCAAATATGAAGTAGACATATGGGGAATGTAAAGTAATAACTATTTTTGGAGGTATTACTATGTATTATAGAGGTAGAGAAATTGAAACTTGGAAATTTGCAATTTTTTACATTTTTTGCGTAAATTTAGTATTTTTTTTATAAATATTTTTATTTTTTTACTTCATTTTCCCAGTGTCATGAAGTACAATATGTGACGAAAAAACAATCTCAGAATGGCCTGGATAAGTCAAAGCGTTTTAAAGTTATCAGCACTTAAAGTGACACTGGTCAGATTTTCAAAAAATGGCCAAGTCCTTAAAGAGGACCTTTCACTAGATTAAAAAATCTAAACTAACTATACAGACATGTAGAGTGGTGCCCAGAGATCCCCCTGCACTTACTATTATCCCTGGGCGCCGCTCCGTTCGCCCGGTATAGCCTCCGGTATCTTCACATGTTAGGCTCCACCCAGGGGAACCTGCCGGCGATTGGCCAGCGCTACAGCATGGGAGAAAGAGACGCCGGCAGGTTCCCCTGGGTGGAGCCTAACATGTGAAGATACCGGAGGCTATACCGGGCGAACGGAGCGGCGCCCAGGGATAACAGTAAGTGCAGGGAGATCCCTGGGCGCCGCTCTACATGTCTGTATACTTAGTTTAGATTTTTTAATCTAGTGAAAGGTCCTCTTTAAGGTGAAATAGGGCTGAGTCCTTAAGGGGTTAAGGAACATTATTAAAGCATATTAATTTTAATGGGTTATATAATTTGCTGGAAGTCGTTTCGCATCTGCACTTGCTTGCGGATGCTTGCGATTTTCACGCAACCCCATTCATTTCTATGGGGCCTGTGTTACGTGAAAAACGCACAAAGAGGAGCATGCTGCGATTTTCACGCAACGCATAAGTGATGCGTGAAAATCACCGCTCATGTGCACAGCCCCATAGAAATGAATGGGTCCGGATTCAGTGCGGGTGCAATGCGTTCACCTCACCCGTGTGAAAGGGGCCTAAGAGTTCAAGAGGGGCCCCTGATGTATTTCTGGAGTGTAATAATATTACAGGCTATAGCTACTAGAGAGGGGTCATTGATCCAGGGAGTTATCTGATTGCCTGATTGGAGTCAGGAAGGAATTTTTTCCCCTAAAGTGAGGAAAATTGTCTTCTACCTCATGGGGTTTTTCTTTGCCTTCCTCTGGATCAACTTGCAGAATAACAGGCTGAACTGGATAGACAGATGTCTCTTTTCAGCCTTACAAACTATGTTACTAAATTATCTGATTATAGATATTTTAATGTTCAACTTGCAACAAATAATGAAGTTATGGTCTAATATTCAGGTCCAAACCATACGGATAGTTTAGTAAGGAGAAATTTCTTAATGCACATTTAAGCATTAATTCCCCAGGTCAAAATGAGGGACATATACAGTAAGAATTAGTGATGATCGAGCATCACGATGCTCGGCACATCGCGGTGTTCGGCCGAATACCACGTGTGCTCGAGCGCCATGCTCGAGTCTCCTCTCCGCACGTTTGTTGGCTGCTACGCAGCCAATAAATGTGCAGGTAAGTGCTGCCACTCACTGTAATGCCGTAGCCATGTTGGTTAGTGGTATTACAGTGATTAGCTGGCCGGAACACGTTATCGGGTGCTATAAAGCACCCAATTACACGTGGTTCGGCCAGTCTTAGTCAGGGAGAGCTGTGCAGTAGAAGGGACAGATAGTGTAGGGAATAGAATTTAATTTTTCGGTGAGGCAGGGTTGGTGTTAGAGACCCAAAAGTCTATTGTTGTGTCTTGCAGCAATATATATAAATTAGCGCAACCTGCTCTAAATTGCGTGCGATTAGAGACCCAAAAATCCTTTTAAGGACTATTGTTGTATCTGGCAGCAATATATATTTTTAGTGCAACCTGCGCTAAATAGCTTACAATTGTTTGGCCGCTGCAGACAGTTACATTACCTGCGCTACATCTCCTGTATAACGTTTGTGCATCCTAAAAATATCTGTGACATCCAGTGTACTTTTTCCGTAGACGCTGCAGACAGCAACATTATCTGCGGTACATCTCCTGTTTAACGTGTGCGCATACTAAAAATATCTGTGACATCCAGTGTACTTTTTACATAGACGGTGTCCGCTGCGGACAGTTACATTATCTGCTCTACATCTCCTGTATAACATTTGCGCATCCCAAATAGCTGTGACATTCAGTTTAATTTATTTGCGCATACACTTACAAAACCTGCGCTACTGTACGTGTGACATACTTGCAAGCATATATACCATTTAATATGCAGAAGGTGAGAAGTAAGGGACGGGGAAGTGGCCGTGCTGCTGATGGTGCCCGCAGAGGCCATGGCCCTGGGCGCAGTGAAACTGTGGCTGCTGCCAGAGCACAAAAAACACACTCATCCACGATACCCAGCTTCATGTCCCAGTTTGCAGGGTGGTGCAGGACACCACTCTCGAAGTCAGACCAGTGCGACCAGGTGGTCGGTTGAATTGTAGCAGATAATGCTTCCAGTCGTTTTAAGCACCACCCTGTCTTCCACAAAGTCCAGTATCAGTAGCCAAGAGTCTGGTCAACAGAATCCTCACCCTGATCCTCCTTACTCCCACCATGGAGAGTCTTGCCAAACAAGTGATCCCACACTCGGATATTCCGAGGAGCTCTTTTCATCGACATTCCTTGATTTGGGGCTTTCGCCAAGCCCTCTTGAAGAGGGACATGAGGAGATCGTGTGCACCGATGCCCAAACTCTTGAGCATCCACAGTCACAAGAAGATGACGGTGGGAAGCGGCAATTAGTGTTTCACGAGGTGGATGATGATGATGAGACACAGTTGCCAATAAGTTAACGGCAATTAGTGTCTCAAGAGGTTGATGATGAGGATGAGACACAGTTGTCAATAAGTGAGGTTATTAGGTCAACAAGTCAGGAGGATGACCAGAGTGAGGAAGTGGAAAAGGAGGTGGTGGACAATGAAATCACTGACCTAACCTGGGAAGGTGGCAAGCCGAACGAGGACAGCAGTACAGAGGGGGAGGGATCTGCAGCACCGCAACAGGCTGGAAGAGGCAGTGGGGTGGCAAAAGGGAGAAGTTGGGCCACACCAAACAGGCCCGCAACTGTTCCCCGGAGCACCCTCTTGCGGCAATCTCCCTTGGTAGGTGTTCTGCAGTCTGGCGCTTTTTTGAGGAAAGTGCGGACGATAAAAGAATTGTCATTTAAAACCTGTGCCGTACCAAAAGGAGTAGGGGCGTAAACACTAGCAACCTCACCACCACCAGCATGATCTGCCAAATAGCATCAAAGTACCCTAATAGGTGGGCCGAAGGCCTGGGTCCACAATCAGTGTCTGCGGGTCACACCACTGCCTCCTCTTCCCCTGTGTTAAGTGCTGGACAATCCCCTGTCCAAGACGCAGGCCCTGATGCCTCCCACCCTGCACCTGGACCTTCGCAAGCACCATCAGCTAGCACATCCACTTCTGTGTCCCAGCGCAGCGTACAGATGTCCATACCCCAGGCATTAGAACGAAAGTGCAAATACCCAGCCACCCACCCACAGGCCATAGCACTAAATGCGCACCTTTCCAAATTGCTGGCCCTGGAAATGTTGCCATTTAGGCTTGTGGACACTGAGGCTTTCTGCAGCCTGATGGCGGCAGTCCCTCGTTACTTAGTCCCCAGCCACCACTATTTTTCCGGTGTGCCGTCCCCGTCTTACAGCAGCATGTGTCCCATAACATCACCTGTGCCCTGACCAAGGCAGTTGTTGGGAAGGTCCATTTAACGACTGACACATGGACAAATGCTTGCAGCCAGGGACGCTACATTTCCCTGATGGCACACTGGGTGAACGTTGTGGAGGTCGGGAGTGAGTCGTACCCTGGGTGGACAGGTGCTACCGACGCCAAGGATTGCGGGCCCTACTTCCATCAAGATTTCCGACACTACCTACAATAGTGGCTGCAACCCCCCCTTCTCCTCCTCCACTTCCACCTCTGAATTCTCATCTTGCAGCACCAGTCAGCCATCAGTCAGTAACTGTAGCATTGCAGTGCGGAAGCGGCAACAGGCCGTGCTGAAACGAATATGTTTAGGTGACAAACAGCACATCGCCGCAGAGCTGTGGCAGGGTATAGGGGGCCAGACTGAGCTGTGGCTCTTGCCACTGAACCTAGAACCAGGCATGGTTGTGTCTGATAATGGCTGTAACTTGGTGACGGCTTTGGAGCTCGGCAAGCTCACACACATACCATGCCTAGCCCACGTGTTCAACTTAGTGGTTCAGCGGTTTCTCAAAACCTATCACAAATTGCCTGAGCTACTGGTGAAGGTGCGCCGTGTGTGTGCCCATTTCCGAAAGTCATCTTAAGCTGCTGCCGGTCTGGCAACGCTGCAGCAGCGCTTGCAACTGCCAGCTCACCGACTGTTGTGCGACTTGAGCACGCGCTGGAACTCCACGTTCTACATGTTGGCCAGGCTTTGTGAGCAGCAGAGGGCAGTAGTGGAATAGCAGCTTTTCCAATCAGCTTCTGCTCTTCACAAGCGATGAGTGGGCATGGATGTCTGACCTCTGTAAGGTTTTACGCAACTTTAAGGAATCAACACAGATAGTGAGCGGCGATGCCGCTATTATCAGCGTAACTATCCAACTTCTGTGTCTACTGAAACACTCGCTGCTCACAATGAAGGAGGACGCTTTGCATGTGGAAGAGGTGGAAATGGGGGAAGACAGTACACAGGGTGATAGCCAGACCACCCTCCGTTCGTCTTCTCAGCGCGAATTGGATGATGATGAGGAGCAGGAGATGGTTGCCTCCACTACAGAGGATAGTACCCACAGCAGGTTTATTCTATCTGTTCAGCGTGGATGGGCCGAAGAGGAGGAAGAGAATGAGGAGATTAAGAGTCATCCTTCTGATGAGGACAGCAGTCTTGTCTGTTGGGACTCTGGCACACATGGCTGACTTTATGTTATGCTGTCTTTCCCGTGACCCTCACGTTATACGCATTTTGGCCAACACCGATTACTGGTTGTTTACCCTTCTCGACCCCCGCTACAAAGAGAACTTCTCATCTCTCATTCCTGTGGTAGAGAGGACTAGCAAAATGGTGCAATACCAGAAGGTCTTTGTGGAAAAATTGCTCCAAAAATTTCCAGCTGACAACGCTAGTACATAGTTGCTGTGGGCATGTTATGCTGTGGGCATAACTGATAAGCGCATCCGACCGTCAACTGAAAATGCTGACAGGTTGACTCTTATCAAAATGAACAAGGCCTGGAGTGCCCCTGACTTCTGTACTCCACCAGAGGAAAACGGCTGAACATAAAGGCACTTTAAATGTGGCTTTTATGGTGTATTGAATACACTGTATTCCCATGCAACCCTTCCACCACAAAAAAGGGTATATGTTTCAATCTTCCTTTTCTCGTCCTCCTCCTCCATCATATCAACATGCTTATTAGGCTGCCCTCGCTCCTAATGTTTTAGATGGTCAGCTCAGCAGCAGGCCCTCAACCATAATTTTTTCCATGGTCAGATCAACAGCAGGCCCTCAACCATCATTTTTTCCATGGTCAGATCAGCAGCAGGCACTCACCCCTAATGTTTTAGAGAGTCAGCTCAGCAGCAGACCCTCAACCATAATTTTTTTAATGGTCAGCTCAGCAGCAGGCCCTCACCCCTAATGTTTTAGATGGTCAGATCAGAGCAGGCCCTCGCCCCTAATGTTTTCGAGGGTCAACAGCAGGTCCTTGCTCCTAATGTTTTAGAGGGTCACCAGGAGGCCATCAATCATAATTTTTCAAGGGTGTGTATGATGCCCTACTTTATGTGTAATGAAGGGTGTATTGGAGTGCCAGTTCCTTGTAATTTTTGGCAGCCCTTTCACTTAGTGCATAGGATTTATGAGTGTAGGAGTCCCACAACCTGAACAATTGGAGCACAATGTGAATGAGGCCCTCCTTAATGTCATATACAGGTTGTATTGGAGTGCCTCTTGCTTGTAATTTTTGGCAGCACCTGCACTTTATATACAAGTAAATATACAGGAAAGAATATTTCCTTACAATTTTTCCTAAAAAAATTGATTTTATCTTCAGTTTTGTGCGTATTATTGTCAGTCAGTACTTGGACTCGGACAACGCCGTTCCCAGCAGCAACCTGGGAGTCCAAGATGCATCCAGACATCCTGCCCATGCTGTTCCTGAACTATTTCAGTGGTGTTTCCATCAATTTCTGACCTTTTCATGTGAACCAGACACCCTCCCCTCTTCAGAGCAGGGGTTGCCTGGTTTAATGCTCGGGTTCTCCCATTGACTTCCATATCGAGCACCCGAGCATCCTAAGGTGTTCTACTCGAGCACCGATAAGAATCAAAAAGAGGCGTAGGGACTTGGGTCAAAAAGAGGCACACTTAGGAGGCATGTCAGAGAACAATTCAGAGGGGTATAAAAGAGGACTACAACACCCAAAGTTTCTCAGGCTCACCACTTCTCCACTACTGAGTTCCGCCCCCCGTCTGCACTGATCACATGATGGTGACATCAAAGGTCCTTACCACTTCTCCTCTCCACTGCTGACTTTTAGCCTTTCCAGCACTGATCACATGACGGTGATGTCATCATAGGTCCTTCAGCTCTTGCACTAGTGCCTGCCCGGCATGCGCTGCCACGTTAGTGCCCTCTTTATAAAAGAGGTGCTGCTCCCTTAGTGCCCACCTTATAAAAGAGCTGCCCCTGTAGTTAAATCAATACAATAAAATACATTTGGCAACTGGGGTGTAACTAGAATGTGGTAAACTGTAGAAAAAAAGGGCATGCATGCCATGCACTGATCTGTGCTTCTAAGCATAGTTTATACACATAGGTCCACCTACATCATGGTAGGCTTGCCACCTAGCTGCTGAATACAATGGTAGAAAAGGGAGTAGTCAGCTCCCTGCTCCACTATTCACCCTGTGACTGATGGTTTAGCGCAGGCAGACGTGATGCAGTGATGTCATTGTGCCTGCTTACTTAAAGGGGTTACCCAACCCCTATAATGACCCCACTAATGCCTGAGCTCCTCATATAGATAATACTTACTCCGCTCCCCGTCACCCGCTTCGCTCCTGATGCCCTCCCCTCAGGTGACGCTAGGAAGTCTTGTCCCCACCTGCTTTTGGCTGCTCCAGGAAAGAGGGCACAAAGTATATGAGAATCCCCAGAGGCACATGATTAGAAGATGTCTTACTCTGTAGGCGTATTGACATACACCCTTCAGCAGGGCAGAAACCTTTGGAGTCCCAATTTCATTATGATGCAGCCTTTTGTGGGTGCAAAAACAAAGGAATGTTGTTAGGATGAGGCGTTCAAGTTTCTAAGAAGGGTAAGTGCAGAGGGCGAGCTAGTTGCAGAGAGAGCAGAGTCTAGGTGTAACTGCAACGCTCCTAGAAGCTCGGCTTACGGCAGTTTACTGATGTAAAAATGTTGCTGATTTTTGGGCATGGTGGTTTTGTGCAAATATTAGCATTTTTCAATTTATTTTCTTGTTGACAATTTTTGGAAAATATTTACATCAGAAACCATATGAGAACATACAGCACATGGCAGTTTTCTGCTTATGGGGCTGGGATCCTGCAAACCAGTAAGACTGCATTAATTACCGATGTCCACTGGTGAAAGTGCTACAATGGGCACCTGAGCATCAGAAGTGGACCATAGAGCAATGAAGAAGGTGTCTTGGTCTTATGAATCATGTTTTCTGATGCATCTTGTGAAACATCTGATGTGTGCGCATGGCTTACCAGTGGAAGAGATGCCAACAGGATGCACCGTGGTAATAGAAAAGCATGCAGAGGCAGTGTGATGCTCTGGGCCATGCTCTGCAGGGAAACCTCTTGGGTCCTGAAATTCATGTGGATTTAACTTTGACACGTACCACAACTTAAACATTGCTCCCAATGGTAGTCCCTAATGGCATTGGTCTCTGTTAGCAGGATAATGCATTCTGCCACACTACAAAAATAGTTCAGGAATGGTTTGAGGAACATGACAAAAAACAAGTTCAAGGTGTTGACCTCCAAATTTGACAGATTTCAATCTAATCAAGCATATGTGGGATGTGCTGCAAAAACAAGTCTAATTCATGGAGACCCTACCTCACAATTTACAGAGGTTGTGCAGTGATATAATATTGAAGGCCTATCCTCAAGATGCCTGGATGTATTTCTGGAGTGTAATAATATTACAGGCTATAGCTACTAGAGAGGGGTCGTTGATCCAGGGAGATATTCTGATTGCCTGATTGGAGTCGGGAAGGAATTTTTTATTCCCCTAAAGTGGAGAAAATTGGCTTCTACCTCACAGGGTTTTTTTTGCCTTCCTCTGGATCAACTTGCAAGATGACAGGCCGAACTGGATGGACAAATGTCTTTTTTCGGCCTTATGTACTATGTTACTATGTTACTATGTTAGGTCGGCTAAGGTCCGATCCATTCCAATTAATTGTTTGAAGGGGCATGGCCCTTGATTGAGCGCTGATTCCTCTTCATTGTTTAACTTCAATCCATTTCCTTGTAGCAGCAGTGCGGTGAAACTACAACTGCTTGTCCCATTCATTTGATGGTTCTCAACTTTCACTGTGGCCCCTTCATCCCTTCAAACAGTTGGACTCCTTCTGATCCAGAGGATAGGTGATCAATATTATACCACTGCACAAAGCTGCTGCCAGATACCAGAGGACACCTTCAGAGGTCCATGCCTCAAGGGGATCCTACACAATATTAGGCAGTTTTATTTAATATTATGGCTGATCAGTGTATATTTCTTGACATTAATCATGTTCCCAAGGTAAAATTCTTAAAAGCACATTTCAGTAATTTTACCTTGTACTCCTCATATGCAAAAGATAAAAATGTAAGAATAAGAAATATTCATAAATCCTGGCATCTACTGAGAGAGCAACAGAAATGACAGACCAGCGGGTGCGCAGTGCGTGTGACACGGAGGATTCAACTGACCAACTACTGAAGTCGGTTAAATACTGCTCACGAGGCAGCTGGAAAAAACACAACCACAGCAGATCAGGTATGTACAGCCATCTTTACTTATAAACTGTGGGGTTCCCCTTACAAATTTATGTTTTAATTGCTGCATCCTACTAATACCCTTAGACCAAGGGAGAACTGACACCTGAGCTGTTCCAGATATATTATTATACACAGGTAATTGAATGGATCCAGAATACTGTGGTAATACATTTCACCTGGGCCATACATACACTTACACAGCCATATCCATGAGGCCTATGTGCTGTGAGTAAATCCGAAAATTCAACAGCAAGTTCTGTCTCTGTATTACACAAATGTGCAGAGTCCTCCAGAGCAAGAGATAGTATTTTAGTCTTTTTGCTGCTCTTCTTTCTGTCTAAAAGATGACTGATATATATACAGTATCTCACAAAAGTGAGTAAACCCCTTAATTTTTTTTTGTAAATATTTAATTATATCTTTCATGGGGCAACATTGAAGATATGACAATTTGACACAATGTAAAGTAGTCAGTGTACAGCTTGTATAACAGTGTAAATTTGGTGTACCCTCAAAATGCTGGGGAGGGAAAATGGCTAATTGGCTACAATTTGGCCACTTTCACTTAGGGGTGTACTCACTTTTGTTGCCAGCGCTTTAGACATTAATGGCTGTGTGTTGTTAGGCTACTTTCACACTAGCGTTCAGAGCGGATCCGTCTGGGGTCTGCCCAGACGGATCCGCTCATATAATGCAGACTTGGGATCCGTTCAGAACAGATCCGTCTGCATTATATTGTAGAAAAAATTCTAAGTGTGAAAGTAGCTTCAGACGGATCCGTCCAGACTTTACATTGAAAGTCAATGGGGGACGGATCCGTTTGAAAATTGAGCCATATAGTGTCAAATTCAAACTGATCCGTCCCCATTGACTTACATTGTAAGTCTGGACGGATCCGTTTGCCTCCGCACGGCCAGGCGGACGCCCAAACGCTGCAAGCAGCGTTCTGGTGTCCGCTTGCTGAGCAGAGCGGAGGCTGAACGCTGCCAGACTGATGCATTCTGAGCAGATCCGCATCCACTCAGAATGCATTAGGGATGCATTAATGCAATTATCTAGTCAACCAATCACATGGCAGTTGCTTCAATGCATTTAGGGGGGTGGTCCTGGTCAAGACAATCTCCTGAACTCCAAACTGAATGTCAGAATGGGAAAGAAAGGTGATTTAAGCAATTTTGAGTGTGGCATGGTTGTTGGTGCCAGACGGGCCGGTCTGAGTATTTCACAATCCGCTCAGTTACTGGGATTTTCACACACAACCATTTCTAGGGTTTACAAAGAATGGTGTGAAAAGGGAAAAACATCCAGTATGCGGCAGTCCTGTGGGCAAAAATGCCTTGTGGATGCTAGAGGTCAGAGGAGAATGGGCCGACTGATTCAAGCTGATAGAAGAGCAACGTTGACTGAAATAACCACTCATTACAACCGAGGTATGCAGCAAAGCATTTGTGAAGCCACAACACACACAACCTTGAGGCGGATGGGCTACAACAGCAGAAGACCCCACCGGGTACCACTCATCTCCACTACAAATAGGAAAAAGAGGCTACAATTTGCACGAGCTCACCAAAATTGGACTGTTGAAGACTGGAAAAATGTTGCCTGGTCTGATGAGTCTCGATTTCTGTTCAGACATTCAAATGGTAGAGTCCGAATTTGGCATAAACAGAATGAGAACATGTATCCATCCTCTGATGGCTACTTCCAGCAGGATAATACACCATGTCACAAAGCTCGAATCATTTCAAATTGGTTTCTTGAACATGACAATGAGTTCACTGTACTAAAATGGCCCCCACAGTCACCAGATCTCAACCCAATAGAGCATCTTTGGGATGTGGTGGAACGGGAGCTTCGTGCCCTGAATGTGTATCCCTCAAATCTCCATCAACTGCAAGATGCTATCCTATCAATATGGGCCAACATTTCTAAAGAATGCTATCAGCACCTTGTTGAATCAATGCCACGTAGAATTAAGGCAGTTCTGAAGGCAAAAGGGGGTCCAACACCGTATTAGTATAGTGTTCCTAATAATTCTTTAGGTGAGTGTATATCAGAGTCAATAACAGAATGCAGAGCTACTGCAGACTTTCAGTGAAATCAGACGGTATTTTAATGAATGTCCACAAGAGAGCACCAAAGTACAGTGCTGTGGCTTCAGCAGAGCTCAGTTCTTCTTTAATGTACCTAAATTTCTTTCCAGTAATTTGCTGTTACCTAACATTACCACACAAAATACAAAGAGGATTTTAGCCAAATTTATCCCAAAAGTAGTATTTTATTACATCTCATATTACATATATCAGCAACAAATACTTTACATCAAATAAAAAAAGTCAACCAATGGCTCTGAGATGACAGTCAGGGCCTTCTTTAATATTGATTGGACCCTGAGCAAGAATTTACCTGGGCCCCCTGGATTCCGCCTTCCCACACCCTAGCATGCAATTACACCCTCCACCACAACACACAACACACACACACAAAAAAAAAATTCATACACCTCGAGAGTAGTAAACTTTAACCCCTTTACTACCACTTTCCGCCTTAAATCCTAGGCCGATTTTTGCAAATCAGAAACATGTCACTTTATGTGGTAATAACTTTAAAACGCTTTTACTTATCCAGGCCATTTTAAGATTGTTTTCTCATCACATATTGTACTTCATGACAGTGGTAAAATTGAGTCAAAAAATTTCATTTTTATTTATCAAAAAATACAAAATTTACCAAAAATTTGGAAAAATTAGCAAATTTCCCAATTTCAATTTCTCTACTTTTATAATAGATAGCAATAACTCCAAATATAGTTATTACTTTACATTCTCCATATGTCTACTTCAGGTTTGGATCATTTTGAAAATGACATTTATTTATTTATTTTTTGGGACGTTAGAAGGCTTAGAAGCAAATCTTAAAATTTTTAAGAACATAAGTTTTTTCAGACCAGTTCAGTTATGAAGTCACTTTCTGGGTCTTACATATTAGAAACTACCCATAAATCACCCCATTTTAGAAACACCACTTCTCAAGCTATTCAAAACTGATTTTACAAACTTTGATAACCTTTTAGGTGCCCCACGAGAATTAAATGAGAATAAATTTAAAAATTTCACTTTTTCTTAGCAGATTTTAAATTTTAATCTATTTTTTATACAACACATCAAGAGTTAACAGCCAAACAAAACCCAAAATATATTACCCCGAATCTGGAGTTTACAGAAACACCCCATATGTGCTCAAAAACTGATGTATGGGCGCACAGCATGCTTCAGAGTGGTAAGAGTACCATATAGCTTTTGGAGAGCGGATTTAGCTGGAATGGTAATTGGGAGCTATGTTGCATATGAAGACACCCTGAGGTGGCCCTACAGTGGAAACACCCAAAAAGTGACCCTATTCTGGAAACTATACCCCTCAAGGAATATTTTAAGATGTGTCGTGAGAACTTTGTCCTCACAGGGGATTCATGGAATTGGCTGTGAAAATGAAAAATTAAAATTTTTCTAGAAAAATTGACTTTAGGCCCAAATTTTTCAATTTCACAAGGGTAAACTGGAGAAAAGCACCCCCTAATTTATTACCCATTTTCTCCTGATTACAGCAATACCCCATATGTGCTTGTATACTGCTATGTGGGCGTACCACAGGGGTCAGAAGAAAAGGAGCACCAAATGGCTTCTGGAAGGTAGATTTCACTGGAATAATTGACAGGTACCCCTAGAGTGGAAACCCCCAAAAAGTGACCCCATTATGGAAACTACACCCCTCAAGGAATATTTCAAGGTGTGTGTGGTGAGCAATTTGACCCATCAGGCATTTCACAGAATTAGGAAACGCTTGGCTGTGAAAATGAAAAATTTAAATTTTTTTCCAGAAAAAGTTGCTTTACACCCACATTTTTCACTTTCACAAGGGGTAACAGGACAAAATGCACCCCACATTTTGTTCCCCATTTCCCCCCGAATACGCCAACACTCCATATGTGCTCAAAAAATTATGTATGGGCGCACAGCAGGATTCAGAGTGGAAGGAGCTCCATATGTCGTTAGGAGAGAGGATTTAGCTGGAATGGTAATTGGGAGCTATGTCGCATATGAAGACACCCTGAGGTAGCCCTACAGTGGAAACCTCCAAAAAGTGACCCCATTCTTGAAACTACAACCCTCAAGGAATATTTCAAAGTGTGTAGTGAGTACTTTGACCCATCAGGCGTTTCACAGAATTAGGAAACGCTTGGCTGTGAAAATAAAATACAATTTTTTCCAGAAAAAGTTGCTTTACACCCACATTTTTCACTTTCAATCGGGGTAACAGGACAAAATGCACCCCACATTTTGTTCCCCATTTCCCCCTGAATACGCCAACACCCCATATGTGCTAAAAAAAATTATGTATGGGCGCACAGCAGGGCTCTAGATTCAAACTGCTAAATATGGATTTTGCTGACCTGAATTGGCAGATACCGTATTTTTCGCCCTATAAGACGCACCTGCCCATAAGACGCACCTGGTTTTAGAGGGTGAAAATAGGAAAAAAAATTTTTTGGACAAAAGGTGTGTCAAAACTTTTAATAAAGTAACAGACCAATATTTTAACAATGTAAACATTAACAGTAGTAACCAGCAGCATTAATAACCATCATTATTGACTTAAATGTCCAGGTGCAGTACTCCTCTATTCATCAGGGAACCCCAAAAACTCTGCATTACTACTGTCCAGGTTAATCGCACTCTGTGGCTCAGTATCACTAGTATCGCTGCCTTCAGATTCGTCGTACAGCATATTGTCCTCAGTGCCATCCAAGGCATTGCTAATGCCACACTTTTTAAAGGATCTGACGACGATTTCATCGTTGACTGCCTGCCATGATGTTTTCACCCACTCACAGACTTGGGTGATGGTGGGCCTCTTCATCCGTCCAGTGGGAGTCAGGTCATGGTTCCCAGCTGCCATCCACTTGTTCCATTCCTCCCTCATGAACACTTTAAATGGCTTATTAATGGAAACGTCCAGAGGTTGTAGCTGGCTGGTAAGCCCCCCAGGAATTACCGCTAGATGGGTGTTCACTTCCTTAAATCTTGTTTTTGTGGATTCGGTGATATGTGCCCTAAACTGGTCAAGCACTAGTCCTCCAGTGCGTTTGGACCACACTTTTTCGATCCATACTTTCATGTCATTTTCGTCCATCCACCCTTTGTCGTGAACATGGACAATCACTCCTCGTGGGATCACTTCTTTTGGCATGGTCTTCCTTTTAAAAATCAGCATTGGTGGCAGTTTGGTGCCATCTGCGCAGCAGGACAAGACAACCATGTAATGCGTTTTCTCGTGTCCAGAGGTCTTCACAGTTACGGTTTTTGCGCCTCTCACATCGATGGTCCTATTCGATGGAACATCGAAGGTTAACGGAACTTCTTCCATGTTCCCAATCAGGCCTATTTCATAGTCATGTTTCTTTCGTGAATCCAGCACAAATTTATGAAAAGAAAGAATCTTGGACTCATATTCTTTGGGCATTTTTTAGGCAATTCTTGTTTTGGTGCGCATAGCAAGGCCACATCTCCTCATGAATCTGTAGCACCATGATGCCGATCCAGTGAAGTCGTCAATGCCTTTCTCTGCAGCAAGACGTTTGGCTTCATAGATGATCATTTTTGTGGATACTGAGAAGCCATTGTTCCTGTGACATGTGATCCACTCTTTCATGTCCACGTCTAGCTGTGGCCACTTTGCAGCACACCCACGAAGAGTGTGTTTACTTTTCTCCGCTTTCTCCAACCGATCCTCTTGTTTCCTCCATGCACGAATCATCTTTTCAGTTGGAGGCGGCCCAAAATGTCTCTCTGCTGCCCTGTTTCCATGCTCTTTGGCGTACTTTATCACCTCTAGTTTAAAAGGAATTTTATAAGAAAGCCTTTTCTGCTTTGACATCGCTCAGAAATGTACAGTATGCAGCAGGAGACTACCGTAATTTTCTGCAATAGAATACAGTAATGGAAGAACTGTTAGCACTACAATTATGGGGGTACTGTAGCTAAGAACATCAGTGGATGACAATGTTATGGGGGGATCTGCCACTAACACAATGTTATGGGGGGGATATGCTGCTGACAAACGGTACCGTACTTATTGGGAAAGGGGGGGATCCAATGACACTTTAAGGCGTCATGCAGACATCCATGGAGCATAGTCCGTGAAATCCAGTCCTGCTGAGTGCACGAAGGGCACGGCGTCATAGCAACCAATGACGCCATGCGCTTTGTGCACTCAGCAGGACGGCAGGCTGGGATATCATGGACAGTGCTCCACGGATGTCACTTTATTAGGAGTGAGCTCACTTTATCACTTTATTAGGAGTGAGCTCACTTTATTAGGAGTGAGCTCACTTTATTAGGAGTGAGCTCACTTTATTAGGAGTGAGCTCACTTTATCACTTTATTAGGAGTGAGCTCACTTTATTAGGAGTGAGCTCACTTTATCACTTTATTAGGAGTGAGCTCACTTTATCACTTTATTAGGAGTGAGCTCACTTTATCACTTTATTAGGAGTGAGCTCACTTTATTAGGAGGGGGGGCACTTTATTAGGAGGGGGGCTGTCAAGTTTGGTGTTATGCACATTTCCTTCACCCCACTTCACATTTAAAATGCTGAAAGACATCCCTAAGGAATCCCAGTGTTAATAAAGTGCCACCTATAATAATAAAGTGGTGTGCCCTGCCAGAAAGACATCCCTAAGGACCCCACTGTTAATAAAGTGCCCACTTTATTAGGAGGTCGGCACTTTATTAACAGTGGGGTCCTTAGGGATGTCTTTCTGGCAGGGCACACCACTTTATTATTATGGGTGGCACTTTATTAACTCTGTGATTCCTTAGGGATGTCTTTCAGCATTTAAATGTAAAGTGGGGGGAAGGAAATGTGCATAACACTGCCTCAATTGACAATTCATACCGATCCTCCAGCGATCCTCTGT
Organism: Bufo bufo; assembly: GCF_905171765.1. Classification (NCBI taxonomy): domain Eukaryota; kingdom Metazoa; phylum Chordata; class Amphibia; order Anura; family Bufonidae; genus Bufo; species Bufo bufo. The sequence goes on along the minus strand of NC_053390.1, from coordinate 703,227,317 downwards.
CCAACTGAGCGCAGCGTGATGACTGAGACGAGGGGCGGAGCAGACTTCCCTGTCACACTTGCCAGCTCCGCCCCTTGTCTTCCGGCTCCTGCGCTCCATTTCCTCCTGCATAACAGCGCTTCGGGCCGGCCGGTCCCTACAACCGGGCACTTACTGAGGCCGGCCGGCCCATACCAGACCCTCCATACCACCATCTTCAGCAGATCGAAGCATCGGACTCCCGCACCGCCGCCCGCCGCTCGCCACCCGCCGGACATGTGAGCGCTGCCAGGGCTGCAAGCGCTACAGGTACAGTCGGCACAGTGTAATATACAGTCAGCTATAAGCGCCGGATATGTTTTTTTACCCCAGGTTTCACCTATATTCACCCCATAAGACGCACTAACTTTTTCCCCCCATTTTGGGGGGGGGGGGGGGAGTGCGTCTTATAGGGCGAAAAATACAGTATTTATTTTAGATGCCATGTCCCATTCAATAAATTCCTGAGGTCCCCAGAAATGAAAAACTCCAAGAAGTGACACCATTTCGGAAAGGGGCCGGATCCGGCATTAATGCATTTCAATGGAAAATAATGCCGGCAAGTGTTCCGGAATTTTGGACGGAGTAAATACCGCAGCATGCTGCAGTATTTTCTCTGTCCAAAAACCGTACAGTGACTGAACTGAAGACGTCCTGATGCATACAGAACAGATTGCTCTCCATTCAGAATGCATTAGGATAAAACTGATCAGTTTTTTTCCAGTATTGAGCCCCGAGGACTGAACCCAATACCGGAAAAGTTTAACGCAAGTGTGAAAGTACCCTAAGGTGCATTAAATAAATCTCCTGAGGTCCTCAGAAATAAAATAAAAAAAACAAGAACCCCATTTCGGAAAGAGCAACTCCTATGAACATTTTAAGTGGTAGAAAGGGCAGAAGGCAGAAACAGTTGTTAAAGGATCTTAAAGCGCATATTTGTGAAAATGAAAAATTACTAGCAGACCCCAAATTTTCACTTTTACAAGGGGTTAAAGGAGAAAATGCACCAAAGTATGTGTTCCCCATTTTCTCCCCATTCAGGAAACACCCCATATGTGCTTGTAACCTGCTGTATGGGCGCACAGCAGGGCTCTAGGGGCAAACTGCAAAATATGGATTTTGCTGGCCTGAATAAACAGACATGGATTTTAGGTGCCATGTCGCATGTTAAAAAATTCCTGAGGTCCCCAAAATTAAGAAGTTACCCCATTTTGGAAAGAACACCCCCGTACAAACATTTTAAGTGGTGGAAAGGGTACTTTTCAGCAAACAGGTAACTCACAGAAGGCAGAAACACATGTTAAAGGATTCCAAAGCACATATTTGTGAAAATGAAAATTACTAGCAGACCCCAAATTTTCACTTTCACAAGGGGATTAAAGGAGAAAATGCACCCCAGTATGTGTTCCCCATTTTCTCCCCTTTTTGAAAACACCCCATATGTGCTTGTAGCCTGTTGTATTGGCGCACAGCAGGCAAACTGCAAAATATGAATTTTGCTGACAGGCCTGAATTGGCAGACATGTATTTTAGGTGCCATGTCACATTAAATAAATTTCCTGTGGTCCCCAGAAATGAAAAACCCCATCAAGTGACCCCATTTCGGAAAGAAGACCCTCGTTCGAACATTTTAGGTGGTCGAAAGGGTACTTTTCAGCAAACCGGTGACTCACAGAAGGCAGAAATACTAGAGAAAGCATTTCAAAGCACACATTTGTAAAAATGAAAAATTACAAGCAGACCCCAATTTTTCACAGGGGTTAAAGGAGAAAATGCACCCCATCATATATTCCCCATTTTCTCCCCTTTTTGCAAACACCCCATATGTGCTTGTAGCCTTTTGTATTAGCGCACAGCAGGTCTCTAGAGGCAAAGTGCATGCAGAAAAAGTTGTGCAGAGCTGGAAAATTGTAAAAAAGGGACGGAGGGTGGTTTAGGGATCTAGAACTGCTGCAAATGGAAAAAAAAAATCACTGCAGCAGTTCCAGATGTTCTTCTTTTCTTCTTCTTTACAGGATCAGTTGAAGTCGCAGTGGTGGTGCACCACAAGTCCCAGCAAGCCAACCAGCAGCACAGAGGGGCACAGAACCTCTCTGCATGCAGTCACCAGCTAGAATGGCTGCATGCAGGGAAGTTCAGCCCTTTCCTGTGCAGCTGTAGCGCTGCTATTTGCTGGAATGTTGTTCCAGCCAATAGCAGCGCTGGCAGGGGACGCCAAACACTGGTGTCCCCTGCCTGACCCAGGGGGGACAGGTGCTGACAATTTCAACATGAATCACCTCTGTACAAACCCTGTTCCACCCCTCTGCAGCTTCCTGGATGAATTAAAAATCATCCGGAGCTGCGATTGGCCGGTCTGTAGTAATCGATGTTGCAGGGGGGCGGAAAAACCTCCCTTTACCCCTAGGGAAGATGGCTGCCTGCCGTCCTTGAGCAGCCATCGTAAACCGGTCACCGAGCGATTTCACTCAGGGACCGGGTGAATACCGCGCCGTAGCTGTACTGCGCTGGTATTTTGTGCCTAGTTAGTAGCGCCGTACAGCTACGTCGCTGGTAGCGAACGGGTTAATAATGATGAGTGACTACTAGAGGTGTTCCTTGGCAGTAATGTAAATAATGCCTTTTTTTCTGAAAAGGCAGTGTTTACATTAAAAAACTTGCAGAGACATGCTATAGACACCAGAACTACTACGTTTAGCTGTTGTGGTTCTGGTGACTACAGTTTCCCTTAATATAGAGGGAAAAAAAGAGAATCAGCACAAAAGTATCAAATAAAATGGCTGTATCATTTATTCTAAAAATTAAAAAAACACAACTTCTGACACAAATAAATATATAGTATTTTGCTGATTCTTTTTATTTACAATGTGCAGATAGTACTGTACTACTAACCCCTCCATCCACCCCTACATACAGGGTAATACAGCGCCACATACCTCTTACATCCAGTGATGTCTCTTTGATGTAGATGTTCTCTTTCCTCATCTTCTCCTTTCAGACCAGACCACCATTTTTCAGTCATTTCTCGTCTCTGCAGTTTGACAAACAAAATCTTAGTTTACTACTTTTCCATCATTCTCCCATCTTCTGGACAAATCATCCTACCACCCCCAATACTGTGTCGCTGTGCTGACCAATACTATACTGCAGAAACAGATAAACCCCCTGATAATAGTAGTACCATGCAGATAGTGCCCTTCATTAATTATTGGCACACAGTGCCCTAAAATAACTGTGCCCAGCAAATAGTGCCCCTGACACTAATAGTGTAAACATAACGTCCCCCAAAAATAATTGTGGTAAGCTGATGCTGTGCCAGGGTGCCCCCACAGTAATAGTGCTCCCAAAAGTCCCACCAATAGGAATAATTCTCTGCTAGAGCACACATGGTAGTAATAGTGCTCCTACAGTGCCCCCAACATGTCCTCACTGTGCCCCAGAAGTAATGATGCTCCCATAGTGCCCATACTAGTAATCATGTTCCCCATAGACACCCAGTAGTAATAAAGCCCATCACAATACCCCCCAGTAGTAATAATTCTCCTTGTAATGTGCCAGTGCAAAAAATACCCCCAGTTGAGCCATAGTGCCCCCATAATGTGCCAGTATAAAATACCCCTATCTAGTGCCCCCAGTAAATGCCCTTATAGTGCTTCTTTCCCTCTTCTTCCTAGTGCCCCCCATAATGTACCAGTATAAAATGCCCCATATATAGTGCCTCAGTAGATGCCCTCAGTGTCCCCCATAAGTATAAAATACCCCTTCTTAGTGACCCCCATAGATGAGCTCATAGTACTCCTCTCTCCCTTTCCCCATAGTGTTCCTCTCCCCCTTCCTCCATATAAAATACCCCTTCTTTGTGGCCCCCATAGATGCCCCCATAGTGCCACCCAATAATGTGCCAGTAAAAAGTGCCCCCAATAATGTGCCAGTAACAAGTGCCCCCATAGATGCTCCCACAATGCCAACCAATAATGTGCCAGTAAGATGTGCCCCATAGATGCCCCCCAATAATGTGCCAGTAACTAGTACCCCCATAGATGCCCCCCAATCATGTGCCAGTAACAGGTGCCCCCCAATCATGTGCCACTAAGTAGTACCATATAAAAAAAAATAAACACTAATACTTACCTCCATCAGGCTGGCAGCGATGCGATGCAGGCCTCTTCCGGCCTGTGTCCCGCTCTGTATGGCTCAGGCGGCGCGATTACGCCATCGCGCCGCCTGCTTTGGCCTTTGATAGGCTGCAGGCACTAGGCCTGCAGACTATCAGAGGAACGGGGAAGGGAGATGCCTCTCCCTCCCCTGCCCCGCTGCAGCACATCTATCTGTATCGCTGTCCTGAGGACAATGATACAGAAGACTATGGAGATGAGCGCTTCCACAATGGAAGCGATCATCTCCCTGTGCCCTGCCGCCGCCCCCCACTTGTCACCATCAGATTTTTTCCTTGCGACTTTTGCACATAATAGATTTCTGATATTGGATTAAATACTTGGATATTTTCGGATACTTTTTCTCCAATTTTTGCTGCTTATTGATTATATGTTTTTGCATGCGAATAATTGGCAACATCCGAATATATTGGGACCTTGATTACCATTGTGTTTCAGTGATTATAGACTATAGGTACTGTTTTAATTTGTTTGTGTATGTATTTGAATATAAATATATGTTTTAATATAACATTTAATATTATCCAATAAAGTACCACGGTTACCAGATATAGCGAGTGCCCAGCCCTTTCTTTTGAATAATCTCTTGATATTTGTAGGATTGAGAGAAGGTAAGTGTCTTGCTTAACAAGAATTCTGTTCATCGCCATATTCTAACCCCCCAAAACTTGTAGTTTTATTTGTACCATTTTGTGGTGTGTATGACCTTTTGATCTGTTTTTTTGGAGAAGGTGATTTTTTTTTTTTGTCATTATTTTCATTCACCATATGGGTTAAATACATTCAGATTTTAACCTTACGGGTGTTTTGGGACTATATGCCTATAATGTTTATTTTTTGTTTGTTTTTAATATGTAGATAGAGAGTGATTTGAATTTATATATATTTTATTAAACTTTTATACACATTAAATTTCCTTAGAGGACTTGGACATGTGATCATTTGATCGCTTCTCCACTATACTGCAATGAATTACCATTGCAGTCTATGGGGGTGCAGTGCTCCATGTTTAACCCCTCAGATGCTGCGGTCAACTGCAACCATGGCATCTGAGTGGTTAAATGTCCAGGTGTCTGCAGTGTGAAACAGAAACCCAGCAGCTATGGTTTTTGCTCAGCTTCTGACCGAGCACCATCGGTCAATTAGGCCTGAAAGTACTGCTAACTGGGGAGCAAAAGATGTAGTATATAGATATACAGTATACAATATATAGATATGAGTGAGATAGATACCGTATTTTTCGCTTTCTAAGATGCACCTGATGATAAGACGCATCTAGGTTTTTGGGGAGGAAAATAAGAAAAAAATATTTTGAACCAAAAGGTGTGCTAAAAAATGTAATAAAATATAAGAAAAATATTTCACACTATTATGGGGGATCTATTGCTTACACACTCTTATAGAGGGAATCTGGGAATGACACTCTGTTATGGGGGGGATCTGTGGATGACGCACTGTTAGGCTCCTTGCAGACGAGCGTGTCCAGATTAGGTCCGGATGCGTCCCGGTGCATTGCGGCAAACCTGCGCGAGTAGGAATGCAATTGCAGTCAGTTTTGACTGCGATTGCGTTCCGATGTTCAGTTTTTATCGCGCGGGTGCAATGTGTTTTGCACGCGCGTGATAAAAAACTGAATGTGGTACCCAGACCCGAACTTCTTCACAGAAGTTCAGGTTTGGGTTAGTTGTAGTGTAGATTGTATTATTTTCCCTTATAACATGGTTATAAGGGAAAATAATAGCATTCTGAATACAGAATGCATAGTACAATAGGGCTGGAGGGGTTAAAAAAAATAATAATAATAATTTAACTCACCTTAATCCACTTGTTCGCGCAGCCGGCATCTCTTCTGTCTTGTTCTGTGAGGAATAGGACCTTTGATGACGTCACTACGCTTATCACATGGTCCGTGTGGCGAAATATGTAAGGAGGGGTGGTATAGAGTGATACGTTTTAACCACCTCCGGAACGCTGTACGCACAGACGCGTCCTGGAGGTGGTTGATTCATTCCGAGTGAACGCGCCAGCGCGTCCTCTCGCGAGACGCGAGATTTCCTGTGAACGCGCGCACACAGGCGCGCGCGTTCACAGGATCGGAAGGTAAGCGAGTGGATCTCCAGCCTGCCAGCGGCGATCGTTCGCTGGCAGGCTGGAGATGTGATTTTTTTAACCCCTAACAGGTATATTAGACGCTGTTATGATAACAGCGTCTAATATACCTGGTCCTCTGGTGGTCCCCTTTGTTTGGATCGACCACCAGAGGACACAGGCAGCTCAGTAATATGTTGCACCAAGCACCACTACACTACACCCCCCCCCTGTCACTTATTAACCCCTTATTCACCCTTGATCACCCCTGATCACCCTATATAGACTCCCTGATCACCCCCCCTGTCATTGATCACCCCCCTGTCATTGATAACCCCCTGTATGGCTCCATTCAGAGGTCCGTATGAATTTTACGGATCCACTGATAGATGGATCGGATCCGCAAAACACATACGGACGTCTGAATGGAGCCTTACAGGGGAGTGATCAATGACGGAGGTGATCACCCCATATAGACTCCCTGATCACCCCCCTGTCATTGATCACCCCCCTGTCATTGATCACCCCCCTGTAAGGCTCCATTCAGATGTCCGTATGTGTTTTGCGGATCCGATCCATGTATCAGTGGATCCGTAAAATTCATACGGACATCTGAATGCAGCCTTACAGGGGGGTGATCAATGACAGGGGGGTGATCAATGACAGGGGGGTGAACAGGGAGTCTATATGGGGTGATCACCTCCGTCATTGATCACTCCCCTGTAAGGCTCCATTCAGACGTCCGTATGCGTTTTGCGGATCCGATCCATCTATCAGTGGATCCGTAAACGCATACGGACGTCTGAATGGAGCCTTACAGGGGCATGATCAATGACTGTGGTTATCACCCCATATAGACTCCCTGATCACCCCCCTGTCATTGATCACCCCCCTGTAAAGCTCCATTCAGATGTCCGTATGATTTTTACGGATCCACTGATACATGGATCGGATCCGCAAAACACATACGGACATCTGAATGGAGCCTTATAGGGGGGTGATCAATGACAGGGGGGTGATCACCCCATATAGACTCCCTGATCACCCCCCTGTCATTGATCACCCCCCTGTAAGGCTCCATTCAGACATTTTTTTGGCCCAAGTTAGCGGAATTTCTTTTTTTTTTCTTACAAAGTCTCATATTCCACTAACTTGTGTCAAAAAATAAAATCTCACATGAACTCACCATACCCCTCACGGAATCCAAATGCGTAAAAATGTTTAGACATTTATATTCCAGACTTCTTCTCACGCTTTAGGGCCCCTGGAATGCCAGGGCAGTATAAATACCCCACATGTGACCCCATTTCGGAAAGAAGACACCCCAAGGTATTCCGTGAGGGGCATATTGAGTCCATGAAAGATTGAAATTTTTGTCCCAAGTTAGCGGAAAGGGAGACTTTGAGAAAAAAAATAAAAAATTCCGCTAACTTGTGCCAAAAAAAAAAAATTTCTATGAACTCGCCATGCCCCTCATTGAATACCTTGGGGTGTCTTCTTTCCAAAATGGGGTCACATGTGGGGTATTTATACTGCCCTGGCATTCTAGGGGCCCTAAAGCGTGAGAAGAAGTCTAAGATCCAAATGTCTAAAAATGCCCTCATAAAATGAATGTGGGCCCCTTTGCGCATCTAGGCTGCAAAAAAGTGTCACACATGTGGTATCGCCGTACTCAGGAGAAGTTGGGCAATGTGTTTTGGGGTGTCATTTTACATATACCCATGCTGGGTGAGATAAATAGCTTGGTCAAATGCCAACTTTGTATAAAAAATGGGAAAAGTTGTCTTTTGCCGAGATATTTCTCTCACCCAGCATGAGTATATGTAAAAAGACACCCCAAAACACATTGCCCAACTTCTCCTGAATACGGCGATACCACATGTGTGACACTTTTTTGCAGCCTAGGTGGGCAAAGGGGCCCACATTCCAAAGAGCACCTTTAGGATTTCACAGGTCATTTACCTACTTACCACACATTAGGGCCCCTGGAAAATGCCAGGGCAGTATAACTACCCCACAAGTGACCCCATTTTGGAAAGAAGACACCCCAAGGTATTCCGTGAGGGGCATGGCGAGTTCCTAGAATTTTTTATTTTTTGTCACAAGTTAGTGGAAAATGATGATTTTTTTTCTTTCTTTTTTTCTTACAAAGTCTCATATTCCACTAACTTGTGACAAAAAATAAAAACTTCCATGAACTCACTATGCCCATCACGAAATACCTTGGGGTGTCTTCTTTCCAAAATGGGGTCACTTGTGGGGTAGTTATACTGCCCTGGCATTCTAGGGGCCCAAATGTGTGGTAAGAAGTTTGAAATCAAAATGTGTAAAAAATGCCCGGTGAAATCCGAAAGGTGCTCTTTGGAATGTGGGCCCCTTTGCCCACCTAGGCTGCAAAAAAGTGTCACACATGTGGTATCTCCGTACTCAGGAGAAATTGGGGAATGTGTTTTGGGGTGTCATTTTACATATACCCATGCTGGGTGAGAGAAATATCTTGGCAAAAGACAACTTTTCCCATTTTTTTATACAAAGTTGGCATTTGACCAAGATATTTATCTCACCCAGCATGGGTATATGTAAAATGACACCCCAAAACACATTCCCCAACTTCTCCTGAGTACGGAGATACCACATGTGTGACACTTTTTTGCAGCCTAGGTGGGCAAAGGGGCCCACATTCCAAAGAGCACCTTTCGGATTTCACCGGCCATTTTTTACAGAATTTGATTTCAAACTCCTTACCACACATTTGGGCCCCTAGAATGCCAGGGCAGTATAACTACCCCACAAGTGACCCCATTTTGGAAAGAAGACACCCCAAGGTATTCGCTGATGGGCATAGTGAGTTCATAGAAGTTTTTATTTTTTGTCACAAGTTAGTGGAATATGAGACTTTGTAAGAAAAAAAAAATAAAAAAAATCATCATTTTCCGCTAACTTGTGACAAAAAATAAAAAGTTCTATGAACTCACTATGCCCATCAGCGAATACCTTAGGGTGTCTACTTTCCGAAATGGGGTCATTTGTGGGGTGTTTGTACTGTCTGGGCATTGTAGAACCTCAGGAAACATGACAGGTGCTCAGAAAGTCAGAGCTGCTTCAAAAAGCGGAAATTCACATTTTTGTACCATAGTTTGTAAACGCTATAACTTTTACCCAAACCATATTTTTTTTACCCAAACATTTTTTTTTATCAAAGACATGTAGAACAATAAATTTAGAGCAAAATTTATATATGGATCTCGTTTTTTTTTCAAAATTTTACAACTGAAAGTGAAAAATGTCATTTTTTTGCAAAAAAATCGTTAAATTTCGATTAATAACAAAAAAAGTAAAAATGTCAGCAGCAATGAAATACCACCAAATGAAAGCTCTATTAGTGAGAAGAAAAGGAGGTAAAATTCATTTGGGTGGTAAGTTGCATGACCGAGCAATAAACAGTGAAAGTAGTGTAGGTCAGAAGTGTAAAAAGTGGCCTGGTCTTTCAGGGTGTTTAAGCCATAGGGGCTGAGGTGGTTAAACAGTGTCTAGTTGCAGGGAGGAATTGTCAATAGCACGCTGTAGCAGCAGCGAAGCATACAAGGAGAGTGTTAGAGTGAGGGAAATAGGTATTCACAGCGTCAACTGAGACCTCTATGAATAGTAATAGAGGACTTAGCGCAGCCTGAGTAGAGAGAGAGAGGAGGGAGACAGTAGAGAGAGAGACTAGCGATTTAGAGGTAGCCCTGCGGTAGAGACAAGTAGCTACAACAAATATAAGAACAGCAACATTGTTAACTGTATGGTCACCTTGATTACAGGGGTCAGATAGTAGAGATTCTCAGCAGGAGTGACACCTCCACTAGTGCTCCGCATGTGACTACATGATAATAATCAGCACAACAACTGCCAGTGTGAATACCATCCTATATAAAAAAGGTGGGATGAGATACACCAATTAAGGGACCCCGATAAAACAATTGTGAATGCAATCACACTACTCCGGAATAATCCCATATGACACTAGACACTGACAATTTTAAATGATTTTTCTTCTTTAGAGTGTGTGTTTAAAATAAACTTTTTAACAATTAATCAATAAAGATATAATTTTAACATTAGTTAGGGACCCCTACAGGGATTCTAGGTCTCAAAGACCATTGTTGCATTAATATAAATATCCCGAGGGTCTCTAAAAGGGACTTTGATCAATAAATTAGTTCTTCAGATGCTTCAAATTGCCCAAAAAGTAGTTTTTATCATATGCTAATGAGCCGTCGCAAGTGCCCAGGGGCGGAGAGTTTCAGTTTTTGAGTTATCAGTTTATCAGTTATTGCAAAATCACTTTTAAAAATTACCAGTAAGTAACCCTAAAATGACAATGAATGAGGGCTGGCACTGTCATTATAATCTGATAAACAGGGATTGTAATATGGGAAATTAATATCCTATTAAAAAAAAATCGAATCTTTTAGATAATGTTATAGATAGCTCTCATTCATTCTTTATGTCTTATCCTTTATTAATTGCCATATAGCACAGTTATTTCAGGCATTTATGGAATGCAGTGACCTTGAGCCAACCTTTTTGTTAGGGTACTTTCACACTAGCGTTATTCTTTTTCGGTATTGAGTTCCATCACAGGGGCTCAATACCGGAAAAAAACTGATCAGTTTTATCCTAATGCATTCTGAATGGAGAGCGTTCCGTTCAGGATGCATCAGTTCAGTCCCTCTTACGTTTTTTGGCCGGAGAAAATACAGCAGAATGCTGTATTTTTCTCTCTGGCCAAAAATCCTTAATTAATTTCCATTGAAATGTATTAGTGCCGGATTCGGCATTAAAATTTCTGCGGTGACGGATCCGTTCTTAAGGTCCGCGCATGCGCAGAGCTTTAAATCTGTGAAAAAAATTAATACCGGAACCGTTTTTCGGGATGACACCGGAAAGACGGATTCGGTATTTCAATGCATTTGTCAGACGGATCCGCATCTACCGCTCCTCCAAAGGTTTCACACTCGACTCTCCCAGCTTCCACAGGGCCGCAATCACGATGTCAGGATCGAGCGTGCTATCGACGGAACTGCCTGCCGGAATCGTCTGCCGCAAGTGTGAAAGTACCCTTAGATCTGATGTCACATTTGAAATTACTTGGAATACCGATGGAGAGCAGGGTGGAGCATGCGTGCGGACGCACGTAGGTGACGTGCGCACCACCCTCTCGACCCGGCTATGGATCGCAGCTCGTAGCCAGACGCGCAGAGCGCCGCTCACCGCCTAAGCCGTCACCTGCTCGATAGCACGCTCGATCCTGACATCGTGATTGCGGCCCTGTGGAAGCTGGGAGAGTCGAGTGTGAAACCTTTGGAGGAGCGGTGTGTGGGTTTCCCCCTCTCCCCCGGCCGCGAATGTATTGGCAAATGTGTTGGCGTCGGATAAAGACGCGCAGCTGAGTTCCGGAGTCGAGCCCTAACTGCAGAGTGGGACAGGATGGCAGTGGAGCTGTTAATAGAAGGGAATATGAACGGGGGATCCCAATAAAAGGAGAAGCGGTTTCGGGAGAATAGCGGTAAGCCAAGCCTTTAATGTATGAGAGGAGATTATAAACGTGGTCACTGGGAAGCAGGACTCAACTGTTTTTTCTTTTTTTCTGCTAATAAGGCCGATTCTCTGAAGTGAAGCGGTGGGGAAAAAGGACTGATACTAACAAATATGAACTTTGTACTTCACTAATCGTGGACAAGAGATTACAATAATTTTAACACATTAATCTGAAGGCCTATTAAGTAAAAGCCACAAGTAGCATTGTTGGGACATGCAAGGTATTGATCCGAGGGCTGACCACGCTCTCTGGCAGGCTTACCGTGATAATCTGCTATATGTACTAATAGTACTAACGTACAGACTCTGCGGGTCGCAGCGCCGAACTTGTGGGAACGGGATTTGGACTCCAGTCAGACATCTGAACCCTATACCCTACTAATTGGGACTATAACCTCTCTAATCTACTAATCTGAAGGATTATCAAGTAAAGTCACAAGTAGTACTGCTGCGACGCGTAATGTATTGATCTGAGGGCCGACCGCGCTCCCAGGGCAGACTCACCGTAATTATCTCCTATAAGTATAAGTACAAAAGGTACTAACGTACTGACTTTGTAGGTTGCGGCACCGAATTTGTGGGTTACATTAAAAACATTATAACCTGGAGTAATTCACAAAGATATAGGACTTTAATTGCAGCATTGGATAAAAGGTTGGACTGCTGTAGTGTGTTTCAAATAGTTGAGGCAAAAACTTTAACGCTACAGCAGCCCAACAAGGTACCTATCATGGAATTAATCTTCAAAGCATGGAAGGAAGCCAGAGAATGATGGACTAAAGATAGATTTCATATGGATACCCTATTATGGGACAATTTCCATCTGACTGAGTTAAACACCATTGAACAGAAAATCTGGCGTAAATACAGGATTTTCAAACTGGGCCAGGTATGGAAAAATGGGGACATAATCCCATATCAAGAGTTAAAAAAAGAATATGGTTTGGGAAATAAAGACATGGTTATATTACTTACAACTGAAACATGCTTTGCGAACAGGGGTAGGAAAGGGGATACAGATTACGGCTTACCCTCACCCACTAACAAACATCACCAGATTAACATCAGGGAAGAAACTGATATCTAAAATATATGAGAGTCTGCTATATCAAAAAACAAAAAATAAAGCAGTTAAATGTCTAATGGATAAATGGTCTGAGGTCCTACCATCACAAAATCAGGAATTATGGGAAATGGTCATTCGGGCAAAAAACAAGGTCTCAAAGAATTTTTCCTATAGAATTACTCAATTTAACATACTATATCGCTTATAATATTCTCCCAAACGGTTAATGAAATATTATAAATCTAAAGAATTTTGCTGTCCAAAATGTGGAGAGAAAGGAGTAGATGATGTTCATATACTTTGGACGTGCACTGTAATCCAAGACTACTGGGGGAAGGTGAACATGCGAATAGAGGAGTATCATTCCTTCAAAGTCCCCAGAAATTTTGAGATATGTATTCTTGGAGCTACGGATAAAATAGGTAATTTCCAACAGCAAGATATAGCAGCCAAATTATTATTCCAAGCTAGGAAAAATATCATTCGACTTTGGGGAGATAGAGCGGCACCCACGGTTGCGAACTGGGTGAACTCCACTAGTGTGTGTCACTTGCTATAGAAGTGTCACTTGCTATAGAAGAATTCCATCTAATTTCCCACGAGAAAAAACTTTGTTTTGCCCAAATATGGCATAAATGGCTGAGATAAGAAATGGTCGGGGAAGGGGAGGCGGGAGAGGGGAAGAATTTTTAATTTTTTTTTTTATTTTTCTTTTTCCAGGGGAAGGGGAGAGACAAGCAAGAATGACTGGGAGGGAAAATAAGATATAAACATATTGAACATTTTATATGGAATAATACATTTGTATATGGATGTATGGGGTGGGGGGGGGGAAAGAAAAGAGAGAAAGAAAAGAAGGGAAAATAAGGAAATTATTGTGCTATGTAAACCTATGTAATTTTATAACCTTAATAAAGAAATGTTAAAAAAAAAAAAAAAAAAAAATGACTTGGAATACCTAGGATGACACAGAGATTAGTGTGTGAAGTGCATGTGCATAAATCGCAATCATTGCTAATATTCAATATAGTGACAACCTATAGCCAATATCGAGAAACTGTATCAACAGTGGCTCCACAAGAAACAAGCACAAATGGAAGCTTAAAAGGGTTATCTCACTTCAGCAAATGGTATTTATTATGTAGAAAACGTTAATATGAGGCACTTACTAATGTATTTTGATTAGAGATGAGCGAATCGAAGTTGATGAAGTGAAATTCAATCCGAATTTCAGGTAATATTTGATTCGTCCCAAAGTCTACTTTTCTTGCGCTTTGTGGTAACGAATCGTATTTTTTCTAACATGGCTGCTGTACATATTAGAAAGAGGCAGTAAGAAGACCGGGAACAAGGGAACACCCATAATGCCATAAAGACAGCCAATCAACAGCTATCCAGCCCCTGTGATGTCACAGCCCTAGAAAAAGCCTCCTCATGCCCGGTCTCCGACATTTTCCAGTGAACTTAGTGCAGGGAGAGATGTTACAGGCACTAGAGACAGTGATTTGGGAGACAATTTATTCTCAAAATATTACTATTGAACAGTTCAGGGACAGCTAAGTGATAGTGTAGGGATATAATAGGGAGGCATTATGCACACTATAGGGAAGAGAGCAGGGACCAATTGAACAGTGTAAAGCCTGGCTAATAGGAGCTATTCTATTAAACCTTGCTGCACTAATTGGGGTTAAAAAGCATTCTAATGCTACTTATTTTAGGTTGTTTGTATTCTTTTATACATAAGTAACTCAATTAATCCTTGATTCTATTATTATGGTGAAACCGCAGTCTGATACTACAGACTTGGGGGGGGATCATGTTTTTTTTATATATAATTCAATCCATTAGTCCTTGATTGTGTAATTGGGGTAAAATTGGGACAATACTACAGATTTTAGGGTGTTCGTGTTCTTTTATATATAATTTAATCCGTTAATCCTTGGTTGTCTAATTGAGGTAAAATTGTAGCTTAATTATACAGATTTTGGGGTGTTTTTTAAAATATAAAAGTACATCCATTCATCCTTGTGTAATAAACAGTCATGTAATGTCTCTAAGTTTCATTATCCTGGTAAGCTATGTTAAAATTTAATGTAAAATGCCTGCAGTATTTGTTTGATCAGTAGATGGCAGTATAGGACCAATTTGCATTGGAGGTTACCATAGAGAAAGTGTATTAATGTGATACTGGTCCTTTAAGGCAGCAGCTAAGTGTTGAAGTGACACGCCCCTTATGATGTCACCCTGTCTCAGTGTGAGTAGGAAGAAGGAGGAAGAGGGACTGGAACTGCAGCTGCCGCCATATTGGCAAGATAGAAAACAAGTTCTGTGTTGTGTAAGACGTGTGTGGATATACTAAAGGACATTCCTGTACAGCCAAGCTGTGTGAACTTCGGTCTAGAGACGGATGGAGTACAAAGAAACCGTGCATTTAGTGAAGCCAAGTTAAAAGGACTGTGTGCAGCAACTAACCTGTGGAGCCGACATTGGGCTGAGTAGATTGCCCCTGTAACGGACCGTTTCAGCAGACAAGGGGTTAAAATCCGTTTAGGCGATATGCCCCTTTCTGAGAGACAGGCACAGCTACTGCAGAACACCAACTCCCGAACTGGATACAAAATAGCACTCCAAACTGGAACCTCACGAATAGCTGCTAGCAGACGAACAGGAATCAGCTTACACTCCTGGCAATCAGTCTCTAACAGCATACAGCGGATCCCCCCAATAACGAGACAAAGCTCCGTGTTGAGGGTCAAGCAGTGGTCTGAGGTGCTGGCACACCCAGCCTGGTTTTTATTACAGTTTGCAATTACAGGTCCGCCCACAGGGAGGTATAAAACAACCAAGCCCATCTGGTTTACACACCCCTAGGGGACCAGAATGAAGACTTGTGACATAGGACATATATGCAGCACTGTAGGATACACAGAGACAATACATCCCCACAATGCATCATGGTTTCCTCCTCTCTGCCCTGGAGACACCCGAGGCGTAATCCAATTATCTCTCAAGACAAAGAGAAATCACCAATACACATGTGCAGACAACAGGACAGACATCACCCTTTAAACACACAATGGGACAATGGCACAATAGAAACACACCCAGCATTTTCCTCCCAAGCTGACAAGTTACTTATTATAAATTGTTACAACTTTGTGAGTTTACATTGGCCATACATATAACTTACATCAATTTAAACAGTATAACTTGGGGACAAACCTATCCAAAATTCACTTGAATAGGTTCAGGGGTTTAAAAGTTAGTATATGGCCCATAATCCTGGGGCAAGAGGCCAGCAGCCAGGCCTCTCCAAAACCCAGTGGCGAGGTTGGTTTCGCCACACATCTCCCCCCCCAGGGAAGACTAACCAGATACCTGACCTCACGCCGGTCGGTACCTGAGTTAGTCTGGCAGCCCACCCACAACCCAATACTGGACCTGTTGCATTTGGTAGCCTGTCTCTGTCCAGTGAGTCCACCAAGGTTATGTTGGAAGCTGGTACTCCCGGTCTCTGTGTTGCTCCCTGGCTTAGAGTCTGGTTGTTGGAGGGGGAGACCGACTGTCTCTACCCCCTGTGCTGTAGGTGCAGAGACCACGGTCCCATCTGCACTGTTGTGGGGGTTACTGTCTCCCCCTGGTGCATTAAGCTGCTGCTGGGGAGAGGGGGTAACGAGCTCCTCTCCCATACATACTTCCAGCCGCTGGGGAGGGCGACCGACCGTCTCCGCTCCCAATACAGTGTCCTGCTGCTGGGGAAAGGAGACTGGGCTCTCTATTCCCTGCTGGACACTCTGCCGCTGGGGAATGGAGACTGGGCTCCCAATTCCCAAAAAATCACTCTGCTGCTGGGGGGCAGGGACAACTACCTCTGCCCCCTGTAACTCAGCCTGCCGCTGGGGAGGGAGGACGCTGCTCTCCTCTCCCTGCACTTCACACTGCCGCTGGGGAATGGAGACTGGGCTCCCAATTCCCTGCTGGATACTCTGCCGCTGGGGAGAGGAGACTGAGCTCTCTCTGTCCCGCAACTGTAACTTCCGGTGGAGGTCCACCCAACGTGGCAGCTGACTGTCACCTTCTGCCCGGTATAGTAGGGTTTTGAACACTAGACTCCTCACGAACTTCACGTATTTCTCAGCTGGATTGGGTCCGAAGAAGTTCAGCCGCAACCACATCATACGGTCAAATTCCTCCACAGAGTATCTGTACTCCACTGCTGGTTCCATCCTGGTGCTTTTAGGGTCGCTGTACTGAGACATGCGTTGCCCTTAAGTTGTAAAATCCAAAGATATGGTGTCTCCTGTAGCTGTCCTTCTGACTGTAGGAACGATCCCGCTGCTTGCCACCAATGTAACGGACCGTTTCAGCAGACAAGGGATTAAAATCTGTTTAGGCGATATGCCCCTTTCTGAGAGACAGGCACAGCTACTGCAGAACACCAACTCTCGAACTGGATACAAAATAGCACTCCAAACTGGAACCTCACGAATAGCTGCTAGCAGACGAACAGGAATCAGCTTACACTCCTGGCAATCAGTCTCTAACAGCATACAGCGGATCCCCCCAATAACGAGACAAAGCTCCGTGTTGAGGGTCAAGCAGTGGTCTGAGGTGCTGGCACACCCAGCCTGTTTTTTTTTACAGTTGTTTGCAATTACAGGTCCGCCCACAGGGAGGTATAAAACAACCAAGCCCATCTGGTGTACACGCCCCTAGGGGACCAGAATGAAGACTTGTGACATAGGACAGATATGCAGCACTGTAGGATACACAGAGACAATACATCCCCACAATGCATCATGGTTTCCTCCTCTCTGCCCTGGAGACACCCGAGGCGTAATCCAATTATCTCTCAAGACAAAGAGAAATCACCAATACACATGTGCAGACAACAGGACAGACATCACCCTTTAAACACACAATGGGACAATGGCACAATAGAAACACACCCAGCATTTTCCTCCCAAGCTGACAAGTTACTTATTATAAATTGTTACAACTTTGTGAGTTTACATTGGCCATACATATAACTTACATCAATTTAAACAGTATAACTTGGGGACAAACCTATCCAAAATTCACTTGAATAGGTTCAGGGGTTTAAAAGTTAGTATATGGCCCATAATCCTGGGGCAAGAGGCCAGCAGCCAGGCCTCTCCAAAACCCAGTGGTGAGGTTGGTTTCGCCACAGCCCCAAACAGTAAAGAGACCCACAGTGCTGTCGAGGTACCGGACAGTAACTGTAATAATCCTGGATTATAGTCAACTGGTTTTCCGACCTGCTGAGGAGGACATCTTTGTTGCGGATCCTGCGCTGATTAAAGAAAAGGACGACATCGGGCCCCACTGTGCGCTTCCACAAACTGTAAGCGGTCCACTTGGACCACTGGGATAAGGGGGGTGCGCACTCGCTTGAAAGTTAGGGTCAGTTAGGGATAGTTTCTGGGACTATTCTTTCTTAGTGTCCGCACTGCAAATACGGACACAGCAAAGGTGAAAATTGTTGCAGTGTTTAACTTGTATTGTTTATACTGTTTTGAATATTTTGCTTGTCTTTACCTTTGTAACTGCATTGTTAACCTGCTTTTATTAATTTATAGTAAATGCAATTTTATTAATCTTGACTTCTGCGTACGCACTCTTTTCTGGTTGCGGAGTCAAACCACCTGCCTTGGTCTCGGTTCACAAATTGGCGTAGTCGGCAGGATCCGCCTACCAGAATGGACGGCGACGCACCCGTTAGGAGGGATGGTGCTGGAGGAAGAATGCCAGCAGGGGCTGTAATGAGTCAGTTAGCAAAGTTTGATAGCAATAATATGTCTGTGAGTGTGTGGGCAGAGCAGATACGAATGGTACAGCGCATGTACCAGACCGCACCAGACCGCACCAGAAGTACTAGTAGAGCTACCATATTGACGTTACAAGGAGATGCTAAGACTACAGTGATATTGCGGCCATTTGAACAAAGACAGACATTTGAGCAAGTTGTCCAGATTCTAGAAACTATGGAGAAAACGCATTGCTGGGGTCCCTGCAGGCACGGTTCTTCCAGAGGGTACAAAAGGAGAATGAAACTCTCCCTCAGTATGCAAATTCCCTACAAGAATTGCTCCGAGATATTCAAGGGAAGGAAAGAGGGGGCTCACCAGCCTTCTGTAACCCTGATCGGACACTCCGTGACCAGTTTATTCTGGGGATCCGTGATGGCAGTTTGACTGTTGTTATGCAGGACTTTATACGACGGGAGACTGATGCTAAATTTCATGACGTACAGGTAGAGGCCATCTCACGTGCCAATAGTATGGTTCAGAAGCCCCAGACTGCAGTTAGAGTTACATTGTCGCAGGGGGCTAGCTCTGGCCCAGAAACAGTGGAAAAAGGGACAGTTAAAGAGATACTTACAGTAATGCAGAAATTGCAAGAGCAAATGGAACACCTACAAACCAATTGTAATGAGAATTCTATGAGAATTGCAGGCCTCCAGAAAACTAGAGACGAAGGGGTGGGCCGTTCACACCAAGAAGGTCAGAATCACCCACAACCCCGCTGGAGGGATGTGGATAGGACCTACCGAAGGGGTCCCAATAATGTAGTACAACTCTCAGGAGAGACCGATGGGGCTTACCGAAGGGGCCCAAACCGATGGCCAGAGTGACGCGAAATACGCTGCTGGGAGTGTGGACGCGTGGGCCATATTGCTGCTAGATGTCCAGAGCAGCGACAAGCTTATGAGACACCGCCGTTAATCTGAAATCCCCTGCTGCAGTAGGGCGGGCAGTAGGGGAAACTGAGAAGGAGACTATGAGGGGAGAATGCCCTGAAGAGGACCTGATCGCTGCAAGTCCCATCATACAGATGGAATTGGAAGGTATTCTGGTTACCGGGATGATTGACACGGGTTCCCAAGTAACAACCCTGAGTAGAGACTGTTACGAACGGTACTTTCAGCAACATGTGAAAAATGATCCCCATACATTCATACGAGTGGTTGCAGCTAATCAGTTACCAGTACCGGTGGTGGGAGTGGCCTGGATGAATGTCAGAATATGTGGCCAAGATCTAGGCAAGAAAGGCATTGTGGTGGTACAGGAGTCACATGAAGTAAAGGGCCCTGTCATTTTGGGGATGAATGTGTTAAAATAATTGGATCAGATTCTCTTTGAAAAGAAAGGTCACGGTTATTGGAGAGAAACCACTAGCCATCGGCCTACTCAAACGGCCTTCCAGCGGCTGGTCCGAACATGTGGCTTACAGAAAAGTTCAGATGCACAGTGTCCTCTTGCTCGAATTTCGGTCCTCCCAATTACGTTGCCACCCAGACGGGAGATGATAGTGTCCATGCCTGTAGGCACCTGTAGGAAACTAGAGGGCATAGCTGTGTTGATAGAACCACTGCCAACAGCCGGAAGAAGTGTTAATCCGCTAGTAGCCCGTTCCTTGGCAGTAGTCCGCAATGGGAGAGTACCCCTCCGATGTGTGAACACCCAGGATCAGAGTGTAGACCTAGCCCCAGGAAGGCTGCTGGCTAACCTCTATGTGACTCCGGAGGTAGTGAGGAAAGCGACCCTGATGCAGTTGAGGCCGGCTGAACGAGGTGAATGGACCGTAACCGTGTCTATGGGGGAAGGCGAGAACCCCACCCCTAAATGGAATGGCGGTGCAATTCGAGAACAGATGAAGATGGAGACTTCTTCGTGTTCTCTGGAACAGATCCGGAAGGTAGATAAACTGTTATGGGAAAACCGCACAACCTTTGCACGTCATGCTGAAGATTTTGGATGTACAACAGGGATCTATCATGAGATTCCCACAGGAGACACCCCTCCAATCAGAGAGCGCTACCGACAAATTCCTCCACAGATGTATCAGGAGATGAAAGAACTGTTGACCCAGATGCTGCAGAGTGGGATCATTCAAGAAAGCCAAAATCCCTGGGCAGCTCCAGTGGTACTAGTAAGGAAGAAAGATGGGTCCATTCGGTTTTGCGTAGACTATCGAAAGTTGAACACCTGCACCGTATGAGATTCCTACCCCTTAGCTCGGATTGAGGAGTCCCTTTCGGCACTAGCTAAGAAGACAGGTTGGCATTAGCAGGAGGTGCTCAAACCCACATGCAGTTGTGCATATATATAGGGGAGCAAATCCTGCAGTTGTGGCCCGTTGCTAATGGCAATCCCCAGCAAAATGCATACAGTGGAGGATGCCCGCAGCGAACCACAAGTACCACAATAGACATCCTAAACAAGGTAACAAGTGCGGATGTCATAATTAATATAACAAAACAATAACAAATACAGGTGCACTCTGCACTAAACTAAACCCTCAAACTGATTTTAAAATTGAGAGATTAGTCAACCTGTCCTACGGTGTAGAACATGTCTAAGCCCGGACACCACGCCAAGGTTTCTCAAGTAGCCCGAGACTTCTCCTCGCTAGATCTGGCTAGTGGGTATTGGCAGGTGCCAATGGCCGAGAAAGATAAGGAAAAGACAGCCTTTATCTTTCCCATGGGACTATACGAATTTAACCGGATGCCCTTTGGGTTGACAAATGCACCTGGAACGTTTCAACGATTGATGGAGAAAGGTCTTGGTGACTTCAACTTTGAGTTCACTCTCATCTACTTGGATGACATTATAGTGTACTCTGCAACCTTTGAGGACCATCTCCACCAGTTGGGACAAGTATTTCAACGATTGCAGGAACATGGGCTCAAACTGAAACCCAGTAAATGTCGGTTGTTCCAATCTGAAATTGATTACTTGGGTCATTGTGCATTAGGAGAAGGGGTAAGACCGTCAAGGGACAAGATAGCGGCTGTTCAAGATTGGCCGATACCGACTACCCTGCGAGAGGTGAGAGCGTTCCTGGGAGTAGCCGGCTACTATCGACGGTTTATTAAGGACTTTGCTAGGGTAGCAGCACCACTTAATGCTCTCCTACGAGGCACCTCCGGGGGTCCAAAGAACCGGTCCATGAAATGGGGCCCTGAACAAGAACACGCCTTCCAGGCATTGAAGGATGCTCTTACAACGGCCCCAATCCTGGCGTATGCTGATTACCACTTGCCCTTCCAGCTATATACGGATGCAAGCCTGTATGGTCTCGGAGCAGTGCTCTCTCAGTTCCAGGATGGCCAAGAGCGTGTCATAGCGTATGCCAGCCGATCTTTGCGAGATTCTGAAAGAAACCCTGACAATTATAGTTCATTTAAGTTAGAACTGTTGGCACTGGTATGGGCCATGACTGAGAAATTCTCTGAGTATTTTACCGGAGCTGAAGTCTTAGTACTGACTGACAACAACCCATTAGCTCACCTAGAGAATGCCAAGCTCGGGGCTTTGGAGCAGAGGTGGATAGCCCGAATGTCTAAGTTCAATTACCGCATTAAGTATCGGTCCAAGACAGAGAACCAAAATGCCGATGGACTCTCTAGGGTAACTACACAGGCCCCCAGCGGAGACGTGGATCATGAGTTAGAGCATGTGGAGGTGCCTGACTTCAGCAGATTTTCACAAGCCTTGGTCATTGCTATGCAGTGTGCAGTGGAAGGGACCGAAACGGCTCCTTTCTTTGGCCCCTCACGACAGGAATGGGTGCAAATACAGCAGGCCCATGAGGGGCTGGCGAAAATGATCAAGTGTGTTGAGAAAGGCAAGAAGCCCTGTAAAGAGGAAAGAGAACGATTGACACGTGAAATGCTATCAGTCCTGAGTCAGTGGGAAAAGTTAGAGATGAAAAATGGAGTGTTATGCCGAAAAGTATATCTACCTTCTGAAATCGGCGTTCGTTACCAAATCAGAGTGCCTAGTGAACTGGCTCAATCATTGGCTCTTGAGGCTCATAATAAGAATGGACATTTTGGTCATGTGAAGACCTTTCGTTGGCTACAGCGACTGTAACAGTACAGCCTGGATCGCAGCGGCTCCCTGTGACTCCGCCCACTTACCTCCGGGCCTTAAATAGAAGACAGGTGCTAAGCAGGGTGTTCCACTAATGGAGTGCGCACCCTGCTAGCTCCATTGCATCTGAGGACTCTGTCCACATATCCAGACCTGGATCCCTAACAACATTGTGAAGGACTGCCTACCTTCTTGCCGCTGGCTTCCCCACTGCTGGCTTCCTAGCCAGGACCAACTAACCGCAAGTATATGCCTGTTACCTGCTCTGATTAAGGTCCTGGAACTCAGAGTGGGGTGGTTCCTGCTGGTGTGAGGCGATATTCCCAAACAAACTCTGAACCTACTGCATATTATATACTAAACTGAGGACATGCTATACTAACTCTGAACCTGCTGCATATTATATACTAAACTGAGGACATGCTATACTAACTCTGAACCTGCTGCATATTATATACTAAACTGAGGACATGCTATACTAACTCTTAACCTGCTGCATATTATATACTAAACTGAGGACATGCTATACTAACTCTGAACCTGCTGCATATTATATACTAAACTGAGGACATGCTATACTAACTCTGAACCTGCTGCATATTATATACTAAACTGAGGACATGCTATACTAACTCTGAACCTGCTGCATATTATATACTAAAACTGAGGACATGCTATACTAACTCTGAACCTACTGCATACTACATACTAAACTGAGGACATGCTATATACTAACCCTGAACCTATGGCATACTATATACTAAACTGAGGGCATACTATATACTAACTCTGAACTGTGCACAAGCTTACTAACTCTTGACTCCTGTAATACTGGGGAACCTTCCTCTCCAGCAGTAACTAATTAGATGGATAGCGGTAAATGATTTTGTTACCCCAAACTCTCTGCCCAAGACTGAGAAAGACGCCTGGGGTACATACTGAGTAACCGCGAATCCCACAGCCAAAAACAAGGGCGGTGGAATAATAGTGGATGTCCATTGCTTCCGCAGTTGAGATCCTAACTGATCAACTAGGTGCGTTACATATTAGTGGAACCCACATGGATCCAGCGGAGGTTGCAGGTCACCTCGTCACCCTCACTAAGAGGGTGGAGACCCTCAACGTGACTGTACAACATCTCCAGCTAGAAAACCAGGCACTACGGCAACTTGTCACTCAGGGGCCAGGACACCCCCGTGATGGACCAGAACCCAAGGTCAGCCCACCTGAGATATTCTCGGGTGACCGAAGGCAGTTCAGGGATTTCCTGAACGCGTGCAAACTAATGTTTGAGCTGCAGCCCCGGACTTACCCAACTGACAGAACAAAAGTACTTACCATGATATCTTACCTCAGGAGGGAGCCCAGAGCATGGGCCAATACTTATTTAGAAAAGGAAGACCCAGTGCTGGATTCCTTCCCTCTGTTCCTTGAAAAAATGGCCCTTCTCTACGAGGACCATAGTAAACAGCTGACCGCTGAGACCGCTATACGCAGCCTTAAACAAGGGAGACGACCTGTAGAGGACTTTATTGCGGAATACACTCGCTGGGCCCGGGAGACTGAATGGAATGACCTCACCCTTAGGAATCAGTTCCGCCTAGGTCTTTCTGAGGCCCTGAAGGACGAATTAGCCCGAGGAGAATTACCACTTACACTTAATGCCTTGATGCAGAAGGCCACCACCATCGACAGACAGCTGAGGGAACGCAGAGCCGAGAGAGTCTCAGGCTTCACACCCAACCCAAGACCGTCCAGCCAGGGTCCTGCTGTAGAGATGATGGAGATTGGGGCGATCCGAGGACCTCTGACCGAGAGAGAGAAAGCCAGGAGACGTAACCTCAACCTCTGTTTATACTGTGCGTCTGCTGACCATACCGTTGACGGATGCCCCGCGATACGTAAGAAGTGCGAAGGCAAGAGCGGCACGTTTTGTACCTTAGGCAGTACAAAAAATAGTACTGGTGGTTACATATACACGTCTCTCACCTTACTGTGGGACCAAAACCGGATTATCGTTGAAGCCATGGTGGACACGGGAGCTTCGGGGAATTTTATCGACATGCATCTGGTTGAGCAAAATAAAATTCCCCACATGAGAAAAAACGTTCCGATATCCATGAGTTTCATTGACGGTACCACTTCTAGTCCTATCCACAGTCAGACTCAACCCCTCATGGTGACATGTGAAAATAACCACACAGAATTCTTATCCCTTGATATCATACACTCTCCATTGTTTCCCGTGATTCTTGGGTTGCCATGGTTGCAAATACACCAGCCAACCCTCCTATGGAAACAGGGGAGAGTTCAGTTTACGTCACCTTATTGTATGGAGACCTGCTTTGCTCTCAAATCTCTCATGCACGTGGGAGTGAACCAGGTTCCCAGCCAATACGCAGACTTTGCTGAGGTATTCAGCGCAAAGAAGGCGGAATCTCTTCCGCCCCATAGATCTTACGATTGCCCCATAGACTTTCTGCCGGGTAGTGAGATACCCACGGGTAGAATTTATCCATTGGCACAACCAGAACTTGTTGACCTCAAACAGTACCTAGAAGAGAATTTACGAAAAGGTTTCATTCAGCCTTCAACCTCCCCGGCAGCAGCATGGATGTTCTTCGTGAGAAACAAAGACTCAAGCCTAAGGCCCATCATAGATTACAGAGCCTTGAACAAAGTAACAATCAAAAATCGGTACCCCTTGCCGCTAATATCCGAACTCATAGAAAGATTACAAACAGCAACAATCTACACCAAGCTGGATTTGAGAGGCGCATACAACTTAATTAGGATCAGAAAAGGTGATGAATGGAAGACAGCCTTCCGCACTCGGTATAGACTCTTCGAGTATACAGTGATGCCCTTCGGGTTGTGCAACGCCCCTGCCACATTCCAAAATTTTATTAACGACATCTTTAGGGATCTACTGGACGTATGTGTAATCATCTATCTTGATGATATACTAGTGTATTCCGATAACTTACACGATCACAGGAAACATGTCCGTTGGGTTCTTGCACGGTTAAGTGTTCATCGCTTATACGTCAAACAGGAAAAATGTGTGTTCGAGACTACTTCTCTTCCTTTCCTCGGATACATAATTTCACCCAAGGGTATCCAGATGGATCACTCAAAAATCACTTGCATCCAAAATTGGCCGATCCCGGATTCCAGGAAAGCTCTTCAACGGTTCCTGGGGTTCCCAAACTTCTATAGGAAATTTATTAAAGATTTCTCCGCTACCACTAAACCACTAACCCGCTTAACTAGTGTCAACACGAAGTTCGTTTGGTCCAAGGACGCCCAATCAGCGTTTGAGTTATTAAAGAACAGGTTCACTACGGCACCGATACTGACTCTCCCAAATCCGAACCATCACTACGTCTGGAAGTAGACGCATCCCAGGCAGCCATAGGAGCCGTTCTGTCCCAGCGAAGCTCTTTTTCAACTCCGTTACATCCTATCGGGTTCTACTCCCGGACGCTAAATACCGCCGAATTCAACTACCCCATAGGCGAAAAGGAACTCCTCGCCATAAAATGCTCCCTGGAAAATTGGAGGCATTTACTTGAAGGATCAATACACCCCATCACAATTTATACGGATCACCATAATCTACAATACCTGAAAACCAATAAAACACTATCAGGCCGCCAAGTACGGTGGAGTTTTTTTCCCGACAGGTTTAACTTCCAAATTACATACCGACCAGGCTCAAAAAATGGGAAGGCCGACGCCTTGTCACGACTGGCTGAAATTTGCACCTCAGACACGGCCCCCACATGGATCATTCCACCGAAGAAACTCGTCCTTGCCACCATAACGTTGGAAACCCAGCTCAAGGATGCTCTAATTAATGACCATGCTAATACCCCCCTGGTCTTTCGCAGAACCAACAGGGTCTCCTTTACAAGGACAACCAACTGTATATACCACCCTCCCTCACCAATCAGGTGATCAAACTTTGCCATGATTTACCCCTCGCGGGACATCCTGGCATTGCTAAAACCACAACCCTGATACGCAGGAACTTCTGGTGGCCAAAGATGACCAAACAAATTGAGGAATACGTTTCCACGTGCGAGACCTGTGCCTCATGTAAAACTGACAGGAACCGACCTTATGGTCTCCTAATGAGTCTTCCCATCGCCAACAGACCCTGGGAATGGGTCTCGATGGATTTCATAGTTAAACTTCCCCTTTCCAGAGGAAACAATACCATCATGGTGGTAGTGGATTTGCTGACTAAGATGGCACACTTCTTGCCCCTCAAGAAGTTACCCTCCTCCAAGGAAACGGCCGTGGTATTCCTGTCTAATATTATTAAGTTACATGGAATTCCTAGCCAGGTCATATCAGACAGGGGTTCGCAATTCGTATCCAAATTCTGGAGAGCACTTTGTTCCAGACTTCAAATCGACCACAGAATGTCTACCGCCTATCACCCCCAAACTAATGGGCAGACTGAAAGGGTGAATCAGTGTCTGGAACAGTTTCTCAGATGTCACTGCTCATTTCTCCAGGATGACTGGGAGGGCCTACTTCCTCTCGCTGAATTCGCCTATAATAATTCTACAAATTCCTCCACATTACATACTCCATTCTTTGCTAATTACGGATTTCACCCTAGGTCTCTTCCTCAAACCAGCCTTCCCACAAACGTTCCAGCCACAGACGATTATCTGACCACTTTGCAAACTACCCTTAAGACGCTAAAAGACAACATTCAACGGGCAAAGGAAAGACAGAAGTTTTACTACGACCGTCGTAGGAGAGAAAATCCTCCCTACCAGGTCGGAGACTCGGTTTGGTTATCAACAAGAAACCTTCGGTTGGGGGTACCTTCCAAGAAATTGGGAAGACAATTCCTGAGTCCTTTTCCGATAGATAGGATTATTAACCCCAACACGGTGAGACTCACCCTTCCTCCTCGATTACAGGTACATCCCACATTCCACGTGTCACTACTGAAGCCGTTTAGACCTAGGCCGTTCCCATCAAATGATCCTCGACCCTTGCCGCCGATAGAGGTCCAAGGAGAAGAAGAATTTGAAGTTGAGCAGCTCATTGATTCCAGAAGAAGACGGGGGAAGATCCAGTATCTCGTTAGATGGAAGGGGTATGGTCCCCAGGATGACTCTTGGGAAGATGTGCAAAACGTTCATGCTCCCAGACTCCAAAGATTGTTCCATAGAAGATTTCCCAACCGACCCTCTCCTAGTGGGGTACCCCGGAGGGGTCCCTTAAGGGGGGGGGTACTGTAACAGTACAGCCTGGATCGCAGCGGCTCCCTGTGACTCCGCCCACTTACCTCCGGGCCTTAAATAGAAGACAGGTGCTAAGCAGGGTGTTCCACTAATGGAGTGCGCACCCTGCTAGCTCCATTGCATCTGAGGACTCTGTCCACATATCCAGACCTGGATCCCTAACAACATTGTGAAGGACTGCCTACCTTCTTGCCGCTGGCTTCCCCACTGCTGGCTTCCTAGCCAGGACCAACTAACCACAAGTATATGCCTGTTACCTGCTCTGATTAAGGTCCTGGAACTCAGAGTGGGGTGGTTCCTGCTGGTATGAGGCGATATTCCCAAACAAACTCTGAACCTACTGCATATTATATACTAAACTGAGGACATGCTATACTAACTCTGAACCTGCTGCATATTATATACTAAACTGAGGACATGCTATACTAACTCTGAACCTGCTGCATATTATATACTAAACTGAGGACATGCTATACTAACTCTGAACCTGCTGCATATTATATACTAAACTGAGGACATGTTATACTCACTCTGAACCTACTGCATATTATATACTAAAACTGAGGACATGCTATACTAACTCTGAACCTACTGCATACTACATACTAAACTGAGGACATGCTATATACTAACCCTGAACCTATGGCATACTATATACTAAACTGAGGGCATACTATATACTAACTCTGAACTGTGCACAAGCTTACTAACTCTTGACTCCTGTAATACTGGGGAACCTTCCTCTCCAGCAGTAACTAATTAAATGGATAGCGGTAAATGATTTTGTTACCCCAAACTCTCCGCCCAAGACTGAGAGAGACGCCTGGGGTACATACTGAGTAACCGCGAATCCCACAGCCAAAAACAAGGGCGGTGGGATAATAGTGGATGTCCATTGCTTCCGCAGTTGAGATCCTAACTGATCAACTTGGTGTGTTACAGCGACTGATTTACTGCCCAGGCCTCCGTCAAATGGTCGAAGAAGTATGTCATAGATGTCGAACTTGTGAGATCCATAAGACGATAGAACAAAGAGCTCCCCTGCAGACCATAGTGACCCAGGAACCTTTGGAGATCGTCATGATAGACTACCTAACGGTGGGCCCATCCAACAGTGGGCACCAGTACTGCCTCGTAATGGTGGACCACTTCACCAAATTTGCGGTGGTGACCGCCGCCAAGGACCAGACCGCTGAGTCGGCAGCTCGAGCCCTATGCCAAGATTTCATCCGAGTGTACGGGTGTCCACAATGCATCCACTCTGACCAAGGGGCTTGATTTGAGGGACATGTAATGAAAGAAGTTCAGCGTATCTACGGGATAAAGAAGTCACACACGACTCTATACCATCCCCAAGGAAACGGAGCCTGCGAACGATTCAATAGAACTCTGCTACAGATGGTGCGGACTTTGGAGGAGGACAAAAAGTTACAGTGGCCTCAGTTCTTGTCTGAGATGGTGTTGTCACGGCTGTATGTGAGCAACAATAGTAATACACAGTACAGAGCAACTGACTGGACCCAGAACTAGGGAGGATAAAGGGTGACCCCTGTCCGACCCTCAACGCTTTCCCTATTCTGCTAAAGCACATGCCCGGATCCAAATGGCGGAACGAGGCATGCCCACATGCCTAAGACTAATGACCACTGTAACCCCTACAATAGTGGAAGGGGCACGGCCACCAGTGCCCTACTCAGTATATGGAGGGAACCGTGGCCACCTCAGATCCAGTCAGAAAACAAACAGGAATACAACAATGTCTGCAGACTTAGCTGAAGGTGTTGCAGCCGCAGAGAAGACGGATCCAAGGACAGGCTGGCAATATCCGGAGTGCTAGCTGCAGCAGAACACAGGTCCAGTGAACTGATAGCTACAAGTGAAGAAACTAAAGCAAGAGCTACAACTGAAGTGAGAACTATAATCCACATCCTATCATAGGAGGAGGGGTGATATAAAGAGAGGGAAATCAAACACATGAAGAACAGCTGTGGTGAAAGAAACCAAAAGTAAACAGAGTAGTGAGAACTCCTCCCAGCTCTAGTAGTGACATCATCACAGAGGTGGAGAAACAGAGCTGTGAGAACGTCCCAAAGCTTTGGTAGTGACAGTACCCCCCCTCTACGGGTGGACTCCGGACACCCAGGACCCACCTTCTCAGGATGAGCCCTATGAAATGCCCTGATGAGGCGAGTGGCTTTAATGTCCGACACCGGAACCCACATCCTCTCCTCAGGACCATAACCCTTCCAATGAACGAGGTACTGAAGAGAACCGCGGACAATGCGAGAGTCCACAATTCTGGAAACCTCAAACTCCAGATTGCCATCAACCAAAATCGGAGGAGGAGGCAAAGAGGAGGGTACCGTGGGCTGGACATATGGTTTTAAGAGAGATCTGTGAAATACATTATGTATCTTCCAAACCCGTGGAAGATCAAGACGGAAGGCAACAGGATTGATGACTGACAAGATTTTATGAGGCCCAATAAACTTGGGACCCAATTTCCAGGAGGGAACCTTCAACTTAATGTTTCTAGTAGACAACCACACCATATCACCCACATTCAGGTCCGGACCAGGCACACGTCTCTTATCAGCCACACGCTTATACTTCTCACTCATTTTTTTAAGATTACTCTGAATCTTTTGCCAAATGGTAGACAAAGACGAGGAAAATCTCTCCTCCTCAGGTAAACCAGAAAGAGCCCCTCCCGAGAAAGTCCCAAACTGCGGATGGAACCCATATGCACCAAAGAATGGTGACTTATCAGAAGATTCCTGACGACGGTTGTTCAGAGCAAACTCAGCAAGAGGGAGAAATGAACACCAATCCTCCTGGTTCTCTGCCACAAAACAGCGCAAATATGTCTCCAGATTCTGATTGAGGCGCTCAGTCTGACCATTCGACTGCGGATGAAAAGCAGAAGAGAAGGACAGCCGAACCCCCAGGCGAGAACAGAAAGCCTTCCAGAACCTGGACACAAACTGCGTGCCTCTATCGGAAACAATATCAGAGGGAATGCCGTGCAATTTAACAATATGGTCGACAAAAGCTTGCGCCAACGTTTTGGCATTGGGTAAAACCAGGGAAAGGTACGAAATGAGCCATCTTGCTAAAACGGTCCACCACCACCAGTATCACCGACTTCCCCGAGGAACGAGGAAGATCCGTGATAAAGTCCATGGACAGGTGTGTCCAAGGACGGGAAGGAATGGGTAACGGGAGAAGGGAACCTGAAGGCCGTGAACGAGGGACCTTAGCTCGAGTGCACGTCTCACAAGCAGCCACAAAACCCTCCACCGACTTACGAAGAGCCGGCCACCAAAATCTCCGAGCAATGAGATCTACCGTGGCTCTACTCCCGGGGTGACCAGCAAGAACCGTATCATGATGCTCCTTAAAGAGTTTGTGACGTAGCTCAGGAGGCACGAACAACTTCCCAGAAGGACAACGGGCAGGTGTCTCAGTCTGGGCAGCCTGGACCTCGGCCTCCAAATCGGAATATAGAGCAGAAACAACTACCCCCTCCGCCAAAATGGGACCCGGGTCCTCTGAGTTTCCTCCTCCCGGAAAACAGCGAGAGAGAGCATCAGCCTTCACATTTTTTATCCCAGGTCGGAATGTAACAACAAAATTGAATCTGGAGAAGAACAGAGACCATCTGGCCTGTCTCGGATTCATACGCCTGGCCGACTTCAAGTATGCCAGATTCTTATGGTCGGTAAAAACGGTGATAGGGTGCCTGGCCCCCTCCAACCAATGGCGCCATTCCTCGAAAGCCAACTTGATGGCCAACAACTCCCTATCTCCCACATCATAGTTTCTCTCTGCCGGGGAGAGTTTTTTAGAGAAAAAGGCACAGGGTCGCCACTTGGCAGGGGAAGGGCCCTGGGACAAAACCGCACCCACACCCACCTCGGAAGCATCCACCTCAACAATAAAAGGTAAGGAAACATCGTGATGCACCAAGACGGGAGCAGACGCAAAATTCTCTTTAATCTTAGAAAAGGCTGTAAGCGCCTCCTCCGACCAAGAGGAAAAATCCGCCCCCTTTTTTGTCATGTCAGTGAGGGGTTTGACAACAGAGGAATAATTCAAAATGAACTTTCTGTAATAGTTCGCAAAACCCAGAAAGCGCATCAATGCCTTCTGATTCTCAGGAAGCTCCCACTCAAGTACAGCACGGACCTTCTCGGGATCCATGCGAAAACCAGAAGCAGAGAGGAGAAAACCCAGAAATTGAATCTCCGATACCATAAAAAGACATTTCTCCAGTTTGGCGTACAATTTATTTTCCCGCAGAATCTGCAGAACCTGAAAAAGATAATCCTGATGGGTCTGAACATCAGGGGAAAAAATCAAAATATCATCAAGATACACCAATACAAATTTCCCCATTAAATGATAGAAAATACTATTAACAAAATGCTGAAAGACGGCCGGAGCATTCATCAGGCCGAAAGGCATAACGAGATTCTCGAAATGCCCGTCAGGGGTATTAAAGGCCGTTTTCCATTCATCCCCCTCTCTGACCCTGACCAGGTTGTACGCGCCTCTCAAATCCAATTTGGAAAACACCTTGGCCCCAACAATTTGATTGAAGAGGTCTGGGATCAGAGGAAGGGGATAGGGATCGCGAATCGTGATACGGTTCAGCTCCCTAAAATCTAGGCAAGGTCTCAGAGAGCCATCTTTCTTTTTAACAAAAAAAAAACCAGCGGCCACAGGTGACTTTGAGGGACGAATATGCCCCTTTTCGAGACTCTCGGAGATGTAAGTTCGCATAGCGAATCTTTCCGGTTGTGAGAGATTGTAGAGGCGTGCTTTTGGCAGCTTGGCGCCGGGAATGAGGTTAATGGGACAGTCAAAGTCCCGGTGAGGAGGTAGCTCCTGAACACCGCTCTCGGAAAACACGTCCGAGAAATCAGAGAGAAATGATGGCACCGTTTTAGTAGACACCTCTGCAAAAGTCGCTGTGAGACAATTCTCTCTACAAAAATCACTCCACTCATTTATTTGCTTTCCTTGCCAATCAATAGTGGGGTTATGTCTAGTGAGCCAGGGTAACCCCAAAACTAGAGGAGACGGCAATCCGTTAAGGACAAAACAAGATATATCCTCCACATGAGTGTCACCTACAGCTAGCCGGATATTGTGAACAATGCCCTTCAGAGATCTCTGTGAGAGTGGAGCAGAGTCAATAGCAAAAACAGGTATATCTTTATCTAATGTGCAAACCTGAAAACCATGCATGGCTACAAATTGAGTGTCAATAAGATTGACGGCCGCTCCACTATCGACAAAAATCTCACAAGAAATGACTTTGCTCTCTAGCGCCACCCTGGCAGACAGGAGAAAACGGGAACTGCAGGTCAGAGGAAAAGCATCAAATCCTACATCAACTTTGCCCAAAGTAGCAGATGAAGCAGAACCTGATGATTTACCTTTTGAGATTTTTCTCTTATTATCGCTCTTAGTACGGTTCAAGAATCTCCTAGACGGACAAACATTTGCCAAATGACCTATGCCCCCACAACAAAAACAGACCATACTCTGAGGACTAAATCCTCTTTTATCAGGGGCAAGTCGAGCTAGCTGCATGGGCTCCTCCTCAGAGGGGAGCGAGACAGGATGAGGCCCCTGCACACTGAATGAGTCCGCACCACTGCCCCTAGACTGACAATGGTTGGACAGAGAGGTCTCGTTCCTTTCTCTTAGACGCCTGTCAAGGCGTACCGCCAATGACATGGCAGACTCTAAGGACGTTGGTCTCTCATGGAAAGCAAACGCATCTTTTAATCTCTCCGAGAGACCATGACAGAACTGACTCCGGAGTGCAGCATCATTCTAACCCGAATCAGCTGCCCATCTCCGAAATTCAGAACAATAAAGCTCCGCAGACCGTTTGTTCTGGCATAAAACACGTAGGTTAGATTCGGCCAGAGCAACACGATCTGGGTCATCATAAATCTGCCCCAGGGCCACAAAAAATC
Source organism: Bufo bufo (assembly GCF_905171765.1). Classification (NCBI taxonomy): domain Eukaryota; kingdom Metazoa; phylum Chordata; class Amphibia; order Anura; family Bufonidae; genus Bufo; species Bufo bufo. The sequence continues at coordinate 703,193,222 of NC_053390.1, read as the reverse complement.
CCTCCACGGATCGAAGGGAGGGATCCCCTGATGGCAGCGAAAAAGCCCAAGTCTGAGCATTACCCCTGAGCAGGGAAATGACAATCCTCACCCTCTGCTCCTGATTACCAGAAGAGTGAGAACACAAGCAAAAATGGAGTTTGCATGCCTCTCTGAAACGAACAAAATTCTCACTGCCCCCGGAGAACGTCTCCGGAAGTGAGACCTTTGGCTCGCAACAGACTCCATGAGCCGGAGCAGGGCCCAATGCTTGAAGCTGGGTCATAGATTGACGGAGATCCGCTACTTCCAAAGAAAGACCCTGCATGCGGTCAACCAGGTCAGAAAGCGGATCCATGTCAAAAAAGGACGGTTTTGGTGGATTATAATGTCACAGCTGTATGTGAGCAACAATAGTAATACACAGTACAGAGCAACTGACTGGACCCAGAACTAGGGAGGATAAAGGGTGACCCCTGTCCGACCCTCAACGCTTTCCCTATTCTGCTAAAGCACATGCCCGGATCCAAATGGCGGAACGAGGCATGCCCACGTGCCTAAGACTAATGACCACTGTAACCCCTACAATAGTGGAAGGGGCACGGCCACCAGTGCCCTACTCAGTATATGGAGGGAACCGTGGCCACCTCAGATCCAGTCAGAAAACAAACAGGAATACAACAATGTCTGCAGACTTAGCTGAAGGTGTTGCAGCCGCAGAGAAGACGGATCCAAGGACAGGCTGGCAATATCCGGAGTGCTAGCTGCAGCAGAACACAGGTCCAGTGAACTGATAGCTACAAGTGAAGAAACTAAAGCAAGAGCTACAACTGAAGTGAGAACTATAATCCACATCCTATCATAGGAGGAGGGGTGATATAAAGAGAGGGAAATCAAACACATGAAGAACAGCTGTGGTGAAAGAAACCAAAAGTAAACAGAGTAGTGAGAACTCCTCCCAGCTCTAGTAGTGACATCATCACAGGGGTGGAGAAACAGAGCTGTGAGAACGTCCCAAAGCTCTGGTAGTGACAGGTGTGGGCCTTTAACAATCGAGTCCATTCTACAACAGGGTATTCTCCTTATACTCTCCTCTTTGGACGGTCTGGGCGAAGTGTCGGAGAGTTACAGCTAAATGATGTGGATGGGTTCCCTCCAAGAGATCCAGCCTCCTGGGTGCGGGCACACTGGCAGAGACTTGAGACAGTTCATCGATTGGTGCGGCAGCGTCTGCAAGAAAATTCTCATCCTGATAAGACCCCGGTGCAAAGGACACCATTGCAGCCAGGTGACCTGGTGCTGGTATGTGTCAAGAAGCCTCAAGAAAAATTGGAAAGCAGGTGGGAGGCTGTGCCGTATCATGTAGTTGCCCGCAAGTATGCAAATGGGCCAGTGTACGAAGTCCAGAAGGAAGGAACTGATTGTGTCCGAGTACTTCACAGAAATATGTTGCGCCTGTGTCAATCTGAAGAAGCAAATTGTGATGGAACTGATAATGTCAACAAGCTCCCACAGTCAGAGACTGGTGGTGTGGAATGGGCTTACGATGATGAGGATGATTGTTGGCCAATCCCTACTCCTGAGGATGTTCCACCTGTGACTACTGTGCCCCCAGCCTGTGCACCCTCTGGTGCGGAGTCTGCTGGTCCTTCTCAGCCTATGGCTACAGCACCCCAGAGTATACCAGTGGTTCTCAGACGCACCACTAGACCAAATGCTGGCTGTTCGGTATGCGCAGGATCAGTTTATTTGGCCTGCCATACAACGGTACATTACCACTCTACGTATAAGAGTACAGCCCTCTGGATATTCAGTCATTGGCAGGGACTGCCAATCTTAAAGTGGGGGGGAATATGTAAGAAACAGTCATGTAATGTCTCTAAGTTTCATTATCCTGGTAAACTGTGTTAAAATTTAATGTAAAATGCCTGCAGTATTTGTTTGGTCAGTAGATGGCAGTATAGGACCAATTTGCATTGGAGGTCACCATAGAGAAAGTGTATTAATGTGATACTGGTCCTTTAAGGCAGCAGCTAAGTGTTGAAGTGACACGCCCCTTATGATGTCACCCTGTCTCAGTGTGAGTAGTAAGAAGGAGGAAGAGGGACTGGAACTACAGCTGCTGCCATATTGGCAAGATAGAAAACAAGTTCTGTGTTGTGTAAGATGTGTGTGGAGATACTAAAGGACATTCCTGTACAGCCAAGCTGTGTGAACTTCGGTCTAGAGACGGATGGAGTACAAAGAAACTGTGCATTTAGTGAAGCCAAGTTAAAAGGACTGTGTGCAGCAACTAACCTGTGGAGCCGACATTAGGCTGAGTAGATTGCCCCAAACAGTAAAGAGACTCACAGGGCTGTCGAGGTACCGGACAGTAACTGTAATAATCCTGGATTATATTCAACTGGTTTTCCGGCCTGCTGAGGAGGACATCTTTGTTGCGGATCCTGCGCTGATTAAAGAAAAGGACGACATCGGGCCCCACAGTGCGCTTCCACAAACTGTAAGCGGTCCACTTGGACCACTGGGATAAGGGGGGTGCGCACCCGCTTGAAAGTTAGGGTCAGTTAGGGATAGTTTCTGGGACTATTCTTTCTTAGTGTCCGCACTGCAAATACGGACACAGCAAAGGTGAAAATTGTTGCAGTGTTTAACTTGTATTGTTTATACTGTTTTGAATATGTTGCTTGTCTTTACCTTTGTAACTGCATTGTTAACCTGCTTTTATTAATTTATAGTAAATGCAATTTTATTAATCTTGACTTCTGCGTACGCACTCTTTTCTGGTTGCGGAGTCAAACCACCTGCCTTGCTCTCGGTTCACACTTGATTCTGGGGTGAAATTATGGCCTGATACTACAGATTTTAGGGTGCTCACATTCTCTTATAGATAGGTATATTAATTAATTGCTAATTGTGTAATTATGGTGAAATTGCAGCCTGATACAAAAAATTTTAGGGTGTTTACGTTCCTTTATACATAAATATCCATTAATCCCTAATTGTGTAATTGGGGTGAAATTGCAGCCTGATACTACAGATTTAAGGGTGCCGACGTTTTCTTATACAGTATATAAGTACATCCATTCATCCTTGTTTTGGGGGTGAAATTGCTCCCTGACACCACTGCTATTTTATCCTTACAGTTACAGTACAGTACAGGTGCCATGCCCTTCTAAGGGAATAGGCAGTGGCCAAAATGTTTCTGGATCTGGCAGAAGTAGCAGCAGAAGAAGGGGGGGTGGTATTAGCAGTCGCAGCGACAGGCCAGAGCTGTCAGTGTCATGCAGCGGTTGTGTTTTGACCAGCAAGCCAGTTGTCCTTGAATGGTGGACTCGGTCTTCAACATCATCATAAGTGACATCAGACACCCCGAGCCTGGAGTCGGTAGGTTCCTCTGACTCCACGCTTAGTAGGCATAGCCCAGGAACAAGCTCTCTGACCCCCACCTGTCCTGAACCTGCCTCTTTCAATTTCTATTCCTTCTAGTCGGGATTAGAGATGAGGGAATTTTTCAAAAATTTGATTCGTCGATTCGCCAAATTTGTTGGGAAAAATTTGGTTTGTTTCGAATAAATTTGCAGCGAATTACGTATAAAAACAGCTATTTCCTGTCTGCACACAGACTTTATAGTGGTGTAGAACACTGTGCCTTGCAGAAACACGCATAGGGAGTCTGCTTTGGTAATTAAATAATACTGTGAGTCCGTATGACATGCAGATGACAGGCGTCGCACTTAGAATCACTGCACACTTCACTTATTTGGGCAGTCACGGGGCCAAAACTGACCAAATAACTCAAGAATGAACTCAGCCTTACAGGTCGATGTTAGCGCCAAGAAGAAGCGCACTCCTTTTACACCATCGTCAGCTGATTCCACATAGATATCTACAGAACCTATTCTATTAAACGCTTATACAAGTTTAGCCCCCCGACAGAGTGGATCCTGTCTGTGGAGCATCTGCCTTCACTCGGTCAGCATTTGGTCAGTAATCCATCGGTATTGCTAATGCCAAAAAAAACAGGAGTGGATCCAAAACACGTGAACTGAATATTTGCAAGTCTTCTGTGTTTTGTACCCACTCCATATCACAAGCTAATTCTGATGGGACCATACAGACCTTACAGCTGCTTCACAGACAGGATCAGTTGTACGTCTCATTTTACCTTCCTTCTGACAGATCAGAGGAAGGGTCAAATAAATGATGATGTCAGCCAAGCCAAAAAGGCTAAATAGTGGCCCAGCAATGAAGTAGGGAGGGTGGGAACAGCATGAGAAGTCCACAGAGTGGCCTTATGACATTGTGGTGAGGTGAAAGCAGCATGAGGAGACCACAGAGTGGCCCAATCTGTAGGTGGCGGCAGCATCAGGAGGCCACAGAGTGGCTAAGTGACATAGTGTGGAGGTGACGGCAGCATCAAGAGGCCACAGAGTGGCTAGGTGACATAGTGTGGAGGTGGCAGCAGCATCAGGAGGCCAAAGAGTGGCTAGGTGACGGTTTGGAGGTGGCAGCAGCATCAGGAGGCCACAGAGTGGCTAGGTGACAGTTTGGAGGTGTAGTAATTAGCAGGCACTCTTGCAGATGGAGAACGTACAGTTTATTATTAAAATATATAAAATAGTGTAGTTAATACAATAGTTATAAATTCAAGCCTAAAAGGGGACAAATACAAGAAGACGCACACAAAATACTGAGCTATAGCAACATATAAGTGGGTATGACTTGATTATAGTCTTCCAAATCAAAATAAGTCCATAAATATTAAATTGCAGGCATAATAGTAGTAACAGTGCTAGAGATCAAGGTGCACTATGATCCTCCAAATCCAAGTGAAACAATAAAACAATGTCAAGGATGCAGATCAAGATGCACTGTTTTCATCCAAATCCAAGTAGATCACTAAAACCATATCAGAGATGCAGACATAGCAATGTATGTAGCAGCAACAATAGAAGTCAGAAATTGGTAAGTTTTTTTAGGAAATCGCGGAATAATAACAGTGTGGCCACACTATTTAGATATGTATCCAATGTATTCAGTGCAGTTGCAGAGTTCAAGGAATAATAGAAGGACTTACGTACAGGGGTAGATGGGTTCTCTGGCCGTTGTACCTAGACGTGGCGTCCCACATGTTCTCTAGTACTTTACGGCGCTTACCTTACGCAGTCCCTTATGTCTCCTCTGCTGTGTGCGCTGTGTACTTCTGTCCGCCAGTCTCCAGCGTGAGGTGATGCGCGTCGTCTCTGTGAGAAGCGATGTCAGCGATTACCTCATCGGGATTACTCCCACGTAACTTGCAGTGGGGCGGTGTGCAGCGGTGGTATCTGAAGGACGTATAGTAAAGTCCGATAGTTGTGTGAACGTTGGAGTTAACTTCTTAGTTGCTTCTGTGTTCTTAGGAGATTAAAATTGGATCCAAATAAACTTTATCTTGCTTATATGGTAGTAAATTCGCCCACAGACTTCTCAAACGCGTTTCGGGACACTCAGTCCCTTCATCAGTGAGTGGGGACTATGTGTTTCTTGCTGGTTTATATATGCTATATCTTTGAATTAGATTTGGTTCACCTGGAACATTGGGAGGAGTCTGAAATGTAAAAAAATCTGGAACTGGATGCCATTATGTGTAGGTAATAGTAACCATATATAGTTTGGAGGTGGCGGCAGCATCAGGAGGCCACAGAGTGGCTAGGTGACATAGTGTGTAGGTGGCGGCAGCATGAGAAGACCACAGAGTGGCAAGGTGACAGAGTGTGAAGGTGGGTGGCAATACCAGTACCCGCTGAAGATGGTGGGTGAAAGAAGGAGCACTTGGCTTTAGATGTGTGGCATCAGGCGGGTGTCAGCATCAGAATAGTGGCTGATCCAGGTACCCAGAAAAAAACGGTCTCTCTTGTCAAAGTGTTGGTGTGGCACCATGGAAATCCTGGCTAATCCATGCCTGATTCATCTTGACAAAGGTCAGTCTCCACATTTTTGGTGGACAGGCAAGATCTTCTTGGGGTAACTATGGCCCCTGCCACACTAAACACCTGCAATGATGCCACACTACTGGTCGGGCAGGACAGCTTTTCCAGGGCAAGCATGGCCAGTTGCGGCCACAAATCCAGTTTGGCTGCCCAGTAGTCCAGTGGATCTTCAAGGTCGCCTAGCAGGGTGCACTCCAAGTATGCCACCACCTGCTGATTCAAGTTATGCTCTACATCTAGCTGCTGGTGAGAAGTTTCTTCACTATGCGGGTGAAGAAAGATGCGCATCAGCCACTGTAGACTCAGGCTGCTGCTGATGGAGCTGGTACTGCTCCTGCCACCCCACCCCTCCCCAGCAGCCATGGCAGTGGAACGTGAGCGCAGAGGGCCCCCCGGTCAGACCTGCAAGAGGATGGACGATGGCGCAGATAGGCACCGGCCAACTGACTACATAGGATGTCTCTATAGTAGTTCAGTTTGTTCTCCCTCTCAGCAGGTGTAAAAAAGGCCCCCAACAAGGGTCCAACAAAATGGAGAGCCAGAAGTCACCCCTCTGCCGAATGGTGACAATTCGGCTGTCACTTCCCAAGCAAGTGAGCATGCAGTGGGCCATTTGCGCAAGTGACTTGGAGGGACTCCGTGCCTCCATCTCCACTGCATACTGCCATGGTGTGTCTGGGTCCTCCGCCTCATTTTCAACATCGCCCTGTAGCTCCTCTAGCTCCTCCTGCTCCTCCTCTCCTGTCACCTGTGTAGCAAAACCACCCATTTCGATACACATTGCTTGTGCTCCAATGTACTCCTCCTCCTGCAGTTCAGCCCCCACAGGGCTCATGTGGCTGTGAGATCTAGGCGCCACATCTCCAGTCCCCTGACCAGCCATATGTAGCAGCATCTGTTCCAGGACCTAAAGTAGTGGAATGACGTTGTTCATCCCATAGTCCTGGCAACTGACACATAATGTGGCATCCTCAAAGGGCCTGAGCAAACGGCAGGTGTCGCGCATGAGCTGCCACTGGCTGACATCGGAGTTACACAGGGGAGTACTCTTGTCCGCTTGGATCATCAGGAGATCGTTTATAGCCTTTCTCTGTTCATACAGTCAGTCCAACATATGGAGGGTGGAATTCCAATGGGTGGAAACGTTGCATATCAGCCTATGTTGGAGGATGCCGTTCTGCGGTGTGCTTTGCGGTGTACGAGTGGCTGAAGTGCATGCAAAGTTTCCTGGCCATTTTTAGGATGTCTTGCAGATGGGTGGAAGACTTCAGAAACCGCTTGACAACCAGATTGAACACGTGTGCCATGCATGGCGCAAGGCTCAGTCTCTTTGATGCAGCGCCGACACACAATGTTCTTCCCGTTGTTGGTCACCATGGTTTCCGATTTTCAGTTGTCGTGGAGAAAGCCAGGATTAGATTTCTTGCTGAAGGACATGGAGCAGTTTCTCCCCTGTGTGACTCAGTTTGCCCAGGCAAATGAGGTGCAGAACAGCATGACACTGCCGTGCCCTGCACATGTTTTATGCTGGAGAGGCACTGTGAATTGTCCCTGCAGTGGAGGCTGAGGACATGGTGGAGGATGAGGAGGCAGAGGCGGACATTGTCGCTGGACCAACGGCATGGCAACGTGGAGGCGGAAGCGGCATCACCTGGCCAAGTTGCTGGTGTGGCTGTGCATGAACCACATTCACCCAGTGGGCCATAAAGGACATGTATTGTCCCTAACCGTAGTTACAGCTCCACATGTTGGCGCTGCCGTGCACTTTCGCAGACACCGACAGGCTCAAGGACTGGCCCACCTTCTGTTTTAAATGTGTGTGTAGGGCTGGTACTGCCTTTTTGGCAAAGAAATGACAGCTTGGGACTCTCCACCTCGGTTCTGCCCAAGCCATCAGGTCCAGCTCTGGACCTGCAAAGCCGGATTTTTTGTTTGGACGAACCCCCACTTCTCCCGCTTGCACCTTGAGTGGGATAGAGAGATCTATTTCTTCCTCCTGGGGACCGACAAAAACATATTGTGGTTTTGATATCTGGCCGCAAAGCTAAGTACCATAAATCGTATCACACAGTATTCATTTATTATTTTACCCCCTGATGAACCTGATAAATATTAGGCGAAACGCGTCGGGGATTTAAGAGAGTAAGGGTGACACTTATCCAAAAGTGCACTATTTACTCCTCACTATATCATCCTGAAGCATTTTTTGTATGTAGGGATTTCTAGGGACTGGATAGCACTAGGTTCGGGACAGGGAACCTCCACCATCAGGGGGTCGACCTGGGCACAGCAAGACCTCTAGGGACTCTAGGGGTAGCTGGTTCCTGTCTCTAACCCTGCAATCTATCGGGTTAGAATTTTTACCCCGTACTCATCAATTCTAGTGTTTATCCTGTCACCATGTTTGTTTTTCTTTTTGGGGGTCACTACTCCCCCACTGAGTAATTTCAGCAAGTGTAGTTTTTTTCACTGTTGGTATATACATACCTATACCCACTTAAATATTTAATAAAGGTAAATTTTAAAAGTCACTTTTTTCCCATATATGCTTTTGACAAGCCATCAGTTCTCTGAAAAGTGTCGAGTCCACCACTTTGAAAGGGAGGGACTGCAGCACCAGCAACTTGGACAGGAGCACATTCTGCGCCGTTGGATGAGTGCACGCATACTGGTGTCTCTTGGCAATCGCTTCGGTGATTGATTGCTGATGGAATGCGTGGCGAGGAGGAGCAGGAGCATCAGGACCGGCAGATGATGGGAAGGACAGACAGCTCCCTTTGGCTGAGGTGGTGGAGCCTTGACGGCCAGAAACCGGGTGCATGCCAGTGGGTGATGCAACGGTTGCTGCAGCAGGCTGGACCACCACATCGGAGCCACGGTTCTCCCAGGCCACTTTATGGCGATGCTGCATATGTTGACGCAGGGCCGTAGTGCCAACATTGGCACCCTGGCCACGCTTCACCCTCTGCCCACAGATTCTACATACGGCCACGTTAACCTCCTCCGGCGGCTTAAAAAAAACTGCCACACCACTGAGTAGGTGATTTTACCCTCAACACTACGCACTGACTGACTGGTAGCACTGCTGCCTCCTTGAGCCCCTGCACCGCTACTTCCCGGGCACGTAGGGTCCCACAAAGCGGGTGGTCTATCCCGGGCACGTTTAGCTCCCGACCTCCCACTGCTGCCACCCTGCTGACTCCCGGCCATGCTAGCGACTTGCTAGCTCCGCCGCTGGCTCGCGGGCAAGCTGACACCCTCTTCTCCAGATGATGATGAAGCCCCTTCGTCACCCAACTCCCAAGTGCGATCAGCTACATCATCATCGAGTAGTGTCTGCACGTCACTGATGTCCACCTCAAACTTCTCTGGTTCAGGAGCCTTACCGCTGTCAACACTAGCTCCCCCACGACTCTCCTCATCACTACTTGCCCGCCTAGCGGAGGAAGTGGCAGATGTCTCCTCCACATCTTGGCTGGGCAGTAGCTGCTGACTGTCCTCTAGTAGCTCTTCCTCGCTGAAAAGTGGAGCAGAGTCTACAGCATATAATACTTCTTGCGGTGAGGGAACAGAAAAATACAGATGCAGGTTGAGGACAGGTGAGGGCACAGGGCCTGCTCCCAGGCCATGCCAACTAAGGGTTGTGTCTGACAAACCCACTGACTCTTGGCTGGGGGTGTCTGATGTCACTTGCGATGAAGTCGAAGATCGAGTCAATAATTCAAGAACCGCTTGGTTGCTGGTCATGACACGACTGTTAGCTGACACTAGGAGCTCAGGCCTCTCGAAGTGACCTCTGCTGCCACGGCTCCTTACTCTGCTGCGGCCTGTGCCAGAAACATTTAGGCCTCTGCCACTCCCCTGTGCAGGGCCTGGCACTTTTCTGCCTGACGTAATGTTAGGTTAAATAACCAAATGTTAGATCAAATATTTTTTTATTTCGCCACTAATACACAGCAAACAGGGCTTTAGAATATATCACTGCACTGCTAAATGGAAAATAGGCCCTAATTGTTTTCTATTTGTACACAAAAGGCATAGTACAACTATGAACGGCATATATATTTGTATTTCGCCAGTAATACACAGCAAACTGGTCTGTAAGATATCTCACTGCACTGCTGAGCGGCAAAGATATTTTTCCACTAATACACGCAATAAAGAGCTTTAAAACAGATAAATGCACCGCTAGGCGGCAAATATATTTTCCCTTTTTCCACAAATACACGCAAAAACGGGCTTTAAAACAGATAGTGTGATAGGTTCTGCTGTCCATACATACATGCTACAGACGTAGTGCTGTGATGTCACAAGTTCACAACAATACTTTATGCATCAATCAGTAATATGTAGTCAGACCTGATAAAATGTGAAGTTGCATGTATTGCGCCAAAATATGTGCATCATTAATTGCAGATTTGCCCAATCGCGAATATATTGGAGCACTCTATCTGCATATAAAGCTATTGTAATGTTCTGCCGTGCCAACCATTTTCTCCAGTCTCAGGAAACTTCTATCAGGTTTAAAAATGTAGCTAAAGTGACCCATCCCTGTATTGCATGTGCAATATGCGCATATTACATTGCCGATTTACGCAATCAAGAAAATAATGTTATAGAAATATTTGTAGTTGAAATCCGCTTGCATCAAACTTTGTGCAAGGAAAGGCAAATCCCTCAACCGCAGTCAGACAAAGGTGTTACCATCTTGAGTTCTTCTGAGCAACTGCCCCTCCTCCACAGTCTGCTCACCTTTTATTTAGTCACAGTAACAATAGAAAAGGGGCTGGCCCATCACCCGACCACTTACTTCAGGAAGTGATGACACAGGAAGATGAGCTAGTTCAGGTACATGTCAAAGGACAGGCGATTGCATCAACATGGCCGAACAGTGCAATGCACACAACACACCCCATCCCTGTATAAGGAAGGATGAGTCATGTCCATTGTCTGATTAGCCAGGTGGCCGCCCATCCCCCATCACTGTCAGCATGGACCCCATTCAATACTGCTCAAAGTGACCGGTATCTAGTGAAGATCATTCTACTGATTCTTATAGGTTTGAGATTATCTGCGAGACATTGCTACGGCTATTGTCAGTATACGGTACGAGTATACCGACAAGGCAGATATGCATGTCTTAAAAGCAGATATGTATCCAGAAAGGGATAGCAAAGTCGCAGCAGAGGTATAATATGTATCTCTCGTTATGCAGACTTCACTTCTCTAATGTGTATAGACATTTGAAGGGAAGAAGCCCAGTGCATTGCACTTAGTGCTCACAAACCGGCAAACGCCCCCCTACACACTGAGAACATGTCTCCAAGCCCATGAGAAGGTTTTCATACTGACGGTTCTACCACTGGTCCCGATTCAACCCAAGTACCCTCTGCTAGAGCGTTTTTCGGTTAAATCCGACACAGGGAGACAGATGACAATCTATAAAAACACACACACATCCTAAGATAAAATTTCCGCATAATAACATTTCCACAACAATAATGACGAACTCTTGAATTTGCGAATTTATGATGAATATTCACGAAATATTGCGAATTCGAATATTGCTCCTGACGCTCATCACTAATCTCTAATGAATGAAGGTAATTCTATTACCAATTTCTTTAAATAAGTCACTAAACCTACATACCATCTCACTCATTCCTTCATTTACCTGCCACAATCGGTCTTCTTGGTGGCTCAATCTCATTCTTATTGATTTTGGGGATCAGATAAAACATTGTTATTCTCGGGTTGTCTACTATTAGGCCTTGCATCATTTTTTTTCATATGCACATTCCAAAATGGCAACCAATTCCTATAAGAGTAACAAGGGACTATTCGTTAACAATTAATAACATGTTTTATCATTCAGCAATATATATGCCTGTTTTTCATACTTTTGATTAGACCAAATCACTATATTTTCCCTCCTTATCCACTGGTTTTATTACAACACGCTTTACGTTCTTGGGGGCTTAAATTATCTCTGACATGTTTCCTTGATAATTCCTCCAAATCTCAGGATACCATCTTAATAAACAAATCCACCACCAGACAAAATGTTAGTGGTGGAAATGTTTTATATATACACTCACCTAAAGAATTATTAGGAACACCATACTAATACGGTGTTGGACCCCCTTTTGCCTTCAGAACTGCCTTAATTCTACGTGGCATTGATTCAACAAGGTGCTAATAGCATTCTTTAGAAATGTTGGCCCATATTGATAGGATAGCATCTTGCAGTTGATGGAGATTTGAGGGATGCACATCCAGGGCACGAAGCTCCCGTTCCAACACATCCCAAAGATGCTCTATTGGGTTGAGATCTGGTGACTGTGGGGGCCATTTTAGTACAGTGAACTCATTGTCATGTTCAAGAAACCAATTTGAAATGATTTAAGCTTTGTGACATGGTGCATTATCCTGCTGGAAGTAGCCATCAGAGGATGGGTACAAGGTGGTCATGAAGGGATGGACATGGTCAAAAACAATGCTCAGGTAGCCTTTAAACGATGCCCAATTGGCACTAAGGGGCCTAAAGTGTGCCCAGAAAATATCCCCCACACCATTACACCACCACCACCAGCCTGCACAGTGGTAACAAGGCATGATGGATACATGTTCTCATTCTGTTTACGCCAAATTCGGACTCTACCATTTGAATGTCTGAACAGAAATCGAGACTCATCAGACCAGGCAACATTTTTCCAGTCTTCAACAGTCCAATTTTGGTGAGCTCTTGCAAATTGTAGCCTCTTTTTCCTATTTGTAGTGGAGATGAGTGGTACCCGGTAGGGTCTGTTGCTGTTGTAGCCCATCCACCTCAAGGTTGTGCGTGTTGTGGCTTCACAAATGCTTTGCTGCATACCTCGGTTGTATTGTTATTTCAGTCAACGTTGCTCCTCTATCAGCTTGAATCAGTCGGCCCATTCTCCTCTGACCTCTAGCATCCACAAGGCATTTTTGCCCACAGGACTGCCGCATACTGGATGTTTTTCCCTTTTCACACCATTCTTTGTAAACCCTAGAAATGGTTGTGCGTGAAAATCCCAGTAACTAAGATGATTGTGAAATACTCAGACCGGCCCGTCTGGCACCAACAACCATGCCACGCTCAAAATTGCTTAAATCACCTTTCTTTCCCATTCTGACATTCAGTTTGGAGTTCAGGAGATTGTCTTGACCAGGACCACACCCCTAAATGCATTGAAGCAACTGCCATGTGATTGGTTGACTAGATAATTGCATTAATGAGAAATAGAACAGGTGTTCCTAATAATTCTATAGGTGAGTGTATATATATTTTTTTATGTAGTTGGTTTGGAAAGGTACCTACCTCTTCCCCTTCCTTTTCAGTGGCCAACGATTCCAAAATCTCCTGTAAATTTTTTAAAACCAATTTTCTGGCAAATAAGTGCCGATTCTTTGTCACTGAATAAATCCATATGGTTGGTTGGAGAAAATCTCAAGCCATTTTTTGTGCATCAGTTAGGGTATGATCTGAAATATTTATTACCTTGGGTTGATCTTGTTTCCTCATTTTACTTCCCTATGTGGGTCTATCATCAACCTTTCTCTTCCCTCCAAATCTTTTTCTATTCTCCCATTTGTAATTATGTCGATTCTGATAGTTTGTATGTTCCTTTCCATTTTCTGAGGCCTCATCTAACCTAGATGTTAGCAAGGTCATTGATGATGTTCTAGATATCCAGCCTCCATTTTGTCATTTACGTTGCCATCTATATATTTTGTTGATCATAATCAGCCACATCCCTCTGGTACTTATTGCCCTTCTGTGTGCTGATATCTTTTTCCTATTTTGAGAAATGCAATTGGAGATTTGTCTCAAACTCCTGTATTGTCCCTTTATTATACACTCTTGTTATGTCCTGCCTCCTCCTATTTAATCTTCAGATTCTCATCATCCAATTCAAAATTGGGAAAAAGATGTATTTTCCCCAGCGCCTCCCCAACGGCACTGACAGGAGGGTGATCCCCGCCTCCAGGACAGGAAACAACACAGAAGCTCAATTTTAAAAGGGGCCTCCTCCCCTTACCAGTGTTGTTTCCTGTCTCGGACAGCGTAGAAGCTCCTACCTGTGTGTGCAGGTTCGCAGAAGATTCCTCCGCATGGCCTGGACTCTGCCCCTTGTTTGGGGGAGGGCCATTGCAGTGTACAGGGGCTCCGGGGATGCGTGGCCTCCCTTCCCTGTACCTTCGGAGTAAGTACTGTTCAAGGCAGCCCCGGGTTTTATCCTGCAGGCTCCGTTGGAGGAGCGCAGGACATCTTGCGGCATGCTATGAATCACGGGCGGTACAGGCATCGTGACGTCATAGCGCTACGGCCTCATGTACACACATACGGACATCGTGACGTCACGGACGTCCTTCAGAGCCGGGAAATTTAAATGGAGAGCGGATCTGTGTGCAGTGACTCGTGCTGTTCCCTTCCTGGAAATGTCGGCTCCTGTGGAATTGGATACTGCCCGGAAGCCTCTAGATGTGGCCGCAAGCACCATCAGCCTGGTAAGCCTCCTCTCCTGACTTGGGCAGATTGATGTATGGGGTTACGCCTATTATGCACCTGGGTGCCTGGTGTTCGTGTGCTTTTCTGGAAAGCTTCTGAACCCTATTCTTACAGTGGAGGAAATAATTATTTGACCCCTCACTGATTTTGTAAGTTTGTCCAATGACAAAGAAATGAAAAGTCTCAGAACAGTATCATTTCAATGGTAGGTTTATTGTAACAGTGGCAGATAGCACATCAAAAGGAAAATCGAAAAAATAACTTTAAATAAAAGATAGCAACTGATTTGCATTTCATTGAGTGAAATAAGTATTTGAACCCTCTAACAAAAAAAGACTTAATACTTGGTGGAAAAACCCTTGTTTGCAAGCACAGAGGTCAAACGTTTCTTGTAATTGATGACCAAGTTTGCGCACATTTTAGGAGGAATGTTGGTCCACTCCTCTTTGCAGATCATCTCTAAATCCCTAAGGTTTCGAGGCTGTCTCTGTGCAACTCTGAGCTTGAGCTCCCTCCATAGGTTTTCGATTGGATTAAGGTCCGGAGACTGACTAGGCCACTCCATGACCTTAATGTGCTTCTTCTTGAGCCACTCCTTTGTTGCCTTTGCTGTATGTTTTGGGTCATTGTCGTGCTGGAACACCCATCCACGACCCATTTTCAGTTTCCTGGCAGAGGGAAGGAGGTTGTCGCTCAGGATTTCACGATACATGGCTCCGTCCATTTTCCCGTTTATGCGAATAAGTTGTCCTGTGCCCTTAGCAGAAAAACACCCCCAAAGCAAAATGTTTCCACCCCCATGCTTGACGGTGGGGACGGTGTTTTGGGGGTCATAGGCAGCATTTTTCTTCCTCCAAACACAGCGAGTTGAGTTAATGCCAAAGAGCTCTATTTTGGTCTCATCAGACCACAGCACCTTCTCCCAGTCACTCTCTGAATCATTCAGGTGTTCATTGGCAAACTTCAGACGGGCCTGCACATGTGCCTTCCTGAGCAGGGGGACCTTGCGAGCCCTGCAGGATTTTAATCCATTGCGGTGTAATGTGTTTCCAATGGTTTTCTTGGTGACTGTGGTCCCTGCTAATTTGAGGTCATTAACTAACTCCTCCCGTGTGGTTCTAGGATGCTTTTTCACCTTTCTCAGAACCATTGACACCCCACGAGGTGAGATCTTGCGTGGAGCCCCAGAGCGAGGTCGATTGATGGTCATTTTGTGCTCCTTCCATTTTCGAACAATCGCACCAACAGTTGTCACCTTCTCTCCCAGCTTCTTGCTAATGGTTTTGTAGCCCATTCCAGCCTTGTGCAGGTCTACAATTTTGTCTCTGACATCCTTGGACAGCTCTTTGGTCTTTCCCATGTTGGAGAGTTTGGAGTCTGCTTGATTGATTGATTCTGTGGACAGGTGTCTTTTATACAGGTGACTAGTTAAGACAGGTGTCCTTAATGAGGGTGACTAATTGAGTAGAAGTGTCTAACCACTCTGTGGGAGCCAGAACTCTTAATGGTTGGTAGGGGTTCAAATACTTATTTCACTCAATGAAATGCAAATCAGTTGCTATCTTTTATTTAAAGTTATTTTTTCGATTTTCCTTTTGATGTGCTATCTGCCACTGTTACAATAAACCTACCATTGAAATGATACTGTTCTGAGACTTTTCATTTCTTTGTCATTGGACAAACTTACAAAATCAGTGAGGGGTCAAATAATTATTTCCTCCACTGTATATATGTATTTTTTATTGTAGGGTATTGACACCTCCACCTCCGAAGCACCCGGGTCTGATTCTAATCTCAAAAAATGTTCTATCTGCAAGAAGTCATTTATGTCAAAAGCCAAAAAATCACTTTGCCCCAGATGTGCTGAGAAAGTGGTGGCTGAAGAATCTCTTTCCTTCTTAGACTCCATGTGGAGTATGATTTGGGAAGAGGTGAATGCAGGCATGGAGTCTAGGTTACCTCCCTCCTCACCGCAAGCCTCTACGTCCCAAAAATCCCAGAACTCCCAGTTATTTGGGTTGGATTTGGATGAAGGGGAGATTGCTTCTGACATAGACTCTGACTCATCTGATGACGGGGGTAGACCATTGTTTCTCCCAGAAGATATGGATAGTCTCTTAAAAACTATGACGGCTACTATACACCTGGAGGAATCTAAAGAAAGTTGTTCCATCCAGGATCAGATGTTTCAAGATCTAGGGAAAAGGAAAAGACGTGTTTTCCCAATCCATAATAATGTCAAGGCCCTAATCTCAAGGGAATGGAAAGATTCCGAAAAGAGAGCCCCGATTACTAACACTTTCAAAAGGAAGTATCCATTTTCAGACTCTGACTCAAATCTTTGGGATAAGACTTCAAATATTGATGCTCCAGTAGCACGGATATCCAAAAAATCCTCTCTTCCATTTGAGGACATGGGATTACTCCGTGATCCATTGGATAAGAAGTGTGAGAACCTACTGAAAAAGCTTTGGAAGTAAATACAGCTATGTTTAGACCAAGCATTGCATCGACCTGTACTGCCAGATCCCTGTCAGTATGGCTCAATCAGTTAGAGGATCATCTTGCAGTGGGAACCCCAAGGGAATAAATTGTAGCCTCATTACTGATGCTTAAACAGGCCTCAAATTTTCTAGCCGACGCCTTGGCGGATTTAGTCAGGTTGTCAGCAAGATCAGCGACTATTTCTAATGCCACCTGCAGGGCCCTATGGCTCCGCTCTTGGTCGGGAGATGCTGGTTCAAAGAGCCGGTTATGTTCCATCCCCTGTGAGGGGGATAGGCTTTTTGGGTCGGTATTGGATGATGTATTAGAACAAGCTTCCGACAAGAAAAACTGTTTTCCCACTGACTCAAAATATTTTCATCAGAGACACTCCTTTTGTAGTCCAAGGAAGCCAAAACCCGATCAAAAAAAGTGAGAATAGTCAGGAAGATGGCAATCCTGACAACGCGTCAAAGGCCGCTCAATGATGCCAAGGGCCAGGTGGGAGCAAGATTAAAAATTTTTGTTCCACAATGGAGAGAGATAGGAACCTCCCCTTGGATACTAGCATCCATTCAGAGAGGCTTCATGCTGGAATTCAGCACCTACCCTCAAGATCACTTTTTTGTCCACAAGCCATTGGCAAGAGAAGAGGAACGGTCCTCGCTAAAGGAAGAAATAACAAACTTAATTCAAAAAGATGTCCTACTACCAGTTCCAAAGAACTAGCAACAGCAAGGATTTTATTCCTTAGTTTTTCTCATAAAAAAAAACAGGAGGGTCTTTCAGGCTTATTATAAACCTAAGAAGTCTGAACAAGTGCCTATCTTACAAAAAGTTCAAGATGGTGACCATAAAGTCAACAATAAATCTGCTTCTTCAACATTGTTACATAGTGACAATAAATTTACAGGACGCATATTACCATATACCCATTTTCAAAGATCATCAAAAATTTCTCAGGATAGCAGTTTTTACGAAAGGTCGCCTCTGTCACTTTTAATTTCAAGCGCTCCCCTTTGGCCTATCATCAGCTCCCAGAATTTTCACAAAAGTAGTGGGAGAAATAACCAGTTATCTTCATCTACGGGGCATTCTTATAATACTGTACTTGGATGACTTACTATTGTCAGCAGAATCAGAAAGTCGGCTTCTGGTACATCTAGACCTTGTTCAAAGGACCTTCACGGATCTGGGATGGATCATAAATTTCAAAAAATCCAACCTCGTCCCGGCTCAACAAAGAGTCTTTTTAGGGGTCCTTCTCGACTCTTGCTTGCTGATGTCCTTTCTTCCAGAAGAAAAGCAATCGTCCCTTCAATTACGAGTGAATCAGTTTTGCAGTCTAAGATTCACTGCTATCAGAAACATCATGACAATCCTGGGAGTTCTAACATCCTCAATCCCGGCTTTCAGGTGGGCGCAAAGCCACACCAGAATCCTGCAGGGTTTTCTTCTAGCATCTTGGAATGGCAGCAGAATCTCTCTGGACAAGAAAATATCAATTCCACAGTTCGTGAAACATTCCCTGACTTGGTGGAGGATAAGAAAATTCTTCAGAGAGGAGTCTTATGGTGTCAAGAAAATCTTCTAGTAGTGTCTACAGATGCCAGCAGACGAGGTTGAGGAGGTCATAAGGGAGACCTTATGGTTCAAGGAGTATGGGGAGATTCCTTGCGACAGGCATCCTCAAACCTAAGAGAACTCAGAACAGTCTACGAGGTTCTTCTGGCCATTTACTCAAAAACCTCTCTCAATCAGACAGTCTCTTATTTGAACAGGCAGGGGGGCACCCGGAGCAGATCACTGGCAACAATATCGAGGGGTATCTTTCTCTTTGCAGAGAAACACCTGTCCTCTCTAACGGCAGTACACTTATAAGGAAGCAGCAATATGGTGGCAGACTTCCTCAGCCGTCAGACTCTAAAAGAGGGAGAATGGACTCTACATCCCAATGTCTTCCTTCAAGTTACCGAGATGTGGGGTGTTCCAGTTCTGGATTTATTCGCAGATCGGATAAACAATAGGATGAACAGGAAAGTAGAGAGATTTTGTTCCCGATCTCCCCTGGACGGTCCAGAAATAGTGGATGCCCTATCTCACCCTTGGCCAAAGGGTCTCTTATATGCATTCCCCCCATTCAACCTGATTCCGAGAACTCTGATGAAAGTGGCGGAAGAGGACGCTCAGGTAATCATGATTGCTCTCTGTTGGCCCAAAAGGGCATGGTTTCCCCTCTTACTCAGACTATCGCAGGCGATTTCCTGGACTCTTCCAGTATTTCCAGGCCTTCTGCAACAGGGACCAGTGCACCATCCAGGGGTCTCTCAGTTGACAGCATGGAGATTGAACGCCAGAATCTGAGGCAGAAAGGGCTCTCTGACCCTGTAATCTCCACCCTGCTAAAAAGTCGGAAAGTTATAACCTCCAAGATCTATTACAGAACGTGGAAGACTTTCCTTTTGTTTTCAGGTAACGATCCAGCAAAGTTCCTCAGTCAACATCCCTGTCATTCTGGACTTTCTACCGGCAGGTTTGAACAAGGGGCTCAAACAATCCACCCTTAAATTTCAAATCTCTGCATTAACAGTTTTTCTAGAGACAAACCTATCTGACCATCCTTTGATCAGGCGATTCTTCAAGGGAGCAACCAGAGATTCCCCCAGATTAAACTCTACCATCCCACCTTGGGACTTGAATCTAGTCCTTACGGTACTGATGAGTTCTCCATTTGAACCGATCAAAGATATTTCCCTCAAACTCCTGACCTTAAAATCTACCTTCCTCCTGGCCATAACAACGGCAAGAAGGGTGGGGGAAATACAAGCCTTCTCGAGCTGTCCTCCCTATCTCAGGATCCTACGATAATCCTAAAACATTGTCCATCCTTCCTCCCGAAGGTAGTATCCAGATTTCACGGTAATCAGGAGATCAATTTGCCATCATTCTGTCCATCACCTTCGACAGACCTGGAGAGGCGGTTTCATAACCTGGATGTGAGACGTTGTGTGCTTACCTACTTAAAGATCTGGGAGGAAGATAGAAAATTGGATCACTTTCTCCTTCAGTTTCAGGGGCCTAACAAGGGTCAGGCAGCCAGTAAAGCCACCATTGCAAGATAGATAATGCAGGCAATCTCTTTGTTATACTCAGAAGAATCTAGATCCTCCGAAGGGACTCTAGGCCCATTCAACACGGGCTATGTTGACCTCTTGGGCGGAAAATGCGGCAATTGAGATTTGTAAAGCAGCTGCGTGGGCAAATCCAATTACTTTCTTTAACCATTTATAAATTAAATGTCTTACATAATCAGGATTTATCCTTTGGGCGCAGAATTCTTTCTGCCGTAATCCCACCCTAGGGAAGACTCCTGTTATTCCTCCTGTCAGTGCTGTTGGGGGAAAAGGGTTAATTACTGTTTACGGTAATTGGATTTTCCAATAGACTCCCCAACGGCACTGAGGGTTTTCCCACCCTTAATTATGATTTCCTTGGATTTATGATTACATTTTCTCTTTGTATTCCGGTTGGATTAATATAATTTTTTTTTGCATCACTACCGTGTACTTTGTCATTTACTGATTAGGTAAGGGATGGAGGCCCCTTTTAAAGCTGAGCTTCTGTGTTGTTTCCTGTCCTGGAGGCGGGGATCACCCTCTTGTCAGTGCCATTGGGGAGGCTAATTAACCCTTTTTAGGTATCTTGGGACTATTTTCTTACTCTTATATTTTTCTAATGATGCTTTTGTTCCAGCATACTTTGATCTCTTTATAACACGCATCCCTCAAATTGCACATGATTTCCTTTTTGATTCTGTGAACTACCATTAAAATATGAGCTAACCCCTTAACAAATAATTGATCACATTGTGTCTGCCAGGACTGTTCCCTGGATTTCAAATCCATATTGGAGGGAATAATACCTGTAAATTCACACAGGAAAACAATTAGATACACCCAACAATTAGTCCCAATATTTACTACGTCATTACTGAGAGCAGCTACCCTAAATAATTCATTAAATCAAATAAGAATCTGTAGCCATAACATTCCCATAGAATCTCTTTATCTGTGTTTGGTATTTTAATATTTAATGAATAAACATGATATGGGGTGAGTCAGAAATCCTACAATCTGATGTATAATCAATCATCTAATGTAATTATGGCCCTAATCTGCTGCATGCTAAGTAGCTCTATAGCCTGGATCCTAAAGTAACAATTCCAGTTTGTGCAAACTGTCTAATGAGAAAAAAAAAATATTGAATATATATAATCTTTCAGACAACTAAGATCTAACATACATATAGAATACTATGTTCCATGTCATGACCTGCACTTTTACGAGCCTTTAATAATTATGCGATCCAAAACCGTATTGTAGTATGATTATAAGATGCCTACCGTAACCAGTGATGGCCAGTTTGCATTGTTCGCCCGCAAACAAATGCGGGCTGCCATCTTAACTCACAAGTCCGGCGAGGCACAGGTAAGCCCTTACCTGTGCCTGCGCCGCGAGCCAGTCTGAAACAAATGCGGTCACCGGGAGCAGGCAGTTCCGAGAACAGCCCAATAAAGACCCCCGGTGGCTGTTCTCGAAACTGCCTTCTCCCGGTGACCGCATTTGTTTCAGACCGGCTTGCGGCGCAGGTACAGGTAAGGGCTTACCGGTGCCTCGCCGGACTTGTGAGTTAAGATGGCAGCGCGCATGTGTTCGCGGGCGAACACGGCGAACTGGCCATCACTGACCGTAACACTGCACACTTGTGGGATGTTCAACTCCCTCTACGTGCATTTCGAATAAGCTTCGTCAGGAGGTGACGTGGGATAGAATTAGGAAATAGATAAGGGGACCATCCTCCAATGAGGAGATGTATGTCATTCACGTGAGCACTATTAGAGTTACGTCAGCGCATGACTGCTCAGGCGCTCCAAGACCTCACCTTCCGTCCGTGATCCCGCGCACCAGAGGCTGTTCACGTGGTGCGAATGCTCCAAGTGATCGCGCCATGTGAGCACGGATCACGACTGGCAGAATGGTGGAAGACGCTTGGGAACCACAAGCAGTCATGCGCATTTCGTTGAATTACTACTTAGGATTTTGTTAGGATTTTCATATTTTTTATTCTGTAATTTTACTTTTACAGATAGTTGTATGATGATGGGACCATAAAAACTAGTAAGAAAATACTTACATTGAAATGGGACTATTGGACCTATTATCCTCTAGGAACTTTTTTTTTTTTTTTTTACACATAGTATATTAAACAAATTTTGTATATATTGCACTTTATACTGTATATTTGAATTGTTAATGCATGTACACTTTTATCATTGGTGTAAATCATCAGCACTTATTTTGCACATGAAATTTAGGTTGTTATTATTTGTACCTTGGTTTTAATTATTAGGTATAAAAATGCCTGTTGATTTTTTTATTTAACACTTAGTATTTTATGTATGGTTATAAATTATGACTCCAAAATTATTTTATATTTAGATAAAGTGTTCACAGAATGGATTTATTTATAAGTTACTAGAGGATTAATTTATATTATGTATGACGATAATGGGTGGGAATAAATAGAGGTATTATACTAAGTCAGGTAGTTTCTGTAGATATGTATATTGGAGTTGTGCGCATGACTGCTTGTGGTTCCCGAGCCTCTTCCGCCATTCTGCCAGTCGTGATCCGTGCTCACATGACATGATCACGTGGAGCATACACACGTGACCAGCCTCTAGAGCGCAGGATCGCGGGCGGAAGGGGAGGTCTTGGAGCGCAGTCATGCGTTGACGTAACTCTAATAGTGCTCACATGAATGATATACATCTCCTCATTGGAGGTTGGTCCCCTTATCCTTTTCCTAATTCTGTCCTACATTAACTCCTGATGAAGCTTACGCAATTAGAGGGAGTCAGACATCCCACAAGTGTGCAGTGTTACAGTAGGTATCTTATAATCATGCTACAATGGTGTTTTGGATCGAATAATTATTAAGGGCTCGTAAGTGCAGGTCATGATATGGAATATAGTATTCTATATGTATGTTAGATCATAGTTGTCTAAGATATTATATATATATATATATATAAAAGAAAAAAAGAAAAAAAGGAATGGCAGCACCGTCACAATGAAGTTGGAAGGGAAGGGTGCACAGGCCCAGATGTGGATATAAGCCAATCCAACAAACACAAAAAATGGAAAAAAGGGCAGCACTCCACTGGATAAAAATAAAATAAACTTTATTTACCCATAGGCAACAGCGACGTTTCGGCTCATACACAGGAGCCTTCCTCAAGCAGTGTGCATACATCAAAAACTCTGGGTACATATAGTGTTTCAACCAATTAAGAGCAATTACATGTTAAGTGTACATAATTAATAAAAAAATCAAACTACATAATGCCATATACATATAAAGAGCAATGAAGCCAAACATGTGTGAATATTAAATCGTGATACGTACAATAGCAAGATAATATAATAGATATACGTAGTACAATACATCTATGTTACACAAATCACATAACAAGTGCCAGCTGTGAATGATTACATAAAGTGCAAAGTGCTTACTGTTTACAGGTGATAACCATAATGGAAGCGGGAGGGAGAGCGGCTGTTGTCCATGTAGACATGTGCGATCCGGCGTGCCTGGATCGCAACCGCGCATGCCCCTATGACGCATAAACTGTGCTTCCGTCTAGCATTAGCCTCGTCACGCAACGCATGCGCTCTTGGGCTACAATGCTAACGCGGCCATTTTGGATAAGGGCAGAACGCCCACTGAGTTACGCTGCTATTGAAAACAACTAATCCTCCCGGTATATCGCAGGCTAGGGGTGAAAAAGGACATATGTACATGTCCGAGTGTCTCAGCGGCTAAGAGGACTAAGGAGAAGGCCAACACCTACAAATTGAAGTGGGCACCCCACCAAGACTATAGAGCGGTAGCGAATCCGCATGTAAATGCCGAGTCGCACCGCTACTTCAGTCAAAGTCCATCCATCGCCACCTCACTCTGAGGGTTCTCCTCATCACACCCCGCCATACTAATAACGGAATCTGGGTTAAAAATACAGAAATAGTTATTTAAGGAATGCACAAGTCTAAAGATCATGTAGTGCATGGGCAGACGCGTCCAGACATCGTGACCACACAGCCCCCATGGGCATAATGCCACCTCCCCAAACTCCGAATCCAATGAACATTTATCTGAAAAAATAAAAAAGGAAAAAGAAAAAAGAGAGAAAAGAAGAATACATTAAAATTTTTTTACAAAGATCAAAAAACTTGTTCTTGACCAGAAAAGACTTGCAGAATAAACCCTAGAATATATGTTTTGTATACACAAATCACATATTACACAGAAAGACAGTCGACATTCAGAATGCAACGAGAGAGGGCAAACCACGCAGTTAGCTCACTCCAACCCTATAGTCCACATTAAGACCACATGGCTGTAGAGAATTAAGCGTAAAGATCCACTTGAGCTCTCTCCTTTTTAGGAGTCCAATCCTGTTGCCACCTCTCCTTGGCATTGGTATATGGTCAATGATGTAACACCTCAGGTCTTTCTCAGTGTGTTTATGATTGGTAAAGTGTTTGGAGACTGGTAAATCCAGCCGTTTCTTCCTCACACTAAGTCGATGATTATTAAATCTTGTCTTGAAGTCAGTTGATGTTTCTCCAACGTATAGCAAATTACATGGACAAACAATCACGTAAACAACGTGATTGGAGTCACAAGTCAGATATATATATATATTTTTTTTTATTTTTTTTATTATATATATAAATAATTTGTGATTACATATCGGGGAGGTATGCTGTGGGCATTTATTGTACTACCTCTTTGCTGCTAAGTGAATCTGCCAGAAGCACCAGGAAAACCAGAGAAACATATGTCCTAAGTGAAAGCTGCTGTTCTGGACTCCAAACGACCCACAAACATGGAGGAATTAATCCAGCATTTGGTGCAAGCTAACATCCAGCAACAACAGGCACATGCAGAGGCCATGCAAGTACAACAGCAAACTAATAAACTGCTCATGGAGCAACTGGCTGTGTTAAAGGTGACTGGGACTGTTCAACAGGGCCCCTCTCAGACCCTTACCCTTGACAACCCACAGAAGTTGGTACAGAGAGCAATGCAATGGATGGTAGAAGGAGAGGATGTAGAGGTCTACCTGGCATTGTTTGAGCGAACTGCTGAAAAGGAACATTTGCCAGAATCCCAGTGGGCTGAAGTCTTGGCACTGAGCTACTAAAAGTTTATTGTCATTTGTCTGCTGAGAATGCTAAAAGCTATATGTGGCTTAAATCAGAGATACTTGTGTGAGTGGGGGTCACCTTGGCTGTTCCTGCCCAGAGGGTGTATAAGTGGCAATACAATACCAGTAAGCCTCCCCGGTCGCAGGTGCATGACCTTAAGAAGTTAATGGATATATGGCTTGAGCCAAAAAAGTCATCCTCACAGGAGGTGGTGGACCAGGTCACTGCGGAACGACAGTTTTGTGCACTTTCCAAAGACTTGCAGTACTTGGTAATGCTGAGTGATGCTTGGAAAGATATGCTGTCACTGAGAGCCATGTCAGAAAAAATGGTGCTGTTCCACCATCTCAGGGGAAAACTCGACTACCCGTAAATACTGTGGAAAAGAGTAGGAGACCAAGGGTTGCCACTCCACAGGTTCTTCCATCCAGTACAGTTCATTTGCCAGGGGTATGCCTACCTCAACAACCTTCTGGATCTCCTTGCTGGAAATGTCGTGAGCTTGGGCACATCATGGCTCATTGCCCACAGACTGAGGAGCCCCTGGACTGTAGTGTGACCAGGCGAAAGTCCTTATTTGCTCACTCACTGAGTGTTGCTCCTGCAGTGCCCCAGGATTCTCTGCAGAGTTGTGAGGTGTGGATAGATGGCCACCAGGTACTAGCCCTCCTGGACACTGGCAGTGTGGTTACCTTGCTCCGGGCTAATATTCCCCATAAAATGGTGTTCCCCAAAAGAAAACCTTCAGTACAGTGTGTGCATGGGGACACAAAAGAATACCCCTTTGTTGAGGTCTGTTTAGACTTCTCTGGGAACTGTTACCTGCGAGGTGGGGGTTGTGCCTGGACTGATACATCAATTTATTCTAAGATGTGACTTTCCTCTTTTCTGGTCGCTGTGGGAAAAAGCTATGGGGGCTGCAGATAAAGAGGGAACTGGATGTAAGAAAGGTTTGTCTATCAAATGGATTAATGATGATGTTGATGAAAGTTATTTTCCCTTTTGTGTGTTAGCTGGTGATGAGCCTGAGGATTCTCTCTCAGCAGGAATTGCCTGATTTATAAATTCCCGGGGCAAATTTTGGGACTGCTCAGTTGAGAGATCAGAGCCTTAAAAAGGCCTTTGAAAACATAAAAGTTGTGCATGGTGTGCATCAGGTGCTTGAGACAGACATGACATATCCATATTTTGTATTGATTAATGACCTACTGTATCAATTTAACAGGGTCAATGAAGAGGTAATTGAGCAGTTAGTGGTGCCTCAGCCTTATAGGCACAAGGTACTTGAAATGGCCCATGCACATATTTTAGGAGGACATCTAGGGATGGAAAAACATGAGCGCATTTTGCAGCGGTTCTTCTGGCCTGGGGTATATAGGGAAGTTAAAGACTTCTGTGACTCCTGTCCCACAATTCAGATTAGTGCTCTAATGCCACATTTCAGCAGTCCGTTAGTTCCCCTACCTATCATAGAGATTCCCTTTGAGCGTATAGCCATGGATCTATACCGTTACGAAACACCTCTTCAAAAGTAATTGCCAAGGAATTACTTCATGTATTTACCAGAACAGGTTTACCAAATGAAAATTCTTACTGCTCAGGGCACACCATTTATGTCCAAAATAATGAAGGAACTGTGTAAACTATTCCAGATAAAGTATTTGCGCACCTCTGGCTATCACCCGCAAACAGATGGCCTCGTTAAAAAAGATTCAACAAGACCATCAAAAGTATGTTAAAAAATGTGGTGGTCAAAGATGTTTCAGATTGGGAAATGCTGTTGCCTTATTTACTTTTTGCTATTCGTGAGGTACCACAAGCCTCCACAGGGTTCTCGCCTTTTGAATTGGTGTATGGCCGTCACCCTCGTGGACTGCTTGATTTAGTAAAAGAGACCTGGGAACAAGAGGTCAGTCTGTATAAAAGTGTAGTTGAACAAATACACTAAATGCAGGATAGAATACAGGCCATAATGCCAGTGGTTAAGCAGCACTTGCTAGAAGCCCAGGAAACTGCTAAGGTCCTATAGTTCAGCCCAGGAAACTATGTTTTGGTGCCTTTACCAACAGTGGAGAGCAAGTTTTTGGCTAAGTGGCAGGAACCCTTTATAGATAACTGATCCAATTTTCTCTACAATTTCAAACTGTTTCAGCCCATTAAGAGAAAACCATATCAGATTTACCATGTAAACCTAATTAAGCCATGGAAGGAGAGGCAGTCATTGACAGTGGTAATCCCCAAAAAAGAAAGCGATAAAGAGATAAATAAAGTAAAGGTGGCTGATACTTTGTCTCAACCCCAAAAGCAGGAGGCAAAAGAGTTTCTCCAAAGAAACAGGGATTTCTTTGCAGAAATTCCAGGCAAAACAGATATAATAAAACCTGTCACAGACTCCCATGTTAGGGTTAATGTACCCCCATATCGAATCCCTGATGCCAGGCGACAGGATGTCTCAACAGAAATGAGGAAAATGCTGGAACTTAGTGTGATTGAGGAATCCTCTAGTGGGTGGTCCAGTCCAATTGTCTTGGTTCCAAAACCTAATGGCACGTGGAGGTTCTGCAATGACTTTATAAAGTTAAATGAGGTCTCCAAGTTTGATGCATACCCCATGCCCCCCATGTTAATTGAAAGACTTGGACCAGCCCGATACATTACAACATTAGAATTCACTAAGGGATGCTGGCAAAATCCAAAGAGAAGACTACCTTCTCTACCCTGGATGGCTTATTTAAATATGTAACCATGCAATTTGGTTTACAGGGTGCACAGTCCACATTTCAGTGGGCTATGGGCAGGGTTTGAAGACCTCATAGGGAGTATGCAGCTGCATATCTAGATGATATTGTAGTTTTCAGTATGCACTGGGACGGCCACTTAGATAAGGTGCGGAGTATAATCAACTCCCTCAGAAAGGCTGGTTTCACTGCCAACCCTGAAAAATGTGCCATAGGCTTGGAGGAAGCAAAATATCTGGGCTACATTGTGGGCAGAGGAGTGATTAAAGGGAACCTGTCATGTGGTTATTTGATTATAATCTAACTAATTATATACAATCATTAACTACTAAAAAGTACCTTAGATGTATTCACTTACTGGTGTGACAGATGGTTACCTCATAATATACACACAAAGATGCCACGTGCCGCATGCTAATGAGCTGATTTGAGTCCGGCGTGATGTCATTGAGTCCTCATAATTAGGACCTGACCTGGGTAAGGTTATTTAACTAGTTTATTAACAGATGCCTAAACAGGCGATGAAACCTATCTTGACCCAGGTAAAAATTAAAACTTCACTTTTATTATTGCAAAAGCTAAAATCTAAATGTGAACAGTTGCAGTTTTTGATTTTTATTATTATTAACAAACCAAAAAAGAAGAGTTAAAAATACAGTCGCCACTCCACTGATAAATATGAACGTTGATCAGTGAGGAGGGCGAGGAGATGTGCACATCTCCCACCCTGTCACTTTAAATGCAAAGTGCTGCCGTGTCACTGTTTGCAGAGCTGTTGCTAACTAAATTAGGTTGTTCATCCAACCATATTAACCATATTAAACAATGGGAACCATGGTGCGTGAACCCACTGGAACAATGGCACACTTGTTTTTTACATGTGCTCTCAGACTGACATGGAGCCTGATAGCAGTTAGCACCGCAGACAGGAATTAGCAACAAATCTGATGCCGTATCTGAGGCTCATTGGTGAACCTAGCATTGGTATGAAGTCCAGCCGGACTATCATTAGCTAATTAGCAGTGGAGTGGAGAGCAGCGTTTAAAAACTAAGACTGCCCCCCCGACATGTTTCACCAGGATTCTGGCTTCTTCAGGGGTAAATGGGCAGCAATGAGTGTCCCCATCCGACTGGAGGATTAAATACACAGTGTTTAAATTTACAGGAATAGCGTCAGGTACCTGCGTGAGCACTTGGAGCAGACGTACTCATGTTGTTAGACTGCGCCTGCGCTGCGCTGACCCAAGATGCGCACCGACTCTACCCAAAAGTGAAAGTACTGCACGGACAGCAGCTGCGCTAACACTTGGAGCAGTGAGCTGATATTATTGGGACTGCGCATAGGCTGCGCAGCACAGTGATGCGCACAGACACTGTCCGATAGGTATACTGCGCAGAAAACCCCTGCGCCTGGACTTAGAAATAATCGAGCATTAGGTAGGCACATAGTTGTTCATATGTTATACTAAAAACTATTGCGCACAGATTTTGAGACAACAAGGCCCTGCAGGTATATATCGGGTGCGTGTCTGTGATACAATTTGAATGATGTGCAGCTTTACTGCATTGGATATAGTATGCAGAAGCCAGATTGTGTTACAATGGTGCATCATCTACAATATCACAGTTACATAGTGGTGGAGGTGGCATTAATTATTAGAATGGCAGTACATATTAATTTTTGCCAATCAGATGTATCCATATTTTTATTGTTACTTATAAATTGGCACTATGTATTCCAACAGGAAAAATCATTATTAATAATCAACACAGTACTTGAGGTACACAATAAACTGGTTCACAGTCTGTATCGTCCCGTACCACCTAAAACCACTTGACTAACATCTAATATAGTGGGTACTTACCCCTGTGGGGATTGTGTTTTCTGCCCTCTTGTAAAAAGATTCCGATCCTTTGTCAATCCCGTGGATAACAAAGAATACTATATTAGGCAATATATCAATTGTAAGACCAAAGGCATCGTATATGCTATTCAATGTCCGTGTCCCAAGATCTATGTTGTCCCAAGAGTTCAGGAGAAGGATCTGCCAACATATAAGCAGCATTAACACCAAGGCTGATACGTCAATTTCCAGGCATGTAAGGGCTTTCCATGGTGGAGACCATAGGGTGCTTAAATTCTGGGGAATCTGTAAAAAAAAACTAGGTGTAAGAAAGGGTGATCTGGATGCCATCCTATTGCAAGAAGATACTAGGTGTATCTATCGTCTGGATAGTCTCAACCCAAAAGGGCTCAATGAAGTTTTGCCTTCACTGCTTTTCTTTGAGAATGAAGGAGAGGAATTTGTCTGTTTGTTGGTTTTCGCTTTTTCTAACTACAGAGTGTCTATTGACACCTATACTACTGTACATTTACTGAGCCAAAAATTATTGTGTACCTCAAGTACTGTGTTGATTATTAATAATGATTTTTCCTGTTGGAATACATAGTGCCAATTTATAAGTAACAATAAAAATATGGATACATCTGATTGGCAAAAATTAATATGTACTGCCATTCTAATAATTAATGCCACCTCCACCACTATGTAACTGTGATATTGTAACTGTGCACCATTGTAACACAATCTGGCTTCTGCATACTATATCCAATGCAGTAAAGCTGCACATCATTCAAATTGTATCACAGACACGCACCCGATATATACCTGCAGGGCCTTGTTGTCTCAAAATCTGTGCGCAATAGTTTTTAGTATAACATATGAACAACTATGTGCCTACCTAATGCTCGATTATTTCTAAGTCCAGGCGCAGGGGTTTTCTGCGCAGTATACCTATCGGACAGTGTCTGTGCGCATCACTGTGCTGCGCAGCCTATGCGCAGTCCCAATAATATCAGCTCACTGCTCCAAGTGTTAGCGCAGCTGCTGTCCGCGCAGTACTTTCACTTTTGGGTAGAGTCGGTGCGCATCTTGGGTCAGCGCAGCGCAGGCGCAGTCTAACAACATGAGTAAGTCTGCTCCAAGTGCTCGCGCA
This sequence comes from Bufo bufo, assembly GCF_905171765.1. Classification (NCBI taxonomy): domain Eukaryota; kingdom Metazoa; phylum Chordata; class Amphibia; order Anura; family Bufonidae; genus Bufo; species Bufo bufo. The sequence continues at coordinate 703,162,246 of NC_053390.1, read as the reverse complement.
GGTACCTGAAGCTATTCCTGTCAATTTAAACACTGTGGGCCAGATTTATCATTAGCTCAGGTCAGAATAATGGAGTGAAAAAGTCCCAAAAAAAGTCCCAAACGCTAAAACTGCGCACAAATTTGCAACTTTTTTCTGCTCTGCACTATGCTCGCCAGTTTTCTGAAAGTGGGCGTGTTTTCTTATGTAAATTAATCTCTAGACAGATTTACTATTGGGACTATTTAAAAAGTCGCAAAAAAGTCGCTATTTCATTCCAGTGAGGACCATGCTTATCTTATGAGACTTTTTAATAGAACATGCGACTTTTTCATAAAAACGTGCAACTTTTTCGTAAAGATGTGCGACTTTTGTAAAGCTGCTTACTGACGGATAAACTGCTACCGTCAAACCACATTTATTACAGTCTTAAAGGGCCGATTATAAATCTGACTTGGCTAAAACTGACTTTAGGCACATGTGAAAGTGGAGTGAGCTGTCAGAGTCATGATAAATCTGGCCCTGTGTATTTAATCCTCCAGTCGGATGGGGACACTCATTGCTGCCCATTTACCCCTGAAGAAGCCAGAATCCTGGTGAAGCATGTCTGGGGGCAGTCTTAGTTTTTAAACGCTGCTCTCCACTCCACTGCTAATTAGCTAATGATAGTCCGGCTGGACTTCATGCCAATGCTAGGTTCACCAATGAGCCTCAGTTAGATACGGCATCAGATTTGTTGCTAATTCCTGTCTGCGGTGCTCCATGTCAGTTTGAGAGCACATGTAAAAAACAAGTGTGCCATTGTTCCAGTGGGTTCACGCACCATGGTTCCCATTGTTTAATATGGTTGGATGAACAACCTAATTTAGTTAGCAACAGCTCCGCAAACAGTGACACGGCAGCACTTTTCATTTAAAGTGACAGGGTGGGAGATGTGCACATCTCCTCGCCCTCCTCACTGATCAACGTTCATATTTATCAGTGGAGTGGCGACTGTATTTTTAACTTTTCTTTTTTGGTTTGTTAATAATAATAAAAATCAAAAACTGCACCTGTTCACATTTAGATTTTAGCTTTTGCAATAATAAAAGTGAAGTGATAGGTTTCATCGCCTGTTTAGGCATCTGTTAATAAACTATGTCATTGAGTCCAGCGTTTATTTAATTAACAGCTATAGCCACTCCCCTGCCCACCTGCTGCTGATTCATATGGAAAATAACTGTCATTCAGCAGCAGGTGGGCGGGGAGAGTCAGGAGCTCATGAATATTCAGGACTCATCATTATCAGCTGGAGCTTTTCAATTCAAGATGTTGGCAGATTGACTGGGTCAATTAAAGAAAGTGACCCAGCATTTTACTAAGAGAATCAGTCACTTATTTATGTTGCCCTTAGTTAGGACACCATAAAACTGGTGACAGGTTCCCTTTAAGCCCCAGAAAAATAAGACTGAGGTGATTCAAATTTGGCCCAGGCCCGTTACTAAAAGGCAAGTTAGAACATTTTTGGGCATGGTAGTGTATTATCGGCGGTTTGTGCAAAATTTTGCCACTCTTGCAACACCACTTAATGACCTCAAAAAAGGGTCAATGCCCAACACTGAACGCTGGACTTCTGATTTGGAGAATTTTTTTTAAATGTTAAAAACCGTGTTATGCCAGCAACTAGTACTGATAACTCCAGATTTTCAGAAGGAGATTATTGTACAAACTGATGCTTCAATCGTAGGGCTGGGTGCAGTTTTGTCACAAATGGTAGGTGGGGAAGAATATCCTGTGCTTTACCTGAATAGGAAATTGTTACCTGCTGAAAAATTATTCTATAGTGGAGCCATAAAGTGGGCTTTAGATTCCCTCAGGTACTATTTGGTGGGTAGGCCATTCAAGTTGATCTCAGATCATGTCCCCTTGACTTGGATGGCACAGAATAAGGACAGGAATCCCAGAGTAACCAGGTGGTTCTTGGCCCTCCAGGAATATAAATTTAAAGTGCAACATAGGTGTGGACGCAAAGATCAGTATGCTGATGCCCTTTCAGTAATACATTGCTTGTTAGGAGTAAATGTCCAGCCCTGTGGCCTGGATCAAAGGGGAAGATGTGTGATGAAATGTGAGGGGTTAATTTGGCAAGGGATATATGTTCCATACCAGGTACTAAGAGGTTAACCTGGCTACTGCTCCACCCACAGGTGCAGGCAAATTAAAACTCCCCTACGATATGCTCAGGTGGGGTATGTTGGATGGAGCAGTGCATGGAGATGGTGTGCTACTCAATCAGAGGACTGTGAACCAGGAGAAACCATATACCTCTAGTGTGGTGAGAACAAAGACTTCACAAGGTGTGAACTATGCCTTACTACCAAAAGGACTTTGTGCTGCAGTAAAGCATATTTCTGTTAACCTTTTATTTTGAGTTAAAGAAAGCTACATTTAGGTTTGATGGACTTTATGTTGGCTGGAAATAAACTACTAGCATTTGTTTGGTTGAAGAAACCTGGACTGAGAGTGTCTCTTTGCCGGAGCTAATTCCCCACACTGTTACAATATACACTTAACTAAAGAATTATTAGGAACACCTGTTCTATTTCTCATTAATGCAATTATCTAGTCAACCAATCACATGGCAGTTGCTTCAATGCATTTAGGGGTATGGTCCTGGTCAAGACAATCTCCTGAACTCCAAACTGAATGTCAGAATGGGAAAGAAAGGTGATTTAAGCAATTTTGAGCGTGGCATGGTTGTTGGTGCCAGACCGGCCGGTCCGAGTATTTCACAATCTGCTCAGTTACTGGGATTTTCACGCACAACCATTTCTAGGGTTTACAAAGAATGGTGTGAAAAGGGAAAAACATCCAGTATGCGGCAGTCCTGTGGGCAAAAATGCCTTGTGGATGCTAGAGGTCAGAGGAGAATGGGCCGACTGATTCAAGCTGATAGAGGAGCAACAATGACTGAAATAACCACTCGTTACAACCGAGGTATGCAGCAAAGCATTTGTGAAGCCACAACACGCACAACCTTGAGGCGGATGGGCTACAACAGCAAAAGACCCCACCGGGTACCACTCATCTCCACTACAAATAGGAAAAAGAGGCTACAATTTGCACGAGCTCACCAAAATTGGACTGTTGAAGACTGGAAAAATGTTGCCTGGTCTGATGAGTCTCGATTTCTGTTGAGACATTCAAATGGTAGAGTCCGAATTTGGTGTAAACAGAATGAGAACATGTATCCATCCTCTGATGGCTACTTCCAGCAGGATAATGCACCATGTCACAAAGCTCGAATCATTTCAAATTGGTTTCTTGAACATGACAATGAGTTCACTGTACTAAAATGGCCCCCACAGTCACCAGATCTCAACCCAATAGAGCATCTTTGGGATGTGGTGGAACGGGAGCTTCGTGCCCTGGATGTGCATCCCTCAAATCTCCATCAACTGCAAGATGCCATCCTATCAATATGGGCCAACATTTCTAAAGAATGCTATCAGCACCTTGTTGAATCAATGCCACGTAGAGTATTAAGGCAGTTCTGAAGGCAAAAGGGGGTCCAACACCGTATTAGTATGGTGTTCCTAATAATTCTTTAGGTGAGTGTATATCTCATTAGACAGCTTGCACAAGTGGAACTGTTACGTTAGGATCCAGGCTACAGAGGTACTTAGCATGCAGCATATTAGGGCCATAATTACATTCAATTATTGATTAGATATAAGAGATTTAACTGCATATTTTGTGGGACATCCGATTGTAGAAATTGTGACTCGCCCCATGTCACGTTTATTTGTTTTTGGTATTTTAATATTTAATCAATAAAGAGATACAAGATATGGAAATGTTTTGGCTACAGATTCTTATTTGATTTAATGAATTATTTAGGGTAGCTGCTCTCAGTAATGACATGGTAATTATTGGTTGGATCTAATTGTCCATGACCTTCTCAATGTAAGGCCGAATGCACATGGCCGTGTTCCGCGGCCGAGAGCGGTCCGTGGTAACATGGCCTGGATTCCTGTTGAGAGCAGGAGTGCACGGCGTCATTGGTTGCTATGACGCCGTGCGCTTCATGCCGCCGCTGAACTACAGTAATACACTCGTATAGATCATACGAGTGTATTACTGTAGTGCAGCGGCGGCATGAAGCGCACGGCGTCAAAGCAACCAATGATGCCGTGCACTCCTGCTGTCAGCAGGAATCCAGGCCGGCATACCACGGACCGCTCACGGCCGCGGAACAAGACCGTGTGCATTTGGCCTAAAAGTCAATGTTGGATTTCTTTTGCCTTATTAACTGTTTTACCTTGATATAAGTCACTCCAGAGGTGTGGAGTAAGAGAGGGGTGATGAGGTATTTCTAGATCAGGAAATATTGGCCAAGAACACTGTAACAATTTTTTGGAAATGTAACGTCAACGGATGATGACAAAAAGACTAAGGCAGGGGTGATGAAACCTGCAGTTCTTTACTCAATAATAGTATGATTCAACAAGTAACATGACTGGTTCACAGCAGGTGGCAGCAACTATGGCAGAGCTACACTTAGAGAGAATGGAGCTCACCATTCCATTCCCCCCTCCTTTCTTGGTCAGAAGTGGACCAGTCCTGGTTGCTACCAGAAGGAGGTAGGGAGTTCTGGTGTGTTCTGGTTGAGACTCCATGTTGGAGCTGCCAGGATTCTAACCTATTCCCTGGCATAATCCAGAGTCAGACTACAGAGAGAAGTTGCAGCATCCTGCAGAAGCATAGATTCCATTTAAGTCTGTTAGTACAGCAGAGTCCAAGAGAAACCGATGTAGCAGAGTTGAGATTGTTGAGCCTGCCAGAGTTAATGCTAAAGCCTGCTGGAACCCAGATAAAGTCTGTAAACTGTTCGGAGAAACGTTTATGCAAAGTAAAGTTGCCATTGAACAAGGTCTGGACTCAAATATTTATTCAAATCCCTCAATTGTTCACCCTATTTGTCTCCTTCAGAGCCAACACCTGGGATTCCAGTGTATCCAGGTAGGAGCACCGTGACATGTGCACAAAACATTAAGGGACATTATAGGCCACCCTATATCACTTGGCCATTCCTACACCTGGGTACCAACACCATTTCTTAAAGGGACTCCGTCCCATTGTTGCTTCATTGCAACTGACGTCACAAAACACTTATCTCATTTTAAAGGGACCCCTTGCGGACCGCTGTTGTTGCACTACCGATAATTGATAGAAGTGAATGAGGGAGGAATGACTGTGGTAGTGATCATTCCTGCCCCGTAACTTCGCATTAGCCTGTGTAATACAGTAGGCTGATGCAAACAAGCGCTGATCAACTTTTTTTTGTGGCCCCTTGAAATAGTGCGATGTGACAATGCGGCCCCCAGACCAAAAAAGGTTGTGCACCCCTGCTCTAAAGGAACAACTTTTAGCAAATGAAGCAGTAGAAAAATGCTACCAGATGATTGTGATATGGGGGTCACTGCAGTAACTTTGAGAAGGTAGGTCCTGGGGAAAAGAGGACACTGGCTAGTTTTTCCTCTATACCTAGAAGTCATCTCAGTTCTGATCGTGTCTATAATAATAAACTGGGGAGTTTCTTTAATAATCTATAAAGTTATTTTTTTATATGAACACAGGCTGAGGTGCTGTACATTGAATATATGAATGTAGTGCAGTAAGTCTGTGTTATGTGCCACTTGTGCAGGGGGTGGGAGACTAGGGGCCCACCGGGGGATTCACCTATACCCCTGTGGGCTAGTCCAAGCCTGGTTCCTTCTCAGCAGGACAGACTTTGGTGGCTAGCTTTCCCCACCTAGGTCTGTAGACACCTCTGTTTCTGCTATTTCCTTGTCCAAAACACATAAATGTCTGTCTACTACCTTTCACTGTGCAGGCTCAAAAACCTGCCTCCAGAACTTTGGTTTTACCTCCCTTTTGCTGACGCACAGCACCTAGATATTGTGACAGGCTTTGCATGCTGGACGAGAGCAGCTTCTCTGGGTGTTTCAGGAATATTAAAGGGGTTGTCAGGATAGGTCATCAATATCAGATTGGCGAGTATCCGACTCCCGACACCCCCGCCGATCAGCTGTTTGAAGAGAAGGCATTGCTCATACAAATGCTACCATCTCTGCTCTGTTTACCTGCTCACTGCAGCAATTGCAGTGGTGAGCCGTATGGCATCCCCATTCAATTCTATGGTACGGCTCTGTAGTATTCACTTGAACAGACAGAGCTATCCCATAGAAGTGAATGGGGACGCCATACTTGTAATTACACCTGCTCACCACTGAAATTGCAGCAGCGAGCAGGTAAACAAAGCAGAGAAAGCAGCCGTGGTATGCTTTCCCTTCAAACAACTGATCTGATCTGATATTGATGACCTATCCTGAGGATAGGTCATCAATATAAATAAAGTGGACAACCGCTTTAAGGGTATATGGTTTGGCAATTTGGGGTCATAAAAGTCTATCCATCACCAATTTGTAATCTAATCAGTATTTATGTATAATACTGTATATCCCTTTGTGGGCACTCGGGTAAATGATATTTCTTAGTTTTTAGTGTCTCTACCATTTTTGACTTGCACTTTGAAGTGATTGCTTGCATCAGAATCTGGGTCTAAAGTCTAGAGCTACAGTAAAGCTGGGTTTACACAGGCCGACTGAGCGGCCGATTGTCGGGAAGGAAGTATTCCTTTTCGATAGTTGACTGCTCGTTCAGTGAAGTAGACCAGTGCATTTACATGCAGCGATATCCTTCACTGTATGAGGATGAGGAATTGCTTTGCGATCCTTTATGCTCCTACAGAATCATGGTTTCTGGGCAACAGATCACTGTTTAGACCATACCATCTGCTGCCCTGAAACTATGATCGTGGGGTCTGCATGAACGACAAGTGGCACATTTACATGGCCAGATTGTCGGGAACAACCGCTCGCAGGAATGGTCGTTCCTGATAATCTGCCCGATCCTCGGGCCCTGTAAATGCACTTTAAGGTCTCTGACCAGTCAGATTCAGTGTAGCCCTGCAAAATATCTGAAGTCCCATAACTGACCAATCAGCTGCTAAATCATATTTTTAAGGGTTTTGGACAAGGACTGAACCTCCACTGAATAATCAGCAGCATCTATTTTGTTATCCCCTTCCTGACATCTGCAGCACGCCAGACCTGCAGGGTATTGCGATTGTGAGGTCACGGTTAACGGCAAGCGAGGGTTACTCACAGTTCTGTAGGGAAACCCTGGGCAGGCATACAGCAGTGAAGGAGAGGCTGGCACAGGAGTCCTCTGGGGCACACTCTGTATTTAGGGACCAGGCCTGGTGGTGGATGAGGTGCCCTGGATGTTGCAGGTGTTTTATGTGCCTGGGGCAAGGTCCCTTTAAAGTTCGTGACGCCAGTGCCGGTAACGGTGGCACACCGATGGATGGTCTTAATAAGTGAGGTACACAGATGGTATGGTGAACCAAACTTTGCTTTACTGTAATCAGTTCAACTTTATACAGTTGGATGTCAACTCAGTTCCACATATCAAGTACACTTCGCAAGCAGGGTTTCACAATTATGGCAGGTATACTGTTTCCTTGCAAGATACTCAGAGGGTAAACAACAATACACGCAGAAGCAGGCTGTACCGTCTCCTCGGAGATAGTGTACACTGTTCCTTAGAACTCCTGTCTGGTTTTGATCCCAAGGCCCGGATACCTCAATGTTGGCTTTTATCCTTGGTAACAATCTTCCTCAGGTACTCATCCTTGCTTTACATTACTACCCTTTCTGCCCTTCAGCTTACTTGTACTAGCTGGACATGCTGACTCTGCTTGACTTGGTGGGAACTGCAGGGTTTCTCCCAGGAGGCAAGCTCTTCCCCTGGGGTAAATCTTCTGAGCTAACCATGGCTCTCTTGATCAGCAGGTAGGCTAGGATCCCTCTACTAGCCTCCTGGTAACAACTAGAAGCCTGGGCTGTCTAGTTGCATGTCAGGAGAAGGCTCTGGCTTGGGCCTCCTAACTTGTCTCTGCAGACTCCTGACCTTGCACTCCCACTCCCTGTCTAGGCCTGGACCTTTATACCAGGGGTTCTCTAACTCCCTCTAACATCTGGGATGACTAACTGCATCCAACTAGGCCTGCTCTTGCATATTACAGGGGGACAATATTACAGGGGGACATTGCATACAAAAATACATTATAAAATACATAAGGTGCACAATTAAATATAACATTCCTGTCCCTTGGGAGGAGGAGTAACGCACACACCAATTGACCCTTGTGTAGTGCCCACGCTTATCTAGTAGGACACTACATACCACCACGCTTTAACGTTGCCCGACCTCGGCACAACATGGAGGGGCACTGCCCAGCTGGATACTGCATCTGAAAAAGAGAACATAACGCAAAGCAGGAAAATTTTCATCTACATTTGCAGAAGCACATTATATGCATAAATCAGGCAGTTCCACTGGCTTAGGAACAAGTAACGGTGAAAAGGGGCGTCGTTCTCTTCTCTCAGGATAGTGTGAGGGAACAGGGGCGCTGACCTGGCACAGCGTAGCATTATTACCAGGATAGTCCATATGTGCAAATTGTCCTTAATAGAACAGCAGAAAAATGTAAACAATTTAAAAGTTCTTGGAGGCTCAAGGAACAAATATGAGTCCGTACCCAGGTTCCTTTCTTATTTAGTGTGAGTGTCTGTCACCAGTAAGGTAAGGTAGCAAATCACAGAGGCTCGCTTACAGTGGAGTCCATCTCTGGGCACATTTCTTTAAAAGAGCAAAAATCTCAGAGGCTCAGGTACTTTTGAGTCTATCACTGGGCACGTTTCCTTAGAATTATGTTGCACCATAAAATGACAGCACCTAAAATAGCCCACATTTTCAAATGGCATAATGTAAAAACAAGTGCTGTAATACCCTTAATCAACCTGAAAAGGGGGTTAAAGGTGTAACATAGGAACAGGCACAACTTGGTGTGTAGTAGAGTAGAAGCAGGCAGGGGGTCCTGGAAACAAGATGGTTTTGCTGACATTTTTATTTCAGTGGGTGACCACTACCACTGAGCCGTGGGTAACTGGCAGCAGCAACAAAGGACCAAAACAAAGGACTCCTGTCCTGAAAGGGTTAAATTTTCAAAAGTAATCCCTTGGCAAAGCAAACAAATCAAGGGCCTAGCAGGCTAATTCACAGGGGCATATCATAGTCACCTGGCTCTGCTGGCAAATGAGGCCGGTAATAATCCTCCACAGGCGGATGTGCCCACAGCACGGTATTAGGGGGCAGCTGCAGCATGAAGGGACCCCTAATAGGTATTGGCCCCATAGGCCTAGGGGTGATGACAGTTGCTGACCGCACCGGTGCAGGGATAACAACTACAGGTTGTGCTTGCCTAGGTACCGCCGCCGCAAGCGGTCCGGTGGGCTCTGCGCAGCAAGTCACAGGGTGAGAGGGCCTTCTTGGGGGCCTTGACGCAGCTGTGGTAGCAGAAGGTGGCCGGCTGGTAGGGACAGGTACCCTTACCTCTTCCTTCTTAGGCGGCGTCTGGATCCTGGCGGTGGCAATCTTGGGTAACTCCCGCAACTTCTCCTCCAGACGGACGATCTGGTCGTCGAGACTCTCGGTCTCAGGATCGCTGTCCTCCGCTGTCGCCGCCGGCACAGGTACAGTCGATGATGCATCGGACGCGGCCGCTGCAGGCTCCGGTGGCGCATCAGGTCTCTTACCCTTACGGATATTATCCAGGGTAACGCAGAGTCCTTTCAGCTTCTCCATTTCTTGGATTGTTTTCTCCCGGCGAGGCAGCTCGGGGGATGGATAGGGACTCACCCATTTCTCTAACACGGTTGGCTGCCAAAATACGTTAGGGCCAATGAAAGAGCCCCGCTCTTGTAATGCGTGATGGGCCGGTTCTGGAGAGCGCCCTGGTTTGCGCTCGCAGCCAGAGTAGTCCTCATCTGCCTCCCAGTCCTCCGGTTCTTTCTTGGGACGGGTCACGGCAGTAGCATATGGGCCTCGCAGGCTCTCGGCAGGGGTGAATTCCACTTCCTCGCGGAGGTTATGCAGATGCTCGGGGAGGTAACCCCGCTTGACGGATCTCCGGTTTACATATAAGTCTCTGCCGGTAGTATAGTCTTGTATGAACCCGTAGCCACGGTTCTTATCGAAGGACACAACCAACCCCTTTCTCCTTTCCAGGCGGGGTCGGGCGTTAGTGTGGCGCTCGTGAACGGTCTTTGCCAGTTCTTCGTAGTATATCTTAGTCTTGGTATTTTTCTTTATGGCGGCCTCCCGGATCTCTGCCATTAGTGCTGACCACTTGAACGAGGGCTGAAAGAAGTCCCTCCAGGAGCCATAGTAGTTCACCGGTTGCGTCCCCAGTGGCGGGCAGGCGGGTCTCTCCGGTCCCGGAGAGTAGGCCGGTGGAGCGTCCTCTGGCTCTACACCAATATCATTCATTTCCAGCAAATCTGGCGCAGACATCCCAGCAGAGCAGTCTTCACTCTGCAACATGCTCGATCCTTCTCCGGAGAGCGACAGGGTGGCGCCAATAAGTTCAGACAGATCCTCCCATTGCACTGGGAGGCCGCCCCCCAGGTACTCCCGTATGGGGGAGGCGGAGTCCATTTCTGCAGACATGCAAATGTCCAGACAGGGCGGTGGCGCCGACATTGAGCCTTTTCCCGCTCTTCTCAGCAAAAAGGCGCCAACTTTTACCGCCAATTCAGGATGAAGATGACGCAGCAGTAAATTCAAGCAAGCTCAGCGGCCATCTTTAGCAAAAACGCTGTCTATTCACTGACAGCAAGCGGTGGCTTAAACAAGCAGCAAACAGTCCAGAAAACACTATTTTCACACCGCTACTTAGGACAGTCCTTTGGGCCCAGCAATTTTCAATAAAACAATTAGGGCTTGTCACTTTAAGGCAGTCTTTAGCACACAGTTTTATATCCGCAATGGCGCAGGAATGTTCCGTATCCTGTTCGTGACGCCAATTGATGCAGCACGCCAGACCTGCAGGGTATTGCGATTGTGAGGTCACGGTTAACGGCAAGCGAGGGTTACTCACAGTTCTGTAGGGAAACCCTGGGCAGGCATACAGCAGTGAAGGAGAGGCTGGCACAGGAGTCCTCTGGGGCACACTCTGTATTTAGGGACCAGGCCTGGTGGTGGATGAGGTGCCCTGGATGTTGCAGGTGTTTTATGTGCCTGGGGCAAGGTCCCTTTAAAGTTCGTGACGCCAGTGCCGGTAACGGTGGCACACCGATGGATGGTCTTAATAAGTGAGGTACACAGATGGTATGGTGAACCAAACTTTGCTTTACTGTAATCAGTTCAACTTTATACAGTTGGATGTCAACTCAGTTCCACATATCAAGTACACTTCGCAAGCAGGGTTTCACAATTATGGCAGGTATACTGTTTCCTTGCAAGATACTCAGAGGGTAAACAACAATACACGCAGAAGCAGGCTGTACCGCCTCCTCGGAGATAGTGTACACTGTTCCTTAGAACTCCTGTCTGGTTTTGATCCCAAGGCCCGGATACCTCAATGTTGGCTTTTATCCTTGGTAACAATCTTCCTCAGGTACTCATCCTTGCTTTACATTACTACCCTTTCTGCCCTTCAGCTTACTTGTACTAGCTGGACATGCTGACTCTGCTTGACTTGGTGGGAACTGCAGGGTTTCTCCCAGGAGGCAAGCTCTTCCCCTGGGGTAAATCTTCTGAGCTAACCATGGCTCTCTTGATCAGCAGGTAAGCTAGGATCCCTCTACTAGCCTCCTGGTAACAACTAGAAGCCTGGGCTGTCTAGTTGCATGTCAGGAGAAGGCTCTGGCTTGGGCCTCCTAACTTGTCTCTGCAGACTCCTGACCTTGCACTCCCACTCCCTGTCTAGGCCTGGACCTTTATACCAGGGGTTCTCTAACTCCCTCTAACGTCTGGGATGACTAACTGCATCCAACTAGGCCTGCTCTTGCATATTACAGGGGGACAATATTACAGGGGGACATTGCATACAAAAATACATTATAAAATACATAAGGTGCACAATTAAATATAACATTCCTGTCCCTTGGGAGGAGGAGTAACGCACACACCAATTGACCCTTGTGTAGTGCCCACGCTTATCTAGTGGGACACTACACATCTGCCATACCTGTACAGTGGAAGCCAGGTCTTTAAAAATGGCGCCCACTCAGATGCTGAGCGGGCAATGTAGCTGGCAAGCGCCTCCTGTTTTACACAGCAAACACCTGCCAACTGAGTCTGAGTAGAGGCAACTTCAATCACCGACTTTTAACCTCTCAGATGCCATGGTCAATTGCGACTAGGGCATCTGAGCAGTCATTCACCAGGAGTTTGCTGCTCCCAGTGACCAAAAGGTTCCCACTCGACAAGATTGCAGGACAATTTGGTTTCTCTGGCAAGCTGGGGCCTTCTTAAAGAACGAAAATGTCTGAACTATCATGCAGATTTTGGTGCGGATTCTTTGCGGAAACGCAGCAAAATCTGAATGAAAATCCGCTCGGAAAATCTGCATAAACTACACTGCCATGCGCATATACCCTAAGGCCAGGGGAGTTGCTAGGGCCTCAAAAGATCCGGGGTCCAAGCCCCAATGAATATGGCCCAGTTCTCTAAGTCACCCCTCCTAAGTCACACACCGCATTTTGCTGTACTTGCTATATGACAGCACATACCTGTCACTTCCAGTGCCTCCCAGGTGACGTCTCCTCCAATGTAGATCTTCATCATCTTCTCCATTTGGTCCATACAACTTCTTTCAGCCGTGCCTCGTCTCTGCAGAGTGTGACACACGGACATCTTAGCTTCCTCACATTTCTATCATCATCCCCCAACCTGGAGTTCCCACAGAGTTATCCTGCTGCTCGCTGTGCCCCCCAATACCCCCAGATACTATCCTGAAGAAAAATTTGTGCCCCCCATAGTAATAGTCCCACCAATAGTAATTCCCTTCCAGAATGCCCCCTACAGTGCCCCTATTTATACTGCCCCCTACTGCATGGGTGTAGGACCTACACCTACACCCCTACTGCATGGGTGTAGGTGTGGGAGACTGTGAGGCCTTTTTCTCCAAGCTGCTCCGGATCAGTGCTCTGGGCAGCTGGGCTCCGGGCTGGAAGTGGGCACAATAAGAAAAAAATATTTTTCATTACACCTCAGGTCAGACCACCAATCAGACCCCCAATGTTAATCAGACCTCAGCTAACAGCCCCAATAAGATCCCCAATGTTAATAAGACCTCAGATCACACCTCAGCTCAGACCCCAATATGAATGACCCCCAATCAGACCTCAGATAAGAGCCCCAGTGCCTCTCATCAGTCCCCCAGTGCCTCTCATCAGCCAGTAATAACAGCCCCCCCATCATGTGCCAGTAATAACAGCCCCCCCAATCATGTGCCAGTAATAACAGCCCCCCCAATCATGTGCCAGTAATAACAGCCCCCCCAATCATGTGCCAGTAATAACAGCCCCCCAATCATGTGCCAGTAATAACAGCCCCCCCAATCATGTGCCAGTAATAACAGCCCCCCCAATCATGTGCCAGTAATAACAGCCCCCCCAATCATGTGCCAGTAATAACAGCCCCCCAATCATGTGCCAGTAATAACAGCCCCCCCAATCATGTGCCAGTAATAACAGCCCCCCCAATCATGTGCCAGTAATAACAGCCCCCCCAATCATGTGCCAGTAATAACAGCCCCCCCAATCATGTGCCAGTAATAGCCCCCCCAATCATGTGCCAGTAATAGCCCCCTCCAATCATGTGCCAGTAATAGCCCCCCCAATCAAGTGCCAATAATAGCCCCCCAATCAAGTGCCAGTAATAGCCCCCCAATCATGTGCCAGTAATAGCCCCCCAATCATGTGCCAGTAATAGCCCACCCAATCATGTGCCAGTAATAGCCCCCCCAATCATGTGCCAGTAATAGCCCCCCAATCATGTGCCAGTAATAGCCCCCCAATCATGTGCCAGTAATAGCCCCCCCAATCATGTGCCAGTAATAGCCCCCCCAATCATGTTTCAGTAATAGCCCCCCCAATCATGTGCCAGTAATAGCCCCCCCAATCAAGTGCCAGTAATAGCCCCCCAATCATGTGCCAGTAATAGCCCCCCCAATCAAGTGCCAGTAATAGCCCCCCCAATCAAGTGCCAGTAATAGCCCCCCCAATCAAGTGCCAGTAATAGCCCCCCCAATCGAGTGGCAGTAATAGCCCCCCCAATCAAGTGGCAGTAATAGCCCCCCCAATCAAGTGGCAGTAATAGCCCCCCCAATCGAGTGCCAGTAATAGCCCCCCCAATCATGTGCCAGTAATAGCCCCCCAATCAAGTGCCAGTAATAGCCCCCCCAATCAAGTGCCAGTAATAGCCCCCCCAATCAAGTGCCAGTAATAGCCCCCCCAATCATGTGCCAGTAATAGCCCCCCCAATCATGTGCCAGTAATAGCCCCCCCAATCAAGTGCCAGTAATAGCCCCCCCAATCAAGTGCCAGTAATAGCCCCCCCAATCGAGTGGCAGTAATAGCCCCCCCAATCAAGTGGCAGTAATAGCCCCCCCAATCAAGTGGCAGTAATAGCCCCCCCAATCAAGTGGCAGTAATAGCCCCCCCCAATCAAGTGGCAGTAATAGCCCCCCGCAATCAAGTGGCAGTAATAGCCCCCCCAATCAAGTGCCAGTAATAGCTCCCCCCAATCAAGTGCCAGTAATAGCCCCCCCAATCAAGTGCCAGTAATAGCCCCCCAATCAAGTGCCAGTAATAGCCCCCCCATCAAGTGCCAGTAATTAGCCCCCCAATCAAGTGCCAGTAATAGCCCCCCAATCAAGTGCCAGTAATAGCCCCCCCCAATCAAGTGCCAGTAATAGCCCCCCAATCAAGTGCCAGTAATAGCCCCCCCAATCAAGTGCCAGTAATAGCCCCCCAATCAAGTGCCAGTAATAGCCCCCCCAATCAAGTGCCAGTAATTGCCCCCCCCATCAAGTGCCAGTAATTAGCCCCCCAATCAAGTGCCAGTAATAGCCCCCCAATCAAGTGCCAGTAATAGCCCCCCAATCAAGTGCCAGTAATAGCCCCCCCCCCCCCAATCATGTGGCAGTAAAACAAAGTATTGTATATATTAAAAAAAATAATAATTAACACTTACCTCTTTGGAGCGATGCGATGCAGGCCTCTTCCGGCCTGTCACTGTGTCCCGACTCCAGCGCTGTACGGCAGCCTATCCGAGGAACAGTAAAGGGACACACCTCCCTGCCCTGCTCCTCCGCACAGCCTTCTGTTTGTATCGCTGACCTGAGGACGGCGATACAAACAGATCACTATGGAGATGAGCGCTTCGCTTCCACAATGGAAGCGCTCATCTCAGTGCCTGCCCTGCCGCCGCCGCACACATTGCCCCGCTGCCGCTGGGAGGGATTTGACCATACCTGTCCCCCCCGCATTATTTCCTGGGGGGGATCCGTCCCCCCCGCTTCCTACGCCCATGCCCTACTGTTATAATGCTTACCCTGAAGTGTCCCCAATATTTATAATGCCCCCTGTAGTTATATTTCTCCCTCCACCATACAATCCCATGTAAACAACATCACACCATCTCTCCTGCCCCATCCAAAATACAGTCCTATGTAAATAACATCACTCCCCTCCCTTTAGCCCCTCCAATATATAGTCCCATGTAAATAACACTATTTCCCGCCCTCCGCCATAGAGACCCATGTAAATAACATCCCTCTCTATCTATAGGCCCCTCCAAAATACAGTCCCATGTAAATATCACCCCCTCCCCAGCCGCCTCCAACATGCAATCCCATGTAAACATCACCCCCTCAACATTCAGTTCCATGTAAATAACATCATTTCCCTCCCACCAGCCACCTTCAACATACAGTCCCATGTAAATAACATTCTTCCCTTCAGCCCTAACATACAGTCCTAGTTAAATAACCACAACTCCCAGCATTACTCAGCCTCTCTTTTCACTTACCTCTCCTCATGTAGCAGACATCACCACAGCTTCTTCCCCCAGGACTTCTCCTCTTCACTGCCATCCTCCCCTGCACTGGTCACATGATGGTGACCTCATTGCAGGTCCTTCTCAATCACTGCCTGTTTTACTGGTCACATGACCTGTGATGTCATCACAGGTCCTTCAGATCTTCCAGTGCATTACATTTAATTATATTGCCGTCCTGAGGATGGCGGTCTACTTTTTTTTATTTATTTTAGTTTTACTAAATACAATTTTTGAAAATTTTTTGTTTTTGTTTTAGTGTCTCAAGTCTGAGAACCAGTTTTTTATCCGATTGTCAGTGCCTAAATTAGGATATGAATTTAGTACTCCATGGAAGTGTAGTACTCCCTGAAGCAACCAATAATGCAGAGGCCCGGATGATCGGGGCACGTGTCACACTGAGTGGTGGTGTCCTTCAGTCTCCCCTTCCTGGGACACACTCTGCATCTTTTTTGGGTCCACCCCTTCTTTCCAGTATGGGGGACCACACCTGGAAAGTGTTGGCCAGGGACGATCCGGGCGCCTACAGTTTCTGAGGTACACCGGCCTGCTCTTTCCCGGTCAGAAAAGATGAGGTCCTTGAGGACTGCCTCATAGAACTGAAGGAAAATGTCCCTGTGTTGCCAGTGCTCCGGGACAGCACAAAAGAGTTGTACAAGGCAACCTGTACCAAGTAGACCGCAACTTTTTTGTACCATGCCTGGGTTTTGCGCATGGCGTTATATGGCTTGAGGACTTGATCAGAGAGACCAACTCCTCCCATATACTGATTGTAGTCGACGATACAATCGGGCTTGAGGACCGTTGCCGCGGTACCTCGCACAGGGACAGGGGTGATGCCGTTACCATGAATTGTGGACAGTACAAGGACATCCCTCTTGTCCTTATATCTGACCAGCAATAGGTTTCCAGTGGTAAGGGCACGGGTCTCACCCCTGGGGATAGGTACCTGGAGGGGGTAGGTAGGGAGGCCGCGTTGATTTTTCCGCACGGTCCCACAAGACCTGGATCTGGAACAAGGGGATACTAGTATAAAAGTTATCCATGTACAGGTGGTAACCCTTATCTAGCAGTGGGTGCATAAGGTCCCACACAAGTTTCCTGCTAACACCCAGAGTGGGGGGACATTCTGGGGGTTGAATATGGGAATCTCGCTTCTCGTACACACAAAACTTGTAAGTGTACCCTGAGGTACTTTCACAAAGTTTGTACAGCTTCACGCCATACCTCGATTGCTTAGAGGGAACATACTGGCGGAAAAGGAGTCTCCCCTTGAACGCAATGAGAGACTCATCAACCGCGACCTCACTTCCAGGTACATAGGCCTATACAAATTTGGCCCCAAAGTTATCGATGACCGGCCTGATTTTGTACAGGCGGTCATAGACAGGATCACCTTGGGGGGGACATGCTGCATTATCTGAATAATGCAGGCATTTCCGGATGGCCTCAAACCGGGAGCGTGTCATGGCCGTACTGTAAAGTGGGGCCTGGTAGAGGACGTCCCCACTCCAGTAATGCCTGACACTAGGTTTCTTGACTAGGCCCATATGCAGCACTAGGCCCCAAAATGTCCTCATCTCGGCTGCACTGACCGGAGTCCAGCCACCGGGCCTAGCCAAAAAGGAGCCCGGGTGTTGAGCAACAAACTGTTGGGCGTACAGTTTTTTTTGCTCCACCATTAGATTTACAAAGTGGTCACTGAAAAAAAGACTAAAAAAGTCGTATTCAGTGAAGCCCACTGTGGAAATCTGGATTCCTGGTTGGCCTTCAAAATCAGGAATCACGGGCTCATAACGCTCTGGGGTACACCAGACAAGTTCACCGGCAGGGGGCTCCGGTGGATTTAACTGGTGTTGCTGGAAAACTAGTACGAGCCCCAGAGCTGCTCGTACTAGGGGTCCCTAGCATGGCGGTCCCCTTGCTCCGCCGCCTTGGGGGCGCATCATCATCACTAGATGATGAGGAGGACGCGGATGACAAAAGGAAAGTGGGGTCATCCTCGTCCTCACTGGGACTCTCGGACTCTGAGGCAAGCTGGTCGTATGCCTCCTCAGCCGAGAACATCCGGCGGGCCATAGGGGAGTGTGTGTCTGCGTGAGTGCGTGCTTGTAAATCTTTATTTGGTGTGCGTGTGTGTGGGGGCATGGGTGTTCGCAAACTCGCCCTAAACCTAACAGACAAAAAATAAAGACTAACTAAAAAAAGGGGAAAAAATTTGAAAAAAATATAAAAAAATAATTCAAAATCGCTGATCAACCGTCCGAAGTTGATCAGCGGTGGGGTGTGCGATGCTCTAACAGTGGCCGGATGCTAATAGTCCCGGCCACAGTCAGCGTACGCACAAAAAAAAAAAAACTGCTTGCACCCCAAAAAAGTTCTGGGGGGGGCAAGCTGCAGCACCCCTGGGGGGTCTCGGGTCACACAGCTGTTCTGTGATGCAATCAGAAACTTTTTTTTTTTTTTTTCAACTAACTTTCCCTAAATATCCCTGCCTAATCTAACTTGTCCCAAGCCTTTCCCTAAATACCTGGGGGTGCTGGGGCACAGATGGGGTGCTGGCTGGAGATCGTGCAGCTCTGGATCCGACGTGCAGCAGCAGCCTCTCTCCTCGGCTCCCGGACACAAAAGGAGGAGGAGAGGAGCGCTGCAATAATTTGAATGACCCGCCCGGCCAGCCGACAAATGAGAGCGATCCTGAGAGGTGATGTCACCATCACCTCGCAGGATGGTGATTGGTGGTGTATTACCACACCACCGATCACCATCCTGTTTCAGGTTATTGGGTGCCCAGAGACCCGAATAACCCAGAAACGCAGCAAACTGCAGGTCTGAATTGACCTGCGGTTTGCTGCGATCGCCTACACAGGGGGGGGTCACAGGACCTCCCCTCGCATTTAGCCAAGGTGCCTGCTCAATGATTTGAGCAGGCACCGGGTTCCGATCACCGCCTGCCGAGCGGCGGTGATCGGAAATACATAGGACGTACCGGTACGTCCTGTGTCCTTAAGGATCGGGAAATCAGGGCGTACCGGTACGCCCTATGTCAGGAACAGGTTAAATAGCACGTCAATTATGTTTGTGGTTTTAGCTTCTGCAACAAAACCACATCTAACATACAGCAAAATCCGCAATTAGACTGTGCAGATTTTGGTGCGGATATGCTGCAGAAACGCACATAAATCTGCCTGGAAATTCGTGCAGATCTTATATGCGTTCACCTGCACTCATGTGCAGGTGGCCTAAAGGTTCATTTTGGCAAGATAGGAGCCCATGTGTGATTCTGCCATTGAGTAAAAGGAGTACCAGTGAGAAGTGTGAGACGCATGATTTTGAGAGAAAATAATAGTTCATTGGTTTCTGAATATTCAGATTTAGCAGTTTTCCTTGTCCTCAGCACAGATTTTAATGTTGGCTTCTGGTGTTGTCTCCTGTCTTTGTACTGTGTACAAATAAATGGTTAAAGGGAACCTGGCACCGGGATTTTGTGTATAGAGCTGAGGACATGGGATGCTAGATGGCCGCTAGCACATCCGCAATACCCAGTCCCCATAGCTCTGTGTGCTTTTATTGTGTGAAAAAAAAAACTATTTTATACATATGCAAATTAACCTGAGATGAGTCCTGTCCCTGACATGAGTCCTGTACTTGAGATGAGTCAGGTACAGGACTCATCTCGGGTTTATTTGCATATGTATCAAATCATTATTTGACACAATAAAAGCACACAGAGCTATGGGGACTGGGTATTGCGGATGTGCTAGCGGCCATCTAGCAACCCATGTCCTCAGCTCTATACCCAAAATCCCAGTGACACGTTCCCTTTAAGTCATTTTCTACAAATACTGTATATAAAGATCTGAATTATACATTTGTTGAATATGTCTTAAGTTCACTTTCCTATTTATTACAGGACACTTGATTATATGCTGTCATAATAGTGGTTGATCCGGTAACATCCTCTTGTAAGGTAGCTATTACATCAATCAGACAGACAGTAGACAATTGTCTTTCATCAGAACATGTCACTATGTGTAGTTGAGTTACTTTAATAATACTATAAAATGACACTTAAAGAGAACCTGTCTCCACAAATGCAGGGCAATCTGAAAGCTGCTTGTTAGGCTAGGTCTACACGACGACATTTGTATTGTCGCGCGACAGATAGGGCGCAACATTTGTCGCGCAACATTTTGTTGCACCAATGTCGTGCGACAATTTTTATAATGGCAGTCTATGGTGTCGCACTGCAACATGCAACATGCAACATGCTGCGACTGCGACGCAACAGTCGCAGAAAATCCATTCCATAGACTGCCATTATAAAAATTGTAGCGCGACATTGGTGCAACAAAATGTTGCGCGACAAATGTCGTCGTGTAGACCTAGCCTTATAGAGCAGGAGAAGCTGAGCGAATTGATATTTACTTTTGTGGGAAAAGATTCTGTAAAACCTGTAATTTATACATTTATACTGTACCTTTGCATTTTCCACCTCCTGTGAACAGCTATTGGTACAGGAGGGAGGGGTTATCAGTGACTGATAGGACTGTGTGTATACGTGTGCATAGAGAGATGGCTGTCAGTCACTGACACTGTCACCTGCTCCCTGTACCAATAGCTGTTCTTAGGAGGAGGAAAAAAGCAAAAATATAACATTATAAATGTATAAATCACAGGTTTTAGTAAATTTTTTCCCACAACAATAAATATCAATCTGCTTAGCTCAGTGGTGTATCTTGGTTTTGTGCTGCCCTAGGCGAGACTAAACTCGGGCACCCCCCAAATATAAATTTGACCCACCCCTTCCTGTCACGGCCAAACCCCTTCCTCTGTAAACCCCACCCCTTCCTCTTTAGGCTCCACCCTTTCCTGTTTTGCATAACGATATTAAGAAATTTATCGCGATAACGATATATATCGCGATAAATACCCGTTTAAAAGAAAAAACACAAGGAGACATTATACATGCTGTATGGGGGCAGAGGCAGCCACAAGGAGACATTATACATGCTGTATGGGGGCAGACATAAGGAGACGTAATACTGTATGGGGGGCGGGGGCCGGGGGCAGCCACAAGGAGACCCTAAACTGTATGGGGGCTGCCACAAGCAAATAGTGCACTCTGCACTGTGTCATAAATAAAGGTGGTATGTGTGTCAGACTGTCTATGGTGGCCCTGGCCTCTCCTTGAGGCTGCCCCATACAGTCTGTATGGGGCAGCCTCAAGGAGAGGCCAGGGCCACCATAGACAGTCTGACATACCACCTTTTATTTATGAGTCTCACTCTCACTCTCACAGTGCACTATTTGCTTTTTAACTCTCGTCTCACTCACTCCTGTTCCTCTGCCTGGACTGGACCTGGACACTCCTCGCAGGGCAGGCTAGGAGTCAGGCAAAGTGGCCAACTCTGTTCTGTGACTGTGTGAGGAGGGAGGTCTGGAGAGGCTTTTCTCGTGGCTGCCGCTTGTGTTGTGAATATTCCGGCCCACTGCGCATGCGCGAAAAAAGACGGCTCGGTGCAGGCGCAGTAGGAGCCGAAGGTAGCAGAAAATTCCAGCTTCGCGCATGCGCAGTGGGCCGGAATATTCTTCTACCTTCGGCGCGTTCACGCTACGGGGGAATCCTCGCGCCTGCGCCGACAAACCCCCAGCAGAGCCAATCAGGAGCCGAGGTGAGAGACACACCTCCCACGTCACTACCGGAAGTGACGTGGGTAGCAAAAAATTGCTGGTAGGTGAAAATTCCGGAACACCTGAGGTCGGGAGGAAGTCAGGAGGACTCGGGAGGAGGGTCACTTCTTCACTATGCGGTGCCGGCGATGCCGCTCGCACAATGAAGGATTGGATTCGGATCGGCAAGCATCGGACAAAGGGGGAAAAAAAGTTTGGCACATTTTATTATCACTAGGCAAACAAGGCATTTTGCCTCCCCATTGGCAAGTGCCGCCCTAGGCAAATGCCTTGTTTGCCTCGTGATAAATACGCCTCTGGCTTAGCTCCTCCTGCTCTATAACATGCTGCTTTCAGATTGCATTGCAGTTTGTAGTGACAGGTCCTCGTTACAGTAAGTGTTTGAACAAATAAAAGGATGTTTTGTGGACATTCAGCAGTTACAAAATGGATATATGAAATGGACCAGCTATGTGTTTGCTTAATCCACCATGCAGCACAAACAAAATATGCTAGATATTATCATAGATATATAGATCTGTTGTTCGCTTTTCCCGGAAAGATAAATTGTGAGACGTTGTGGTTTAGGCTACTTTCACACTGGCGTTTCTGGGTCCGCTTGTGAGATCCGTTTCAGGGCTCTCACAAGCGGCCCAAAACGGATCAGTTCAGCCCCAATGCATTCTGAATGGATAAGGATCCGCTCAGAATACATCAGTTTGCCTCCGTTCAGCCTCCATTCCGCTCTGGAGGCGGACACCAAAACGCTGCTTGCAGCGTTTTGATGTCAGCCTGACGATGCGAAGCTAAACGGATCCGTCCTGACTTACAATGTAAGTCAATGGGGACGGATCAGTTTTCACTGACACAATATGGTGCAATTGAAAATGGATCCGCCTCCCATTGACTTTCAGTGTTTTTGCATTATCATGCATTTTTTTTTCTTCATGGTAATGCAAACAGATCCGTTCTGAACGGATACAAGCGTTTGCATTATAGTTGCGGATCCGTCTGTGCAGATACAAGACGGATCCGCACCTAACGCAGGTGTGAAAGTAGCCTTACACATGTGCCGACATCTAGCAGCCAAGCAGACCGCACTACAGACTGGCCTCCAAAACATCATCACTTTTTATAGCCTGCAATGAAACTGAATGTCATCACTTCATTATAACTACTAGGTAGTGATGTGTGAAGCAAGCCTTAGATTTCCATCAGTGATTGTGAGCCGAAACAAAGTTTAGGTCAAAAACACAGAAAACAGAAAACATCTCTCCATTATACCTTATCTCTGTGTAGCTGCCATTCCTGGTTTTGCCTCACAATTACTGACCAAACACTGACTGTGTGAAAATGGCCTTACCGAGTGATAGAGAACCTAATTCAGCATGGGCAGGAAAGTGGCTCAATACTTTGTACTTACCGTGCATGCTGGGGTCATGAGTTTGAATCTGACCATGGGCAAAATCTACATGGAGTCTTCATACTCATGCTGTGTTCCCTGGCTACTCTGGTTTCCTCTTACAAATATAATTATAGTTTCATTTGCAGTTTATTTGTGAGCTTCACTGGGGAATGGTACGGATGTGATTGATGACAATCTCCATACGGCACTACAGAATGTGTTAGTTCTATACAGATTAATACTGTAATTATAATAAAGTGTAACTCGGGGATATGCTGGCCATATACTTCACATAGCTGGCTCCTAAATGCTTGTCCAGGAAATCGCTGTACATATTAGATGGTCCCGCTGAAATTGGCAGATTCAGCCAATATTGATCCAATATGTATGACTGCATTTTATGGTGCAAGTCTTACAGATATAAAAAAAAAAGCACATTAACCCCTTAAGGACTCAGTCCTATTTCACCTTAACCACCTCAGCCCCCCTAGCTTAAACGCCCTTAATGACCAGACCACTTTTTACAATTCTGCACTACACTACTTTCACAGTTTATTGCGCGGTCATACAACTTACCACCCAAATGAATTTTACCTCCTTTAATTCTCACTAATAGAGCTTTCATTTGGTGGTATTTCATTGCTGCTGACATTTTTACTTTTTTTGATATTAATCGAAATTGACCAAAATTTTTGCAAAAAAATGAAATTTTTTACTTTCTGTTGTAAAATTTTTCAAATATAACTACATTTCTATATAAATTTTTCTCTAAATTTATTGTTCTACATGTCTGATAAAAAAAAAATGCAATAAGTTTATATTTATTGGTTTGGGTAAAAGTTATAGCATTTACAAACTATGGTGCAAAAATGTGAATTTACGCACTTTGACTTTCTGAGCACCTGTCATGTTTCCTGAGGTTCTACAATGCCCAGACAGTAGAAACACCCCACAAATGACCCCATTTCGGAAAGTAGACACCCTAAGGTATTCGCTGATGGGCATAGTGAGTTCATGGAAGTTTTTATTTTTTGTCACAAGTTAGCGGAAAATTATTTATTAATTAATTTATTTATTTTTTCTTACAAAGTCTCATATTCCACTAACTTGTGACAAAAAATAAAATATTACATGAACTCACCATACCCCTCACGGAATATGTTATGTTATGTTACCAAGTCCTTGTATAGAGCTCTAGAGGAACTCAATCCGATCGAAGCGCTTAGCGACGGCTATATTGGTGGGCCCCTACGTCATCCTACACAAAAAGCCAGGTCTTAACCAACTTCCTAAATTCCAGGTAATCTGATGTTGTTCTAATGTGTTCTGGGAGGGAGTTCCAGATCTTGGGGGCCAATACTGAGAAACGTCTGTCCCCCCTTGTCTTGAGGCGGGTTCCTGGCACCGACAAAAGGGAGGCTGAGGAATACCTTGGGGTGTCTTCTTTCCAAAATGGGGTCACTTGTGGGGTATTTATACTGCCCTGGCATTTTAGGGGCCCTAAAGTGTGAGAAGTAGTTTGGAATCCAAATGTGTAAAAAATGCCCTGTGAAATCGTAAAGATACTCTTTGAAATTTTGGCCCCTTTGCACATTTTTTGCTGCAAAAAAGTGTCACACATGTGGTATCACCGTACTCAGGAGAAGTAGGGCAATGTGTTTTGGGGTGTATTTTTACATATACCCATGCTGGGTGAGATAAATATCTCTGTAAAAGACAACTTTTCCCATTTTTTTATACAAAGTTGTTATTTTACAGAGATATTTCTCTCACCCAGCATGGGTATATGTAAAAAGACACCCCAAAACACATTGCCCTACTTCTCCTAAGTACGGCGATACCACATGTGTGACCCTTTTTTGCAGCCTAGGTGCGCAAAGGGGCCCAAATTCCAATGAGTACCTTTTAGGAGGGCATTTTTAGGCATTTGGATTCCAGACTTCTTCTCACGCTTTAGGGCCCCTAATATGCCAGGGCAGTATAAATACCCCACATGTGATCCCATTTTGGAAAGAAGACACCCCAAGGTATTCCGTGAGGGGCATTGCGAGTTCATATAAGTTTTTTCTTTTTGGCACAAGTTAGCGGAAATTGATATTATTATTTTTTTTCTCACAAAGTCTCCCTTTCCGCTAATTTGTGACAAAAAAAAAATTTTTACATGAGCCCGCCATGCCCCTCACAAAATACCTTTGGGTGTCTTCTTTCCAAAATGGGGTCACTGTGGGGTATTTATACTGCCCTGGCATTTTAGGGGCCCTAAAGCGTGAGAAGAAGTCTGGGATATAAATGTCTAAAAAATTTTACGCATTTGGAGTATGGTGAGTTCATGTGAGATTTTATTTTTTGTCACAAGTTAGTGGAATATGAGACTTTGTAAGAAAAAACAAAAGAACAAAAAAAAAATCAATTTCCGCTAACTTGTGGCAAAAAAAAAAAATCTTCTATGAACTCGCCATGCCCCTCCAAAGTGATCTTTTTATAGCACCGCAGCGATTTTACGGTGTCTTTGCAGTGATCAAAAAAAAAAAATTCTGTCACTGCGGTGGAGCGGACTGAACGCAAGTGTGCGCACAAGATCATGCCTGATCGGGCGAACACTGCGTTTTTTGTAGAGCCTATAGAACATGTCCTATTCTTGTCTGCAATTGCGGACAAGAAAAGGCATTTTCTATATAGTTCTGGCAATGTGCGGATCCGCAAAATGCAGAAAGCACATTGCCGGTGTCCGTGTTTTGCGGATCCGTGGTGTCCGTGTTTTGCGGATCTGCGGATCCGTGGATCCTCAAAACACATACGGACGTCTGAATAGAGCCTTACAGGGGGTGATCAATGACAGGGGGGTGATCAGGGAGTCTATATGGGGTGATCAGGGGTTAATAAGGGGTTAATAAGTGACAGGGGGGGGGGTGTAGTGTAGTGTGGTGTTTGGTGCTACTTACAGAGCTGCCTGTGTCCTCTGGTGGTCGATCCAAGCAAAAGGGACCACCAGAGGACCAGGTAGCAGGTATATCAGACGCTGTTAACAAAACAGCGTCTGATATACCTTTCAGGGATTTAAAAAAATCGCATCTACAGCCTGACAGCGAATAATCGGCGCTGGCAGGGTGTAGATCAGCTCGTTTACCTTCCAATCCTGTGAACGCACGCTCCTGTGTGCGCGTGTTCACAGGAAATCTCGCGTCTCGCGAGATGATGCGCCAATGCGTCGAAGAGGAACAAAACGACCGCCCGCAGGACTCATCCCTGCGTTAGGCGGTCGTGAGGCGGTTAAGGACCAGGCCATTTTTTGCAAATCTGACCAGTGTCACTTTAAGTGCTGATTACTTTAAAACGGTTTGACTTATCCAGGCCATTCTGAGATTGTTTTTTCGTCACATATTGTACTTCATGAAACTGGTAAAATGAAGTAAAAAAAAATACCAAATTTACCAATTTTTTTTTAAAAATACCAAATTTCCAAGTTTCAATTTCTCTACTTCTATAATACATAGTAATACCTCCAAATAATAGTTATTACTTTACAGTACATTCCCCATATGTCTACTTCATGTTTGGATCATTTTGGGAATTATATTTAATTTTTTGGGGATGTTACAAGGCTTAGAAGTTTAGAATCAAATCTTGAAATTTTTCAGAAATTTTCAAAAACCCAATTTTTCGGGACCAGTTCAGGTCTGAAGTTACTTTGCGAGGCTTACATAATAGAAACCACCCAAAAATGACCCCATTCTATAAACTACACCCCTCAAGGTATTCAAAACTGATTTTACAAACTTTGTTAACCCTTTAGGTGTTCCACAAGAATTAATGGAAAATAGAGATACAATTTAAAAATTTCACTTTTTTGGCAGATTTTCCATTTTAATAATTTTTTTCCAGTTACAAAGCAAGGGTTAACAGCCAAACCAAACTCAATATTTATGGCCCTGATTCTGTAGTTTACAGAAACACCCGATATGTGGTCGTAAACCGCTGTGCGGGCACACAGCAGGGTGCAGAAGGAAAGGAATGCCATACGGTTTTTGGAAGGCAGGTTTTGCTGGACTGTTTTTTTGACACCATGTCCCATTTAAAGCCCCCTGATGCACCCCTAGAGTAGAAACTCCATAAAAGTGACCCCATCTAAGAAACTACACCCCTCAAGGTATTCAAAACAGATTTTACAAACGTCGTTAACCCTTTAGGTGTTCCACAAGAGTTATTGGCAAATGGAGATGAAATTTCAGAATTTCAATTTTTGGGCAAATTTTCCATTTTAATCCATTTTTCCCAGTAACAAAGCAAGGGTTAACAGCCAAACAAAACTCTATATTTATGGCCCTGATTCTGTAGTTTACAGAAACACCCCATATGTGGTCGTAAACAGCTGTACGGGCACACGGCAGGGCGCAGAAGGAAAAGGAATGCCATACGGTTTTGGAAGGCAGATTTTGCTGGACTGTTTTTTTTGACACCATGTCCCATTTGAAGCCCCCCTGATGCACCTCTAGAGTAGAAACTCCAAAAAAGTGGCCCCATTTTAGAAACTACAGGATAGGGTGGCAGTATTGTTGGTACTGGTTTAGGGTACATAGGATTTTTGGTTGCTATATATTACACTTTTTGTGGGGCAAGATAACAAGAAATAGCTTTGGCTATTTGGATAGCGTTTTGGCACCGTTTTTATTTTTTGTTATTTACAACATTCATCTGACAGGTTAGATAATGTGATATTTTTATAGACCAGGTTGTCACGGATGCGGCGATACCTAATATGTATACTTTTTTTTTTATTTATGTAAGTTTTACACAATGATTTTATTTTTGAAGCAAAAAAAATCATGTTTTAGTGTCTCCATATTCTGAGAGCCATAGTTTTTTCAGTTTTTGGGCGATTATCTTAGTTAGGGTCTCATTTTTTGCGGGATGAGATGACGGTTTGATTGGCACTATTTTGGGGTGCATATGACTTTTTGATCGCTTGCTATTACACTTTTTGTGATGTAAGGTGACAAAAAATGGTTTATTTAGAAAAGTTTTTTATTTTTTACGGTGTTCATCTGAGAGGTTAGGTCATGTGATATTTTTTAATAGAGCCGGTCGATAGGAAAGCTGCGATACCAAATATGTATACTTTTTTTTATTTATGTAAGTTTTACACAATAACAGCTTTTTTCAAACAAAAAAAATTATGTTTTAGTATCTCCATATTCTGAGCCATAGTTTTTTTTTTTTTTGGGCGATTGTCTCAGGTAGGGGCTCATTTTTTGCGGGATGAGGTGATGGTTAGATTGGTACTATTTTGGTGGGCAAACGCCTTTTTGATCGCTTGCTGTCAGTGGCGTACACACAATCCATGGGGCCCCGGTGTGAAACTGATCTATGGGGCCCCCTCCCCGTCGCCCCCCCCCCAACCTGCCTCCAAGCCCCCCCCCCCACTACCTCCTCTACTAGTGTTGTAACTATAGTGTAATGGGCCACAGTGCAAACATTTTTACAAAGAAACTGCAGATTTTCTTACTAAGGGCTCTTTCCGTGCGGGTAATCCGCTGCGTGACTGAGTGCCAAGCTCCATTCTGGACAGCAGAGACAAGGAGCAGTAACATGATTGACTGTGATCTTTTTACTACAAAATCACGGTGACAACTTTATGTCTCTGTGATTTTGTAGTAAAAAGATCACAGAGAGGCACATTGCATTGCCAATTATGTTAATGCTCTGTGTCTCTGCTGTCCGGAACGGGGCTTGGCTCTCTTTCACGCAGTGGATTACCCGCACGGGATCCACTCGTGTTAAAGAGCCCTAAGCCCAATGCATGACTACACTCACCCAGTCCTAATAAAATCTGGTCCTACCTCATCCAGGGTGTCGCTGGTATCGGCGTGATGTTCGCTGGATCCAGAACAAGGTCCCTGTGGTGAGAAAAAAAGAATAATCACATAAGGAAGGGATGGTGACTGCCCCTGTGAAATCACCAGCTGGCCTGTAAGACTGAGCCATGCCAATGTATAGCAGGGTAATCTAGGACATTTCCCCTAAGTGCAACCACACAGTACTAATGCCCACCTTCTGGCCCCTCACAGTAGTTATGCCCACCTTTGTTCCTGTCACAGTAATTATGCCCAGATATGTGCCCCCTCATAGTAGTTATGCCAAATATGTGTCCCCTTACAGTAGTAATGCCAGATTATGTGTCCCCTCACAGTAGTAATGCCAGACTATGTGCCCCTCACCTAGTAACGCCAGATTATGTGCCCCTCACAGTAGTAATGCCAGATTATGTGCCCCTCACAGTATTTATGGCAGATTATGTGCCCCTTCACAGTATTTATGCCCAGTTATGTGCCCCCTCAAAGTAGATATGCCCAGATATGTGCCCCCTCAGAGTGGTTATGCCAGATTATGTGTCTCCTCACAGTAGTAATTCCAGATTATGTGCCCCTTCACAGTATTTATGCCCGGTTATGTGCCCCCTCAAAGTAAATATGCCCAGATATGTGCCCCCTCAGAGTGGTTATGCCAGATTATGTGTCCCCTCACAGTAGTAATTCCAGATTATGTGCCCCTTCACAGTATTTATGCCCGGTTATGTGCCCCCTCAAAGTAAATATGCCCAGATATGTGTCCCCTCAGAGTGGTTATGCCAGATTATGTGCCCCTCACATTAGATATGCCCACATATGTGCCCCTCACATTGGTTATGTCAGATTACATGCCCCGTAACAGTAGTTATGCCTTCATATGTGCCCCCTCATAGTTATGCCTTTATATGTGCCCCCCTCACAGTAGTTATGTCAGCTTTAATTTGAGGGTATTTACATCTAAATCAGGTGAACGGTGTAGGAATTACAACAGTTTGCATATGTGCCTCCCAATTGTTAAGGGACCAAAAGTAATGGGACAATTGGCTTCTCAGCTATTCCATGGCCAGGTGTGTGTTATTCCCTCATTATCCCAATTACAATGAGCAAATAAAAGGTCCAGAGTTCATTTCAAGTGTGCTATTGGCATTTGGAATCTGTTGCTGTCAACTCTCAAGATGAGATCCAAAGAGCTGTCATTATCAGTGAAGCAAGCCATCATTAGGCTGAAAAAACAAAACAAACCCATCAGAGAGATAGCAAAAACATTAGCCGTGGCCAAAACAACTGTTTGGAACATTCTTAAAAAGAAGGAACGCACCGGTGAGCTCAGCAACACCAAAAGACATGGAAGACCACAGAAAACAACTGTGGTGGATGACCAAAGAATTCTTTCCCTGGTGAAGAAAACACCCTTCACAACAGTTGGCCAGATCAAGAACCCTCTCCAGGAGGTAGGTGTATGTGTGTCAAAGTCAACAATCAAGAGAAGACTTCACCAGAGTGAATACAGAGGTTTCAACACCAGATGGAAATCATTGGTGAGCCTCAAAAACAGGAAGGCCAGATTAGAGTTTTCCAAACGACATCTAAAAAAGCCTTCACAGTTCTGGAAAAACATCCTATGGACAGATGAGACCAAGATCAACTTGTGCCAGAGTGATGGGAAGAGAAGAGTATGGAGAAGGAAAGGAACTGCTCATGATCCTAAGCATACCACCTCATCAGTGAAGCATGGTGGTGGTATTGTCATCGTGTGGGCATGTATGGCTGCCAATGGAACTGGTTCTCTTGTATTTATTGATGATGTGACTGCTGGCAAAAGCAGCAGGATGAATTCTGAAGTGTTTCGGGCAATATTATCTGCTCATATTCAGCCAAATGCTTCAGAACTCATTGGACGGCGCTTCACAGTGCAGATGGACAATGACCCAAAGCATACTGCAAAAGCAACCAAAGAGTTTTTTAAGGGAAAGAAGTGAAATGTTATGCAATGGCCAAGTCAATCACCTGACCTGAATCCGATTGAGCATGCATTTCACTTTCTGAAGACAAAACTGAAGGGAAAATGCCCCAAGAACAAGCAGGAACTGAAGACAGTTGCAGTAGAGGCCTGGCAGAGCATCACCAGGGATAAAACCCAGCGTCTGGTGATGTCTGTGCATTCCAGACTTCAGGCTGTAATTGACTGCAAAGGATTTGCAACCAAGTATTGAAAAGTGAAAGTTTGATTTATGATTAGTATTATGTCCCATTACTTTTGGTCCCTTAACAACTGGGAGGCACATATGCAAACTGTTGTAATTCCTACACCATTCACCTGATTTGGATGTAATACCCTCAAATTAAAGCTGACGGTCTGCAGTTAAAGCATATCTTGTTCGCTTCATTTCAAATCGATTGTGGTGGTGTATAGAGCCAAAAATGTTAGAATTGTGTCAATGTCCCAAAATTTATGGACCTGACTGTAGTTATGGCAGATTAGGTGCCCCCCTCAAATTAGTTATGGCAGATTAGGTGCCCCCTCAAATTAGTTATGGTAGATTAGGTGCCCCTCAGTAGAGATGCCAACTTTTGTGCCCCCTCACTCTAGTTGTGCCCATCAAACCCCCCCACCCTGCCCCCCTGCCCCCAGTCTGCAGTGTTAGAAAAAAAAAATACACATACTTACCTTCTTCCCTGATGAGAGGCGGCAGATTGCCGGGCTTTCAGCTCTCCTCCCACAGCAAGCAGCGCGATCTGGGGCCAGCAGGGGGAGCTCCTGAGCTCTGAAGATCAGTGAAGCAGGGAGCAGAGAGGTTTCCCTGCTTCACTATGGAAACGGAACTGTCTGGCCGGGTGTGTGTGAGTGAGTGCGCTCCCCCCCCTCTTCCTTGACCCTCCGCCCCCCCACCCCCATATTATACATGTAATGGAGACATGGAGCGCTCTGATGGGGCCCGAAATTGCCACTGTACTTCATGCCGGGGCCCAGTAAAAGCGCTCCATTACATGTGAGTACAGCGGGGGCCCTGCCAGCAGGAGTGACGGGCCCGGTCGCAACTGCGACCCCTGCGACCCTGGTATGTACGCCAGTGCTTGCTGTTGTACTTTTTGTGATGTAAGGTGACAAAAAAATGGTTTATTTAGCACAGTTTTTATTTTTTATTTTTTACGGTGTTCATCTGAGGGGTTAGGTCATGTGATATGTTTATAGAGCCGGTCGATACGGACACGACGATACCTAATATGTATACATTCCCCCCCCCCCCCCTATTTTTTACCAATTTTTTTTAACTTTATTTGGGGAAAATGTTATTTTTGTTTATTTTTACTTGAAACTTTTAATTTTTGGGGGGGAAACTTTATTTTTTCAACTTTTTTTTTCACTTTATTTTTTGTCCCACTTTGGGACTTGAACTTTTGGGGGTATATTCCTTTACAATGCATTCCAATACTTCTGTATTGGAATGCATTGGCTGTATGAGCAATACGGTGTGTATTACTCATACAGCTTCCGGGGCCTGTGAGATCCAGGGGGCTGGATCTCACAGGCTCTTCACCGGAAGGCAGCGCAGATGCCTTTAGGAAGGCACCGCGCTGCCTTCCATGCCATCGGGTCCCCCCCACAGCCCCATGGGGACCCGATGGCACCACCTCCGCACCAGGTAAAAGCCGCAAACCGCAGATCTAAATTGACCTGCGGTTTGCGGTGATCGCCAACACAGGGGGGTCACGGGACCCACCCGCGCATTTAGCCGAGGTGCCTGCTCAATGATTTGAGCAGGCACCTTGTTCCGATCACCGCCCACCGGGCAGCGGTGATCGGAACAACACATGACATACCGGTACGTCATGGGTCCTTAAGGACTCGGGAACCATGCCGTACCGGTATGTCATGTGTCCGTAAGGGGTTAAATATGCTTTTTTTTTTGCTTTTATTGTATTTTTTTTTTTAAAGGGTTTTCCAGGAGTAAAATATTGATGATCTATCTTCAGAATAGGTTATTAATAGCAAATCAGTGGGAGTACGAATTCTAGCCCCCCCCACTCAACTGTTCAAAGGAGGTGAGTGCCGCAGCCTGTTTGTAGGCCAGGGAAGTCACGTTTATCGGTCACATGGCCTAGTGCAGCTCAATTCAAGTAAATGGACCTGTTCTGCAATTCCAAGCACAATTACTATATGATGTATGCCACTTTGCTTGGTATGTTAGCTGATTGGTGGGATGCAAGAAGTTGGACCCCCACTAAACTCATAGGTCATCATTACAGCTTTTCTGCACTTAACCATAGTTTACTGCATTATGAGATATTTGATATAACATGCCATAATTGCCTGACTGCTGACTACTCAAGGGCTCATGCACACGGCCATAGCCATTTTTGTGGTCTGTGTTAGGGAAATTTTAAATTTACTCTGTTTTCTAGAATATACTTTATTGTAATTACTTGAGGTATGTGCAGGGCCTTGGTCTATGCAATAAAGAGGTCAGAGGTCCTGGAGTCATAGATCATTGCCACCCTGAAACAAAAGACAACCATAACAGTGGACAGCTGGAACAGATTTTGTTCTCTGTGAATACGCTGTTAAAAACTAGTTCAAACCAGTTCACTATGCCTTAAGATTGTCTATATAAACTCAACTCTGATAATATTAGGGTTGTTGCAATCGATACTTTTGTCCCGGTATCAATACTAGGCTGCCCTACTGTGCAGCCTAGCATCAGAGAACATGAGCGCGCTGATGTTCCCTCAGCAGCACAGGGGAGAAGGAGTCACTCTCTCCATCCCCCCAAAAAAACATTGGTGGTGCAGTGTGCCCCCCCCCACCCCCCACAGTATTAATCATTGGTGGCAGTGGACACAGGGTTCCCTCTTCTTCATTGATGGCAGTTCTGATCGGAGCCCCAGTAGTGTAATCCAGGGGCTCCGATCGGTTGCTATGGCAGCCAGGACGCTACTGAATCCCTGGCTGCCATGGTAACATCCCTGCTGCTGTGTACACAGAGCACAGGGCAGCAGGGAGAGTGTGAAGTCCTATTCACCCTAATAGGGCTCTATTAGGGTGAATAGGACAAGGAATTAAAAGATCCCAGGTTCTAGCCCCTAAGGGGGAAAATAGTTATTAAATAAAAAGTAAAAAAAAAAAGTTAAAAAACCCCCACCAAAGTATTAAGTATAAATCACCCCCTTTCCCAATTTTACATATAAAATTTATAAACAAATAAATAAACATATCACATATCGCCACGTCCAAAAAGTCCAAACTATTAAAATATTTAAAAAATCTCCTATGTGGTGAACGCCGGAATCGAAAAAAAAAACTAAAAACTGCGCGATTCGCCATTTTTTTAAATGCGGAATGCACGTGGCTATTTTGGTGTTTTATTTTTTTCGCATGGTATCGAATATCGCAATACTTTTTTATGGTATCGAAATCGAATCAAAATTTTGGTATCGCAACAACCCAAGATAATATACCCGCAGACATTCTGCTGTTTGTCTCTTCTTATATAAGAACAAAGAGAAAATATCTCCTTTAACCTTAAATTCAGATGACATTGTGATCCTTCCTTGGTAAAGAAAATTATATTGACAAATTGGTCCTTCGAACCGGAATCCAATACCTCCTAAAACCCTCGGTTCATCCATGGCTGAACACCGTTGATGGCGGGGAGTCCACTGACTCCCTGATTTGGAAAGACCTCCAGCTGAATTGCTGTTAAACAGAGGCCAGCAGGCGGAAGGACGAGGGGGAAGGGGGGGGGGGGTGACGTATTTAAAGAACATAGTATGGAGAATCGAGGATCTGGTATCATCTGAATATAGGTAAGACAGTAACTGTTTCTGTTGGTAGATAGATATAGTTATTACTGTGGTTACCAGTACAAGACGGGTCTTGGGGTTTTAGAAAGATTAGATTTAGTGAAGACGGAAACTCAAGAGTAGAGTCTTGAGCTCTTGAGATAGGATTCTCAAGGGGAAAAAGGCCATAGCCTGTGTGAGAAGGCTACAGGAATAAATAACCATGCGCATGTAAAAGATGATAGGTAATGACTTTAGGGACATGCAACAAGTAACTGTGTTTATGTAACTAACTATTGTCTAAGTATCTTTATGTAAATTGTTTATTTTGTCTGTACTGTATGTAAGTTGTCTAAGTGTTGCAAAAGTAAGAGTTAAGACAGTCTCTTACAAATCCCAGTCGTGGTCACCTCTGGTGAGCGACATTACTCTTTTTAGGACTGTATTTAGACTAGCGGCTCTGGGCGTCCAGAGTGCGGCGAACATTACAGTCCTGGGAGGGTAATGTTTTGGAAAGCGGCTTTGATTCTTGCTCAAATCATAGTGCAGCGAGCACTGTTACTCACGACTCTTTGAGTCATTTGTGTATACATATGAAACTCCTTGAATGATTTGTGTGAATGTATAAAGGTTAAATAAATAAAACCCTGAATGGATAAATGAGTTTAATTAGGTGTGGTCTGAGGTCATAGTTTGGACTGAAGACAAAACCATCGGTAGAAAACTGTAAAAAAAACATCCAGGCACATTTCCCAAATAACACCTGTGACTAATACCACACCTCATGCCCGCTCACGAGACACGGTATAGTCACGGGTTATCAAAAACGTGACGTTACGCCCTCCAGAGGAGCAGGTAAGGTCAGGTTGGTACACTTTACACACACACCTCCTGTCCACGCGGGCACAGAGAGGCAACAAGCTGAGAGAGCCTTCTCACTGCCGCAGTGAAAACAGCGCTGTCTCAGCCCGGGTATCTGCCACCAGCTCTCGTTTGATATAAGCCCGGTCCACTAACGGGATTATATAGAAACCAACCCGCGGTAGCTTAGAACTAGGCCAAAACACGGACGTGGGGATTCGTGATCGAGATACAAGATAGCACAAGATTAAATCATATATTTAATCGCCGTAAGGGCACACTAGATTTAACACAATATACACAGAGAATATATACAGTGGTCTGAGGTTACAGATATATTATTTGGGTACAACAGGGTTAAGCAGTGTAAGTCAATTACCGGGTAGTTGAATGTTTCTTTGGGTCATAAGGGTGGAATAGTCCCTAGCGTCACGTGGGGGCGGTGATGTCAGCGGTTTCCAGGTCTCTCCAAACACATTTGCACGATGTGATCCCCTTCCAGAGAAAGACACCGCCCGCTGGCTTGCATGGGCTTATGACCTGTAGCTGGCCACGCCCCTCCCTGCCTATGGGTAGGGTCCACACCTCCTTCTCTGGTGCTGCGAGCAAAGGCCCCAGACCAGAATGTTGCAGGAAGATGGTTCCGGGCCCAATTGATCTGCCTGGGTTCCGGCTACAACTAGAGTCCGAACATGTGGGGAGATATGGATATCTCCTTTCCCGGGCATGCCCCCATCAAATAAAGCCCATGGGCACGTACATCGTGGCCACCGGGACACAAATATGTATCCGGTTTGCGCCTGCGATGGCCGGGCAATTCATAATTCCTTATGAAATGTAGGTGCCAACATGTCTGGAAGGTATCCTTGATCCTAACAATGGCTGATACCTCCTGCTGGGGGGTTTTCCTGCAGGATTTAGCTTGCCTCCAAATGGGTTGATTGAGGTGTGACCTTCTCCAACTGGGGCCTCCTTGAAGCCTGGACTCCTGGGGCTTTCTTCCTTGCCAGCTGACACTCGGGGGGGGGGAACTTATTTTGCATGAAAACTGATGAACATGCCAAGAGGTGAATCAAATGACATTCAGGGCTGGGGCTTTGAAGCAGGGCCCTCCTGTGGAGTTCACTACCTCTGCTATCTGTCAGCAAATGGGGGGGGGGGGGGGGTGAGGACATGGCTGACAGTAAATATTAATCCATATTCCTCACAACACCCATCCCATATATATAAACAAACTCCACGGCACTTCCCAAAAAGTGTGTGTTTATTCACCAGATAACAGCTGTGTCTGCTTGGCTGACGGCTTTTGCCGCCGTGTCTGCTTGGCTGCAGGCTTTTGCCGCCGTGTCTGCTTGGCTGCAGGCTTTTGACGCCGTGTCTGCTTGGCTGCAGGCTTTTGCCGCCGTGTCTGCTTGGCTGCAGGCTTTTGCCGCCGTGTCTGCTTGGCTGCAGGCTTTTGCCGCCGTGTCTGCTTGGCTGCAGGCTTTTGCCGCCGTGTCTGCTTGGCTGCAGGCTTTTGCCGCCGTGTCTGCTTGGCTGCAGGCTTTTGCCGCCGTGTCTGCTTGGCTGCAGGCTTTTGCTGCCGTGTCTGCTTGGCTGCAGGCTTTTGCCACCGTGTCTGCTTGGCTGACGGCTTTTGCCGCCGTGTCTGCTTGGCTGCAGGCTTTTGCTGCCGTGTCTGCTTGGCTGATGTCTTCTGTTGCCGTGTCTGCTTGGCTGATGTCTTCTGTTGCCGTGTCTGCTTAGCTGATGTCTTCTGTTGCTGTGTCCTCCTGACCGCTCATGCAGCAGGGTCTGGATGACTATTCTTGGCTCTGAATGGATGTCTATGTGACCAGTTGTGCCTGAGGTGCCGCCATGTCTTGGTGGCGGTCTACCTTGGTAGCAATGCAGGCAAGGTGAACTATTTCTGTGGCTATGTCTGGTTGTCCATTTGTAGTTTAAGGGTCTACAATAAGCATAGTACTCCAACAAAGCCCTATAATGCTCTTGGTGGGGAGTGAGAAGATGGGCTGGACCATAATGCTTGGATGGCCTGCAGGATGTATGGCATAGCAGCAAATGCCCTATAAGCCTCCTGGTTGGGAATGAGGATATGGGCTGGACCATATTGTTTCGATAAGCCTACAGGACATATGGCGTAGCAACAAAGCCCTATATGGCTCCTGGTTGGGAGTAAGAAGATGGGCTGGAACATTTAGTCTGGATGGCAAACAGGAGGTATGGCGCACCAGCAAAACCCAATAAATACCTGCCACCCATCTGAAGGGTCCAGGGGACTCTTTGGACCTCTTGCGGCAGATCAGTGAGCTCCTCCAGGGGATGGATGCCACGGTAGAGCTCCATCATGGATGCCAGATTGCGAGGAAATTTGGACGTCTAAGTTCTTCTGGTAATGGAACAAAGGGCGTCCAGTGTATTTTGGATCAAAGCATCTGTTTCGCAATATATTCTGCACCAAAGGAATC
The DNA here is from genome assembly GCF_905171765.1 of Bufo bufo. Classification (NCBI taxonomy): domain Eukaryota; kingdom Metazoa; phylum Chordata; class Amphibia; order Anura; family Bufonidae; genus Bufo; species Bufo bufo. Next base: position 703,124,219 of record NC_053390.1, on the reverse strand, counting down.
GGTGTTCGGCAATCATCTTCAGTTTTGATAATTCTTTGTCAAGATAAGTACTTTTCTAAGATGCTTCGTTAAATCTGTTATGATTATTTTGATATACACTTGATGAGAAACCCATATGAGATTTATTTTATAGGATTATGCTGGGTTTTAAGTATCGGGTCTAGTATTTAGAATTTCCTAAGTTAGGATGTTATTGATCAGACTTTTTTCTTTTAGTTCAGACCTCTTGTTAGCCCTATGCTTCTCTATGCTTCCATCTGTGTATTCTTATCTTAGATTACCTTTCAAGCACTTTTTGATAAGCCCGGGGATCAGAAGGAAAGAGTTTTTCCACTGCCTGGATGTCAGGAGATGAATTATACGCTACCTAAGGGTATCCAGGGATTAAAGAAAATCCTCTGCACTTTTTTGTTCTCTTTCTAGCATAAAGAAAGTTAAGGTGGCCTCAAAGAGTTCACTAGTCAGATGTATTAGGACGGTTATATCTCTGGCTCACACCTCTTCTGGAAGTTCTCCTGAGAGCACATTCTACTCGCATAGTCTCTACCTCTTGGGCTGAAAGGGCTAATGTTCTATTGAGCAAATCTGTAGGCTGCCACGTGGTCTTCTCTCTATACCTTTTACCGTCTCTATTGGCTCCAACTAATTTCTGCCTCTGATCTTCTGTTTGTAAGAAAGTTCTGCAAATGGTAGCTTCCCCCACAAGGAAGGGGTATTCTTCCCTGTAATCTCTCTCTGTGGTACTGTCGTGAGGGAAGGGAAAAAGGATGATTACACTCACTGGTAATCAGATTTTGCAGACCCCATGACAGCACCCTTCCTTATTTCCTCCCTGGTGTTTCATGGTTCTCGGTTTAAGTTGCGCAGGGGGTAGCAAAAAATAAATAAATGTATACATAATTAGATAAACTAACCTAGGTTGGAGTCACTCTCACGCTCTGTAAACCATTGAGGTGGGAGAGAGGCTCCACCTTTTGATTCTGCAGGTTTCCTGTCCCGGGGAGGGGGGGGGCGGATCCTCTCTCTCTGTGGTGCCGTCGTGGGGTCTGATAAATCCAATTACTGGTGAGTCTAATCATCATTTTCTGAGGACAAATTGGATTCTGGTTATTAATGAAAATAACGGAGCCCTGTCTATCTCAGTTTAAGTGGGTCAATGCCCACTGTACTGAGGGAACTGTTCTAATAATCATAGGACTATTGGCATTCACTATATATCTGGGCCTTCTTGTTATCAGAAATATAAATAAAAATCTTCCACCCACTGCATTGATTTAAAGGGTTTCTGTCATCAGAAAAATCGTTATTTATCTGGCTGACATTAGCGATGTGCTAATGTCAACAGAACATAACTATGATTTTTAACTCCTTGCCTCCCTCCGTTCCCTCAAAATAAAGACTTCTGTAATATGCTAATGAGCCTCTAGGTGCTACTGGGGCGTTTCTGCAGCACCTAGAGGCTCCGTCTTCTCACCCTTTGGCATGCCCATGTCCAGTTGATTAATGTCCTAGTTCTCCTCAGTGCCCCCTAAATCCCACGCGTGCGCCATCCCGTTAAGTATTCGGCGCAGGCGCAGTGAGTGAAGGACACTCTCAAGCTGCCGGCTTCACTCACTGCGCCGAATACTAAACGGGACGGCGCAGGCGCAGGATTTTACGGGCACAGATGAGAACTAGGACATAAATCAACTGGACATGGGCGTGTCAAAGGGTGAGAAGACTGAGCTTCTAGGTGCTGCAGCAATGCCCCAGTAGCACCTAGAGGCTCATTAGCATATTATAAAAGTCTTTATTTTGAGGGAATGGCGGCAGGCAGGGAGTTAAAAATCATACAGTTATGTTCTGCTGACATTAGCACATTACTAATGTCAGCCAGATACATAATGATTTTTCTGATGACAGAAACCCTTTAAATATCCTGCCTAGAGTGTAAATTTGGGTCAATGCTAGGCATTTCTTTAGAAGGATGGGGGATTTTTTAAATTGTAGACAAGGGGTACTATGAAATATATACCGCATACAGTCCTTTGATATCTAAAGACCAAATTTTTATAGTGTATAGGTTGAATATACGTGTTTCTAAAGTACTTTGATAAGTGTAGCAAGACGTTTGAGTTTAAAGGGAAGAGTTAGAGGTGACAAATTAGAGAAGGAATTTGAAAAGTATGATGAGAAAAGGAGAAGAAAGTATGGGATTGATTGTGCAAGAAAATGGTTGAAAGTCTCTCAAAAAAGAGGATGGAGAAAGCAGGAAAAAGAAGGTAGAGATGAGGTGAAAATGGAAGGGTATAGCAAGTTGTTAATAAAGGCTGGAATGCCAAAAGTTGGAAGTTTGGAAGTTGAAGAAAATGGATGACACAATTAAAAGGATACCTTGTATTCAGATTACCCTGAATTAGGAATATCCTTGCGAGTGCTGTGTACAGAAAACTGTACTTTAATATATGCTCCTAAATAATAAGTAATTTCAATGATGATTTTTTGTATATAGTTTGGGATATCATATATATATAATCAGTAAGTCCACGTGACATTGTATTAATTTTGTTATGTGCATTTTTCAGGTTCTGTCTTGAATAATTTGATTTGTATCTGTTATAACTTTCTGTTTGTAGGCGAAAAGATAAGAAGAATGTCCATTATTGGCCAGAAATTGTCTCTTTCTCCCTTAATATCTGTATGTGAATAGATTGTTGAGTTACAGGAAAGCTGGGTACTTGTATGAAGGGAGATAGCGGGGGCCGCAGCAGTGAGAGGAGGGACCTCATGACCCTGAAAAGGGATAATGGAATGTGTAACTGAAGTGTTTCAGTCATAAATCATTCATTGAGTGTGTGAAGTTTGTAGCTAAAGCAGAATGTAAATGGTTGATAGCGAGATACTAATTGTGTATAATCAGGTATGTTTTATGTGTTTTTACATCATGTGTATGGAGCTCCAGAAAAACCTATTGTTTATGTGTTCAAGGAACTTGTGTGTGTTAATGTATTAGAAACGTTTCTTTGTGTCTGTCCCCAGATCATGTTTCTATGTCTTTTCTACCTTGAATGTTGTGTCTGTTCCTTGTTATGTCTGTGTGGACCAGAGTTCTGACCTCATGTGCTGCCAAATAGACTTGGGGTGTTCTCTCTCTCCTTGGGGAAAGAGTGCCTTAATCTACTTGAGGGGCAATCACCCTAAAACAGCTGTCTGTAAATGAGGTGCTGGCTTATTTAATATCCGATTCATGTCTCAAGGCCTATTTAAAGGATTGAACATTGACTTATAGGATAGCTGCCTTACATCTGGTGGCATCAGAGGCAGAGTTTAAGAGCTCATTTTTATCCCTTTCTTGCCAAACGAAAAACTGATTAGTAGAGAAAGATCCCAAAAGCTCAACCAAGAGAGATAGACTTAGATAACATAGAGGGAAGGGAGCAGCTAAACCTCCCCCTCCCTGTTTACTGGGGGGGCTTCTGGATACTTTGGAGTTGGCGCAGATCCACTGCAGTATTGTCGCCTCTGGATCTTTTGCTTCTACTGCAAGAATCAATTGTTTGCATATCCTAAGTTGGACCAACATTGTCCCAGAGGCAATACATGCCTTTTATATCATGAAATGTGCATTGATCACATTCCCTTGCAGTAGGGATCCCTGACTCCAAGATTTTTTTATTATTTTGCCAAGAACAAGCCAGGCAAGATAGGAGTCCTTAACCAAGACCATGGAGGCAGGCATGCAGATGTAGTAGAGTTGACACACATGCTTGTGCTTGTGCTTACGATGAGGCGTGTTATCTAAACTAAATGTGTTAAGCAAACATCTTCAATTGCTTTTCAATGGCTTTTGTTTCAAGATAACGCGATGAGTTAAGAAATTTGAGTTGCTGCTGGTGGATTTAGAAAAGGGGGAGATCATGGCAAAAGTGGAGAACAAGGTGAAAACCAGTCTCTAATTTTTAACTAAAGGGAACCTGTCACCTGGATTTTGGGTATAGAGCTGAGGACATGGGTTGCTAGATGGCCGCTAGTACATCCGCAATACCCAGTCCCCATAGCTCTGTGTGCTTTTATTGTGTAAAAAAACGATTTGATACATATGCAAATTAACCTGAGATGAGTCAGAGCTTGAAAATGACTCTTCTCTGGTCACACAAGTAAGATATGACTCTCTTATGTTAATTTGCATAAAAGGCGGGAATTACAAAAATGCATAATACTTATTGAATTCGTCTGCAAATGAAATTAAAAGTGTAATTTATATGTTTAGGGTAACACAATGAACATTTAGAAACGCTCAGTGAGGGTAGCATAGTAGAGGTGACAGGTTCCCTTTAAATCCTAAGCAAAAAATATCAAATGGGACTATATCTTCTAAAAATATTGAATAATCTTTATTAATCAAAATTCATTACTACACGCCCATGTCCAGATAATAGGAAAGAAAGGCACAATGGAAGTAGATGCAGAAAAAATTTCATGAGGCACATACCTTTGATATGAAATGATTTATCTAATGTATTGTGGCAAGGTATAGCCCTAAGACAAAGATGGGCAAACTACGGCCCGCGGGCCTTTTTATCCGGCCCGCAGAGCTGCTCATGCGACTGCGATGGGAGGGGGGCCCTTTCTGTCCAGAGGCAGCAGGAGTGGAGATGAGCGCTTCCATTGTGGAAGCGCTCATCTTCATATTCATCTGTATCACCGTCTTCAGGACAGATACAGATAAATGGTGCGGAGGAGCAGGGGAGAGGCGTCTCCCTTGCCCGTTCCTCTGATAGGCTACAGGCACTAGGCCTGTAGCCTATCAGAGGCCGGTGCAGGCGGCACAATGATGTCATCGCGCCGCCTGAGCCGTACAGAGCGGGACACAGGCCGGAAGAGGCCTGCATCACATCACTGACAGCAGCATAAGGTAAGTATATGAGTTTGTTGTTTTTATAGTATACTGGGGCAAGAAGGGGGGTGGGGGCCCTATATACTGCCACAATATGGATTGGTACTATGGAGAAGAGGGGAAGCACTATGGGGGCCACTATGGAGAAGAGGGGAAGCACTATGGGGGCCCTATATACTGCCAAAATATGGGGGGCACTATGGAGACTTTGATGCCTTAGCAAAAAAGGGAGACCAACAACACTGTTCCCAGTAAAATTGAAGGTGAGTTATACATACTATGTTATGAAAGAAATACATTGCATAAAAGTTTTGTACAATAACTCTTGCTATGCTTTTCTACCTTGAATTAAACTAAACCTTTAATGTTACGAAATTTAAATTTCATTTATATTAATTCACACAAACTCCCCACCCATCTACTCTTGGTCCGGCCCCCGGGTCCAATATATGAACCCATTGTGTCCCACGAGTCAAAAACTTTGCCCACCTCTGCCCTAGGAGATAATTATATATTTTTAATGTTGACCTATTATGCGTACAATACAGCACACATGATGATATAATCATTACCCTTGTAGATTGTAGTAATTAGGCCCTTCATATTATGAAGCTTGGTATATCTGCATTGGGGGTTTTCTTTTTGATAGATATAATTATCTCCTAGGGAGATACATTGTATAAACTGCAATACAGAATAATAAAACTGACTATATAGCTTGTGCTAAGGCTAGACCCCATCTAGGTACTATACCATTCAGACTATCAGATAAGGAAAGCCTACAAGGTCTGCAATGCATATTGTCTTTATATAATGCCTCACATAATCCAGATGATAATTTGTCAGACACTCTCTTTACTGTATCCACCTGTGGGGAGAGACGAAGTTCCTCCTTTAGTGGTTGCCTACCCAGGTTACTACACCTGCTTCATGAGAAACTGACCAGGTAGGGAATTAGGGAACCTTACTAAAGAATACTGTGAAAGAACCATAAGAATTGATTACGATAATAAGAATTATTCCTCCAGCTGGTTTATTAACCAGACAAGTGCCAGGACTGATATTGGGTGGCTATGTGGAGATAGGAAGCTGAGGCCTAGGCTCCCCGCTGACTGGCAGGGAAGCTGTACTTTGGCTCAGCCCCTTATGCCCTTCCATTTATTTTCAGCCACAGAGTTTGAGAAGGTGAGGAAAAGTCCTGAGAGCCATATATATCGCTATAAGCGATTACTTCCTAAAGGATCCTTTGACTCTAAGGTATATATTGATGAAATAGGGGTACCTCGAGGGGTACCAAATGAGTTTAAGGCCCTAAATCAGACTGAAGCAGGGTTTGAATCTGTATTCTTTTGGTGGGTAACAGTAAATAAGAATGTCGACTGGATTAATTATATCTATTATAATCAACAAAGGTTTGTGTTAATTATACAAGAGATGCTATAATGGGCATAGAAGACCAACTGGGGCCTACTTCTCTGATGGCATGGCAGAACAGGGTGGTCCTAGATATGTTACTAGCTGAGAGAGGAGGTGTCTGTAAAATGTTTAGTACTTTCTGTTGTACTTTTATTCCCAATAATACAGCTCCTGATGGCAGCATTACCAAAGCATTGGAAGGACTCACATACCTGTCTGAGGAATTGGCGGAGAACTCAGGGATAGATGATGTTTTTTTCGACTTGGCTTGAAGGATGGTTTGGGAAGTGGAGCACCCTTATATCCAGTTTATTGATCTCTCAAGTGCGGACCCATTGGTGCAACAAAGTATGGGACATGTGATTGTCCTATCTTTTGCGGGATGGCTGCACGGATGCGGAAGCACACAACATGCATGCGGCATGCACACAGCCGGTAACCGTGTTTTGTGGATCCACTGTCTAATAAGGAGAAAGAACACCTCTATATGTCTGTGCAATTGAAACAATTAGTCTAGCAGAAATCTGGTGAAAACAGTAATTCATGTTCTGCCTGTCTCCTCCATTTCTAGTTGGAGACTACTACTACTACATTCAGGGGCAGTCCCTAGTCAGTGTAAAGGGGTGTGGCCTGTGAAAAGTAGGTGTGGTTATGAAATTAAAATCTGTACCACACTTTTTACAATGCACTATCATTTCTTTCAGAGGCCTCTTTCTAAAAGTTGCCAAGTATGGATAAAGAGGCAGACTAAATAAATGCATACAGGCTCGGACTGGCCCACAGGGGAATCCCCCGGTGGGCCCCTGAGCTAGGTTGGCCCCTAGTCTCTGACCCCCTGCACAAGTGGCACATAACACAGTAGACTTACTGTACTACATACATATATTCTATGTACAGCACCTCAACCAGCCTATGTTCATATAAAAAACTTGCTAGATTATTTATTATATTTTAATGTATCCGTTCTGTGGGCCCCCAAGATAAATTTTACTGGTGGGCCCTAGGTACCCCGGTCCGACACTGGATGCATATATGGACTTCTTTGGAGGAAATTTATCATGAGAGTAATATTTGTAGCCAGTTTTGCTTGAGTTGGTTTTGCACCAAATTCATCAGATTTTGCATGGTGTTTATTAGATCTCTTTGTATTCTCTTTTTATTTAGAACAACCAAATATAACAACCGAGTCAAAATACAAAATTCAAAGAATTGCATCATAAGACCAGTGTGATTTAGAGAAAAATGCATTATACATGATACGTTGAAGCCCTAACAACTAGTGAGACATCTCACGAGAGGAAAAAAAAAAAAATTGTATAACAAATCTGCACCAAATGTTCTATTCTAGGTATTTCAAGCCATGAAATCCAACTAAGGCTGCCTGACCTTTAGCTACTGCTGTCTATTTGTTCTCTCATCCCACCAATTCCACAAAGGGACAGGTTTGGCTACTTTCACACTCGCGTTTTGTGCGGATCCGTCATGGATCTGCACAGAAGGATCCGTTCAGATAATACAACCGTCTGCATCCGTTCAGAAAGCATCCGTTTGTATTATCTTTAACATAGCCAATACGGATCCGTCTTGAACACCATTGAAAGTCAATGGAGGACGGATCAGTTTTCTATTGTTGCCAGATTGTGTCATAGAAAACGGATCCGTCCCCATTGACTTACATTGTGTGCCAGGACAGATCCGTCTGGCTCAGTTTCGTCAGACGGACACCAAAACGCTGCAAGCAGCATTTTGGTGTCCGTCTCCAAAGTGTAATGGAGACTGAACGGAGGCAAACTGATGCATTCTGAGCGGATCCAGAATGCATTAAGAGCAAAACTGATCCGTTTTGGACCGCTTGTGAGAGCCCTGAATGGATCTCACAAACTGAAAGCCAAAACGCCAGTGTGAAAGTAGCCTTTGTTGCTATTTTGCTAATCTAAGATCCCTGAAAGGAGGGGAAGCATTTCTCCATTGAGTAGGTATTATGTTTTCTGCAGCTCAGATCCTATCAGTGGGTAATTTCTGGCTGGAGGGAGTAAAATTAGCTTTAATAGACACTGGTTGTTAAGGAAACAATCTGTCGAAATTGATCGTGAAATTCGAAATGCGTCCTAAAGTTTAAAAAATACATAGAATACATGGAAAAACAGTTTACTGGGGGAAAAAAGTGTTGCCGTAAGGCCCCTTTCACACGAGCAAGTTTTCCGCGCGGGTGCAATGCGTGACGTGAACGCCCGCACTGAATCCGGACCCATTCATTTCTATGGGGCTGTGCACATGAGCGGTGATTTTCACGCATCACTTGTGCGTTGCGTGAAAATCACAGCATGTTCTATATTCTGCATTTTTCACGCAATGCAGGCCCCATAGAATTGAATGGGGCTGCGTGAAAATCGCAAGCATCCGCAAGCAAGTGCGGATGCGGTGCGATTTTCACGCACGGTTGCTAGGAGACAATCGGGATGGGGACCCGATCTTTATTATTTTCCCTTATAACATGGTTATAAGGGAAAATAATAGCATTCTTAATACAGAATGCACAGTACAATAGGGCTGGAGGGGTTAAAAAAAATTATAAAAAATAATATAACTCATCTTAATCCACTTGATCGCGATCCCGGCTTCTCTTCTGTCTTCTTCTTTGCTGTGCACAGGAAAAGGACCTTTGATGACGTCACTGCGCTCATCACATGGTCCGTCACATGATACATCACCATGGTAAAAGATCATGTGATGGACCATGTGATGAGTGCAGTGACGTCATCAAAGGTCCTATTCCTCAAAGAAGAAGACAGAAGAGATGCTGGCTGCGCGATCAAGTGGATTAAGGTGAGTTAAATTATTTATTTATGTTTTTAACCCCTCCAGCCCTATCGTACTATGCATTCTGTATTAAGAATGCTATTATTTTCCCTTATAACCATATTAGCGTGCCGCGCTCCTCCCTCCGCCACTCCCCCCTCTCTCCCTGCCTCCCGCTGTGATGGTGAACGCGGAGCCCAGCCTGTGACCTGCCGGGAGGGTCCGTCTGAGGTAAGCCGGGAGCTGCTCTCTGTCACGTGTGGCAGCGCTGGTTTGAAAGATGGAGCCGGCTTGAGTTCTGAAGACGCTGCCTTAGTTATCCCAGCTGTTGTGGCCATATCCTCATCCTGCCTAGCCGCAAAAGAGACAGAGCCCGTGGTTGGACTGATGGAAGTATAGTCGCTCACCTCTGGTGGGTGACGGGAGTTGGTGGCGCTCCTGTGATCCTGGCGTGTGGGCACTGTTGCGCTTTCTTTTCCCCTCCTGCCCCTGTGGGGGATGTTGGTGAATAGCGTCTGGGCGCTGCTGTGCCTTTCTTCCTCCTGACCCTGCGGTGGATGCTGGTGAGCGGGGGTGCCTAGACGTGGACGTCGGTGGAGTTTTGTGTGGAGGCTGGATGCTGTTGGTCTGTGGAGTCGAAATCCCTCTGTGTGCTGTGTGCTTGCGAAGGATTGAGATCACAGAAGAAGACCTTCTGCGCCACCTGTGACTCTCAGGTGCCTCTGTGTGTATACCTACATGGTCCTGCCCTTTGAATAAATATCAGGCACTGGAAGGAATCTTGCTGACTGACTTGATAATTTTGTCTGCTTGTTTGCTGGGTGGATCAGGCCTATTTGGGGGCTCTGTCTGGAGGGCTGGATCGTGAGGTCTGAAGAGGCCTTTGTCTGGTCCACCGCAGACGATCTATGAGTTAAACTTATCTACTCTTATTATACCCTTATGCAGTAAGATCTTTAGACTTGCAGTGGCTTTTGCCTGCAGCCTTCGGCGCTATTTGAATCAGACTGCCAATTGGGGTTGAAGGAGCCCTCCGCCTGTATAGTCTGAGTTTAAGTCTGTATAGTTGCAGGAGGGTGTTTGTATACAGCGGAATATTTACATGTCTCTGTTTTAGTCAATGTGTATTCTGTCTTTATGCCTACCTTCTATATGTACTCAGCCTTTTTGGACGTCAGGAGTCATATTCACCTGTGTTTAATCTATGGGTGCACCATTCATGTTTATATGATTTCGGAGTAGGCTGTCTGGGTCTTATAGTTGAGGTGGGGGATCTCCCTTTCCAGATCCGGATAACTAGTGGATCTGGTACTGGAGAACCCTCTGTGTGTCATATTGCCAGGCTTGATATTAGTTTTCCCCCATGTGAACTGTGTGTACCGAGCCCCTTAAAATGCCGCCTAAATATTGTAAATCAGGAGGGATGTCCTCGTCGAAAGGTGGTCAGGGGGGAAGCCCTCAGGCCCGCATAGACAAACCAGGGGAGGTGTGCAAAGATCTGTTCTACAGGTTGAGCAGGGAGTGGTTAATACGGACCGGACAGAGCTGGGTACTATAAAGGCTAGCATCTCTCAGAACGAAGGTTTTGAGAGTATTAATAAAAAGCTTTCAGATATATTGGGAGTCGCAGAGATGGCCTTGTCCCTCTCAGCAGTACAAGGTGATATCACGATAATCCAATAGAGAATATTTTTACATGTTTGGAGTCTGGTTAATTGGGGGTGAGGAAGACCCTATTGATTCCTTGGACCCTACAAATGGTTTGGAATAAGCTTAAGAGGATTTTGAAAGTCTCCTCCCCTTTTGCTTTCTCCCCTTTGTGGGAGAACAGGAACTTGACGGAATTCTTTATCACAGATTTTGTTTACTGGTTACGTAGGGGGGTGGTTACTGTGTGTCATCTTTTTGTATGTGGACACTTTAAATCCTTTTCTGATTATAATTTCAGTGATAGTACATCATTAGATGTGTTTATGTATTCACGTTAAAAACACGCGTATGAGGCCTCTAGGAATAAAGGGTATATTTGTCCACAGGAGAATGTATTTTTTTATTTCTGTTATGCCCAGACAGAAGAGAGGGTTAAGATAGCTAGTTTATATAGCAAACTTCGAACAGCACTAGCAACTGTAATTCTATATAAAAGCTCAATTAAGTGGGAGCAAGAGCTGCATTGCTTACCATTACAATGGTCTAGTATATATAGGAATGTAAGAAAGGCTACACTCTCTAATGCCCATAGACTAATCCAATTTAAGATCCTCCATCGGTTGAACTATACGCCAAAAACCCAAGCGAAATTTTCCCAAAATAAAGGCCGAGACTGCTGCTGCCCGAAATGTGGGTATGTGAACGAGGATTTCAGGCATTTACTTTGGGAATGTAGTAAAATAAAAAGGTATTGGGAACAAGTTTTTCTAGCCCTACAAAAGGAGGCCTCTTCGAGGTATAGCCCTGGGATGGTGACAGTGTTGCTGGGAGATTATGCCTTAGATATGGATGTTCCGACCCGGGTTAGACAGATCTGGATGAGGGGTCTGATGGTGGCAAAAGTTATTTTAGTTAGATATTGTGTTCTGTCTTCCCACCCTCGTTAAATGAATGGAGTCTATACCTTCAACAAATTAAAGTTTATGAGGATATGGAAAGGAAATGGAGAGCGGCACGTATGACTGTTCGGGCATAGCCATTAGTGAAACTGTTTTGGTTTCTATTAGAGCTTAAGTGACGACAGCCAATAAGGTGGGAAGGGGTGGGTGGTTATAGTATTATTGTATGTAGTAACTGTGAAATTACAGTTCTATTTATAATTTTTGTAGGATCTTGTTACATGTTGTAGGATAGTTAACAGTAGTGGTTCTGTGATTCACGTTGGTAATTTATGTAGAAGTGGGAGAGGTGCATCATGCAATACTGGTAACCAAGAGGGAATGTCCAGGAGTGAGATTCCCAATTTCTCCCAAGCGGTGGGTGGGTCCTCTGGCGACTGAATGATGATCTGACAGCCATCTTTGGTTGTTGCAAGGCCAAATGGGAAAAGCCAGCTTACAGGAAGCCTGTTTGTTTTAAGTGCGTCTGTCAGCGGCTTAAGTATACAATGCTTTGACTAGGTGCCAAGTCTTGGTACATGAAGGGGGAGATTTATCAAACTGGTGTAAAGTAGAACCGGCTTAGTTGCCCATAGCAACCAATCAGATTTTAGCTTTAATTTTTACAGCACCTTTGGAAAATGAAAGGTGGAATCTGGTTGCTATGGGCAACTAAGCCAGTTCTACTTTACACCGGTTTGATAAATCTCCCCCGAAGTCTCTTGGTGGGCTTCCAGGTGGAGGTCTGACGGCTCTGTGCGCTCTCTCTACTATAATAGTTGCTGCCTTCTCAGGGCCCATCAGGGTGGAAAAACGCTTGTGATAGCCTGAGGGAGCATGTCTATGGTCATGTCCTCAGGTAAACCCCTGAAACGCGGCTCCAATTCTCCTAGTCTTCTATCTGCAGCAAGGCATTGTTCAAATGAGTCTGGTAATAACATAGATTGCATAGCGTTGCTGTGCTGCATGAGGCCTGTATAAGATTCTTCTAAAGCCACCATGTGGTCTCCAGTTTGCTTTAAATCTGACTTAATGCCAGCTAGGTCTCTCAGTATCAAAGAGAGTGCTTTATGAAGAGGCTTTGTAAGGAAGGAGTGTGATGGTGTTTGACTCACCTGCACCCTCAGACATGGTGCACTGCTAAATGAGTCCCTCATTTAGCAGCTTCAGGCACCATCTTGTCTCTCTCTGCCTGTGGGAGAAGCAAACTGACTTTTCTTGGTTCAAGGGCTTCTCTGGGACACCTCAGATGTTTCCTTAGTTGTTTTCATCATTTTCTTTCTCTGAGAATCTGATACTCTTGAGGAAGCAGTAGCTCTGGTGAGGAGCTCTGAGATCAAGTGACCATCACATTGCACGGCTACCTCCTCCTCACATTTCTTGTTTGTTAGATTTGCCTCATCTTTAAACTTAGGGTACTTTCACACTAGCGTTTTTGTTGTTCCGTCACGGGAGCTGAATACCGGAAAAAAACTGATCAGTTTTATCCTAATGCATTCTGAATGGAGAGAAATCCGTTCAGGATGCATCAGGATGTCTTCAGTTCAGTCACTGAACGGCGTTTTGGACGGAGGAAATACCGCAGCATGCTGCGGTATTATCTCCGTCCAAAATTCTGGATCAGTTGCCGGAATGCCGGATCTGGCATTAATTTACATTAAAATGTATTAAAAATACCGCAATGCCGGATCCGTCCTTCCAGTCTGCGCATGCGCAGCCCGGTAAAAATGTGAAAAAAACTGATCTGTTTGTCTGTATGACAACTGGAGAGACGGATCCGTTCTTGCAATGCATTTGTGAGACGGATCCGCATCAGGATCAGTCTACAAATGCTGTCCGTTTGCATGCAGATTGCCGGATCCTGCAGGCAGTTCGGGCGACAGATCTGCTCGCCGGATCACTCTGCCGCAAGTGTGAAAGTAGCCTTAACAATTTGGCCTAGAAATGCTACTCCAGTTTTTTTTACTCCGCCCCTCTACTGGGGTGAGTTTTTTAGCTTATTAGTGACTTTTTTAATAGTGGCCGTGGTGATGAGTGAAACTCATAAAAATAGCTAAACATATCCACTCTCCCACCCACTTTTCAAAACTGCGGAAGTGACCTCAAAAAGTTGCCAAGTTCTATTTTTGGAACTTTTTTGAAGGCAGAATATTAGAGAGTAGGCCATGATAAATATCCCCATTTTCCAGAAATTTTTAATGTCCCTATTGTGTTGTCAATTATAGCCAAACAGTATAAAAAACAACTTAAAAATATTTAACAGAGAAGTCTGAATAAAGGATGGCCTTGATTCAATCATGATTCCATTATAACATTGTAATAACTTCTGTCTGGTTCTGGAGTAACATGAAAATGCAGTTTTTAGGCCCCCTGCACACGATCAGGATTGCGTGCGGATTTTCCGCGCGGATTTGCGTGCGGAAAATCCGCACCGTAGGTCATGTCGATTGTATTCTATGAGAATTTGAAATTCTCAATGCACACGATGCGGATTTTTTCCGCGCGGATTTTGACCTGCGGTGCGGATTTTAAAATCCGCGACATGTCAATTAATTTTTTTTTTCCTGACCGGATTTTCTTCATTCACTTAGTGAAATCCGCATGCGGAAAATCCGCACCGAATCCGCACCAAATCCGCACGCAAATCCGTATGCAAATCCGCACCAATTAATGCGGATTGACCGCACAGATTTGCCTGCGAACACCTGCGGATTTCAGTGCGGATTCTCCGCACATGAATCCTGAACGTGTGCATGTACCCTTACAGTAGCAGACTACATATATCATTTCTTGGAGCACAGACACATATATTAAACAAGCAGTAATGATTGCATAGTCCACATCCGTAATTTCTACAGGCTACAGCGTAAGCTGTATGATTACCTGGTTGGAAATAATACATGGACTCCATTCTCTGAAAACAGTAAATATATTTGTACACCATAATTCAAGTTTTCATTTAAATTGTTTATATAGCTTTTAATTATTATATGGAAGCCTATCATTTTACCTGTAACGACTTTTCAGTTGAGCAACACAATATACATAAAACTACGCAAAGAATAAAGCCTTATTCACACGTCAGTGATTCACAGACGCGTGCCTTACGTGTTCTCCATGGACAGCAAATGTTCCCATTCATTTTAATGTGTGTATTCACACATCCGTGTTTTAGCACGGTTGGTGGGTCCATGATTTTACCATGGAAGCATGCTTTAGTTTGTCTGTGTTCATGGATTCTTTACGGACATCTTCACTGATGAATCACTGACCATGTTATCACGGATTACAACACGGACGTGGACATGTGAATGAAGCTTAAGAAGCAGTACTGCAAGGATCAAGTGAATTTGATGCTTTATTCACTCATGTAGCCATTGTGAACATGAATGAATAAATCTGTGATTTCACTTTCCTTTGGAGAACTGCTTGTTCTTCTTTTGGTTTTTATTCAGTTTCTAGTTTGGCTTAAAGTGAATGTGTCATCAGAAAATGACCTATTGTTTAAATCAGGATTTTGTATTAAGCATATTTGTAAAGAATTTTTGGTAGTTATTTTAACTTTCCATTTCACATCTATAGCGCTCGACTCCTGCTCTAACAGCCCCAATTGGCAGTAGCGCCGATCTGGGCTATTTAAAGGGTTTCTATCACTTTGTATCACATAATTAGCTGTCAGACACTAGCGATCTGCTAGTGTCTGCTCTGGCCAACCATCCTACTATAATCGCTTGTGGGGCAGCGGTTTTGCTAAAAAACGAACTTTTATAAATATGCTAATGAGCCTCTAGGTGCTATGTGGGCGTCATTAGCACCTAGAGGCTCCGTCTACCTTCATAAACAGCCGCCGCCCAGCGCGTCCCTCCATTGTGGTATCTTCCACTGTCTCCCATCGGCACCCCAGGAATGAGATGGCAGGAAACCGATGTCTGTGCACAGCAGGCTGGGACCTATTGAAGGTCCCATGTCTGCATACAGTGTTTCCAATCAGACTGCACCTCTGAAGCGCACCCATGTCCTCCTCCGTGTGACGCAGCGGACGAATTCTCGCGCATGCGCCCTCCATAAATAAATATATAACTCTCTCATAGAAGTCAATGAGGTCCACTCCTGATCATCATTCTGTCAATAGCCCATGTGCCTCTGTAAAGCATCTCTCTAAATGCTATCAACAGCACTTCTTGCAAGATGGCTGCCACCATAATTATGTTCAGGAGAAAAGAATTCTAAAAATCTACAATCAGAAAATAAAAAGAGATTAGGAAAATAAGACCTATCACTATCTGGTTTTAACTGGCAGAAAAAAATTAAGGTGACACATTGCCTTTAAATACTTATTAGTATGCCACATCTTGTTTAAAGGGATGGGTACTGACTTACATGGTACCAATCCCAAATAGGAGGCACTAGAGACACAGGTCTACAACTTCCTGGAGGAGAGCTACTTAACATACAATTTCTCTCAGGGAGTATTGCCTGGTCTATAAGACTCCTAACACCAACTTGATTATCTCTACAAGAAGAAATACTATCCCACTGGAGCACAAGTGCCATTATGACTGGTAGAGGGAGTATATATCATTAAACTAATACAGAACATTTACAGTCTCCATTGTGAACTCCCACTCCTACTGAGACCTGTAACAGAAAAGCATCATAGGCCAATTTAATGGATGTCCTCTTGTTCTGTTACCAGATCTTAGCATTACATGCAAGTTATAGGTTTGGTGAGGGTCACCAGGCCCCAGTGAGGTGGCAACTGGGAACATAAATACACCCAGTTCTGGAGAAGGGTCGTTGATCCAGGGAGTTATTCTGATTGCCTGATTGGAGTCGGGAATTTTTTCCCCTTAAATTAGGAAAATGTCTTCTACCTCATTAGGGTTTTTAGCCTTCTTCTGGATCAACTTTGCAGGATAACAGGCTGAACTGTGTCTTCTTTCAGCCTTACAAACCATGTTATTATGGTACTGTTTGATCGATTTGGGCAAAAAGGATTTGAGACCATAGTTAATGTCACTGTTATCCCAGCTATCTGAAGTGAATCTAATATTGATCTGTTCACAAGATGTTTATTGCCCACCATTGATCACTGTGTTAGGATGCTGGTTGCATGTATTTGAAACAATGGGAATGATGTAAGCTGGTTGGTTCTGATTATTGCATGTATCACATATTTGTCTATTACTTATCAGTGGCTGCCTGAATCCCTGTGAGAACAGATTTGTGAATTCTACAGCAACAACACAGCTAGTTGGATAGCATTGTTCTATAGGTGAAGAACAGAGATCTCGACAGATGAGATGAATTGTTACAATGAATACTCCTTGTGGAAGCGGCAGCAGTCATACATTACGGGTATTCTCAAAAACAATAAAGAACACTGGGATCAGAAGCAGAACATGTAAGTATACCCACTAATCTATTCAAGAGTAGCTAGTTAACAAAAAATCCACAATGCTGCCTTAGAATATGGCCACACGGTCAAGTTTCCTTATGCAGCTTGAGAAGACAAAACCAGGAGTATAAAGGACAGATGCTAATTCTACCTTACTTTGAATTCACACTTGGTTTTGGCTTCCAAAACTGCATCAGGAAACCTGACCATGTGTCTGTGTTCTTGTGGAGGTATGTTACATGTAGAGTAAACTGCAGATGTCCATCCTTGCTGCCTCCCCCCAACCTTTCCCCTTAGACATCATTCATACGGCCATCCGTGTTTTGGTCAGCAAAAATGGATTCACAAAATGCATATACCTTCAGTGTGCATTCTGTAATTTGCTCACTTCCATTATTAGAAAAAGTTATTCCAAGAAGGTTCAAGAATAGGACATGTTTTATAATTTGAAGAAAGGAAAAATGCATCCTCAAAACACAGATATGCGCATGGCCCCAAAGAAATGAATGGTTCAGTCTGCTAGCCTCAAAAAAATGCGGATAGCACATGCATAAAAAAAATATGGTCATGTGCACGAAGCCCGAAATACTCAAGTTCCAGCTGTACTACCTCCTCTTTCTTTCTATCTTCTGTATACTGGTTTCTTGGTGGCTTTTATTGACATTGTAAAAATGCTATGAAATTCATGTGTTTTTCCAAGTGTTTTTTTTAGGGGGTACATATATCTGGCTTGCACTTTTTCCAGGTGTTTGGTTTTCCTATAGAGATGTTAAGTAAAAAAAAAAAGCCATACTCTGTGCAATAAAAGTGAAGAAAAATGTCCCATATTTTTTCATTGAATTGACAACTAACATCTGAAGACAGCTTTATTTGCTCCCCCCCCACCCCCCAAAAAAAAAAAAAAAAATGCTGGCAAAAGGCAGGTTTTTGCAAAAAGACTATGGGCAGATTTTTTTGTAGTAGTAAGCCATGCCCCCTTGTCCGGCTAGCACAGATAATTTCTCTTAGCCTAGATTCACAATTTATGTTAAAATCTAAGTGCACTCACATTAGTAAATGTGGGTCATTGTGTGAAACCATTCTAAGGGTATATGCATGATATATTGAAATGCTACAGCGTAACATAATATCAGCTAAGTAGATGAGATTTTCAAAGTCTTATTTATAAAGTGCAGAAATTGAGAAATCATCAGCATGTCAATTGTTTGTGTGGATTTTCCGTGCAGATATCACCCTTTTGCAATGCAAGTAATGAGATCTGGGGCAAACCCGAGTCAAAATTAGGATAAAATCTGCGAATTTTGATGCAGAAACATGGGAAAAACGACACTACACTAAATTCTGTGTGGAAAATCTGCATACCGCTGCTGTGAGCATATACATCAAAGGTACCTGCACATAAAGCGGATTATGTGCAGTTTTTCCTCTCAGACTTTCGTGCAGAAAAAAATGCAGCATAACACAGTACCAGCAAAGTTTGAAATTTTACAAATCACATGTACACTTTGCTGTTTTCTTCCATGTGAAAATTGACCTGTTGTGCGGTGTAAAGGGAGAATATTAATTACCAATATTTATGCAAATATCAATCATTAATATTCATAAATAAGAGGAGTCGTCTAGTGATGACTCCGCCTATTTATACCTTAAGTAAAGAATAATACTTTCACCTTGCCTTACGCTAATCACTAAGCTAGCTGCAAGCGCCTAACTGAGCTAGCTACCGCTAATAACCACACGTTACACAGTAGGTGTGATACAAATAATACAAGATATTTATTATCACCTACAGTACACAATACACACAATACAGCACCATAAATACAGCACTAAATACACTATTCAATCCCAAGTTCCACCCACAAACTAACTATACAATACACTTACATACATTCATTAGCAGCAACCCACCCAACCTGGCTCTAAACTATCCCTATGAACGAAGGGTTAACGGTGGCGCTGAAAGGGTAAATGCAGGCCACAGACACAGGGTTACAGGGGTACAGCAGGGGTAAAAGGTGTAATGTAGGACAGGGCCTGCAGGGATCGGGATTGATGTGTTGGTGGCAGGGAAGGGGTTACTATTGTTGGGGATATAGGGGGTATGTGAGGGGTAGGTAGGGGCTAGACAGGTAGGGGTAATCAGGGCATCAGTGAAGGGTTACTGCTGCAGGGGTATACTTAGCCCTTCCAGGGTTACTAGGCCTTCTCCAGGGGCACGTGATGAAGCTGCTCTCTCTCATGTGTCTCCAGTTCCAAGAGACCCCTGTTCCTGGCTTGGGGCTCATATATCAGCCTCAGAAACAGCTCACCTCCCCCCTCCTCAGGGATGTGACATCATAGTGTGACTGTGACGTATGCCTGCACTCAGGACTCCAGTTGGCCCCCTGAGGATAGCAGCACCACACGCCCAGCCATGTCACAAACACAAGGTGGGGGAGAGCATAGTAACTAGGCTGATAAGCTGGGGAAACTCAACAAAAGGCCTCAGATCTATTGATCCCTTAGCATTTGAAGTCACCAGCCACCTGGAGGCATAAAATTGGCCGCATTTAAGTATATACAGGGAGTGCAGAATTATTAGGCAAGTTGTATTTTTGAGGATTAATTTTATTATTGAACAACAACCATGTTCTCAATGAACCCAAAAAACTCATTAATATCAAAGCTGAATATTTTTGGAAGTAGTTTTTAGTTTGTTTTTAGTTTTAGCTATTTTAGGGGGATATCTGTGTGTGCAGGTGACTATTACTGTGCATAATTATTAGGCAACTTAACAAAAAACAAATATATACCCATTTCAATTATTTATTTTTACCAGTGAAACCAATATAACAGCTCAACATTCACAAATATACATTTCTGACATTCAAAAACAAAACAAAAACAAATCAGTGACCAATATAGCCACCTTTCTTTGCAAGGACACTCAAAAGCCTGCCATCCATGGATTCTGTCAGTGTTTTGATCTGTTCACCATCAACATTGCGTGCAGCAGCAACCACAGCCTCCCAGACACTGTTCAGAGAGGTGTACTGTTTTCCCTCCTTGTAAATCTCACATTTGATGATGGACCACAGGTTCTCAATGGGGTTCAGATCAGGTGAACAAGGAGGCCATGTCATTAGATTTTCTTCTTTTATACCCTTTCTTGCCAACCACGCTGTGGAGTACTTGGACGCGTGTGATGGAGCATTGTCCTGCATGAAAATCATGTTTTTCTTGAAGGATGCAGACTTCTTCCTGTACCACTGCTTAAAGAAGGTGTCTTCCAGAAACTGGCAGTAGGACTGGGAGTTGAGCTTGACTCCATCCTCAACCCGAAAAGGTCCCACAAGCTCATCTTTGATGATACCAGCCCAAACCAGTACTCCACCTCCACCTTGCTGGCGTCTGAGTCGGACTGGAGCTCTCTGCCCCTTACCAATCCAGCCACGGGCCCATCCATCTGGCCCATCAAGACTCACTCTCATTTCATCAGTCCATAAAACCTTAGAAAAATCAGTCTTATGATATTTCTTGGCCCAGTCTTGACGTTTCAGCTTGTGTGTCTTGTTCAGTGGTGGTCGTCTTTCAGCCTTTCTTACCTTGGCCATGTCTCTGAGTATTGCACACCTTGTGCTTTTGGGCACTCCAGTGATGTTGCAGCTCTGAAATATGGCCAAACTGGTGGCAAGTGGCATCTTGGCAGCTGCACGCTTGACTTTTCTCAGTTCATGGGCAGTTATTTTGCGCCTTGGTTTTTCCACACGCTTCTTGCGACCCTGTTGACTATTTTGAATGAAACGCTTGATTGTTCGATGATCACGCTTCAGAAGCTTTGCAATTTTAAGAGTGCTGCATCCCTCTGCAAGATATCTCACTATTTTTGACTTTTTTGAGCCTGTCAAGTCCTTCTTTTGACCCATTTTGCCAAAGGAAAGGAAGTTGCCTAATAATTATGCACACCTAATATAGGGTGTTGATGTCATTAGACCACACCCCTTCTCATTACAGAGATGCACATCACCTAATATGCTTAATTGGTAGTAGGCTTTCGAGCCTATACAGATTGGAGTAAGACAACATGCATAAAGAGGATGATGTGGTCAAAATACTCATTTGCCTAATAATTCTGCACGCAGTGTATGTGTATATAGATACTTGGGGCGCATCTATATACACATATATACTCATTATAAACCTGGGGCATACATGGGCAGTTATATGCCCATATATATATATATATATATATATATATATATATATATACACTGCTCAAAAAAATAAAGGGAACACTTAAACAACACAATGTAACTCCAAGTCAATCACACTTCTGTGAAATCAAACTGTCCACTTAGGAAGCAACACTGAGTGACAATCAATTTCACATGCTGTTGTGCAAATGGGATAGACAACAGGTGGAAATTATAGCTAATTAGCAAGACACCCCCAATAAAGGAGTGGTTCTGCAGGTGGTGACCACAGACCACTTCTCAGTTCCTATGCTTCCTGGCTGATGTTTTGGTCACTTTTGAATGCTGGCGGTGCTTTCACTCTAGTGGTAGCATGAGACAGAGTCTACAACCCACACAAGTGGCTCAGGTAGTGCAGCTTATCCAGGATGGCACATCAATGCGAGCTGTGGCAAGAAGGTTTGCTCTGTCTGTCAGCGTAGTGTCCAGAGCATGGAGGCGCTACCCGGAGACAGGCCAGTACATCAGGAGACGTGGAGGAGGCCGTAGAAGGGCAACAACCCAGCAGCAGGACTTCTACCTCCGCCTTTGTGCAAGGAGGAACAGGAGGAGCACTGCCAGAGCCCTGCAAAATGACCTCCAGCAGGCCACAAATGTGCATGTGTCTGCTCAAACGGTCAGAAACAGACTCCATGAGGGTGATATGAGGGCCCGACGGCCACAGGTGGGGGTTGTGCTTACAGCCCAACACCGTGCAGGACGTTTGGCATTTGCCAGAGAACACCAAGATTGGCAAATTCGCCACTGGCGCCCTGTGCTCTTCACAGATGAAAGCAGGTTCACACTGAGCACATGTGACAGACGTGACAGAGTCTTGAGACGCCGTGGAGAACGTTCTGCTGCCTGCAACATCCTCCAGCATGACCGGTTTGGCATTGGGTCAGTAATGGTGTGGGGTGGCATTTTTTTGGAGGGCCACACAGCCCTCCATGTGCTCGCCAGAGGTAGCCTGACTGCCATTAGGTACCGAGATGAGATCCTCAGACACCTTGTGAGACTATATGCTGGTGCGGTTGGCCCTGGGTTCCTCCTAATGTAAAAACTGAATGCAATGATGTGGAGATGGCAAATGTCAATATTTTATTTGTAATAGAACATAGATCACAGATCAAACGTTTAATCCGAGTAAATGTATAATTTTAAAGGAAAGATACGTTGATTCAAAATTTCACGGTGTCAACAAATCCCCAAAAAGTTGGGACAAGTAGCAATAAGAGGCTGGAAAAAGTAAATTTGAGCATAACGAAGAGCTGGAAGACCAATTAACACTAATTAGGTCAATTGGCAACATGATTGGGTATAAAAAGAGCTTCTCAGAGTGGCAGTGTCTCTCAGAAGCCAAGATGGGTAGAGGATCACCAATTTCCACAATGTTGCGCAGAAAGATAGTGGAGCAATATCAGAAAGGTGTTACCCAGCGAAAAATTGCAAAGACTTTGCATCTATCATCATCAACTGTGCATAACATCATCCGAAGATTCCGAGAATCTGGAACAATCTCTGTGCGTAAGGGTCAAGGCCGTAAAACCATACTGGATGCCCGTGATCTCCGGGCCCTTAAACGACACTGCACCACAAGCAGGAATCCTACTGTAAAGGAAATCGCAGAATGGGCTCAGGAATACTTCCAGAAACCATTGTCAGTGAACACAATCCACCGTGCCATCCGCCGTTGCCAGCTGAAACTCTACAGTGAAAAGAAGAAGCCATTTCTAAGCAAGATCCACAAGCTCAGGCGTTTTCACCGGGCCAGGGATCATTTAAAATGGAGTGTGGCAAAATGGAAGACTGTTCTTTGGTCAGACGAGTCACGATTCGAAGTTCTTTTTGGAAATCTGGGACGCCATGTCATCCGGACCAAAGAGGACAAGGACAACCTAAGTTGTTATCAACGCTCAGTTCAGAAGCCTGCATCTCTGATGGTATGGGGTTGCATGAGTGCGTGTGGCATGGGCAGCTTGCATGTCTGGAAAGGCACCATCAATGCAGAAAAATATATTCAGGTTCTAGAACAACATATGCTCCCATCCAGACGTCATCTCTTTCAGGGAAGACCCTGCATTTTTCAACAAGATAATGCCAGACCACATTCTGCATCAATCACAACATCATGGCTGCGTAGGAGAAGGATCCGGGTACTGAAATGGCCAGTCTGCAGTCCAGATCTTTCACCTATAGAGAACATTTGGCGCATCATAAAGAGGAAGGTGCAACAAAGAAGGCCCAAGACGATTGAACAGTTAGAGGCCTGTATTAGACGAGAATGGGAGAGCATTCCTATTTCTAAACTTGAGAAACTGGTCTCCTCGGTCCCCAGACGTCTGTTGAGTGTTGTAAGAAGAAGGGGAGATGCCACACAGTGGTGAAAATGGCCTTGTCCCAACTTTTTGGGGATTTGTTGACACCATGAAATTCTGATTCAACATATTTTTCCCTTAAAATGGTACATTTTCTCAGTTTAAACTTTTGTTCCGTGATTTATGTTCTATTCTGAATAAAATATTAGAAGTTGGCACCTCCACATCATTGCATTCCGTTTTTATTCACGATTTGTATAGTGCCCCAACTTTTTTGGAATCCGGTTTGTATCATAACCGTGATTTTAGTTCTAGACTTCATATAATCATGGTGACAGTGTCATAAAGTGCAGAGTGCATTGAAAACCTACACATTAAAAAATGCCTTGCTGGGAGATTAAAGCTATATTTCATGTATCGAACAAGGAGGATCAAGACTTTCTTCTTAAGTCGCGGTGATTCACGCTGCATTCAGCGCGTCTCTCAATACCTAATGCGCATGTGTCAACCCATATCCCTCCTACTAGGCGGTACATATCTATTGCACGTCATCCAGGGCGGAGACCAAACAGTCACGACGTCAGGTGTCCATGCATTGTCAGCCCGTCCAGCGCGCACAGACGTGCCCGCAGACCTGTTACCAACCTTGCTCGCCGTGCATCATTCAGCATCCACATCCCGGGGCCGCCCTCCCGATCTCCACCATTTTGTCTAAGGGCAATCTTTCGGGCAAATGTATATACATTGAACATCCTCCTTGTTCCATAATCTTGTTCCAGCCAATCTAAAACCCAGCATAACAGCTTCCTTGTTTTCCCTTATGTCACAAGTTATATTCACAACAATGCAAAAATTCTATTGTGGCATTATTTACAAAACTGTAGTCATATGTAACATACATTAAATTCACTTAATACAGCGATGTGAATATACAGAGTCATAAGCAATAGAAGACAGGGCCCTAACCCACCATCCCCCCAGTTACCCTAAATTCAACATTTAAGCCTTTGGGCTTGAATGTATCAAGACGGAAAATCCATCTGAGCTCATTTTTCTTTAGTATCATTAACCTATCACCACCCCTTTCCAGTGGTTTGACATGGTCTAAAATCATGAATTTTAATTCATTTTCCCTATGTTTTTTTCCACAAAATACTTTGATACCGGTAGGTCTTTTCTTTTGTTTCTGATGGAGTGTCTGTGATTATTTAACCTGGTTTTCAGGTCACACGTAGTCTCCCCTACGTAGAGCATTTTGCATGGACACCACAATACATATATTACCCATGATGAATCACATGTGAGATAATATTTGATGTCAAAAGTTTCCCCTGTGTCGGGATGT
This sequence comes from Bufo bufo, assembly GCF_905171765.1. Taxonomy (NCBI): domain Eukaryota; kingdom Metazoa; phylum Chordata; class Amphibia; order Anura; family Bufonidae; genus Bufo; species Bufo bufo. The sequence continues at coordinate 703,099,265 of NC_053390.1, read as the reverse complement.
GTAAATACTCATCCCTTGTGCATAAGTTTACAGTTCACACATCCCAAACACGGGTAACTCCCTGTACGCTTCCTTTTAAGAAATGTTTGTCTTAACTGGCCTTTTTCTGGCAACCTTGAATGCACTATTTTGTCTCTGATATTCCCTGCTCTTTTATATGCCATCCAGTGGCGTACCGCCAATATAGGCAGACCACGCATCTGCTACGGGGCCCGTGCTGAGGGGGGGTCCGGAGTGGATAGAAGACCCCGCCCCCTACAATGTCTCCTCTCCAGTTGTGTGTTATGCCATTGCCACAGCCCTATCTGCGGTTCAGACGAGCCCTGCTTCCCTCTCTGCTCGGGCCCCCCCCCTCCTCCCTTACATACATTGTGTGCACAACACAGTGCACAGACAGCGATGTCCCTGACAGCCAGCCCTGCAGCCAGGTGAGCGCTCGCTCTCCTCTGTCTGCTGGGGACTGCACTGGCCAATCAGCATTTAGCAGTGCTAAGCTCCTGCTGCTGATTGGCCAGTGTATCGCAGCAGCAGACAGAACTGAGCGGGCGGGACACGGCACTCTGCAATGTGATACTGCACTGCCTTGCTCAGTGAAGCCACTGCACTCCAGCCCCCCGTGTCGCCGGCAAGTTTCACTGCGTGCCACAAAGTGAGTTTTGAGAAATGAGTGCCTTTATGTTTAAAAAAAAGTTAGTGGGTGGAGGGTTAGTGTGGGGAAGTGGTGGCTCTGCTGGGGCAGAAGCAAGCAGAGTTCCTGAGCGGGGGTAGGGGGGGTTGGTCACTCTGTTCTGTATAAAAGGCTTATCATATAGAGAACAGTGTGTCCCTCCCTCCAAGAACTCTGCTTGCTGTTCATACTCATATGGAGGACAGTGTGCCATAGGGCAGTCTCCCCTCACCATGAACTGTGTGGGGGTGGGGGGCTGGTGCACACTAGTATCAGCAGCAAAAATCTTCAGATGTGAGGGGATGGTCTATGTCAGGCTTTAGCACAGTGGGCACAGGCAGGAGGAGCGATGTGTATGCGGGCCCCTGCCCTGCACTCGCTCAGCTGTGCTCGCATACATATGGCTCCCTGTGCCCACTCTGCTAAAACCTGACATAGCCCATCTTATGCCGAGGTTCTGCCAGATTTCTATACCTTGCCAAAACGCTATACCGGAAGTGACGCGGCCGCACAGGGATCAGCTGGAGGAGGGTGTGTGCGGCGCTGCGCAAGCGCACATCCTCTGGATTAGCAAAAAATCATTGCAGCGCCACGGGAGAAGGACCTCATGCGCATGCGCGAAACCGTACACTGCGCGTGTACTTAGGGGTAGGTGCTGGAAAATGTTCCATCAGATCTCCCTAACCCTGAGTGCGCACATGCACGCACAAATCATAAGGAGCAGTTCATCCTTACCGCAGAGCTGAGTGCAGAATATCGAGGTCACATGATTGAAGTGGTGGAGGTACATAGACAACATTTTCCTCATCTGGACAGGCACCATGGATGCACTGATGGAGTTTCATGTATTTTTGAACTCCATTGACAAGGAGATCCAATTTACATTAACGGCATCAGAAGAAAGGGTACAGTTCCTAGATACTCCTTCTCTATGTATACCTGAGTAAATACATACGGATTTGAACATTAAACTAACTGATAAGAATACATTGTTGCATTTTACTAGTGGACATCCTAGGAGGATGGTAAATTCTCTACCATTCAGTCAAATGTTGAGAGTAAGAAGGATAGTAGATAAGGAGGACCATATGAGCCAGGCTCTGCAAAATATGGAGCAGTCCTTTGTAAACAGAGGCTATCCTAGGAGTCTGGTGCATAGACATGCAGATAGAGCAAGAAAAATGTCAAGACAGGAATTGTTAATTACAAAACAGAAACAAGAAAGTGAAAGGTTACCGTTTGTGTCATCTTACAATGAGTTGAGCCCTAGCATTGAACGAATAGTGAGACAACATTGGGGGATACTTAGGAGCGGCCATCCTACAATAGCGGCCTTCAGAGACCCCCCCATGATGGCATATAAAAGAGCAGGGAATATCAGAGACAAAATAGTGCATTCAAGGTTGCCAGAAAAAGGCCAGTTAAGACAAGCATTTCTTAAAAGGAAGCGTACAGGGAGTTACCCGTGTTTGGGATGTGTGAACTGTAAACTTATGCACAAGGGATCAGTATTTACACATCCCGACACAGGGGAAACTTTTGACATCAAATATTATCTCACATGTGATTCATCATGGGTAATATATGTATTTTGGTGTCCATGCAAAATGCTCTACGTATAGGAGACTACGCGTGACCTGAAAACCAGGTTAAATAATCACAGACAATCCATCAGAAACAAAAGAAAAGACCTACCGGTATCGAAGTATTTTGTGGAAAAAAAAAATATAGGAAAAATGAATAAAAATTCATGATTTTAGACCATGTCAAACCACTGGAAAGGGGTGGTGATAGGTTAATGATACTAAAGAAAAATGAGCTCAGATGGATTTTCCGTCTTGATACATTGAAGCCCAAAAGGCTTAAATGTTAAATTTAGGGTAAATGGGGGGATGGTGGGTTAGGGCCCTGTCTTCTATTGCTTATGACTCTGTATATTCACATCGCTGTATTAAGTGAATTTAATGTATGTTACATATGACTACAGTTTTGTAAATAATGCCACAATAGGATTTTTGCATTGTTGTGAATATAACTTGTGACATAAGGGAAAACAAGGAAGCTGTTATGCTGGGTTTTAGATTGGCTGGATACAAGATTAAGGAACAAGGAGGATGTTCAATGTATATACATTTGCCCGAAAGATTGCTCTTAGACAAAATGGTGGAGATTGGGAGGGCGGCCCCGGGATGGGGACGCTGAACAATGCACGGCGAGCAAGGTTGGTAACAGGTCTGCGGGCACGTCTGTGCGCGCTGGACGGGCTGACAATGCATGGACACCTGACGTCGTGACTGTTTGGTCTCCGCCCTGGATGACGTGCAATAGATATATACCGCCTAGTAGGAGGGATATGGGTTGACACATGCGCATTAGGTATTGAGAGACGCGCTGAATGCAGCGTGAATCACCGCGACTTAAGAAGAAAGTCTTGATCCTCCTTGTTCGATACATGAAATACAGCTTTAACCTCCCAGCAAGGTATTTTTTAATGTGTAGGTTTTTAATGCACTCTGCACTTTATGACACTGTCACCATGATTATATGAAGTCTAGAACTAAAATCACGGTTATGATATATGGATTGCTATGGAACACGCATGGGACATTTTCCGTCCCTGTTCACATTGAGATGTGGTCAGGAAATGGATGAATTGTAACATTCTTAAAGGGGGAGTGCATGTTTTTTTATAGGATAATCAATTAATTGGAATTGACTACATTATGTATATATATTAGCACTATTGCACTTTATGTTTCACTTGACTTGAAAAAGGTTCAGTGAGAGAACCGAAACGTTGTCACATGACATGTGTGAATAAATAGCAAATTTTTTTCATCTTTCAAGGAGTGCTGCGGACTTTCATTATATATATATATATATATATGACGAAAGAAAGCAGCACACCATGAATTTCATAAAGAACTTGTGCGGTTTATTCACCCAATGTCAGGTTGCAGCGATGTTTCAACCGCTTGTTGCGGTCTTTCTCAAGCTTAGTGCACATGTGTTACAATCACATAATATATAGGTGTATCAATCAAAGATATAATCAAATTTGTGGTCGGGCACTCACGAAAAGAAGGACTCCTACCTGCTGGGTTAGCTAAAGCGGTTAGAGTTATGCCGAAACCGCGACGTTGAAGGGATAGCTGAAGGAGGCCAAAAACAACAACAATTCCTTTTCATTCCGGAAGGCTACCAACATTTATTCATAACACCAAATTCTGACAAGCAAGATTCATTTCAGTATACGGACAAGGAATGTAGCGGCTGAAACAGGATGAACGCCAACGACTGTCACGGCCATGCCTATGACCGTGACTCCTTAACCGCATGCGGTTGCCTGCTGTTTGTTTTTGGTAGTTCAACCACAGGTGAGGGCTACTTGTGTGTTGCCTCACTTGTGGTTGCCGCGGGCAACATGTGGTTGGAGATTGTCGCAGATAGCAGCCTGAGCTGGTGCTAGGCAGCTTGCGGCATCTTCATGCGGTTACACCTAGCAACCTTTATGTTAGGTGTGTGTGTGTATGTTTTGCACGTTGTATGTATTGTGTGCACTTCCCGTTTAAGTGGTGTTTTTCCCTTCTGTGGTGTTGGAAGGTTTAACTTCCTTCCCAGTGTGCGTGTGTGTCACTGGGTGTGTCTGACTGTGGGTGTGGCTACTTGGTCTATAAAGCCTCTCACTTTTACATGGCCCAGGAGGTTGCTTCAGTCATGCTGGCTGGAGCAGCCTCCTGTGTTTCTTCCTGCCTGTGAGAGCCACCACTGTGGTCATAAAAATATTGTCGTTATGTTTATGCCTTCTTGTATGTCATGTTGTATGTGATGTTCTGTTGGGACCTTCCTTGTTACTTTGTGCAGTTTACGGTTCTGGATTCCTGTTGCACAGGGATCCAGTCAGCAAGGCTGTGGCAGGTTGGTGGAACTTCTAGTTCGCCTGCCATACCCGTAAAGCTGTTTGTGTTCCCCTTTTTCCCAACAGCTTGGCCAGTGAGACTCCTGCTCCTCCGCGTCTAGGAGGAGTAGGTCGTCTTACCCTGACTCCTAGCGCAGGGACCGGACGGAGGGTGAGTTAGGGATCCGAGGTTCCTGCGCATGGGTCCTCCTACCTTTAAGGTCGGCCCATGCAGTTAGGAGTTAGGGTCAGGGTAGGGATGCTGTTAGGAGGTGACCTGCTCCCTATCCTGTCATCCTGGCCGAGTAGGCCAACAGCATCTGGCATCGCACGGCTGAGGATTTCCCCCATCCTCAGCCGTGACAACGACCTAGTCTTTTGATTACATGTGCTGGAACCCGATTTTTCGAAGCGGCAGATGCCGCCCCTATGCGAAAGGAATGCCCGGATATTAAGGACGGGTCTACTGCCAGATTGGTTAGTAAAACACGAATATGGGTTATGAATTGGGGACAGGTATGGTGAGTGTTGTTGAACGGTAGTAAAGGACTGTCGGGCGGCTTGTTTCGCAGAGAGGACAGAAGCTGTTGCAGCACGCGCACGGGGCACCAATGATGAGAGGTCGGGAAGTAAAACACCTGGGTTGGGGGGCCTACCTGAGAGGTCTTAGTGGTGAGTAGCGAGAGTATGAAACCATCTCGGGAAGCCAAGAGCTGACCGAGAGTGACGTATCTGCTACTGTTAGCCGGGGATGTAAACTCGGCCGGTCTCAAAACCCATAAAAGGACAGGTACATGGCAGGTTTAACTACCAAACTATTCAGGGCACCGAATGGTTTCTTGTCTAACAGGTCGGAAAGGTCGCGGAAAATCTGGCCAGTGACTGGTAGTCGGCGAGTGCGTGTCTCGCTGTCGCTTTTCTCGAGACCCTTCAGAGTAGCTTTTACGGCATGGATTGAAAACAATGAACCTGGCTGGGTGAAACTCATAGCTCTAAAATGTTGCACCCCTGCAAGGTAGGACTTGACCGTGGTGTGGGATAATTTCAAGGTGGTGAGACAGTAACCTATGAACGCCAGGATGTACTGAACAAACTCGGTGTCACCTTGCGGATAGGAGTCCTGAAATTTCTGGAAGGCTCTCCAACCTGTCTGGTAGGCTCTGGCTGTATTGGGCGAGAGGGACTTGACTAATAGTGACCGAGCGGTAGCGAGATGAGCTTCTATGGAAGGGTCAGAGCAGCGTATGGAGAGACTGGGCTCCCGATGGCGTCTGCTTCTGGACAGATCTGTGAAAAGAGGGTAAAATTAAAACGAGATAAGGCATCGGCTGCTGCGTTGTGGTTCCCAGCTATATGTGAAGCTATGTAACAAAACTGGTGTTGTAATGACAGAAGGACCAGGCGCCTAAGAAATAACATGACATATGGAGACTTAGAAGATCCACTATTGAGAATCTTGATGACGGCTGCATTATCGGACACAAAGGACACAGTCTGACCCGACCAACTTTGACCCCAGGTATAGAAATGCTGACACTAAGGGGTAGAGTTCAAATACTGCTGACGTACGAAAAAACCCAGGGATGGAACTAACTTCGATTGGCCATCTGTCTGCTAACCAATGGTTGCCAAAAATGGCTGCAAAACCTGTATTGGCAGCGGCATCGGAAAAAACTACGGGGGAGTTGTCGGATATCGTGGGAACAAAGAGTGAGATGCCATTCCATTGCGTGAGAAATTGATCCCACATGTTCAAGTCAGCCACGACCATATCGTCCAGGCCTATGCTGCTATCCTGGGAAGGGGCTGTAGGAAGGAGTGAAAGTAAACGAGACACAAATGCCCTACCTTGCGGAATTATGTGCATCGCAAAATTCAGCATGCCTAACAGAGACTGTAGCTGTACTTTCTTAATCACTCTAGTCGACGTGAAACTATGAACGACTTCCCTGATTCTCTGTAATTTGTCCCTTGGCAACCTGGCAACCATGTTCTGGGTGTCCAATTCTATACGAAGGAATGTGATGACTGCGGAGGGACCTTCCACTTTCTTGGGAGAGACAGGAACCCCCAATTGTCTGAAACACTCCAGTAGCAAATGAAGGTCTTTAGGGGGAGCGTCAGGACGCTCAATAATTAAAAAATCATCCAGGTAGTGAATTATATTGTTACAGTGGAATTCATGGACTAAAATCCAGTGGAGAGCCTTGGCTAACTGGTCAAATAACCATGGGCTACTCTTAGACCCGAATGTAAGATTGGAAGCAAAATAATAAAGGCCCCTCCATTTGACACCATACCACTGCCAGAGGGACGGTTTGATCGGTAGTAATTTGAATGCGTCTGCAATATCAGCTTTAGAAAGGATGGTGCTGGGACCTAACTGTAAGATAAGAGCGATGGCTTGATCTATGGTGGCATATCTCATACTAACTTCTTCTGATGGAATTAGAGAGTTGATGCTAGGTATGGGGGTACTATGCGGGGCGGATAGGTCGATAATCAACCTCTCTTTATTACTGAATTTACCGAACACAACTCCTATCAGGCTGACTCTCCACCGTTCAAAGGGTGATGATGAAAAAGGGCCTATCAGGAAACCTTTGACTAATTCCGCTGAGATTAATCTATCGGAGACATCGGGGTGATGGTCAGCGGACTGTAAGTTCCTGCACTCGTGTGTAGAGTCTGGAAGGGCCACCATCCCGGTGTGGAAACCGAACATAAACCCTGTACTAAGGAACTCAACGAAGCCTGGGTCAGCATACCTGCGTAAGAACTGCTGCAACCGAACTATATCAACAACACACATGTAATTATTATCTGATTTTAATGAACAGACTACTTTAGGGTGGGCTCTGAAGCAGTTAGTACATATGTGTAGCAAGCGGCACTGAAGTTACAGGATGCGTGGTTGAAATTATTGCAAATCTGTGACCTGCCGAGTAGTTTGATGGGTCTACCCAGCTTGTCAACTAAACCAGAGGATCTGTGTGAATCGGACGGGCCGGGAACAGGACCTGTAGAACTGGACCCCTCACTTGGAGCAGCCTTATGACACCACACAGTAGAATGGTAAATTGATTGGCACAGGGAGCACGATGGTGCCTTAAGCCCGGCGAAATGCCTACAAAAAATCTCTGTATCAATGTTAGCCCAGGTTGTCAGAAACTGGAACTGACTTAAAGTGGCAGCTGCCTTGGCCGAGAAAGAACAATGGTAGTCGTAGAAGGAACTACCACCATACTTGTATCCCAACTCCGTTATCCTAAATAAATACAAATCAAGTTCTTCCCTTCTCTCAGTACGAACTGAACAGATTACGTCTCTGTATAAACTAAATGCAAGAACAAACTCAGGTACCGTGAGCTTGCGGTTCAGCCTGTGGTCCCGGCCTTTCAGGATCACTGACACATCCCCACAAGCAATTACCCTACTATCAGAAAGATCCCGGGTAGCGACCAGTAAGGATGCTAGATTGACATCCCTACCTTCCAGGATGTCCTTCTTTAGATTAGCAGGAACAAAATGTGCTGGCATAATACTGGGCGCTGTCATAGGGACACCTGCCCCTGTCGCCGTAGATGTGGACGGAACAGCGGCATCGATGGTCTGCGGAGCAGTGACAGAACTACGAGACTCAACCGCTTCCAACCTGGTTTGCACATCCGTGACAGATGAAGTCAAATTATTCAACATCAGATGAATTTGTGTCAGAGAATTCTGAATTGTAATTCCTGCTGCTGAGGGCCTGAGTTAACGACCAGTAACCGGTATAACTCGGCCTTCCTAGCAGCCGCGGGATACGAAATACCCCTTCTGGACAACTCCGTCATCAGCCTAGGGACGGTCCAAGTGTGAAGAGACGACACACTGCCCCCTTCTGACATCCTGGCGGGGTTCTCGTCGACCGAAGCCTCCACTATGTCTAAAGCACGTAACATATCCTGTGGATACAATATGCACAAATCCAACCCTGACTGTCAGCCGACACCGGGACCATGTGACGTAAGCTATGAGTAGGCCGAGACCCATGCAACTGTGAAGAATACGTGTGAAAAGGGACGAGAGGACCTGAGACCAGAAGCGATAGCTGAACCTAGAACACCCCAGTGATTAGTGAGTCTGACGGTGGCACAACTGACCCACTACCAGAAGGAGAGAATGGAATAGTAACGTGACATAGGTACTGCCATACTGTACCCTGATGGTTGAACAACGTGCAGAATATATTTGAAGAAGGACAACACAGATCCTGGAATAAAATCGCATGTAAGATCCTTGCGTACGACATACCGCCAGGCGTAGAGGCATGCGACCACCAATATGGAGACCCTCTAACTAGCACTGAACAAGTATGTCGCCCCCTCCCTAAAAACAACTCCGTCAATCAAAGCATATATTATTATTATTAATTTTTTTAAATATATATTTATCCCCCTTTTTCCTTTTTTTAAAAATAAATATTTATTCCCCTCTTTTTATTTTTTTCTCACAACCCTAACTAAATCTCCCCAAGGTGGTCATAGCCCTGGTGGCCACTAGATGGAGCCAACACAGAGCACAGAGCCATGGACTGCACTGCCGGCAGTCACCACCAGAGGGAGCCTGCACCATCCAACGCTGCCCCATGGACTGTATCGGCCCCAGCGGCCACCAGGGGGAGCCCACACAGTTACCAGCCGCCTGCAGCTCGTGGAGGAGACCACAAGCAGGTTGCTCGGGTAAGTGCGCCGCAGATGACATGGGGCCAGTGCGGGCATACGGGGGGGGGGGGGGGGGGGGGGGGAACCATACTGCTGCCAAGGACCCTGCCTGACTAGTGGCACAGCGGCCCGTGCCAGACATTAAGGGGGGAGAAATTCGAATCGGGATCACGCTGACCCCTGCACCCTACGATTCGTGCCACGTGGGAGCTGAAGCTGCCTGGCAGACGCTCCGGTGCAGTGTGGCTCCCCCGTTACCTAGGGAGCCGGCACTGCCGGCCGGACTTGTGAGATCGAGACTGCAAGCGTGGCAGTCACTTACCTGATCCAGTTGCTGGCGCGTGAAACGAACTTCTAGGAGCTTGACCAGAAGCAATCCTCACGCACGAAACGCGGCCATAGTCGACACGTCGTTCTTTGAAGGAGGGGCAGAGGTGCCATGATATAGGCAACCGTGCCCCTCCCACAAATATAGGCCAATGAATCGGCCTTACCACCAATCCAATATAAAAGTGAGAAAAATTCATGATTTCAACATTTAAAACATATAGCAAATCTCATTAACAGTATCCAAAATTTATAAGTGCAATACATTCAGTGTTCCGTGATCAATTACATAGTGAATCGTGAACATACATAATACAGTGTAATTACTCATTACTTGGTGCAGATGTACCCAGTTACATAGTAGCTTAAAAAACTCACAATCAGCTGATAAGCTGCAAACATGGAGCATCGCGGTCTCGGCGGCGTCCCCACTCAGTCCCTGCGCATGTGCGGGAACACTAAATCTCGCGATCCCTCGAGTGCAGGAAAAATTAATAGAACCCACATCCAAGATGGCTCGGCCTGCCCGCTCCCAATGTGCGCATGTCCATGCAGACGGGGCCTCCCACAAATAGTCATGTGATCCTTGTCACATGATCGGGCAAAAACAGATAAACAAAAAAAGTTAAAGGAACTCAATAGAGGGCTATGGGTCAGGATCGCATCGATACTCAAGCTCCCAGAGGATATGCGAATCACGCACACATGGGAACCTAGGACCCAGCGTCCTGCCAACCCTGTGATCTGGCAGCAAATTCACTCAATATGTTTCGCATAATAGGAAAGGATGGTGTCCCACAGCTGAGACCAACCATACCAACAGCCAGGTCATCGCCGTGATCAGGCGGCGGTGGCGTCGCCGCGAGTCATCGCTGCGAACCGTTACCCTTGAGTCACCTCACCAATCCTCTGAGCGCACTGAACGATTAGCGCCAGACCTGATGTAACCCTTGGTGTTACAAACATCAATAACTTCTAATTAAAATATTAGACCTATTCACTATGCGGGTAGGCCACCGACTAACATATATCAAGCTCCACACATGAAGCAAAACTCAGACCGGGCAATCATCCCCATGTGTGATACAATAAAACAGACTGCGGGTAGCTGGCAAGACTCAAGATGCTCTTATCTTTATGCAGGATGTCAGTCACGACTGTGATTAATAGCCAAATCTATAAAAACAAAAAGAAAATATTAAAACCAATTCAACTTGATTGTTTTGTACACATGTTCACTATACCCAGTTCGGGACTATGGACACCACGGTACACGGGGAGAGACACCACTATTCCACTCTAAAGTCAACATTCAGGCCTTTAGGCCTCAAGGTTTTCAAAGTAAAAATCCAAAATAACTCTTCATTTTTAAGGAGGGCTTTCCTGTCTCCCCCCCGCCTGCCCATTTATATCTGTTCTAATATGCGGAACCTCAGATCTTTTTCCAAGTGCCCCGCCTCTTTGAAGTGCTTAGACACTGGCAGATCCATTTTTTCTTTTCTAATGGAGTATCGATGTTGATTCAACCGTGTCTTAACGTCCCACGTGGTCTCACCAACATACCACTTCCCACACGGGCATGATAGCTGGTAGACCACGTAGGACGAGTCACAGGTCAAATACTGGGTGATTTTGATCATTTTATTGGTAGCCGGATTAGAAAATGAATCCCCCTTCAACATGAGATTACAGTTTACACAATGGTGACAAGGGTAGCAGCCAGTCCGCGTGGAGCCACAAAGTGTCCTCACACTGGTCTTGCCGCTGCCCACGTCAGACCTCACCAGCCTGTCGCCCAAATTGCGCCCTCTCCTGTAGGAGAAGAGTGGGGGTGTATGGAACTCATCAACCTGGGGGAAACTGCTCCCTATCATCTTCCAATGTCTCCTGATGACAGCCGCAATTTGTGGACTGTCAGCAGAGAATTGAGAGACGAACGGAATACGGGGGGCTTTAGCAGAGCCCTCTTTAGGGCTTTGTGTGGGGTTACTGTTGACTCGCAAAATACTACCCTTAATCAATTTCAATGAAATGGGTCAGAAATTTGCTGTTCGAGGATATCCCAAGAAATTGATTAAGGGTAGTATTTTGCGAGTCGACAGTAACCTGCAAGTATTTTGCAAGTCACCTGACTTGAGAAAGGTTCTGTGAGAGACCCGAAACGTTGTCACTTGATATGTGTGATCAAAGAGCACATTTTTATTTTTAAGGAGTGCTGCGGATTTTTATTATTTATATACAGTACAGACCAAAAGTTTGGACACACCTTCTCATTCAAAGAGTTTTCTTTATTTTCATGACTATGCAAATTGTAGATTCACACTGAAGGCATCGAAACTATGAATTAACACATGTGGAATTATATACATAACAAACAAGTGTGAAACAACTGAAAATATGTCATATTCTAGGTTCTTCAAAGTAGCCACCTTATGCTTTGATTACTGCTTTGCACACTCTTGGCATTCTCTTGATGAGCTTCAAGAGGTAGTCCCCTGAAATGGTTTTCACTTCACAGGTGTGCCCTGTCAGGTTTAATAAGTGGGATTTCTTGCCTTATAAATGGGGTTGGGACCATCAGTGGCGTTGAGGAGAAGTCAGGTGGATACACAGCTGATAGTCCTACTGAATAGACTGTTAGAATTTGTATTATGGCAAGAAAAAAGCAGCTAAGTAAAGAAAAACGAGTGGCCATCATTACTTTAAGAAATGAAAGTCAGTTAGTCAGCCGAAAAATTGGGAAAACTTTGAAAGTAAGGGCTATTTGACCATGAAGGAGAGTGATGGGGTGCTGCGCCAGATGACCTGGCCTCCACAGTCACCGGACCTGAACCCAATTGAGATGGTTTGGGGTGAGCTGGACCACAGAGTGAAGGCAAAAGGGCCAACAAGTGCTAAGCATCTCTGGGAACTCCTTCAAGACTGTTGGAAGACCATTTCAGGGGACTACCTCTTGAAGCTCATCAAGAGAATGCCAAGAGTGTGCAAAGCAGTAATCAAATCAAAAGGTGGCTACTTTGAAGAACCTAGAATATAACATATTTTCAGTTGTTTCACACTTGTTTGTTATGTATATAATTCCACATGTGTTAATTCGTAGTTTTGATGCCTTCATAGTCATGAAAATAAAGAAAACTCTTTGAATGAGAAGGTGTGTCCAAACTTTTGGTCTGTACTGTATATATATATATATATATATATATATATATATACCTGGGGGAGAGCCATGGCAGATACACATATACAGATGTATGCACTGCATACACACATCCTTATATATATATCTACAGTCGTGGCCAAAAGTTTTGAGAATGACACAAATATTAGTTTTCACAAAGTTTGCTGCTAAACTGCTTTTAGATCTTTGTTTCAGTTGTTTCTGTGATGTAGTGAAATATAATTACACGCACTTCATACGTTTCAAAGGCTTTTATCGACAATTACATGACATTTATGCAAAGAGTTGAGGGCATGCTCTCAATCAACTTCTGGGCCAATTCCTGACTGATAGCAACCCATTCTTTCATAATCACTTCTTGGAGTTTGTCAGAATGTGTGGGTTTTTGTTTTTCCACACGCCTCTTGAGGATTGACCACAAGTTCTCAATGGGATTAAGATCTAGGGGGTTTCCAGGCCATGGACCCAAAATGTCAACGTTTTGGTCCCCGAGCCACTTAGTTATCACTTTGCCTTATGGCACGGTGCTCCATCGTGCCGGAAAATGCATTGTTCTTCACCAAACTGTTGTTGGATTGTTGGAAGAAGTTGCTGTTGGAGGGTGTTTTGGTACCATTCTTTATTCATGGCTGTGTTTTTGGGCAAAATTGTGAGTGAGCCCACTCCCTTGGATGAGAAGCAACCCCACACATGAATGGTCTCAGGATGCTTTACTGTTGGCAAGACACAGGACTGATGGTAGCGCTCACCTTTTCTTCTCCGGACAAGCCTTTTTCCAGATGCCCCAAACAATCGGAAAGAGGCTTCATCGGAGAATATGACTTTGCCCCAGTCCTCAGCAGTCCATTCACCAAACTTTCTGCAGAAGATCAATCTGTCCCTGATGTTTTTTTTGGAGAGAAGTGGCTTCTTTGCTGCCCTTCTTGACACCAGGCCATCTTCCAAAAGTCTTCGCCTCACTGTGCGTGCAGATGCGCTCACACCTGCCTGCTGCCATTCCTGAGCAAGCTCTGCACTGGTGGCACTCCGATCCCGCAGCTGAATCCTCTTTAGGAGACGATCCTGGCGCTTGCTGGACTTTCCTTGACGCCCTGAAGCCTTCTTAACAAGAATTGAACCTCTTTCCTTGAAGTTCTTGATGATCCTATAAATTGTTGATTGAGGTGCAATCTTAGTAGCCACAATATCCTTGCCTGTGAAGCCATTTTTATGCAACGCAATGATGGCTGCACGCGTTTCTTTGCAGGTCACAATGGTTAACAATGGAAGAACAATGATTTCAAGCATCACCCTCCTTTTAACATGTCAAGTCTGCCATTTTAACCCAATCAGCCTGACATAATGATCTCCAGCCTTGTGCTCGTCAACATTCTTACCTGAGTTAACAAGACGATTACTGAAATGATCTCAGCAGGTCCTTTAATGACAGCAATGAAATGCAGTGGAAAGGTTTTTTTGGGATTAAGTTAATTTTCATGGCAAAGAAGGACTATGCAATTCATCTGATCACTCTTCATAACATTCTGGAGTATATGCAAATTGCTATTATAAAAACTTAAGCAGCAACTTTTCCAATTTCCAATATTTATGTAATTCTCAAAACTTTTGGCCACGACTGTACATAAGAGGAAATATATACACGGCCATACAGGGAATATATATCCCTATTGGCCAAATAAGGGGGCCCATATACATACATACCTACACATATCAATGAAGGGGCAGATACATATATATATATCTATATATATACGCCCACCTGACTTCCCTCTACAATCCCCCTGTTGTCGAATCACACGACAATAACTTGAGGGAAGGGTTAGGATGTATTTGCCCCCTTAACCCTACTCTTGGTGACAGTTCAGGAAGAACTGGAGTACACTTTGGTCCTTAGGTACATAGACATCACCTATCCCGACCTGCTCTTCACCGTAACCAGCCTCCCCCATCCACAGGATATACCGTCATCTTCTTCTTTTCACAGGAACTTTCTGGACGTCTTTTGCTTCCATCTTCCGGTATCAGCCCTCCTACGGTCGTCTTTTCCTGACTTCCGGAGCGGCTTGACCCTCACAGAACAGGCCTTTCCTTCAGGGAATCATCTTCCGGTGTCGGCCATCCCCAATGAGTTTGGAGTGACCACACCCCCACAGTCTCTCGGTATTAATGCCGATATTCAGGTGTCGTCTATCCCCAAGGAACCTGGAGCGGGTTCACCCTCACAGTCTCAATTTTCCATCTGCGTCAACTTTCTTTAATCAAGACTTTCGTCCGACATCCCTTGTTCCATCTTGATTGAAGGATGAGTGCAGTTGTCCCATGGACAGATGAGTAGGTCTTTACAAGGCAGGTCATATTTTTCATTAAGCTTGGTGATGTCATGGTACCTAAATTCTATCTGCGGGAACACCTCCGCCACACTACACATCCAGCCCTTCCCTTATGAACTTCACCGTTCCAGGGTTTAAGGTGGCAAATGGCAAACAGAGGGGGCCTGTCCCTATCGTGCCCTAATCTTATCCCCATTCACACAAAATACATCCTATTTACACAGTTCCCCTCCCCCTCCCCCAACGCACCTAAACCCGAGGACATTTATGACACAATACTATGAGGTCTCAGGAAGGCATAGGATGTAACTCCCAAAACTTCATATGAACCAGTTCAATATCTATTTCAAGGGGTCTCAGGATAATTAGATTTTTCATCCTGAACCCCCACACGAACTGACATGTCCCTTGGATCTTAGGCTTCAGGACTTTGGTAAGATTAAGTCCTGAGCCTCCGGTGGTTGAGTTCGTAAGGTGCCATCTGGTTCTGGTTCAGTTGGTCAACCAGTCTCTAGACCCTCCGGTGCATAGTCCCATGTGGATAACGATGACCAGAACCAGGAGATGGATCCGGACAGGTTCTTCCACCCGAACACCTCTACCTCAGGAACCTCACAAGTGTCGGGGCGGATGACTGTATCTTCTGTGGCATCTGGCTTTTTCCTCTGCTTCATAGTAAATATACCTATGACAGAAGAAAATACCAGGCGCTCCTGCGTGATTTCTCCCCTCCAGTGCAGTTAGTTGCACTACCCCAGCCCCTATACCTTTGACCCATGAAGAGAAAGGCATTGGGCTGACCTCCATCTCACAGGACCCCTTGTTATCCCAACACTGGTGTGAGAACACCCTACCGCGTCTCCCCATCCCTCTGCACTAACAGATCAGGATGGGTACCTTAATAAGTTAGGACATCCGATGGGAGCTGCGGATGAGGCACCATCTAGTAATTGATGGCACTGTATCCCTGTCCACTCATGTGCACTTGAGCTGATTTCCCCCTGTCATCCTGCTTTGTGGAAGCCGGCAGAATCCATGGCATAAGTCCTTCCTAGACTCTTCAGGACTCCACAACACAAGAACACAGTCCACACTCCGCTGCCAATCACCCTGCGCCCAATCCCAATCAGAGCTCTGCCACCTGGTCGGACCAGAATTAAGTGCGCAGTGCAACATTACACCAATGTTGCCTGTCCTCCTTAGTCCCCAGAATAACACAGCCCCACCGAAAACCTTGAGCACAACAGTGTTATCTGTATCGATCTGAGACCCTGGTTGCCCAGAATAATATCACACCATCCTTTGTGTGCTGCATGGAGAAGGTCCTTTAATCCGGAATGTCTTCTCTCGACCAGCAGGAATTCCCGTGTGAAATTATCTGCTCGCGAACCTATACTTTCCCGATCCACAGTATAACACTGTTCCACTCCAATGGGACACAAGAATGAATCAAAACAGCAACGACTGGACTCACAGCGGGGAATGTCAACAATCAGCAGGGTGAGACACATTCATAGACAAGGACCTCTGCCATCCACATAAAAAACATACAAACCGGTAACAAACACACAACATGGACATACACGGGGAACAGACGGTGTAACAAATAGTACAGGGGTTTCAAATGTTGCCCAGCCTAGATTGGCCATTCTGACCCCTCAGCGCCTGGTGAGGCATGTGCCACTGAGAGGTAACCCCTTTATGGCCAGTCTGACTAGACCCCACTGCACGATTTGTTACCTGGCAAACACTACCAGTCACATTGCAATTACTTGCACAAGGGCAATTCTTTGCAATGTGTCCCTTGTTCCAACACCTGAAGTACCTGACCTGGCTTCCTATCCTTCGTGTTATTTTCTTACCTGTTTTACAGTGCTTCGCTATATGACCTAAGCCACCACATGCAAAGCATCTGATGTTTGCTCGGCATGGCTGAGGTCCGTCCACACTGCAACCGCGCTCCCTGAATTGTTCCATCCTCAGGGAGGCACTTTTCACAATCTTTCTTTTTCCCAAAGTCAGGGAAAAATCTCTGTTAGTCTGGACAGGCTTGGTCTGGTGATTTGGCCTGTCACAGACTACTCTCCCCCCTTTTTGCCCTAGACAGGGCAAAGTTTTGGGAGATTCCGGCCCTGACTTTACGGAAAAAGAAAGGGCCGGTACCAAATTGGTAATGACCTGTTGCATGCCAGTCATTATCTGGGCGCTTACAGCAACCTGAGCCTTCAATTTGGCTACCGTCACATCAGTAGAGGCAGTCCGCTCCTTGAAGGCCTTGACCTCTGTCTCTGCAGCTCTACTAACTGTGACTCTAACCTAGCCACCTGCGCATCTCGGTCCACGGTAGACTGTACATTCTCTGCCAGCTGTGCCCGCAATGCCGAAACCTGGTCCGAATTACTGGCACAGCACTGGCAGTGAATGGTCAGAGGTATGTGCCCCCTGTAATGTTGCTTCCTTTGTAGAGCAGTATGGGGAAAATGCAGTTACGAAAAACGGCACACAAAAACATTTTTTTCCCAAGCAGAGCAGAGCCCCCAAAGTAATGGATGTTTATCAGATTAAAATAAAAGACAGAGGGAAAAATGCCAACCCCAGAGCATACTGCAATTATAAAAATAAACTACTGACTCAAAAAGTAACTTAAAGGGATTCTGTCATGACATTTGAGGCCTATAACCTAAACATATGGCCAGGTCCCTACTAATAACCTGAATCTGAAACTGTCCTTATTAAATGTGCCTGTGGCTCTATTAGCTCATAAAACAGGTTTTTATAACCTGTCATTCACCTACCTAAGGTGCCCAAGGGGACGTCGCTTCATACAGGGTGCCCGGCTGCAGCCATCTCCGTCTGGTGCCCAGCGCCGCCTTCCCACTAGAAATCGCCGCCCTCCCTTTCTATAGAGCCGCCTTCCTCACTTCAGCGCCGCCTCCCTCACCTCAGCACCGCCTCCGAAATCGTCCGCCTCAAATGTCATGACAGAATCCCTTTAAGTATCAAAAAAATACCACTAAAAAAACTGCATGTTTGTGCTGGATTTAACAGACTTCATGTACCATCTGGAGCTGGAGCTGGCGTGTTTTGCTTATAAAACACTACAAAAAACGCCAGTCAAAAACGCACCAAAATCCGCAAAACACCAAGAAACCCTATGTGTGACACTCTTCTAGTTAGATGTTCTTAAAGGGGTTCAGAACATTGCCTCCAGCAACTCATCCTAGACTGTGTGACTAGGACTGGTTGCCTCCACTTCTACAGTTTCTAAAAGGGGTGAAGGGGGCAAGGCCTTGCTTTACCGCTAGATGTTATACTCTGCCCTTTAATAGATAGTAATGATATACTCTGTACGATATGCTGTCATGGCTGAAAATCCTGACGGGAACAGGATGGAGACATATGATATACCTCTCCCCATTCCTGTCATGCTGCTCAGCCATGACAGAGGGTTGTGTAAGGCACTCTTTCCCAAAGGAGAGAGTACCCCCTAAAATCCTGCTCTACAATAGAGAGTACCAGAACAATCATACATACCGGTAGATATGCCTGAAAACACATCTCATCAGTGTGAAGTGATTTCAGCTCTGGAATGCTGTATAGCAAGGTCCAACACCTAATCAGCTGGAAAAGAGGAGGCAACCCATCCTAGTCACATTTTAGGTTAGTTTGCTAGAGGACATGTTGATAACATTCCCAGAGAACCCCTTTAATGACTTAAAGATGTGGCAGACGATTGTCAGGAGGCAATCGTTCCCTCCCAGCAATTGTCTGCCCGCTAGTGTAGAAGACCGCTGCTATTACATGCAGCGATCTCCTCCGCAGCATGGGGAGAAGCGATCGTTATGCCATTGCTCATCCCCATGCTGTACAGTGGTTCACCGGAGGCATCACGATCTGCTGCCTGCAAACAATTTTTTTTTTAACATGTCAAAAGATTTGGATTGCCCTATCGTTCATCGGGCAATTGGCGGCAGTATTACACTGCAAGATGATCACTAATGAGTGTTCATATATACACTCGTTAGTGATTATCTGCCAAAAAATCGGGCAGTGTAATCAGGCTTTAGGAGGTTTCTGTACTTTACACTGGGCAAGCAGGTACAGACTTGTGAAAGATGAGGAGGATGACATTTTCCTCTAATACATTCATAACAAAGTTTTATATTCACATAAACCACTGCAAGCAAATCTGATAACTGATCACTTTAAGTATTGACTAAGTAACTGAATGATTGATTTCCTTTATGTGTTCATGTCCATGGTATTTCGGGTCTTCAGGAGCAGACACAATTTAGCAATATTAAAGGGTTACTCCCATCTGGGACATATGGATAGCACATGCCATAAATGTTCTATAGGTATTGTCCTACTTCTGAAATCTGATGCTATCTCAAGAACTGGGCTGGCTCCCAACATGAATGAAGAACAAATATTTGTGAGATTCTGAGATAGATGCAGGTCCCAGAGGTGGGATCCACACTATCGATATGCCATAAGAGTATGCATAGTTTACCAGCAAAACCTTTTTTATTTTTGTTTGTTACATTTTTTTTGTGACCAATGCAGGTTTATATTTTAAGAATTTTTAAGCTTAAAGAAAAAATTTGAGACTGTGGGGTTCATTTATTATGAAATATACGCCACATTGTGGTGTATTAAAGGCACAGATTTTGTCACAAAGGGGTTTTCCCCACTCACCCAGGGGGCGTGGCATGGGTGGGGAAGAGGACGGGCCAGCCGGTCTCATTAATCATTTTGTACGCCAGTTAATGGCGTGGAAAATGGTCTTAAACTACACCAGCAAGGGAGCTGGCATAGTTTAAACCATGCCACACAGCTGGCGGCACCAAGTGCCAAAGTTATATAGAGGCCTGCATCTCCTACTCACCAGATAAAATCTATCATGGGGTACATAGAGCGGTACCAATACACCTTGTGATAAATGAAACAACCAACTGGTCCTACCACATCCAGGGTTTCGCTGGTATGTCAGCATGATGTATGCTGCATCCGGAACAGGGTCACTGTGTAGCAAAAAGAATAATCACATAAATAGGAGATGGTAACTGCTCCTGGTAAATCCCCAGCAGGGGGTGCTGTGCTGTCCCTGTAAGACTGAGCCATCCCAATAGTATGACAGGGTAATCTAGAGCATTTCTTACCACTTAGTGCTACCACACAGTACTAATGCCCACATTGTGCCCCCTCACAGTAGTTATGCCCACATTGGGATTGCTTCACAGTAGAAATGCTCACATTGTGCCCCCTCGCAGTAATAATATCTACATTGTGCCTCCTTCATAGTAGTGATGCCCACATTGTACCTCTCACAATAGTAATGCCTACATTATGCACCTTCACTCTTGTTATGGCCTCCTTCTGCCCCTCTCACAATTGTGTTCTCCTTGTGCCCCCCTTACAGCAGTAATGCCCACATTTTGCCCCTAGTGCCCCCTCCAGCTCCGTTAATAAAGTTAAAAAACAAAAACCCCAAATAACATGTTTCCCTGAAGATCGGGCACATCCGGCATTCCCCAGCAGGAGCATGATTTGGTCCCAGACGCATTGTGCTGCTGGACTGTGTAGAAGGCTGATTCCCTGCCTACACTGCTTCCCCCACACACAGATGTATGGACTGCTGGGGAGTGCCGCAGCTCAGAAGAACGGTGAAGCAGGGAGCCGACTGCTCCCTGATTCACAATGTAAATGCACTGCCTGAGCAGCCACATACTCAGCCCTCTTCCATTTGCCCCTGAATGCTAGCATAGACTTGATCTCTGCAGGAACAAAAAACATTCAAACTGTATGTCACCAATGCTTTCTTTCTTGACTGCTAATTGCTAGTATTACCAGTATTACAACATTTTAAGTTTATATTATTTATCACCAAGTAAGAACCTTTCAAAATATCTTTTTTGGTCATTAGAACTGAGCTAAAAATAGAAAAGAAGCCAGAGCAGCATGATGACATCGAGCATGTACACATTAGGTCCACCATTAAGGTTCCAGATCCAATTCAGCTGACTCCAAGACATGTTCCTCTTCGATACAGCATGTTTCACAATGCGCTGCAAGCTAGGAAAAAGAAACAAGCCTGGAAAATGTGTACTTACTCAACAGAAGGATTTGACCTCAAGGTTAAGTTGAAAAGTGGATAATGTGGGGCTGTGTTTTTTTCAGAATTAAGATCTTGGCAGAACACAACAATGCTTGCAAAAAAGTTTCTGGAAAATTGAATTAGAATTCTTAATAACAAAAATCTTCAAATGCAGTAAACACAGAAATGCTGTCTTTTATCTTTATGAAGCTTATAGATAATTGCCGATATACATTGAATGAACCATTACATCCATGAATTTGCGCCTTGCTTATTCAAGTCTCTGGTTGTGTCCAGCTGCTGAGCTTTGTGGGGATAAGTGGGGGGGGTGGGACCCTGCTTCATTACACTGCTCTTTGGTGCCTGCAATACAGTGTTGAATGTTTCTGTCAAGCTGCTCAGCCTGACAGCTTACCTCACACAGAGTGTCTTCATTATTATTTATTGTACAGCAGGAACACTACCCTTCGGGAGATAGTTATGATGTGATCCTGCCTACAATATGCTGTCAGGCTGAATAGCCTGACAGGAACGTGGATCCTCATTCCTGTCAGGCTGCACAGCTTATTGCACAGGATCACATCATTACTATCCATTACTATTCTATAGGACAACCTCTCCTGTTCACATTCTAAGAGGGGTTAATAACAGCCATTTAAAAAAATTCCAGGAGAACCTCTTTATAGTGTAAAGAGTGAGGCAAATTTACTAATACAGTTGAAGAGTTAGACAATGCAAACTTACAACGGCACCAGATTTATCACAGTAGCTGGGTTATAAATCTGGCAGTCATTTAAACTGACTAGTCTAACTGTACACTACCTATTAGTTGGCTTAATTCATGTCAGGGTTGTGTTCCAAAAATTCTGGAGCAATTTTGGTGCATAGTGGTGCATTGTGGGCCACATCCTTTTTCCATAAAGCCACATCCCTTTTCCATAAAGCCATTACCCCTTGTCGATCACAGTGCACAGGTGTCTAAAACACTTCATAACTTTGGCGCACAGCATGTGAGCGAGGATTCTATGCATAATAGGTTGTTTGGACCGAACTTGCCTTGCATGGACAAGCCCATTAAAGTAAAGCTATAGCTCCCAACCATCCTGCATCCGGAGGGATAGTCTTGGATTTCAATGGCTGCCCCGCGGTCCTGGAATGGTTAAGGTATGTCCCTGTCTCATCTGTCTCTGTGTCCATAGAATACAGAAACAGTTGCCTCTAATAGTGAAGCAGGGAGCTGTCTGCTCCCTGCTTCACCATTCAGCTCAGATGCCTTTGCTCTACACTGCTGGGGTGTGTAGGAGGAGCAGTGTAGGCCTGGGAATCAGCCTCTGCTCTTCTTACAAACTACAGAAGAGTGATGTGTAACAGTATCTTGCATGCTGCTAGGGAGCACAGGGTGAGCTCTGATGAGCATCAGAGGAACCAGGTGAGCATTTATATCTGGTCATAACTACATGTGGGCATGACTACTGTGAGGGGGTACATGTGGGCAAAACTACTGTGATGGGGCACAATGTGGGCATTTCTAATGTGAGGAGCACAATGTGGGCATTATTACTGTGAAGGGGGCACAATGTGCACACAACTACTGTAAGGGGCACAACGTGGGTATTTCTACTGTGAGGGGCACAGTTTGGACATAACTACTGTGAATGGGGCACATATCTGGTCATCATTACTGTGAAGAAGGATCATGTGTGCATAACTACTGTGTGGGGGCACATATGGTCATAGTTACTGTGAAGAGGGAACATGTGGGCATAACTATTGTTAGGGGGCACAGTGTGGGCATAACTTTTGTTAGGGGGCACAGTATGGGCATAACTACTGTGAATGGGGCACATCTGGACATAACTACTGTGAAGGGGGCACATATCTAGTCAATTACTGTGAAGAGGGAACATGTGGGCATAACTATTGTTAGGGGGCACAGTATGGGCATAACTACTGTGAATGGGGCACATCTGGACATAACTACTGTGAAGGGGGCACATATCTAGTCAATTACTGTGAATGGGGCACATCTGGACATAACTACTGTGAAGGGGGCACATATCTAGTCAATTACTGTGAAGAGGGAACATGTGGGCATAACTATTGTGAGGGGGGACTTGTGGGCATAACTACTGTGTGTTGGCATAAAAGGGGGAATAATTACTATGTGGTACCATTAAGGAGACTGAGTGGGTTGGGTGTGTATAGTTAGTCATGGCCTAGTATTAAAAATTTGACACATATTGTCCCTCTTTGTGCTTTTCAAATGTTGGGAGTTATGGTAAAGCTGCTTCTTTGAGTACAACTGGCTATAAAATCAATGCACATAAAATCTAGCATTTATAGTATGCATATGTTTTATGTTTTTAGCTAGTAAATTTTGTAACTATTACTTTGTGTGGTATAGAAAAGCTATGGCCTGGAACCTGGAAACCATTTCTAGCTGATAATACTGTAGCTCTTCATATCATTTTAGATAATACCCTGTACAGCCTGTGTCACAATGTTACTGGAGTATGGGACGCATGAGTTATAGGGGCTGTGCCAAGATATAAACTTCTCCACAGGATAGGGGATAAGTATCTGATTGCTGTGGGACCCTTAAAATCATGAGAATGGGGGGGGGGGGGGGGGTTCACAGTTCCCAAAATGAATATAGTGGGTCGTCCAGCATAAACACTATTGCTTCTCTCGTTCTCTATGGGACTGCCAGAAATAAAAAATTGCACATATCTGAGCACTGTACTCTGATATCTCCGGCACTATGAATGTAGCAGCAGCACACATACTCGACAGCCAATACATTCACTTGGAGAACTCTAACGTTCTCCTGATTGGTGGGGTCCCAGTGGTTGGAGCCCCAAGAGTCAGATACTGTGGATAGGAGATAACTTAATATATTGGTACAGTTTTCTTCTATAAGTTTGGAGTGCGTTCTTTATACACTGATAAACTATATCATTAACATAACTGACAGGTTAAGTGAATAACATTGATTATCTCATGATAATGGCTCATGTCGAAAGTGGTCCTGTAATGAACAATCATTGAACCAGCAACAGAATCATTAGTGACCAAGCATATAGATGAGTATTGGGAGCAAAGGATAGCCAGCCTGGTCTGATCTCACAGAAAAGTTAATGTAGCACACATTGCTAGAAAAATTAAAGGGATTCTCTGGGAATTAAGAAAATGAATATACCCAAATATTACTTTATTATAAATATATTCCCAAATACCTTTCACTAGCTATATTGGTTCGTTTTTGTCTAGGGAGCAATCATTAGGAGAAATAAAATGGCTGCTGTCCTATTAGTACACAGAAAACAAAGTTAGAGGTAGGTGGAGCGTCCTTAAAAATGATTTTAGGGATTTAGGTCAAAAGCTAAGGGCAAGGACCTCAAAGGTAGTATTTTCCAAAATACTGCCTGTACCACGAGCCACACAAGAAAGGCAGCGGGAGATTAGGGAGGTTAACAAGTAGCTCAAGAACTGGTGTAGGAAGGAGCGGTTTGGGTTCCTGGAGAACTGGGCCGACTACTCTCTCAGCTACAGGCTCTATCGTAGGGATGGGCTGCACCTCAATGGGTAAGGGGCAGCTGCATTGGGGGAAAAGATGGCTAGAAGGTTGGAGGGGTGTTTAAACTAGGGACTGGGGGGGAGGGTAATTACGTTATAGGAGGGGAAGATAGTGCAGATAGAGACCTAGGGCAAGGTAATGGAACTGGGAGAGGAATGGAAGGAGGGACTAGAACAGTTCAGAAGGAAAGGTGTAGGGTAAAAAATATACATAAACCTCTTAAATGTATGTATACTAATGCCAGAAGTCTGACTAATAAAAATGGGATTAGTGATGTGTGAGGAGGACTATGACATAGTGGGAATAACTGAGACATGGCTAGATGATAGTTATGACTGGACAGTTAATGTACAGGGTTACAGTCTGTTTAGAAAGGATCGCCAAAACCAGAGAGGGGGAGGGGTCTGCCTCTATGTAAAGTCCTGTCTAAAGCCCACAGTCCGAGAAGATTCAAGTGAGGGACATGAACATGTAGTCACTGTGGGTAGAAATACATGGAACAAAAACAATAATAAATTACTAATAGGAGTTTATTATAAACCACCTAATATACCACCTAATATACCAGACGAGGCGGAAAATCATAATGAGGTCGTTATTATGGGGGACTTCAACTACCCAGATATAGACTGGGTAACTGAAACCTGTACATCTCATAAAGGAAACAGGTTCTTGGCAATAACCAAAGAAAATTACCTTTCACAACTGGTTCAGAACCCGACTAGAGGGACGGCCATACTAGACTTAATATTAACCAATAGACCTGAGAGAACAACAGATGTGCAGGTTGGGGGACACCTGGGAAATAGTGACCATAAAGTAATAACCTTCCAATTATCATTCAAAAGAGTGTTTCTTCAGGGAGGAACAAAAATACCAAACTTCAAAAAAGCTAAATTTAGCCAACTAAGAGAGGCCATAGGCCTAACTAACTGGGACAAAGTCCTCAAAAATAAAAATACAGCCACAAAATGGGATATTTTTAAAAGCATCCTAAAATCTAATTGTGAGAGGTACATACCTTATGGGAATAAAAGTTTAAGGAACAAGAAGAAACCAATGTGGATAAATAGAACTGTAAAGAAAGCAATAAATGACAAAAAAGCGCATTTAAATCACTAAAACAGGAGGGTAGTGAGGAAGCACTGAAAAACTATAAGGAAAATAGAATATGTAAAAAACAAATAAAAGCGGCCAAACTAGAGACCGAGAGATTAATTGCCAAAGAGAGCAAAACTAACCCTAAAATGTTCTTCAATTATATAAATGGTAAAAAGTATAAATCTGAAGGTGTCAGCCCTTTACAGAGTGGTGAGGGGGAGATACAGAGAGCGATGAGGAGAAAGCAAAGCTATTAAATAATTTTTTATCCACTGTATTCACTAAAGAAAATAAACTAAAACACAGAAATATAGTGGCAATACTGGAGGAGCGGCTCAACCCCTAACACTGTAGCGTGTTTTTCATTGGGGGAGCAGCCCCACCGCATGTGGACTGCAGCAAACGACTATCCCCAGCAAAAAATGCATACGGTGGAGGATGTCGGCGCGGTCCACATGCACCACAAGGGCATCCTACACAAAACTGAGCATTGTGCAGATGTAAATACAATCATATAAATCACAGAAAAAATGCACCAAACAGATATGCCACTGACTATACTGGCTAGTCATAAATGCAGATATTAAAAGCTGAGACTTTCGCCAATATATTCCTGTCAGGAAAATATCGGAGCCCTTCATGCACCACGTCACGGTCAGTCAGCATGGCAAAGGGTCCTACCACTACGCTAACTATGGTGTGAACAAGGTCTGAAGGTGATGTAATCCAGCTCACAGCCAGGCTTCCACACAAACGCCTAGCAGGACAACTAGTGCAATGTGAACAAAGCCAAGACTGCAAGCCACACCCATATCAGACCCTGTGATGGAGGTCACCAGGTGCAAAAGAGTGTTTGAATGCCAGGTAAAGGCACATACACTACGTATAAAACAAGACAAAAACACAGAAATATAGTGGCAATACTGGAGGAGCAGCTCAACCCCTAACACTGTAGCGTGTTTTTCATTGGGGGAGCAGCCCCACCGCATGTGGACCGCAGCAAACGACTATCCCCAGCAAAAAATGCATACGGTGGAGGATGTCGGCGCGGTCCACATGCACCACAAGGGCATCCTACACAAAACGGAGCATTGTGCGGATGTAATTCCAATCATATAAATCACAGAAAAAATGCACCAAACAGATATGCCACTGACTATACTGGCTAGTCATAAATGCAGATATTAAAAGCTGAGACTTTCGCCAATATATTCCTGTCAGGAAAATATCGGAGCCCTTCATGCACCACGTCACGGTCAGTCAGCATGGCAAAGGGTCCTACCACTACGCTAACTATGGTGTGAACAAGGTCTGAAGGTGATGTAATCCAGCTCACAGCCAGGCTTCCACACAAACGCCTAGCAGGACAACTAGTGCAATGTGAACAAAGCCAAGACTGCAAGCCACACCCATATCAGACCCTGTGATGGAGGTCACCAGGTGCAAAAGTGAATGCCAGGTAAAGGCACATACACTACATATAAAACAAGACAAAAACACAGAAATATAGTGGCAATACTGGAAGAAAATAAACTGTCATATGAAATGCAGAATGTAAAAGTAAATTCACCATTAAAAGTGCCCTGTCTGACCCAGGAAGAAGTACAGCGGCGTCTTAAAAAGATTAAAATTGACAAATTGCCAGGACCAGATGGCATACACCCCCGTTTCCTAAGAGAATTAAGTAATGTCATAGCCAGACCCTTATTTCTGATATTTAAGGACTCTATACTAACAGGGAGTGTTCCACAGGATTGGCGTATAACAAATGTGGTGCCAATATTCAAAAAAAGGGTACAAAAACAGAGCCCGGGAACTATAGGACGGTGTTTAAACTGAAGGTTTTCTAAGAGATGCTATCTTGGAGCACCTCAATGAAAATAAGCAAATAAAGCCATATGAGCATGGCTTCATGAGGGATCGGTCATGTCAAAATAATTTAATCAGTTTCTATGAGGAGGTAATTTCTAGACTTGATAGCGGCGAATCAATGGATGTCGTATATCTGGACTTCTCAAAAGCATTTGACACTGTACCGCATAAAAGGTTAGTATATAAAATGAGAATGATCGGACTGGGAGAAAATGTCTGTATGTGGGTAAGTAACTGGCTCAGTAATAGAAAACAGAGGATGGTTATTAATTGTACACACTCAGATTGGGTCACTGTCACTAGTGGAGTACCTCAGGGGTCAGTACTGGGCCCTATCCTCTTCAATATATTTATTAATCATCTTGTAGAAGGCTTACACTAAACTGTGTAAAGTAATTGACACGGAAGAGGACAGTATACTGCTACAGATGGATCTGGATAGATTGGAGGCTTGGGCAGAGAAGTGGCAGGTGAGGTTTATCACTGACAAATTTAAGGATATGTAACATAGAAACAAGGCCAATAAGATAATGGGTTGCATCAAAAGGGGCATAGATGCCAGTGACGAGAACATAGTCCTACCACTTTACAAATCACTGGTCAGACCACACATGTAGTACTGTGTACAGTTCTGGTCTCCTGTGAACAAGGCAGACATAGCAGAGCTGGAGAGGGTTCAGAGGAGGGAACTACAGTACCCTGAAAGATTATCAAAATTAGGTTTTAGTTCACTAAAAGAGTTCAAGAGGGGCCTGGATGTATTTCTGGTGTGTAATAATAATACAGGCTATAGCTACTAGAGAGGGGTCGTTGATACAGGAAGTTATCTGATTGCCTGAATGGAGTCTGGAATTTTTTTTTTCCCCTTAAGTGGGGAAAATTGGCTTCTACCTCACAGTTTTTTTTTTGCCTTCCTCTGGATTAACTTGCAGGATAACAGGTCGAACTGGATGGACAAATGTCTTTTTTCCGCCTTATATACTTTGTTACTATGTTACTAAAACCTATCCTAATCACACAGAAGGACAAATTACAACACTGAGTTAAAGAGCTGCTTTATCCTCATGTCTAGGCTGCTTGTCAGGGATTATGATCCTGAATACAGCTGATAAGATCTTCAGCTGAATCTCTGAAGGAAAGGAGCTCATTAGGAGACATGAAGTACAGAAAGGATGGACAAGGTAGTGGAGACTGCATACAAGAGCTGCTGCTCATTATCCACATCCCTACCTCCTCTCTGTACTTCATGTCTCCTCATGAACTCCATTCCTACAGAGATTCATCTGAAGATCATATTAAACTGTATTCAGGACCATAACCCCTGACAAGCAGAGCAGAGAGGAGGATAAGGCAGCTCTTTAGCGCAGTGTTGTGAAGTAACTTGTCCTACTATGTGATTAGGACAGGTTTTGTGTGCACTAATAGGACAGCGGCAATTTTGTTTCTCCTAATGATTGCTCCTTAGACAAAACGAGCCATTATAACTAATGAAAGGTGTTTGGGAATATATTTATAATAAAGTATTATTTAAACATTTTCTTAATTCCCAGAGAACCCCATTAATGTTTCCTATTATAGAAAGGTGTTAGAACCCACAGAGAATCACAGCTTGCTACATGATGGTGGTGAGGGGAGAGGCTTAGAGGCAGATTATGACAAGGGCCAGCCTGTGCACTCTGGCCCAAGAACTAAAATGTGCATATGAGCATCACAAATGGCCAATGGAGCAATGAAAGAAGGTGAACTGGTATGATGTATCACATTTTCTTTTATATCATGTGGATGGCTTAGTGTTTTGCTTGCCTGAACAAGAGATGGCACCAAGATGCAATATCGAAAGAAGGCAAACTGGTGGAGGCAGGGTGATGCTCTGAGCTGCTGGGAAGCCATGGGTCCTGGCATTCATTTGGATATTACTTTGAGAAGTACCAACTAAAAATTGATGCTGTCCAAGTACACCCTTTTGATGGAAACGGTATTACCTATGACACCTACGACAGCCCCACTTCAAAAATTGTTCATGAATGGTCTGAGGAAAATTTGTTCACTGTGTTGACTTGGCTCCAAATTCCCCAGATCAAGTCCCATTGAGCATCTTTGGAACGTACTGAAAAACATGTCAATATAGGCCCCACCTTGCGACGTACAGGACTTAAATGGTCTGCTGCTAACTTCATGATGCCAGATACCACAGGATACATTCATAGGTCTCGTGCAGTCCATGCTTTGATGTGTTAGAGCTGTTTTGGTGGCATGAGAGGACCTACATAATATTAGGCAGCTTTAATGTTATAGTCGATAAATGTCCATCACCCTATTATCATCCTTGGTTGCCTTTGTACTACTGTGCAGGATGTTCTCTCATTAGCACAGCAGAGCCAAGCCTCTGTTAGCTATGTCTAACACAGGGAACATCTCTGCTTTGTTTTATACAGAACACCAGAAACCTACCATTGCTAATGTGATAAATACCGTACAAAATTGTTCAGGACATGAAAAATAGGTAGCCAGAACAATTAATGTTCTTATATGAAAGCTGAAACCTCTTTAAACGTAATAGCTGAAAGGCAATAAGATTGTTTTGTGCTAACATAATGCTTCCATAACAATGCATTATTAATTGTATTAGAATTTTGAGCTTGGGGATACTTTATATCTCACGGAACACTGGTGATTACAATTATTCTTTGTTTGTTATGATGTAAAACTAGGTAAGATAATATCCATTTGTCGAGATGTTTTTGGAGAGACACAAAATCAGAGGTCCGCAAGAAATTCTACAATATCAAATAACAGAACCCAACCATAAATCATGACTTTAGCATCATACAGTCAGGTCCATAAATATTGGGACATCGACACAATTCTAAAATGTTTGGCTCAATACACCACCACAATGGATTTGAAATGAAACGAACAAGATGTGCTTTAACTGCATACTGTCAGCTTTAATTTGAAGGTATTTACATCCAAATCAGGTGAACGGTGTAGGAATTACAGCAGTTTGCATATGCGCCTCCCACTTGTTAAGGAACCAAATATAATGGGACAGAATAATAATCATCAATCAAACTTTCACTTTTTAATACTTGGTTGCAAATCCTTTGCAGTCAATTACAGCCTTAAGTCTGGAACGCATAGACATTACCAGACACTGGGTTTCATCCCTGGTGATGCTCTGCCAGGCCTCTACTGCAACTGTCTTCAGTTCCTGCTTGTTCTTGGGGCATTTTGCCTTCAGTTTTGCCTTCAGCAAGTGAAATACATGCTCAATCGGATGCAGGTCAGGTGATTGACTTGGCCATTGCATAACATTCCACTTATTTCCCTTAAAAAACTCTTTGGTTGCTTTTGCAGTATGCTTTGGGTCATTGTCCATCTGCACTGTGAAGCGCCGTCCAATGAGTTCTGAAGCATTTGGCTGAATATGAGCAGATAATATTGCCCGAAACACTTCAGAATTCATCCTGCTGCTTTTGTCAGCAGTCACATCATCAATAAATACAAGAGAACCAGTTCCATTGGCAGCCATACATGCCCACGCCATGACACTACCACCACCATGCTTCACTGATGAGGTGGTATGCTTAGGATCATGAGCAGTTCCTTTCCTTCTCCATACTCTTCTCTTCCCATCACTCTGGTACAAGTTGATCTTAGTCTCATCTGTCCATAGGATGTTGTTCCAGAACTGTGAAGGCTTTTTTAGATGTCGTTTGGCAAACTCTAATCTGGCCTTCCTGTTTTTGAGGCTCACCAATGGTTTACATCTTGTGGTGAACCCTCTGTATTCACTCTGGTGAAGTCTTCTCTTGATTGTTGACTTTGACACACATACACCTTCCTCCTGGAGAGTGTTCTTGATCTGGCCAACGGTTGTGAAGGGTGTTTTCTTCACCAGGGAAAGAATTCTTTGGTCATCCACCACAGTTGTTTTCCGTGGTCTTCCGGGTCTTTTGGTGTTGCTGAGCTCACCGATGCGTTCCTTCTTTTTAAGAATGTTCCAAACAGTTGTTTTGGCCATGCCTAATGTTTTTGCTATCTCTCTGATGGGTTTGTTTTGTTTTTTCCAGCCTAATGATGGCTTGCGTCACTGATTAGTGACAGCTCTTTGGATCTCATCTTGAGAGTTGACAGCAACAGATTCCAAATGCAAATAGCACACTTGAAATGAACTCTGGACTTTTTCTCTGCTCATTTTAATTGGGATAATGAGGGAATAACACACACCTGGCCATGGAACAGCTGAGAAGCCAATTGTCCCATTACTTTTGGTTCCTTAACTTCTTAAGGACCGGGCTAATTTTCACCTTCAGGACCAGGCCATTTTTTGCAAATCTGACCAGTGTCACTTTATGTGGTGATAACTTTAAAACGCTTTGACTTATCCAGGCCATTCTGAGATTGTTTTTTCGTCACATATTGTACTTCATGACACTGGTAAAATGGAGTAAAAAAAAATCTTTTTTATTTATAAAAAAATACCAAATTTTCCAAAAATTTTGAAAAATTTGCAAATTTCCAAGTTTCAATTTCTCTACTTCTATAATACATATTATTACCTACAAAAATAGTTATTACTTTACATTTCCCATATGTCTTTTTCATGTTAGGATCATTTTGGGAATTACATTTTATTTTTGGGGGACGTTACAAGGCTTAGAAGTTTAGAAGTAAATCTTGAAATTTCTCAGAAATTTTCAAAAACCAACTTTTTAAGGACCAGTTCAGGTCTGAAGTCACTTTGTGAAGCTTACATGATAGAAACCACCCAAAAATGACCCCATTCTATAAACTACACCCCTCAAGGTATTCAAAACTGATTTTACAAACGTTGTTAACCCTTTAGGTGTTCCACAAGAATTAATGGAAAATAGAGATACAATTTCAAAAATTTCACTTTTTTGGCAGATTTTCCATTTTAATATATATTTTTTCCAGTTACAAAGCAAGGGTTAACAGCCAAACAAAACTCATTATTTATGGCTCTGAATCTGTAGTTTACAGAAACACCCCATATGTGGTCGTAAACTGCTGTACGGGCACACGGCAGGGCGCAGAAGGAAAGGAATGCCATACGGTTTTTGTAAGGCAGATTTTGCTAGACTGTTTTTTGGACACCATGTCCCATTTGAAGCCCCCCCCTGATGCACCCCTAGAGTAGAAACTCCAAAAAAGTGACCCCATTTTAGAAACTACTGGATAGGGTGAAAGTTTTGTTGGTACTAGTTTAGGGTACATATGGTTTTTGGTTGCTCTATATTACACTTTTTGTGAGGCAAGGTAACAATAAATAGCTTTTTTGGCACCGTTTTTTTTTTTGTTATTTACAACATTCATCTGACAGGTTAGATCATGTGGTATTTTTATAGAGCAGGTTGTCACGAACGCAGCAATACCTAATATGTATACAATTTTTTTATTTATGTAAGTTTTACACAATGATTTCATTTTTGAAACAAAAAAAATCATGTTTTAATGTCTCCATAGTCTGAGAGCCATAGTTTTTTCAGTTTTTGGTTATCTTAGGTAGGGTCTCATTTTTTGTGGGATGAGATGACGGTTTGATTGGCACTATTTTGGGGTGCATATGACTTTTTGATCGCTTGCTATTACACTTTTTGTGACGTAAGATGACAAAAAATTGTTTTTTTTACACCGTTTTTATTTTTATTTTTTTATGATGTTCACCTGAGGGGTTAGGTCATGTGATATTTTTATAGAGCCGGTCGGTACGGACGCGGCGATATCTAATATGTATACTTTATTTTTATTTATGTAAGTTTTACACAATGATTTAATTTTTGAAACAAAAAAAATCATGTTTTAGTGTTTCCATAGTCTAAGAGCCATAAATTTTTCAGTTTTTGGGCGATTATCTTGGGTAGGGAATGATTTTTGCGGGATGAGATGACGGTTTGATTGGTACTATTTTGGCGTACATGCGACTTTTTTGATCACTTTTATTACCTTTTTTGTGAAGTAAGGTGGGAAAAATAAAAATTTCCTCATAGTTTTAATATATTTTTTTTTATGGCGTTCACCGTGCGGGGAAAGTAACATAAACGTTTTATAGATCAGGTTGTTACGGACGCGGCGATACCTAATATGTGTAGTGTATTTTATTATTTTTTTTTTTTATTCAGTGATAAATGTGTTTTTTTTATCTTTACTTTTTTCACATTTTTTTACATTTTTTTGACCCAGACCCACTTGATTCTTGAAGATCCAGTGGGTCTGATGTCTGTATAATACAGTACAGTACGCTATATAGTGTACTACACTGTATTTCACTTACACTTTGTCTGAACAGATCTATGCCTTTAGCACAGATCTGTTCAGCACCATGGACAGCAGGATGCCTGAGAAGGCGTCCTGTTGCCATAGGAACCTTCCCCATGTGCCACAACTGAGCAGACGGGGAAGGGGAAGGAGGGGGGCTCCCTCCCTCTGTGACACCATCCTGTCTGGGGGCTGCAAAGGCACAGCAGCCCCCTAATGGGAGAGGGAGGGAGGTCCCTGACTGTTAACCTTTTCCATACAGCGGTCCGTACGGACCGCGGTATGGAAAGGGTTAAATGGCTGACATCACAGCACAGATGTCAGCCGTTTATACCAGAGTGTCAGCAATGTGCTGACACTCTGGTATACCCACTGGACGCCAATGAATATTCAAGAGGAGGCGGGCGGGGGATCGCGATCCCGCCTGCCGCACCGCCCGCCTCCCGCACCGCCTGCAAACCCCCCCCCCCCTGCACCACCCGCCAGCATAAAATCATTCAGGGGTGCAGGGGGGGTGAAAAATCTTAATTTTGGGCATTTTAAAGTTTCTGATCCCCGCGGTCAGGGACCGCGGGGATCAGAAACTGCAGAAAGCGCTGCAAACCGCAGGTCAATTCAGACCTGCGGTTTGCAGCGCTTTCTGCAGTTTCTGATCCCCGCGGTCCCTGACCGCAGGGATCAGAAACTTTAAAATGCCGAAATTAAAGATTTTTCACCACCCCTGCACCCCTGAATGATTTTATGCTGCGATCGCCGATACGGGGGGTCACATGACCCCCCGACGTTGTGACAGGATTCCCGCTGAATGATTTCAGCGGGCATCCTGTTCCAATTAACCCCCGCCGCGCCGCAATCGCGTTTTAAACTCATGACGTACCGGTACGTTATGTGTCCTTAAGGACTCTGGAAACATACCGTACCGGTACGTCATGTGTCCTTAAGGGGTTAACAAGTGGGAGGCACATATGCAAACTGTTGTAATTCCTACACCATTCACCTGATTTGGATGTAAATACCCTCAAATTAAAGCGGACACTCTGCAGTTAAGGCCTCCTGCACACGACCGTATTTTTTTGCGGTCCGCAAAAACGGGTTTCGTTTTTCCGTGATCCGTGACCGTTTTTTCGTCCGTGGGTCTTCCTTGATTTTTGGAGGATCCACGGACATGAAAAAAAAGTCGTTTTGGTGTCCGCCTGGCCGTGCGGAGCCAAACGGATCCGTCCTGAATTACAATGCAAGTCAATGGGGACGGATCCGTTTGACGTTGACACAATATGGTGCAATTTCAAACGGATCCATTCCCCATTGACTTTCAATGTAAAGTCAGGAGTTAATATACCATAGTTCTGAGTTTTCTCCAATCCGATGGTATATTTTAACTTGAAGCGTCCCCATCACCATGGGAACACCTCTATGTTAGAATATACCGTCGGATTTGAGTTACATCGTGAAACTCAAATCCGACAGTATATTCTAACACAGAGGCGTTCCCATGGTGATGGGGACGCTTCAGGTTGGAATATACTAAAATAACTGTGTACATGACTGCCCCCTGCTGCCTGGCAGGTGCTGCCAGGCAGCAGGGGGCAGCCCCCCCTGTAGTTAACACATTGGTGGCCAGTGCGGCCGCCCCCCCTCCCCTGTAGTTAACTCATTGGTGGCCAGTGGGCCCCCCTCCTACCCTGTAGTTAACTCGTTGGTGGCCAGTGGCCCCCCCTCCCTCCCCTGTAGTTAACTCGTTGGTGGCCAGTGGGCCCCCCTCCCTCCCCTGTAGTTAACTCGTTGGTGGCCAGTGGGCCCCCCTCCCTCCCCTGTAGTTAACTCGTTGGTGGCCAGTGGGCCCTCTCCCCTCCCTCCCCCTCCTAATTAAAATCTCCCCCCCTATCATTGGTGGCAGCGGAGAGTACCGATCGGAGTCCCAGTTTAATCGCTGGGGCTCCGATCGGTAACCATGGCAACCAGGACGCTACTGCTGTCCCGGTTGCCATGGTTACTTAGCAATTTGTAGAACCATTATACTTACCTGCGAACTGCGATCTCTGAGTCCAGCCGGGAGCTCCTCCTACTGGTAAGTGACAGGTCATGTCACTTACCAGTAGAAGGAGCTCCCGGCCGGACGCAGAGATCGCATCTCGCAGGTAAGTTAACTACAGGGGAGGGAGGGGGGCCCACTGGCCACCAATGAGTTAACTACAGGGGAGGGAGGGGGGGGGGGCCGGCCGCACTGGCCACCAATGTGTTAACTACGGGGGGGGGGCCCACTGGCCACCAATGAGTTAACTACAAGGGAGGGAGGGGGGGGGCTGGCCGCACTGGCCACCAATGTGTTAACTACGGGGGGGGGCCCTCTGGCCACCAATGTGCTAACTACAGGGGGGGGGCTGCCCCCTGCTGCCTGGCAGCACCTGCCAGGCAGCAGGGGGCAGTCATGTACACAGTTCTTTTAGTATATTCTAACCTGAAGCGTCCCCATCACCATGGGAACGCCTCTGTGTTAGAATATACTGTCGGTTCTGAGTTTTCACGAAGTGAAAACTCAGCTATGAAAAAGCTTTTATGCAGACGGATCTTCGGATCCGTCTGTATAAAAAGTAACCTACGGCCACGGATCACGGACACGGATGCCAATCTTGTGTGCATCCGTGTTCTTTCACGGACCCATTGACTTGAATGGGTCCGTGAACCGTTGGCCGTGAAAAAAATAGGACAGGTCTTATTTTTTTCACGGCCAGGAAACACGGATCACGGATGCGGCTGCAAAACGGTGCATTTTCCGATTTTTCCACGGACCCATTGAAAGTCAATGGGTCCGCGAAAAAAAACGGAAAACGCCACAACGGCCACGGGTGCACACAACGGTCGTGTGCAGGAGGCCTAAAGCACATCTTGTTCGTTTCATTTCAAATCCATTGTGGTGGTGTATAGAGCCAAAAATGTTAGAATTGTGTCAATGTCCCAATATTTATGGACCTGACTGTAACTATGGCTGAAATAGACCACTGTGAGAATTAACAGTAATTCACAAACTGTAGGTTTGACAAACATTATTTATAGTCAATAGCAATATGTAAAAAAAATGCTGTTCTATAGACTTTTCATGCAAAACCTTATTCACTCAACAAGCATGAGCTGGATGACGAGATCCCAGTAAGAAATTTTTCACCACTATCGAGGAAGTCCTGCTTCTTTGCTAATTTAGGTGAGCTTTACTTAAAGAGACTAGAACTGTATGGATACTTACTGAAAGTGCTCCATGGTATAGAGACTTATTGGCAATGCTCCATGGGAAAACAATAAAACAATATGCAAAGAGGTACTTCATAGGGAGCCATTTCCATAAGGTGGTGCTAGCGAGATGGTTTTATCTCCTTGAGAGATACCTATTTTCTAAGTAAAGTGAGTAATAAGCCTGCCAAAAAATATCTCCTATTAATTCACAAATAAGTTCAATGATAAATAAATGCCATGTTGATATCACAGAAGATCTAAAGCTCTGGTCAATGTGCAGGATGTATTGTCTTCAATATATCATTTTGAAAAGAGCAATGGACTTTGTTCTTTGTGGATACAGTTGTTGCAATAATGGTATGGTCATAAGGAGATCACAAAGCAAGATGATAGTGACCTAAGAGGTCTTGATTCTGCATGCTTGGTAGGTTCACCTGCATTGTCATATACTACTGAAGAATCACTAGATTTATATCTCCCTACAAAAGAATGCTACACCCTGCCAGAAGGCTAGGAAACTAAGTGCAAGCTTTAGACCTTGATACCCTGATGGGTATTTCTTCATCTTCAACACAGGAATTTAAAGGGGTTTTCCGAGACTTTTGTACTGATGACTTGTCCTCTGGATATTTGAAGAAAAAAAGGAGTATTACAGCAGCATCTCCAGCGATCTCCTTTATTGATACTTCAAAGAATATGCGCAACCAGACAATGCAACGTTTTGGCTGTCCTCAGCCTTTGTCAAGCATACAATACAAATCAATTGATTCCACATATAAATAGTAAAACACATATACCGCCCCCAACAATCATCTCCGATCCTTAGTGTGTGGGTAGATACCTGCTATCCAGAAAACATCTCATTGGTAGAGATCTCAATGCTTGCTTTGCATACTTAGTGATTGCACCTGGGATCTTACCTCAAAGGAGTTGACATGGCGGAATGTCACGGTACATTCCTAGCTACCTGTTGGCATCCATCCAGTGCTATCGCGCATGTCAGAATACAAAGCGTTCCTCCGTGTTCATGGCAACATTGCATGTGAGTCCAGCATCGCGGGAATTAGCGAGATCACTCTCGCGATCACATGTTCATGCCTCCGCATCACCAAACTTTGTCTCGGTCACCTGACCTGTGTGTTGCGAGCTGCTTGCTCCTCCTACTCGCCCGACGTCCTCTGGATAGGTCCTCAGTATCTGATCAGTGGGAGACTGACACCCAGGACCCCCGCCAATCAGCTGTTTGAGAAGGCAGCAGCACTCTCAGTAGCACTGTGGCCTTCTCTGTGTTTCCTAGGCCGAGTGATGACACTTCATCGGTCATATGGCATGGGGGAAGCTCAGCCTCATTTACTGTGAATGGGGCTGAGCACGATACCAAGCACAGCTGCTATACAATGTACGGCGATGTGCTTGGTAAGCTGTGAGAAGGCTGCGGCGCTCACAGGAGCACTGGTGCCTTCTCAAACAGCTAATCGGCAGGGGTCCCGAGTGTTGGATCAGATACTGATGACCTATCCTGAGGATAGGTCACTAGTTGTAAAGACTTTAAAAAACCTTTTAAAGATTCCCATAGACATTAAAAGAGTTTTCTGAGATTTTCATACTGAACAGTGGGTGTCCGACACCCAGGGACCCCCACCTGTCAGCTGTTTTGAGAAGGCAGCGGCATTCCTGTGAGCGCTGCTGCCTTCTCACAGCTTACCAAGCACAGTGCTGTACATTGTATACAGGCTGTTCTTGGTATCGTGCTCAACCCCATTCACTTAAAGATAGGCAATCAGTAAAAAAAAAAAAAAAAAAACATCCCGGATAAACCCTTTAAACTACTGTCGGCTGAACCTGCTGTCAGCTTGACAGCTGACAATCTTAGGGTACTTTCACATTGCCGTTTCTGGGTCCGCCTGTGAGATCCGTTTCAAGGCTCTCACAAGCGGCCCAAAACGGATCAGTTCAGCCCCAATGCATTCTGAATGGATAAGGATCCGTTCAGAATGCATCAGTTTGCCTCCATTTAGCCTCCATTCCGCTCTGGAGGCGGACACCAAAACGCTGCTTGCAGCGTTTTGATGTCCGTCTGACTAAACGGAGCCAAACTGATCCGTCCTGACTTACAATGTAAGTCAATGGGGACAGATCCGTTTATACTGACACAATATGGTGCAATTGAAAACGGATCTGCCTCTTATTGACTTTCAATGTAAGTCAGGACGGATCCGTTTGTTCATGGTAATGCAAACGGATCCGTTCTGAATGGATACTAGCGTTTGCATTATAGGTGCGGATCCGTCTGTGCAGATACCAGACGGAGCCGCACCTAAACGCAGGTGTGAAAGTAGCCTAATGTACTTGAGAAGTTACTAACTCTGCCTAATAGATATTATTAGGGCAGGGCTGGACTGGGACTGAAATTCAGTCCTGGCTTTTTAAAGTAGACAGTCCAACTTCCTGTGCTAGTGGCATATTTGGATGGACATTGCATTTAATACTACCCGACATACAGTAGAATACACTACATACCTATTAGATCCAGTGACATCTCCTGTAATATAGATGTTCTGTCTGGGAGAAGACCACCATGATGGCATCTTTCAGTCTCATCTAATTTCTGCAGAGTTCCATCCTCTTCCTCCTCCTGATGCCCCAACAGTGTCATCCTGCTGCTACCCCTCAACTGTGCCTGCTGTGCTCCCTAATGCCCCCAAATACTATACCGAAGAAATAACAGTACTATACAGATACTTCCCATAGTAATATAAAAGTCCCACCAACTATAATTCTCTCCCAGAGTGCCCTCATTACTAATAGTGTCCTCTACAGTGATAATAATCCATGAGTGCTCCCCAGGGGCGGATTGGCCATAGACCTTACAAGGAAATTTCCCGGTGGGCCGCTGCCCATGGGTCCTTCTGGGCCCGCCTCACGGGAAGCCAGTGGATATTTTTTGGGATGTATTTTGCGCAGCTGGCAGTAGTATTTTGTGATGGACTGTGCTATTTGGCTCTGTTGGGTAGTATAATGTGCCACAATATAGTATTGCTGGCCCTGCCTTCCATCAATTCAGACCCAAATACAAAACAGGGCCACTTTAAATTACTAGTCCATCCCTGGTGCCCCCATTAGTAGTAGTGCACTTTGTACTGTACCCAATAATAATAATGCCCCCACAGAACCTTCAGTAGTAATAATGCCACACAGTGCCCTCAGTAGTGATAATGCTCCTCACAGTGGTCCCAATAGTTATAAAGCCCCTTAAAGCACCCCCTGTAGTTATAAGGCTAGTTCAAGTGGCCCCAGTAGTAATAAGGCCTCATAAAGTAGTAGTAATGCTCTATAGTGCCCTCAGTAGTGATAAAGCTCCCAAGGGTGTCCCGTCGCAGTAGTAATAAGGTCCTCTAAAGTGCTCCCAGTATAAATAAGACGCTTCTATAGTGCCCACTTGTATTCTTTGCCTACTGTATTGCCCCAAAAGTAACAAAAAATCTGCTCCATGCCTCCATTTCATAGCAGGACGTCGCTAAGAAGTCATGGAGCCATCTGCCTCCTGGTGCCATTCATGACAGCCTGAGGTGCCTCATAGGCTCCAGGCCAAGTAGCGGGTGGCCTATGATGAACAGTGGGCCTACCTCACTATTCAACTGTATCGGCATTCTGAGGGCAACAATATATGGTAGTTGTGTGGCAGCCACTACTTAGAGGGCCCTAGGCAAAACATCTGGGGCCCAAGCACCGGATGGTGTGGTTTAGCCTGAGGTGGCCCACTCCAGCACTAGTCCATCTGCCAGAATTGCCAGATAAGCAGTCTGGCCCTGGTCGGGGGAGAAAAGGATCGGGAATTTAAATTTTCTAATAGTGACAATCCATTTGGAGAGTGCATACACTGGTATGACAGATACACTGATGATCTGCATAGTGCTGTGTGACTTGGGGGGAAGTTAGGCAGTTGAGGGTTAAGGTTTAGGTGAGGGGAGGGGTCATGGTCATGGTTCCCGGGCAGTACATGAGGGGAGTGGGGGCGGAGTTTGGCAGACGGCGCTCGTGGAAAGAAGGAGAAAGTTTTTTCCCGCCCGCCTGCCCAGTATAGTGGCTGGGGTTGATGAGTTTGCTGTGGCGTGGTAATGGAGGGTCCTGGAAGGCAATGATAAGTTTAATAGGTGCATGCCAAGGTGGAGTGTGCATCTCAGGAGGTTCGGTAAGCTTGTGCATGGGGCTCCTGTTGGGCAGATGGGCCTACAGGGGAGATCAATTACAGTATGGAGGATTCGGTGCTCTCGGGTCGGTGACCGCGGCCGAGGGTAAGGCGGTATGACAAGTGGAGGTGAATGGTGGAGAGCACAGCTTACCTGTTGCCTTCTAGGATCCTATGCAATGGTTCATACACTGCGTGCAGAATTATTAGGCAAATGAGTATTTTGACCACATCATCCTCTTTATGCATGTTGTCTTACTCCAAGCTGTATAGGCTCGAAAGCCTACTACCAATTAAGCATATTTGGTGATGTGCATCTCTGTAATGAGAAGGGGTTTGGTCTAATGACATCAACACCCTATATTAGGTGTGCATAATTATTAGGTAACTTCATTTCCTTTGGCAAAATGGGTCAAAAGAAGGACTTGACAGGCTCAGAAAAGTCAAAAATAGTGAGATATCTTGCAGAGGGATGCAGCACTCTTAAAATTGCAAAGCTTCTGAAGCGTGATCATCGAACAATCAAGCGTTTCATTCAAAATAGTCAACAGGGTCGCAAGAAGCGTGTGGAAAAACCAAGGCGCAAAATAACTGCCCATGAACTGAGAAAAGTCAAGCGTGCAGCTGCCAAGATGCCACTTGCCACCAGTTTGGCCATATTTCAGAGCTGCAACATCACTGGAGTGCCCAAAAGCACAAGGTGTGCAATACTCAGAGACATGGCCAAGGTAAGAAAGGCTGAAAGACAACCACCACTGAACAAGACACACAAGCTGAAACGTCAAGACTGGGCCAAGAAATATCTCAAGACTGATTTTTCTAAGGTTTTATGGACTGATGAAATGAGAGTGAGTCTTGATGGGCCAGATGGATGGGCCCGTGGCTTGATTGGTAAAGGGCAGAGAGCTCCAGTCCGACTCAGACGCCAGCAAGGTGGAGGTGGAGTACTGGTTTGGGCTGGTATCATCAAAGATGAGCTTGTGGGGCCTTTTCGGGTTGAGGATGGAGTCAAGCTCAACTCCCAGTCCTACTGCCAGTTTCTGGAAGACACCTTCTTCAAGCAGTGGTACAGGAAGAAGTCTGCATCCTTCAAGAAA
The DNA here is from genome assembly GCF_905171765.1 of Bufo bufo. Taxonomy (NCBI): domain Eukaryota; kingdom Metazoa; phylum Chordata; class Amphibia; order Anura; family Bufonidae; genus Bufo; species Bufo bufo. The sequence continues at coordinate 703,056,716 of NC_053390.1, read as the reverse complement.
AACATGATTTTCATGCAGGACAATGCTCCATCACACGCGTCCAAGTACTCCACAGCGTGGCTGGCAAGAAAGGGTATAAAAGAAGAAAATCTAATGACATGGCCTCCTTGTTCACCTGATCTGAACCCCATTGAGAACCTGTGGTCCATCATCAAATGTGAGATTTACAAGGAGGGAAAACAGTACACCTCTCTGAACAGTGTCTGGGAGGCTGTGGTTGCTGCTGCACGCAATGTTGATGGTGAACAGATCAAAACACTGACAGAATCCATGGATGGCAGGCTTTTGAGTGTCCTTGCAAAGAAAGGTGGCTATATTGGTCACTGATTTGTTTTTGTTTTGTTTTTGAATGTCAGAAATGTATATTTGTGAATGTTGAGATGTTATATTGGTTTCACTGGTAAAAATAAATAATTGAAATGGGTATATATTTGTTTTTTGTTAAGTTGCCTAATAATTATGCACAGTAATAGTCACCTGCACACACAGATATACCCCTAAAATAGCTAAAACTAAAAACAAACTAAAAACTACTTCCAAAAATATTCAGCTTTGATATTAATGAGTTTTTTGGGTTCATTGAGAACATGGTTGTTGTTCAATAATAAAATTAATCCTCAAAAATACAACTTGCCTAATAATTCTGCACTCCCTGTATGTTATGGTAATTGATATGTTATGCGTGTTATTCCGTATTTCTGTTAAGTGATAATTGATGTTGTTTAATAAAATGGCCGAAAAGGCTCTTTTCCCAAGAAGATGTCTCTGTCTGTTAATTGTGGTATAGGTGGGGGCAGTAAGGTAAGGGGCAGGTTTATGGGCCGTAGTATCTTCCATCCCATAAGTCACAGTGTTTTGTAGAATATTTAAACAACAAACCATTTAATTTGTGATTCACCCACTATTTCCACCCTACTGATATCATGTTTTTAGATCTCAAACACAACATACAATTAAAGTAATACCTGTGGGTGAGCTCATTCGAGCCAAGAGAAACTACAGCTCATCAGAGGCATATGAGGTGGAGGCCACGATCTAAATTATTACAAGAAAAACCCAAGAAGATGGGTAATATGAGACCCACGGTAGTTGTACAATATAGTAACCAATATGAACAGATAAAAAATATCATACACAAATACCTTCCCATATTGACGGATGATGATGCTGTGTTACGGACGCCCACCATTTCTTGGTAATATCCTCTCACCCAGCCTATTCCCTCCTAATAAAAGTAGCAATAGATCTGTCATGTGGTTGAAGCAGAAAGGTGTTTCTTTTTTTTTTTTTTTGGTGCAGTTCACACCTGTGTAGGGTCTGCCTGTTCACACACATCGGTCGCTTTTTTCATGATTCAGAAGGAAAATGTACCTTCCCTATAAAGTCATATATCAACTGTTATTCTGAATGTGATATATATGATTATATGTGTGAACCGCCAGAAATGCTACATAGGGTCCACCTCCGGAAAATTTAAAACCTGCATTCTGGAACATTTAAATGATATTTCCAACCAGAATAATTCAAACAGGAATACAGGAATATATCTAATTTATCACGCCATTTAGTTGAGGCACATGGCAGATCAACTAAAGCCGTCATGGGCATAGAGAGTAGAGAGGGTCTTCAAACCCCCCTCGAGGTAGGGACAGACAGCAGTTGCTGAACAACAGTGAGGCGTACTGGATCTTACACTTTTATTTTTATCACATGGTTTTAATTTAATTCTGTTTGTATGGATTTTAAGCCCTTGTCAGGTGTTCTTTGTGGAATATAATGTCATCACTTGAATCTATGTGTTAATTAATCTGCACCAGATGATGGGTGGTGTATAGCCCCTATATATACCCCTCTCTTTTCCATGCATCTTAGTCATGAGTAAGACTGTGTAACAGTGGAAATGCGTTGTCGGATTAGGCGATTTATGGCAAAACGGTATGCACTTGTTTTTAACATGTATCCTCAATAAGGCTGGAAATACTTTTTAACCCTTAAGTACTGGATGAACTGTTTACGGCACTTTAAATGGCCCTTTACACAGGCCGAGAATCTGCCAGATAATTGTTAACGAGCATTCACAGGAACGATGTAAAAGGTGCTGCCGATTGCCCGATGAAGGAGCGAAATTCTTGTTTGTCAGGTAATTGGATTGTTTGTGTAGGGACCTAAATCATTTGCTGGCAGCAGATCGTGCCATCTAAACATGCTCTGCTGCCAGCAAACAACGAGTCTGTATGAGGAAGAGTGATGGCATTAGTGATTGCTCTCCACCATTCTGTGGAGGAGATTGCTGCATGTAGATGCAGTGGTCTCCTCCACTGACGACCAGGCGATTGCCGGGAAGGGACGCCTCCATGCTGACAATTGCCTGCTAAATTGTCCCGTCTAAAGGGATTTTAGTCTTTTATTAAAATTGAGGAATTGATATGAAGACTAATTGTACCTGCTGTCCTGCTTATTTTAGGTGTATACAGTGCCTATTGTCTGGTTGTGATACAAATACAGTACACAATTTATAACTAATAGTTCTGCATTAATTGTCATTACTTGGTGGCATGGCTGCCAACTGCCTTCAACTGCATAGAAATAATTGAACTTTTGAGTAGTGTCTGTATGCATACTTGATTTTTATTGTATGACATGAGGTGCTTCTGCACATCCATGCACACTTTGCTGGTGTTAGGCTTTGTTCACATCACCGTTCGGCCTTTGTGTTGTGTATGATGATTGTCTACATTTATTTTTGCATTGGAGACTAGCAATGGTTTCCCTGCAGAAATATCAGCCTCATAACGTTATGTGGGCCTATGCGTTATATATATAAATTATTGCAAAATTCCTACTCCTCCTCAGCTAAAAATACTCCTCAAAATTGTTAAGAGGAGTATTTTTACTCTTCTGGAAAAAAAATTGTGCGACCTCTGGGCAGCACGCACGAACCAGGAAACTTATTGGACGATTCATGCATCAAACACCTGTTGTGAATTTTGCTGTTAAGCTCCTTGTTAGAGAACAGCAGGTTGTGCAAAAAGTACTGAAACATTGAACAGTTGGACATGTGCATTCAAAAGTTTAAAGAAGGTCACATTAAGTTCACATTAAGTTGTGATGGTATTTGGCAACCTATAGCAACTATACAACAGTTCTCCAGGATTTTTTGTGTTTATCAATTGATTTTTTATTCCGACATAATTTTTTAATGTTTAATGGGGATTTTTTTTCTCAAGATTTTTGGAGTTTCTATGGGTGCCAAATTCTCGCCGTTGATTGCCAACATATTTATGGCGTGGTGGGAGAAGAATTTTTTGTTTTGTGACGTTAATCCTTTTTTTCATAGTATAAAATGTTATGACTGTTATATAGATGATATGTTACTAGTGTGGCAAGGAAACACATGTGACATTCCACCTTTTGTGGAATATCTGAACTAATGTACTCCCTCAATTAACACAATGGGCCAGATTTATCATTAGCTCAGGTCAGAATAATGGAGTGAAAAAGCCCCCAAAAAAGTCCCAAACGCTAAAACTGCGCACAAATTTGCGACTTTTTTCTGCTCTGCACTATGCTGGCCAGTTTACTGAAAGTGGGCGTGTTTTCTTATGTAAATGAATCTCTAGACAGATTTACTATTGGGACTATTTAAAAAGTCGCAAAAAAGTCGCAAAAAAGTCGCAATTTTACTCCAGTGAGGACCATGCTTATCTTATGAGACTTTTTAATAGAACATGCGACTTTTTCATAAAAACGTGCGACTTTTGTAAAGCTGCTTACTGACGGATAAATTGCTACCGTCCAACCAGATTTATTACAGTCTTAAAGGGCCGATCATAAATCTGACTTGGCTAAAACTGACTTTAGCCACATGTGAAAGTGGAGTGAGCTGTCAGAGGAATGATACATCTGGCCCATTGTGTTTTTGGATCTGTGTCTTCAAGTGGACACTACCATGACAAAAGTGACAACATGTACTTTCAGAAAACACACTGCAGGGAATACTACTCTCTTGGCCATGTCTTGTCATCCACCACATGTTATCAAAAATATTCCGAAAAGAGAAATGATTTGGACTATGCGTAATTGTTAAAATATTAACATTTTTGAACTTGAAGCAGACTTCATTATTCCACAACCGTAAGGCCTCATGCACACGACCGTTGTGTGCATCCGCGTCCGTTCCGACATTTTTCACAGTTTAGCGGAGGTCCCATTCATTTCTATGGAGCTGTGAAAAAAACCTGATAGTTCTCTGTTTTTTCTCCGCGTCCGTGATTCGTGATTCCAGTCCGTCAAAAAAATATAACCTGTCCTATTCTTGTCAGTGGAAAACGGAGGATGGACCCATTCAAGTCAATGGGTCCGTCAAAAAAAACGGATGCACAACTGGTATGTCATCCGTGTCCGCGTCCGTTTTTTTTTTCTACAAGACCTTGGTGCAATAAAATTACACTTTTTATTAACCTTCCTTTTTTTTCTCCTGTCAGACAAAAAAAAAAAAGGAAGACACAAGGTAACACAACTGAAGCAAAATCGGACACGGACCACTGAAGCCAAATCACTGACAGTGAAAAAACACTGTCGTGTGCATGAGGCCTTAGGAGAATAAACCCACTTGGCTGACTTGCAAGGGAAGTTTTAAATGTGGCAGCAATAGAAGAATTGTAATTACATGAACGTCTGCCAGACTGTTACCTCTACAGCAAATGGCACCAGTTATAGGATACAATACATGAATTGCAATACTGAGTATGCCGTTTATGTCATCACTTGCAAAGACTGTTTGCTGTAATATGTGGGTTGCATGACTAAGATTAAGGTCACCGCAACGTATGGATGTGTAATAGTTCCAATAGATGTATGGGAACATACAACAGCCAAGAGAAAATTAAAGTGCAAGTGCATGGAGAGTCACCACATGCACTTGCACTTTAATTTTCTCTTGGCTGTTGGAACTATTACACATCCATACGTTGCGGTGTAGTCTGTAACCATTTATTGATGTGGTGTTTTATCATTTGCACTTGCACCTTAGTATTTTTTTATTTATTTTTTTGCCCCCATATACTGAGTAATTGTGGTTACAGAAGTACATGCAGAATTTAGTGAGGCATTGTACTCTCTTTCTCTGCCTCCGTTCTTGTACTCCATCCCTCCCGTTTATGTTTCTCTTGCGCTGAAATGCCTCCTCAGATGTAGCCATTTTTTATCTGTTGTCTTACGTTCTTGTCTATATATGTTATTTATGCAATAAAGGATTTATTTTTGATGATATACCCGTCTAATCTCAGTTCATTCTCGTTGTTTGGTGTATCTATCTATGTACACTGAGTGGGTTTTTACTTACTTTTTCCAGGTCTATTTAACATAGTACATCTAATTACCGTTTATGTGTATGTCTATGTTTTGTGTAACCTACTTGTAATAATCTATGCAGAGGGTGCCTGAGCTTTAAGCAGGTTTTCCAAGAGTTTTTTTTTTACTGATGACCTATTATTATTATTACTTATTATTAAAGCGCCATTCATTCCATAGCGCTGTACATATGATAAGGGGTGCACATACATAATACAGACAAGTGCACTAAGCATAAACAAGACGAGTTACAGACTGGTAAAGAAGGAGAGAGGGCCCTGCCCGTGAGGGCTTACAATCTACATGGTATGGGAGAAGGAAACAGTAGGTGCGGGTTAAGTTGGTCATGGCGGTATAGAGGCCGCAGGGTCACGGGTTGTAGGCTTGTCTGAAGAGGTGGGGTTTCAGGTTTCTTTTGAAGGATTCCACTGTAGGTGAGAGTCTGATATGTTGAGGTAGCGAGTTCCAGAGTATGGGGGATGCACGGGAGAAATCTTGGAGTCAATTGTGGGAAGAGGCGAGGAGAGAGGGAGGTCTTGTGAGGATCGGAGAGTGCGTGTGGGGGTGTATCGGGAAAGTAGCTCAGAGATGTAGGGAGGGGACAGGTTATGGACGGCCTTGTATGTATTTGTTAGTACTTTGAAGTGAATTCGTTGGGCAATGGGGAGCCAGTGAAGGGATTGGCAGAGGGGAGAGGCAGAGGAGTAATAGGGTGAGAGGTGAATTAGTCGGGCAGCAGAGTTGAGGATAGATTGGAGGGGTGCGAGAGTGCTAGATGGAAGGCCACAGAGGAGAATGTTGCAGTAATCTAGGCGGGAGATAATGAGGGCATGTACAAGCATTTTCGCAGATTCAAAGTTAAGGAAAGCACGGATGCGGGAGATGTTTTTGAGTTGGAGGCGGCAAGTGGTGGAAAGGGCTTGGATGTGTGGTCGGAAGGAAAGGGCAGAATCCAAGGTCACTCCAAGGCAGCGGGCTTTGGTGACTGGGGAGAGTGTACAGCCATTGATCATGATAGATAGGTCTGTTGGGGGGGTTGAACAAGATGGGGGAAAGATTATAAATTCTGTCTTATCCATGATAAGTTTAAGAAAGCCAGAGGCGAAGAAGGATGATATAGAAGATAGACATTGTGGGATTCTTGATAGTAAGGTGGTGATGTCTGGACCAGAGAGGTAGATTTGTGTGTCATCAGCATAGGAGTGATACTGAAAGCCATGGGACTCTATGAGCTGTCCCAGGCCAAAAGTGTAGATAGAGAAGAGCAGGGGTCCTAGGACAGAGCCTTGCGGGACACCAACAGAGAGGGAATGAGACGAGGAGGTGGTGCGGGAGTGGGAAACGCTAAACCTCCGGTCTGTGAGGTATGATGTGATCCAGGAGAGGGCCAGGTCAGTGATGCCAAGAGATGAGAGAGTTTGCAACAGAAGGGACCTATCTCCTGAAGCACAGCTGCTATACTATGTATGGCACTGAGCTTGGTAAGCTGCGAGAAGGCCTCACTAATGGAAGCATTGGTGCTTTTTCAAACAGCTGAACAAAGGGTATCTCGAGTGTCGAACACCCATTGATCAGATACTGATGACGTATCCAGAGGATAGATAATCAGGATAGGTGACCAGCAAAGGTGTTGAAGTGTAGTGCTGCTGTGATTCTACTGTGTTTTGCCTGTGTATATCCTGTATTTGTTCCTGTTTGTGCTCTTCCCCTGTACCCGCCCTGCCTGTGTTCTCCTAAACCTCCATTTTCAGTTTCAGTTCTGTTCATGTTTGTTATCCTTGTCCATCTAGCATGTTCTTGTACTTATCATGTACCTAGCTTGCCTGCCCTGCCTGTGTCTTTACAACCACACAGCCTGCCAGTTTGTCCTGTGTCTTCATTCATCTACACTACTAGTGTGCAGTCTGGAGCTCCAGCCCTTAAGGTTATCTCTATGCCAAACCAGTAAGGGTACTTTCACACTTGCGGCAGGACGGATCCGACAGGCTGTTCACCATGTCGGATCCGTCCTTCTGCTATTTCGCCGGCGAAAGGCGGTCAGACTAAAAGTCCTGCATGTCCGACTTTTTAGTCCGGCGGCTCTCGCCGTGCACTGCCCTGCTGCGCCGGAGCTCCGCCCCCTTCCCCATTATAGTCAATGGGGACGGAGCGGCGGTCCGGCAGCACGGCAAAATAGCGGAAGGACGGATCCGACAGGGAGAACAGCCTGTCGGATCCATCCTACCGCAAGTGTGAAAGTAGCCTTAGTTGTCACAGTGGGTCCACACTTGTTGATCTGTAGCAACAATTATAATCATTTAATAATTATTTTTTTTTTTTTACTTTTATTGACAAAGACATCAAGTTTATGCAAAGACTCATTATTTCCAGTGTCACCCTTTTTTTCCTCAAGACTTCTTTAATTTGCCATGGCAGCCTAGATATCAGCTTCTGGGCTAGATCCTGATGATGGCAACCCAATATTGCATAATCAATGCTTGGAGTTTATGACAACTTCTGTGTTTTTGTTTGTCCACCTGCTTTATGAGGATTGACCATGGGCTTTCAATGGGATTTATATCTGGTGAGTCTCCTGGCCATGGACTCAAAATTTCAATGTTTTGTTTACTGAGCCACTTAGTTACATGCTTTGTAACATGGTGCTTCATCATGCTGGAAAAAGCATTATTTATCACCAAATTGCTCCTGGATGGTTGGGTGGAGTTTAGGGCTGCAACGATTAATCGAAGTTATCGATAATATTCGATAACGGGATTCGTTGTCAACGAATCCCGTTATCGAATAATCGGCCGATTCGTTGCTATGCGGGGCGGGAGCGGGCGGTCAGGGTCCTTAACCAGCAGTAACTTTTACTTCAACTTTAAATCAGCGCATCTTTACTAACTTACAATGAAGCTCCGGTAACAGGCAGAGCGGGCGGCGGCGTTACGTCACTTACTCACGTGACACGCCTGCTTTATTCATAAAGTGGGCGGATCAGGCGCGTCACGTGAGTGAGTGACGTTACGTTTCTGCCTGTTACTGGAGCTTCATTGTATTTGTAAGGTAATAAAGATCATAGCGCTGATTTAAAGTTCAAGTAAAAGTTACTGCCAGTTAAGGAATAGTCTGAATACTGATGTGGCCGGGGTATTGGGAGATCTGTGGATGGCACTGTTATGGAAGGGATCTGTGGATGGCACTGTTATGGGGAGGGGGATCTGTGCACTGCTATAGGGAGGGGGATCTGTGGATGGCACTGTTATGGGAGGGGGGGGGTCTGTGGATGGCACTGCTATGAGGAGGGGGATCTGTGCATTGTACTGTTATGGGGAGGGGGATCTGTGCATTGTACTGTTATGGGGAGGGGATCTGTGGATGACACATATAGCATACGATGCTATATAGTGTCATCCATAGATCCCCCCCATAGCAGTGTCATCCACTTATCCCCCTCTCCATAACAGTGCCATCCACAGATCCCCCTCCCCATAACAGTGCCATCCACAGATCCCCTCCAAAACAGTGCCATCCACAGATCCACTCCATAACAGTGCCATCCACAGATCCCCCATAATAGTGTCATCTACAGATCCCCCATAATAGTGTCATCCACAGATCCCCATAACTTGTCTTTTTTACATTGTAATGCAACATTTTAATAATTATGTAACTCCTAAATTTGTTTTACTATGGCCTTTGAACATAATTTTTCAAGTAAAATCATATAACCCCCTTTTTTGTCATTTTGGTGTTTTTTCCCGATTAATCGATGAAATTATCGACAACTAATCGATTATTCAAATAATCGTTAGCTGCAGCCCTAGTGGAGTTGCTCTTAGAGAATGTTTTGATACCATTCTTCATTCATTACAGTGTTCATGAGCAAAATTGTCAGTTAGCCCACTCCTATGGATGAGAAGCAACCCCACACATGGATGGTCACAGGATGCTTTACTGTTGGCACGCACAGTGAAGAGAGGGCTTTTGGAGGATAGCCTGGTATCAGGAAGGGCAGTAAAGAAGCCAAATCTCTCTAAGAAAATAAAAGTACAGACTGACATGCTGCAGGAAGTACAAGGATTTCACTGCAGAAAGTTGTTTTCTCTGATGAAGCCTTTACAAGGTATAAGGACGCTAAAAATAAAAACAAAAAAGTCTTTATTCTGATAATTCGCTAAAAAACTGGGTAGAACACATTCCTATCAATATTATTGACACAACATGAATAGTGCATAAGGACAGCAAAAGGTTAAATTCAGATCACCTATCTGGGCAACTATAGCACTTTACCACCCAATACACTGTCCTTATACTAATCAGTGTGAGGGTCTAGGTAGAGGATTACTATCCTTTCTAGCTTGCCACTGCTGAAATCTTCAGTATAGCGTAGCTAATCACCACTACCTGTATTATAAACACTGGGTACTATGATATCACCCTATGTATCCCCCACTGTTTACTTAATGAAACATAGTAACTGCCTAGCGCATGCTGATTACGTTTGCTGTAACTAGCTGACGCTTGGCTTTAGCTCAACGCGTTTCTGGTTTACAAAGGAAAACCTCATCAGGAGCCCTCTCACATTGAAACAGTCAACTTGTATACAGACAAACACATAAACACGCGCCTGCCACCTCCACTTGTAGCGTCGCTTCCGCCACTATTGCAACCATAAAACGGCCAGCGAAACTCCATAATTTAAATAACGTAGCTCCGCCCATAACGACGGCCAGGCCATTTAGCCTGGCTAATTGATTCTTCTCTGCACCTTATGTCCCTCTTGTTAGAGGAGGAGCGCACGGTATATCAGAGGAATACTGTAGCCTTGAGGGAACAGAGTTTTCACGGAAAGAACAAACACTCCAGGAAACGATTGAAAGGTTTATGGCTCAAATAAAGGAACGTAAACACTTCCAATACGTTAGGGACACCACCGACTTTAAGGAGGGGCATATTTTTGATTACAGTCAGAAACAAAGTAAGGTACTCGAACTAGAAATGGAACCCTCCTCATCTTATGGGAAATCTGAGAGTGGTCCAAGTAGGACGCAGAATACACAGGCAGTTCAATCAGCCACATTTCGGGGGAGGACATATAACAGGGGCAGACGTGGTAGAGGCTCACATACACGGGGCAAATTTTTAGGGAGGGGTCAACCGATGTACGACTACCTCCTGAGAGACAGGAAATAAGGCCCAATAACAAGCATGAGATGAGATGCAAATCATTAACATCTCTAATAGACCCCTGTCTGGTGACACAATGAATCTCTTAAAGAAAGGTTTATCATTTGTTTCTACTAATAAGTTTAATTTGTTTGATTGGGTTAAGGATCTCCACTTATTGATACGTAAGCTGAAGTGGAAAAAGTTTTCTTATTTAAATTATAGAGGTTCAGCGGCCGTTTCACGGCCTCAATAGTGCCGGAAATGCTGCCACAAGTAGAGCCAGAGCCAAGCGTCAGCTAGTTACAGCAAACGTAATCAGCATGCGCTAGGCAGTTACTATGTTTCATTCAAATAAACAGTAGGGGATACATAGGGTGATATCATAGAACCCAGTGTTTATAATACAGGTAGTGGTGATTAGCTACGCTATACTGAAGATTTCAGCAGTGGCAAGCTAGAAAGCATAGTAATCCTCTACCTAGACCCTCACACTGATTAGTATAAGGACAGTGTATTGGGTGGTAAAGTGCTATAGTTGCCCAGATAGGTGATCTGGGTTTAACCTTTTGCTGTCCTTATGCACTATTCATGTTGTGTCAATAATATTGATAGGAATGCGTTCTACCCAGTTTTTTTGAGAATTATCAGAATAATTTTTATTTTATTTTTAGCGTCCTTATACCTTGCAAGTTCTATTTATTATTTATTTATTTATTTTATGCACTTATATAGCGCTACTATATTCCGCAGCACTTTACACACATTAGCATCCAACTGTCCCCAAAAGGTCCCTATCAGTATGTCTTTGGAGTGTGGGAGGAAACCTGAGAAAACCCACGCAAACACGGGGAGAACATACAAACTCCATGCAGATGTTATCCTTGGTTGGATTTGTACCTAGGACCCTACTGCTAATGACTGAGCCACCGTGCTGCCCCATTATTAGAGATGTGACTGAGAGTATAGAATACTATTTACGGTGAACAGTCTCTGATGAAGCCCCCTGACTGTTTGAGACATCTGGAAAAATGATTGTCCAGAGAAGAAAAGGTGAGTGCTACCATGGGTCCTGTGTCATTGGATCAGGGGAGCTGGGGCATGTATGTGGCAACCCCTTTCCTTCTGTGTGACAGGAGGTTGCTGCATATTTGTTTCTGGCAGGGGCTCCATAGGAACATAGTAAAATTTTCACAGACTCCAAATTCTAATGCATTAGAGTCTATAAGAGATGCAATCCAATGATTGCTTGTAATAGTTTCCTATGGGAACTTTAAAAAAGTGTAAAAAATAAATAAAATATATATATATATATATATATATATATATATATATATAAAAATTCAAATCACCCCCATTTCTGTGGACCCAAACCAAGTGTGTATGGGGGGAGTCAGGAGAAAGAGCTGTTCAGCAGACAGTTATTCAAGGTGTATGGGCTCTTTAAAGGGTCAGCAACTATCTGGCCTTGTAAAAGGTGCAGATACTATTTAAAATCTAAAAAAAGTAAAAATTGATGATTTGATGTCAGTTGCTTCACCTCGCACAAAAAGTTAAATAAAAAGTGATCAAAAAGTCATACACACTCCAAAGTGGTAGCATTGAAAAGTACAATTCACCCTGCAAAAAATGAGCCCTCACACAGCTCTGTAAATGTAATAACAAAATAAGTTATAGGGGTCAGAATATGTTTTCCTGCTTCAAACCACATGTTATGCAACTGTAAATGGTGCCATTGGAAAGCTGTATAAGGGCTTGTTTTTTGCGGGACAAGATGCACTATGTCCCTGCCGCACCCCCACGCACTACAGCATGCCTCACTGTCCCTGCCGCCCGCCCCACACTACAGCATGCCTCACTGTCCCTGCTGCCCGCCCCACACTACAGCATGCCTCACTATCCCTGCCGCCCCCCATGCACTACAGCATGCCTCACTGTCCCTGCCGCCCTCCCCACACTACAGCATGCCTCACTATCCCTGCCGCCCGCCCCACACTACAGCATGCCTCACTGTCCCTGCCGCCCGCCCCACACTACAGCATGCCTCACTGTCCCTGCTGCCCTCCCCGCACTACAGCATGCCTCACTGTCCCTGCCACCCTCCCCCGCCCTACAGCATGCCTCACTGTCCCTGCCACCCTCCCTCGCCCTACAGCATGCCTCACTGTCCCTGCCGCCCCCCCTCGCACTACAGCATGCCTCACTTTCCCTGCCGCCCGCCCCACACTACAGCATGCCTCACTGTCCCTGCTGCCCTCCCCGCACTACAGCATGCCTCACTGTCCCTGCCACCCTCCCCCGCCCTACAGCATGCCTCACTGTCCCTGCCGCCCGCCCCACACTACAGCATGCCTCACTGTCCCTGCTGCCCTCCCCGCACTACAGCATGCCTCACTGTCCCTGCCACCCTCCCCCGCCCTACAGCATGCCTCACTGTCCCTGCCACCCTCCCTCGCCCTACAGCATGCCTCACTGTCCCTGCCGCCCCCCCTCGCACTACAGCATGCCTCACTTTCCCTGCCGCCCGCCCCACACTACAGCATGCCTCACTGTCCCTGCCGCCCGCCCCACACTACAGCATGCCTCACTATCCCTGCTGCCCGCTCCACACTACAGCATGCCTCACTATCCCTGCTGCCCTCCCCGCACTACAGCATGCCTCACTGTCCCTGCCGCCCGCCCCACACTACAGCATGCCTCACTATCCCTGCTGCCCTCCTCGCACTACAGCATGCCTCACTGTCCCTGTCACCCTCCCCCGCCCTACAGCATGCCTCACTGTCCCTGCCGCCCCCTCGCACTACAGCATGCCTCACTGTCCCTGCCGCCCGCCCCACACTACAGCATGCCTCACTATCCCTGCCGCCCCCCACGTACTACAGCATGCCTCACTGTCCCTGCCGCCCGCCCCACACTACAGCATGCCTTACTGTCCCTGCCGCCCCCAAGCACTACAGCATGCCTCACTGTCCCTGCCGCCCTCCAGCATGCCTCACTGTCCCTGCTGCCCTCCCCCGCCCTACAGCATGCCTCACTGTCCCTGCTGCCCTCCCCCGCCCTACAGCATGCCTCACTGTCCCTGCCGCCCCCCCTCACACTACAGCATGCCTCACTGTCCCTGCCGCCCGCCCCACACTACAGCATGCCTTACTGTCCCTGCCGCCCCCCCTCACACTACAGCATGCCTCACTGTCCCTGCCGCCCGCCCCACACTACAGCATGCCTCACTATCCCTGCTGCCCTCCCCGCACTACAGCATGCCTCACTGCAATCACTTCTTGGAGTTTGTCAGAATTAGTGGTTTTTTGTTTGTCCACCCGCCTCTTGAGGATTGATCACAAGTTCTCAATGGGATTAAGATCTGGGGAGTTTCCAGGCCATGGACCCAAAATGTCACTTTTGCCTTATGGCACGGTGCTCCATCGTGCTCAAAAATGCATTGTTCTTCACCAAACTGTTGTTGGATTGTTGGAAGAAGTTGCTGTTGGAGGGTGTTTTGGTACCATTCTTTATTCATGGCTGTGTTTTTGGGCAAAATTGTGAGTGAGCCCACTCCCTTGGATGAGAAGCAACCCCACACATGAATGGTCTCAGGATGCTTTACTGTTGGCATGACACAGGACTGATGGTAGCGCTCACCTTTTCTTCTCCGGACAAGCCTTTTTCCAGATGTCCCAAACAATCGGAAAGAGGCTTCATCGGAGAATATGACTTTGCCCCAGTCCTCAGCAGTCCATTCACCATACTTTCTGCAGAAGATCAATCTGTCCCTGATGTTTTTTTTGGAGAGAAGTGGCTTCTTTGCTGCCCTTCTTGACACCAGGCCATCTTCCAAAAGTCTTCGCCTCACTGTGCGTGCAGATGCGCTCACACCTGCCTGCTGCCATTCCTGAGCAAGCTCTGCACTGGTGGCACTCCGATCCCGCAGCTGAACCCTCTTTAGGAGACGATCCTGGCGCTTGCTGGACTTTCTTGGACGCCCTGAAGCCTTCTTAACAAGAATTGAAACTCTTTCCTTGAAGTTCTTGATGATCCTATAAATTGTTTTTTGAGGTGCAATCTTAGTAGCCACAATATCCTTGCCTGTGAAGCCATTTTTATGCAACGCAATGATGGCTGCATGCGTTTCTTTGCAGGTCACCATGGTTAACAATGGAAGAACAATGATTTCAAGCATCACCCTCCTTTTAACATGTCAAGTCTGCCATTTTAACCCAATCAGCCTGACATAATGATCTCCAGCCTTGTGCTCGTCAACATTCTCACCTGAGTTAACAAGACTATTACTGAAATGATCTCAGCAGGTCCTTTAATGACAGCAATGAAATGCATTGGAAAGCTTTTTTTGGGATTAAGTTAATTTTCATGGCAAAGAAGGACTATGCAATTCATCTGATCACTCTTCATAACATTCTGGAGTATATGCAAATTGCTATTATAAAAACTTAAGCAGCAACTTTTCCAATTTCCAATATTTATGTCATTCTCAAAACTTTTGGCCACGACTGTACGTATACACTGCGTGCAGAATTATTAGGCAAATGAGTATTTTGACCACATTATCCTCTTTATGCATGTTGTCTTACTCCAAGCTGTATAGGCTCGAAAGCCTACTACCAATTAAGCATATTAGGTGATGTGCATCTCTGTAATGAGAAGGGGTGTGGTCTAATGACATCAACACCCTATATTAGGTGTGCATAATTATTAATCCTTTCCTTTGGCAAAATGGGTCAAAAGAAGGACTTGACAGGCTCAGAAAAGTCAAAAATAGTGAGATATCTTGCAGAGGGATGCAGCACTCTTAAAATTGCAAAGCTTCTGAAGCGTGATCATCGAACAATCAAGCGTTTCATTCAAAATAGTCAACAGGGTCGCAAGAATCGTGTGGAAAAACCAAGGCGCAAAATAACTGCCCATGAACTGAGAAAAGTCAAGCGTGCAGCTGCCAAGATGCCACTTGCCACTAGTTTGGCCATATTTCAGAGCTGCAATATCACAAGGTGTGCAATACTCAGAGACATGGCCAAGGTAAGAAAGGCTGAAAGACGACCACCACTGAACAAGACACACAAGCTGAAACGTCAAGACTGGGCCAAGAAATATATCAAGACTGATTTTTCTAAGGTTTTATGGACTGATGAAATGAGAGTGAGTCTTGATGGGCCAGATGGATGGGCCCGTGGCTGGATTGGTAAAGAGCAGAGAACTCCAGTCCGACTCAGACGCCAGCAAGGTGGAGGTGGAGTACTGGTTTGGGCTGGTATCATCAAAGATGAGCTTGTGGGGCCTATTCGGGTTGAGGATGGAGTCAAGCTCAACTCCCAGTCCTACTGCCAGTTTCTGGAAGACACCTTCTTCAAGCAGTGGTACAGGAAGAAGTCTGCATCCTTCAAGAAAAACATGATTTTCATGCAGGACAATGCTCCATCACACGCATCCAAGTACTCCACAGCGTGGCTGGCAAGAAAGGGTATAAAAGAAGAAAATCTAATGACATGGCCTCCTTGTTCACCTGATCTGAACCCCATTGAGAACCTGTGGTCCATCATCAAATGTGAGATTTACAAGGAGGGAAAACAGTACACCTCTCTGAACAGTGTCTGGGAGGCTGTGGTTGCTGCTGCACGCAATGTTGATGGTGAACAGATCAAAACACTGACAGAATCCATGGATGGCAGGCTTTTGAGTGTCCTTGCAAAGAAAGGTGGCTATATTGGTCACTGATTTGTTTTTGTTTTGTTTTTGAATGTCAGAAATGTATATTTGTGAATGTTGAGATGTTATATTGGTTTCACTGGTAAAAATAAATAATTGAAATGGGTATATATTTGTTTTTTGTTAAGTTGCCTAATAATTATGCACAGTAATAGTCACCTGCACACACAGATATCCCCCTAAAATAGCTAAAACTAAAAACAAACTAAAAACTACTTCCAAAAATATTCAGCTTTGATATTAATGAGTTTTTTGGGTTCATTGAGAACATGGTTGTTGTTCAATAATAAAATTAATCCTCAAAAATACAACTTGCCTAATAATTCTGCACTCCCTGTAAGTCCTTTTGTAGTTCAGCCTATTTTTGGTAAGAACCTGAAAATGACTATGATTGTTGGATTTTGAGACCTAAGAGATGGACAGTTTCAATTGGGAAGTCTTTGGTTTAGTTTTGGTATATGCCTTATTTGTTCTTTATTGTATGTGGAAAATCTTGTAGAATTACAGGAAGGGTAATCAAAGTCCTTGGACTCCAATGTCCAGTTTGTGAGGTTTTGATTGGTTAAGAAACTCAGTAACAGAATACACTACAGTAGGTGTTTGTGAGATTGTGCTTTTAGCACGACAGCGTCGCGCTGATACTCGGCAACATGGTGCCGAGATCTCGCACTCACTGGAATAGTGACAGCACATCCCAGCAAGCGCGTCATAGAAGCGACGGGAGATCCGACTTGGATTCCCGCCAATTCTACACGTGTGCGGCGTTTGTTATGAATCCTGAGGGGGAAGTCCCCGCCGGATTTTAAATAAAAATCCGGCCTGGGTCCCCCCCTCAGGAGCATACCGGGCCCTTAGGTCTGTTATGGGTTGTAAGGAGAGCCCCCCCCTACGCCGAAAAAAACGGCGTAGGGGGTCCCCCTACAATCCATACCAGACCCGTATCCAAAGCACGCTACCCGGCCAGCCAGGAAGGGAGTGGGGACGAGCGAGCGCCCCCCCCCCCCCTCCTGAGCCGTACCAGGCTGCATGCCCTCAACATGGGGGGGTTGGGTGCTCTGGGGCAGGGGGCGCACTGCGGCCCCCCCACCTCAGAGCACCCTGTCCCCATGTTGATGAGGACAGGGCCCCTTCCCGACAACCCTGGCCGTTGGTTGTCGGGGTATGCGGGCGGGAGGCTTATCGGAATCTGGGAGCCCCCTTTAATAAGGGGGCCCCCAGATACCGGCCCCCCACCCTAAGTGAATGAGTATGGGGTACATCGTACCCCTACCCATTCACCTGCAAGAAAAGTGGTAAAAACACAAATAAACCACACAGTGTATTAAAATATTTTATTTTTCTGCTCCGGAGGCCGCCCCCTGTCTTCTTTATTAGCTCTTTTACCAGGGGGGCTCTTCTTCTTCCGCTATCCCGACGGGTCTTCTCCGCTATCCGGGGGGTCTTCTCAACTCTCCGGGGTTCTCCTTCTGTCTTCTCCGCTATCCGGGGGGGTCTTCTCAACTCTCCGGGGTTCTCCTTCTGTCTTCTCCGCTATCCGGGGGGGTCTTCTCAACTCTCCGGGGTTCTCCTTCTGTCTTCTCCTTCTGTCTTGTTGACTCGGCGCACCCCGGTTCTTCGTCTCGCGAGACGAAGAACCGGGGTGCGCCGAGTCTCGCGAGACGAAGAACCGGGGTGCGCCGAGTCAACAAGACAGAAGGAGAAGACAGAAGGAGAACCCCGGAGAGTTGAGAAAACCCCCCCGGATAGCGGAGAAGACAGAAGGAGAACCCCGGAGAGTTGAGAAGACCCCCCCGGATAGCGGAGAAGACAGAAGGAGAACCCCGGAGAGTTGAGAAGACCCCCCGGATAGCGGAGAAGACCCGTCGGGATAGCGGAAGAAGAAGAGCCCCCCCTGGTAAAAGAGCTAATAAAGAAGACAGGGGGCGGCCTCCGGAGCAGAAAAATAAAATATTTTAATACACTGTGTGGTTTATTTGTGTTTTTACCACTTTTCTTGCAGGTGAATGGGTAGGGGTACGATGTACCCCATACTCATTCACTTAGGGTGGGGGGCCGGTATCTGGGGGCCCCCTTATTAAAGGGGGCTCCCAGATTCCGATAAGCCTCCCGCCCGCATACCCCGACAACCAACGGCCAGGGTTGTCGGGAAGGGGCCCTGTCCTCATCAACATGGGGACAGGGTGCTCTGAGGTGGGGGGGCCGCAGTGCGCCCCCTGCCCCAGAGCACCCAACCCCCCCATGTTGAGGGCATGCAGCCTGGTACGGCTCAGGAGGGGGGGGGGGGGGGGGGCGCTCGCTCGTCCCCACTCCCTTCCTGGCTGGCCGGGTAGCGTGCTTTGGATACGGGTCTGGTATGGATTGTAGGGGGACCCCTACGCCGTTTTTTTCGGCGTAGGGGGGGCTCTCCTTACAACCCATAACAGACCTAAGGGCCCGGTATGCTCCTGAGGGGGGGACCCAGGCCGGATTTTTATTTAAAATCCGGCGGGGACTTCCCCCTCAGGATTCATAACAAACGCCGCACACGTGTAGAATTGGCGGGAATCCAAGTCGGATCTCCCGTCGCTTCTATGACGGCTCTGTCTCCATCGCGGCAAGCCAGCTCGGCACTGGCTCCCGCGATGGGGCTCGTAGGTGCTCAATCTCGCCGAGAAAGAGAGCGAGATTGACACAAAATCGGGTTCACCTACTGTAGGTAAATATAGTGAGGAAATTCTGAGAAAACTGAGGGAAAATAGATGTCTGAATAACTGTTTAACTTTCTGTGGTAAAAGATTGACATACAAAATGGGGAACAATTTCAGTATACCAGAGGGTTGCAAAACAGCTAAGACTTTAGTCGAAGAGAGGGAAGGAAAAGAAGGTTTGAAAAATATTGAAAGGGTGTTGAAGAAGGTAGGAATGAAGGATGGAAATTTGAATGTCGATACTTGAGAAAGATTCAGAAGGACACATTGTGGTTGGATAAACGATCATGGATGTGAAGAAGTAGTTAATACCTGGGTTAAAGTGGCAGGGGAAGTTAAAACTGAGGGGTGGCGAGGAGAAGTAGTCAGCGGTAGACTGTTGTATACTCAGAAATCAAAAGACAATGACGCTGACAAAATTACCTCCTCCATATCCAACTGCCCCTAGAGGGAATGGACCGGAGGGATGGACTTGTAATGTCTGTGGCAATCAGAATCCAGACTAGGCCAATGCATGCCAAGCCTGTGGTGCCCTCCGACCCCACAGACCTGTAGGACTCTACCCTGTTATGACTAAGACAAGACTCCTACCCAGACCCTT
This sequence comes from Bufo bufo, assembly GCF_905171765.1. Taxonomy (NCBI): domain Eukaryota; kingdom Metazoa; phylum Chordata; class Amphibia; order Anura; family Bufonidae; genus Bufo; species Bufo bufo. The sequence continues at coordinate 703,037,210 of NC_053390.1, read as the reverse complement.
AACAGGACAACAGGGGGCGACGGGAGGAGGACCTGATACAACCTCAGGACCACCCGGACAGGTCATTGGAGTGACCAGCCGGAATCAGAAACCTGAATTTCTTCATGTCTGTCTGACTGAGTACCACCCCTGGAGTCTGAAAGACCAACTCAGACTTTTGACCCGACTGCCCAACCCCCTGAATAGACCTATGCCTACTTCTAGGACTCTTCAACAGATACAGGTGACTTATGGGACTACGTGGACTGACTTGAAGGATCTGATGTTGCTCAAAATGGGCGAGTCACAACATCAAATAGTGAATGACTATATGAACGAACACAGAAATGTCCCCATGGATATTATGACTAGAGACTGGGTCAAGACTTTACAGTCTGGGACTGAATTTGTCAGAGTTTTTACAGAATGGGCACATATGTACAAGGGAGGAAGAAAGTTCCTGAAGTCTTAAAGACGTAGTACAGGGTCCTCAGGAGACTGTAGAGATCTTTGCTGCAGGACTAAGGACTATCTAGACCGACATGGGTTGGGATCAAGCTGGAAACATGGGAGAAAAACTGTTGACATGTGCATTCATGGAGGGGCTTCGAAACCAACCTCCAGGCTAAGCTGAAAGCTTGTAAACCTGAATGGCGTATGACCCCTTTAACCCAATTAATTGCTGCAGCCAAAGGGTTAGAACTAGACATGAAGAAAAACCCTGCTCCGGTTAAATACATGGGGCAGGGCACCGATCCCAAAGCCAAACGTGATTTTAAATGTTACAATTGCGGCAAACCAGGTCACATCAAGAGAGATTGCAGGGCTCCCAGGAAACCTAGAGACAATGCAAAAAAAAAATGCATGCATATCGCATTAAAAACGCAAAGGAATCAAAATTGCGAGATATAGAAAATAAAGACCAAGATTCGATAGATGTTTGAATAGGATATAAAAAGATCGAACCTGGAAACATGGAACACATTAAAGAATCGATATATCCAAATGTTCGAATCTAATACGATTTTATTATCAACAAGTTATGATTATGGACTTTTTAACCTATAGGTAAAATATGAATCACCATTTTGCAAGTATAGACAAAACGCATGCACACACAAAAAAACGCATGCATATCGCATTAAAATCGCAAAGAAACTGAAATTGCAGGTTATAGAAAATCCAGACCAGGATTCGATAAGAGCCTGAACAGGATATAAAAGATCAGACCTGGAAGCATTGAATATAGCCACTGAAGAAGGGGGAAATTACTCCCCGAAACGCGGTTCTGGTAATTATAGACTATATTATATGTCCGAATAAATGTGGAAATAGAAAGAACACACGAAAATCTATAAGTCTGAAGCGCTTCAGCAAACTTTAAAGAAATCGTATACTTACGATTATACGCTCGAATTTGTTCCCGCGAGATGTAAAGTTGATTACTTGAACCGCCAACACTGAGCACAGCGTGAGATACCGAGGCACAATGTAAGATGCCGAGTCCGAGCACAGCCGCATCATAGGCTGAAACTTCATCCTGAGACCTGATCCCTCCACTTGCCAACATCGAATATACAAATACCTTTTACAGTCAGGTAAGCCTACTGAAGTGGGACGCCACAACGGGATGACCGACGGAACTGTAAGTAACCCATTTAAGCGGGCATATATCAATACAAATACCTACTTAAGGGACATATCAACACCAACTCGAGAGTATAATCTGCATCCTTGGTTTTTCTATATATATGAACCTACCAAATCATTCCTGCAATTAAAGATATACTGCGAAGTTTATAAATATACTGGACTGTAGTTGATTTCATATACAGTACAGACCAAAAGTTTGGACACACCTTCTCATTCAAAGAGTTTTCTTTATTTTCATGACTATGTAGGCATCAAAACTATGAATTAACACATGCGGAATTATATACATAACAAACAAGTGTGAAACAACTGAAAATATGTCATATTCTAGGTTCTTCAAAGTAGCCACCTTTTGCTTTGATTACTGCTTTGCACACTCTTGGCATTCTCTTGATGAGCTTCAAGAGGTAGTCCCCTGAAATGGTTTTCACTTCACAGGTGTGCCCTGTCAGGTTTAATAAGTGGGATTTCTTGCCTTATAAATGGGGTTGGGACCATCAGTTGCGTTGAGGAGAAGTCAGGTGGATACACAGCTGATAGTCCTACTGAATAGACTGTTAGAATTGGTATTTTGGCAAGAAAAAAGCAGCTAAGTAAAGAAAAACGAGTGGCCATCATTACTTTAAGAAATGAAGGTCAGTCAGTCAGCCAAAAAATTGGGAAAACTTTGAAAGTAAGGGCTATTTGACCATGAAGGAGAGTGATGGGGTGCTGCGCCAGATCACCTGGCCTCCACAGTCACCGGACCTGAACCCAATCGAGATGGTTTGGGGTGAGCTGGACCGCAGAGTGAAGGCAAAAGGGCCAACAAGTGCTAAGCATCTCTGGGAACTCCTTCAAGACTGTTGGAAGACCATTTCAGGGGACTACCTCTTGAAGCTCATCAAGAGAATGCCAAGAGTGTGCAAAGCAGTAATCAAAGCAAAAGGTGGCTACTTTGAAGAACCTAGAATATGACATATTTTCAGTTGTTTCACACTTGTTTGTTATGTATATAATTCGACATGTGTTAATTCATAGTTCTGGTGCCTTCATAGTCATGAAAATAAAGAAAACTCTTTGAATGAGAAGGTGTGTCCAAACTTTTGGTCTGTACTGTATGTGGAGCTACAGCATATATACGGAGTGACTGTGACTTTACTATATATATATATATATATATCTTACCACACATCTAAGTATATTTACCTATATACCTGTTTTTAGTTTGTATATTTTAGTATTGTTTTAAAAGTGTGTTTTATTTACTAGATTTTGCAATACCTTAATAAATATATGGTACATCCACAGTGTATCCATGTGAGTCACCTATATTAGAGTGCCAGTCCATCTCCATACATATCCCGGTATCCCTAGGAAATAAAAAGGCAGTATCATTACTGGTCGACCCGGGGGCAGCCAATACAGTTGTTGACCAGAACTTTTTAAAACCCTATCAACCCAGCCATGGGTTTCACTGGGGAAACCGTGTTTGTCCGTGAGTCTGAACCAGTCAAACTAAAATTTAAAGACAGTACTGTTATCACTCAAATTTTGGTAAAGGATGATCTCCCTGAACCTATTCTGGGAACTGATGTACTCCAAGCGCTCGGGGCCAGTATCCATCTACAGCCAGATGGGACTAGTCACGTAGACTTTGGAGTCCAAGAAGAAGTTCTCTGCCCAATGAAGGCTTCTTGTCACGGTGGGGAGTGGGGGAAACCCCGCACTGTACAATGTAAAGAGATAAAGGGTAGCTGCTAGGCCAGTACGCCGGAATAAGGGAGCAGGTCACCTCCTAAAGCATCCCTAAATCTGGCCCTGTTCTCCTAACTGTATGAGCCGACCCATAAGGTAGGAGGGCCCATACGCTGGAACATCAGACCCTGAAATCCCTGAGGTTAGGAGACAGGGACCTGAGACAACCAGGTTCATCCAAGACACGGATGAACCAGAGTCTCCACAGGCCTAGCAACAAAGGGAAAAGGAGAGACCATTCACAGCAAGAGGATGGTCAGGTAAGAACAACAAGACAACTCATTTACCTCCACAACTGGAACCCATGCATCAGTAAAGGAGCCCGAACACACAGCAGGTCACAGTACAAACAACTCACACAGAAATCCAGCATACCAACTGTGCCAGAGCCCCCCCATGCTCGCAGAGTGCATGGCAGCCCCAAGCAGCGCTGCAAACAGACTACAACAACATAGGGCTCTTTCACACCTGCGTTATTGTCTTCCGGCATAGAGTTCCGTCGTCGGGACTCTATGCCGGAAGAATACTGATCAGGATTATCCTAATGCATTCTGAATGGAGAGAAATCCGTTCAGGATGCATCAGGATGTCTTCAGTTCCGGTACGGAACGTTTTTTGGCCGGAGAAAATACCGCAGCATGCTGCGCTTTTTGCTCCGGCCAAAAATCCTGAAGACTTGCCGCAAGGCCGGATCCGGGATCAATGCCCATTGAAAGGCATTGATCCGGATCCGGCTTTAAGCTAAACGTCGTTTCGGCGCATTGCCGGAGCCGACATTTAGCTTTTTCAGAGTGGTTACCATGGCTGCCGGGACGCTAAAGTCCTGACAGCCATGGTAAGTGTAGCGGGGAGCAGGGGAGCAGCATACTTACCGTCCGTGCGGCTCCCCGGGCGCTCCAGAGTGACGTCAGGGCGCCCCAAGCGCATGGATCACGTGATCACATGGATCACGTCATCCATGCGCATGGGGCGCTCTGACGTCATTCTGGAGCGCCCCGGGAGCCGCACGGACTGTAAGTATACCGCTCCCCCGCTCCCCGCTCCTACTATGGCAACCAGGACTTTAATAGCGTCCTGGGTGCCATAGTAACACTGAACGCATTTGGAAGACGGTTCCGTCTTCAAATGCTTTCAGTACACTTGCGTTGTTACGGATCCGGCAGGCACCTCCGGCAACGGAAGTGCATGCCGGATCCCAACAACGCAAGTGTGAAAGAGGCCATACAGGGCAAACGTCAAACATACATTTAGGGACAAACACCAACAACAGCCCAGACATGTAACAACCATGAAGACGTACAACACGCCCTGAACATAAACCCCCACCTAACAAATAAGTGAGGTAGGGAACCAGGAGCAAACATAAGGAAAGACAATTTATGTTCCATAAGGTGGCCCTCAAGGACTATAAGGTGGCCCTCAAGGAGCAGAAACACCCAGGCAAGGAGCAAAGCTCCAACACCAAGCAAGGCTGTAGTACAACTGCACCCAGCAAGCCACAGGTTTATATCAAGCTTGCGGCCACACCCAGGAAACACCTTAATCCCCACTAGCCAGAAGATTAACCCCTTGCTCACCAAACAGCAGGGAGGCACACCTTAAAGGGGAAGTGCACGTGCAAGCCACAAACTACCCGTTGCCCCTGGCAACCAGTCTGCACGACAACCACGTCAGTCAAACACCAATATGACCGTGACACTCCCACCCCTCAAAGCCCCCCCAACAAAAAAGGGGTAGCTAGTGAGGAACTCACAAACAGGGATGGGAAAAAAAAAAGTAGCAGAATCAGTGTCAGCGCAAGCGAGTCTCCCCAGGACTGCTGCCAGCCCCTGGAGCAACACACAGGAACCAGGGCGCCAGCCACCAAACAGCCAGGAGAGACCACACTGATCACTGCGTCCACCTCAGACACGGTTCACACCAAGTCGCTGCCAGCATGCATCCCCAACCAGTATACACCAAAGCCAGTTCAACAAGGAATGCAGCCAGCCACCACAACACAAGCGACAGAACCACTGAGACATGGACAAGAGGAGACACAAACACAAGTGATGGTTCACAGCAACTGCAGCCACTGTTACAGAGAACCGCACTGTTAACAGGATACCCCTTTCACCCTCCCTCCGGAGGATAAGCATGTGCGCCAGAAAATGGCAGGCAAAACATGCTGCACCCTCCTCCGAAGACAAAACAGAGATGCCATTATGGAACATACTGTCACGGAGGGGAGTGGGGAAAACCCCCCACCATACAATGTAAAGGGATAAAGGGGAAGCAGCTAGGCCAGGACGCTGGAATCAGGGAGCAGGTCACCTCCTATTGCATCCCTAATCCTCACCCTAACTCCTCACCGTATGAGCGGACCTGGATGGTAGGGCGGCTCATACCAGTATACCTATGGCCCTGATAATCCCTCACATAGGAGCAGGGAAGAGACGACCTGTTCTTCTCAGACATGGATGAACAGGCGTCTCAAATGGCCTATCAGCAGGGAAAAGGGAAGCCCATACACAGCTAGAGGATCGGCAGGTAAGAACAACAAGACAACTCACTTACCTGCCGAAGCCTCCATAACTGGAACCCGTGCATCAGTACAGGAGCCCGAACACACAGCAGGTCACAGTACAAACAGCCTACACAGGAATCCAGCATACCAACTCTGCCAGAGCCCCCCATGCTCACACAGTGCATGGCAGCCCCAAGCAGCGCTGCATACAGACTACAACATACAGGGCGAACATCAAACACACATGTAGGGACAAACACCAACAACAGCCCAGACATGTAACAACCATGAAGACGTACAACACGCCCTGAACATAAACCCACACCTAACATATAACAAGTGAGATAGGGAATCAGGAGCAAACATAAGGAAAGACAATTTATGTTCCATAAGGCGGCCCTCAAGGACTGGGCAGAATCACCCAGGCAAGGAGCAAAGCTCCATCACCAAACAAGGCTGTAGTACAACTGCACCCAGCAAACCACAGGTTTATATCAAGCTTGCAGCCACACCCAGGAAACACCTTAATCCCCACTAGCCAGAAGATTAACCCCTTGCTCACCAAACAGCAGGGAGGCACACCTTAAAGGGGAAGTGCACGTGCAAACCACAAACTACACGTTGCCCCTGGCAACCAGTCTGCACGGCAACCGCGTCACGGTCAAACACCAATATGACCGGTACACTTCTATAAAGGTGGCTGAATTAAATCTTCCTGATTAGACAGAATCTGAAAAGAGTCTGCTCAGCCAGGTCCCCAAGAGCCTTTGGGCCACCTCAAAGACAGACATAGGCAAATTTTCTCCGAGCAGGTGTTCTCATCAAGACTGTGTCCCCGGAAAACACTCCCCTATTTCCAGTGAAGAAGAAGGCCATTAAGGGTCAGCCAGTCACATATCGAATGATCCATGATCTTCGAGAGGTCAACAAAGTCACAGTCCTACAAACCACAATAGTGCCCAATCCGCAAACTCTGCTGTCCCAAGTTCCATCCACAGCTACCTGTTTCACTGTAATTTATCTGGCAAATGCATTTTTTTGTGTGCCTCTGCATCCAGATTGTCAGTATCTTTTTGCTTTCACTTTCAAAGGGAACCAGTATACATGGACTGTTTTACCCCAGGGGGCCCAGAACTCGCCCACCATGTACAGTCAGGCCCTACAGTTTGTCCTAGCCAACTGGTCCCCTACTGGAACTGTGGTCTTATTGCAATATGTCGATGACTTACTTATGTGTGCTGAAACGGAGACCAGCTGTCAAGCTGCCACTCTTGTAAAGTTTCTAGGCATAAAATGCAGTTTTGTAAAGACAAGGTGATATTTCTTGGACACTGCTAGAGTTGAGCGAACACCTGGATGTTCGGGTTCGGCAGGTTCGGCCAACTTGAAAAAAAAGTTCGGGTTTGGGACCCGAACTTGACCCCGAACCCCATTGAAGTCAATGGGAACCTGAACTTTTGGGCACTAAAATGGCTCTATAATAGTCCTGGAAATGGCTAGAGGGCTGCAAAAGGCATCAAAATGTGCTTAAGAGCATGACAACTGTTCTGCAAACAAATGTGGATAGGGAAATGACTTAAAATAACATAAAATACAGAAAAATTAAAAATAACAATCTGGACATATAACAAAATAAAACAAAGAATAAGTGCACTGCGGCCTGTGATAATGCTCTCTGCCGTGCTAAACACACGTTCACACTATACACTGGTTGCAGGGCAGGTCAGCACCTTCAAGGCTGACAAAGCTTTTCCACATTTTGGCCATGCTAACCCTGCCTTCTCAGGTGCCCCAGCTGCGTTGGCAACCACTGTCAGGATGTTGAATTAAAATGGCTCTAAAATAGTCCTTGAAAAGGCTAGAGGGATGTAAAAGGCAGTAAAATATGCTTAAGAGCATGGCAACTGCTCTGCAAACAAATGTGGATAGGGAAATAACTTAAAATGAAATAAAATAACTAAAAATTACAAATTATTAACCTGCAACTCAGAGAAGGAGGTGGATATGGAGTCGGAGGTTGAGGAGGCGGTGAATGTGGTGTTGTAGGTGGAGGCAGCAAGAGAGGAGGAACAGGTAGCCAACAATGTTTTTTTTTATTTTTTATTGGGGTAGGTAGCCCCCAAAATATTGGGACAAATAAAAAAAAAGAAAACAAAGAATCATTGCACTTGACTTGAGTACAAGAATGTATGTTTGATGGTGATATAAATGTCTATTCTGCACAAGGTACAGACAAGTCTTGTGGGATCCAAGCCTGGTTCATTTTAATGAACGTGAGCTTGTCCACGTTGGCTGTGGACAGGCGGCTGCGTCTGTCTGTAATGACGCCTCCTGCCGTGCTAAATACACGTTCAGAGAGTACACTGGCTGCAAGGCAGGCCAGCACCTCCAAGGCATACAGGGCAAGCTCTGGCCATGTGAACAATTTGGAGACCCAGAAGTTGAATGGGGCAGAACCATCAGTCAGTACGTGTAGGCGTGTGCACAGGTACTGTTCCACCATGTTGTTCAAATGCTGCCTCCTGCTAACACGCTCCATATCAGCAGTTGGGGCCGGTTGTTGCGGCGAGGTAACAAAGCTTTTCCACATGTCGGCCATGCTAACCCTGCCTTCTGAGGTCCTGGCGCTGACACAGCTGCGTTGGCGACCTCTTCCTCCTCCCCTGCCTTTGCCTTGTGCTTCCACTTGTCCCCTGGCGTCAGTCGGGAATGCTCTCAGGAGCGCGTCTACCAGCGTGCGCCTGTAGTCGCGCATCTTCCGATCACGCACCAGTGAGGGAATTTAGGACGGCACATTGTCTTTGTAACGGGGATCCAGCAGGGTGGCCACCCAGTAGTCAGCACACGTTAAAATGTGGGCAACTCTGCAGTCGTTGCGCAGGCACTGCAGCATGTAGTCGCTCATGTGTGCCAGGCTGCCCAGAGGTCAGGACAAGCTGTCCTCTGTGGGAGGCGTATCGTCTGCGTCCTTCGTATCCCCTCAGCCACGCACCAGTGATGGGCCCGAGCTGCGTTGGATACCACCCCGCTGTGAACATGCTTCATCCCCATCCTCCTCCTCCTCCTCCTCCAGTAGTGGGCCCTGGCTGGCCAAATTTGTACCTGGCCTCTGCTGTTGCAAAAATCCTCTTTCTGAGCCACTTCTAAAAGACTGGCTGAAAGTGTTAGAGATGACCCCTCTTCCTCCTCCTCATCCTGGGCCACCTCCTCTTCCATCATCGCCCTAAGTGTTTTCTCAAGGAGACATAGAAGTGGTATTGTAACGCTGATAACAGCGTCATCGCCACTGGCCATGTTGGTGGAGTACTCGAAACAGTGCAACAGGGCACACAGGTCTCGCATGGAGGCCAAGTCATTGGTGGTGAAGTGGTGCTGTTCCGCAGTGCGACTCACGCGTGCGTGCTGCAGCTGAAACTCCACTATGGCCTGCTGCTGCTCGCACAGTCTCTCTAGCATGTGCAAGGTGGAGTTCCACCTGGTGGGCACGTCGCATATGAGGCAGTGAGCGGGAAGGCCAAAGTTACGCTGTAGAGCAGACAGCCGAGCGGCGGCAGGATGAGAACGCCGGAAGCGCGCACAGACGGCCCGCACTTTATGCAGCAGCTCAGACATGTCGGGGTAGTTGTGAATTAATTTCTGCACCACCAAATTCAGCACATGCGCCAGGCAAGGGATGTGCGTCAAACCGGCTAGTCCCAGAGCTGCAATGAGATTTCGCCCATTATCGCACACCACCAGGCCGTGCTTGAGGCCCACTGGCAGCAACCACTCGTCGGTCTGTTGTTCTATACCCCGCCACAACTCCTGCGCGGTATGGGGCCTGTCCCCCAAACACATCAGTTTCAGAATGGCCTGCTGATGTTTAGCCCTGGCTGTGCTGAAGTTGGTGGTGAAGGTCTGTCGCTGACCGGATGAGGAGGTGGTAGAAGAGGAGGAGGAAGCCGAGTAGGAAAAGGAGGCAACAGGAGGCAAAAAATGATGCCCTGCGATCCTTGGCGGCAGAAGGACGTGCGCTAAACAGCTCTCCGTCTGGGGCACAGCCGCCACTACATTTACCCAGTGTGCAGTTAGGGAGATATATCGTTCCTGGCCGTGCTTACTGGTCCACGTATCTGTGGTTAGGTGGACCTTGCCACAGATGGCGTTGCGCAGTGCACACTTGATTTTATCCGATTGTGCAGGGAGGGCACGGCTCTCCTGGAGAAGTAGTGGCGGCTGGGAATGACGTACTGTGGGACAGCAAGCGACATGAGCTGTTTGAAGCTGTCCGTCTCCACCAGTCTGAATGACAGCATTTCAAAGGCCAGGAGTTTAAGAAATGCTGGCATTCAGGGCCAGGGATCGAGGGTGGCTAGGATGGAATTTACGCTTTCTCTCAAAGGTTTGTGAGATGGAGAGCTGAACGCTTCCGTGTGACATGGTGGAGATGCTTGGTGACAGAGGTGGTGTTGTTGGTGGCACATCCTCTGTTTGCTGGGCGGCAGGTGCCAACGTTCCTCCAGAGGCGGAGGAAGAGGCCGAGGCAGCAGCAGAAGAGGGAGCAGGAGGGGCCTGAGCCCTTTCTTGGTTTTGAAGGTGCTTACTTCACTGCAACCCGTGTCCGCATGTAGATGTCTGGTCATGCAGGTTGTGCTAAGGTTCAGAACGTTAATGCCTCGCTTCAGGCTCTGATGGCACAGCGTGCAAACCACTCGGGTCTTGTCATCAGCACATTGTGTGAAGAAGTGCCATGCCAGGGAACTCCTTGAAGCTGCCTTTGGTGTGCTCGGTCCCTGGTGACGGTGGCCAGTAGCAGGCGAACTGTTTTGGCAACGGCTGCTCTGTTTTTGCACCCTGCTCCCGCTTTTGCTACGCTGTTGGCTCGGTCTCACCACTGCCTCTTCCTCCGAACTCTGAAAGTCAGTGGCACGACCTTCATTCCATGTGGGGTATAGGACCTCATCGTCTCCTGCATCGTCTTCCACCCAGTCTTCTTCCCTGACCTCCTTTTCGGTCTGCACACTGCAGAAAGACGCAGCAGTTGGCACCTGTGTTTTGTCATCATCAGAGACGTGCTGAGGTGGTATTCCCATGTCCTCATCAGGAAACATAAGTGGTTGTACGTCAGTGCATTCTATGTCTTCCACCCTGGGGAAGGGCTAGGTGGATGCCCTTGGGAAACCCTGCCAGCAGAGTCTTCAAACAGCATAAGAGACTGCTGCATGACTTGAGGCTCAGACAGGTTCTCCGATATGCACGGGGGTGATGTGACAGACTGATGGGCATGGGTTTCAGGCGCCACCTGTGCGCTTTCTGCAGAAGACTGGGTGGGAGATAATGTGAACGTGCTGGATCCACTGTCGGCCACCCAATTGACTAGCGCCTGTACTTGCTCAGGCCTTACCATCCTTAGAACGGCATTAGGCCCGACCAAATATCGCTGTAGATTCTGGCGGCTACTGGGACCTGAGGTAGTAGGTTCAGTAGGACGTGTAGCTGTGGCAGAATGGCCACGTCCTCTCCTTGCACCAGAGGCTCCACCAACACCACCATCACGACCGCGTCCCTTATTAGATGTTTGCCTCATAGTTGGCGTTCACAAAGCAAAGTAAAAAGTGGTTAAGTATGTTAAAAATAATTAACCGCAAATATAAACCCTGATGTAGGGTATTGCACTCTATTTTTTTTTTTAACTCTATATGACAGCGGTATTTGTGGCCTAAATGTGACACTCACTTATGCACGTCTTATCCCAGATGTGCAGTATATCAGCGGCTTTTTTCACCCCAGTAACCAAAAAAACGTATTTATGGCTTAAATGTGACAGTCACTTATGCACGTCTAATACCAGATGTGCAGTATATTAGAGGTTTTTTTCACTCTAACCAAAAAGCTGTATTTCTGTCCTAAATGTGACAGTCACTTAGGCACGTGTAATCCCAGATGTGCAGTATATTAGAGGGTTTTTTACCCCAGTATGCCAGGGCCATTTTACCCATTTCAGAGATTGCAGATAGACTATATATATAGCTACCTAAGGTAGGTGTGTATGAGTTTGTTCTTGTGTGTGTTGATCTCTTTTCAGGATGGCCAGAAGCCTTCCCAGTAGCAAAGGCAAATGCAAAGAATACCGCCAAGAAATTGGTCAGTGAACTGATATGCAGGTACGGTGTTCCTGAAGTCATTGAGTCAGATAGGGGGTCCCATTTCACAGGAGAAGTAATGAGGGAGGTCATGCAGGCCCTAGGGGTCATTCAAGCGTTTCACTCGGCCTACCATCCCCACAGCGGCTGCCGAGTTGAACGCCTCAACGGCACATTGAAGTTAAAAGTCCAGAAAGCCATGCAGGAAACCCAAAGACCTTACCAGAATGCCTGCCCCTCGCCCTATATTCTGTTAGGACCACTCCCAACCCAAAAATAGGACTGTCTCCTTTTGAGATTTTGTTTGGGTGCGCTCCCAGGCTTAGGTTGTATTTCCCCCAGCAGTTACAGATGAACAATGACAATCTCGCTGGGTATGTCCAGGCCCTCACAAAACAGCTTGAACATACTCATAAACAAGTGTTTGCTTCACTTCCAGATTCTGACTAAGTAGAAGGAACTCACAGCTTGCAGCCCGGAGACTGGGTGGTGATAAAGAGGCATGTGAGAAAAGGACTAGATCCAAGATTCGATGGTCCCATTCAAGTACAGTTGACCACCCACAACGCTGTAAAGGTTGAAAGAAAACCCAACTGGATACACATTGGAACCACAGGATGAAGATCTTCCTGCTGACAATGGCTCTGACCCTGAGCGTGTCAGCAGTGTTTCGTCCACTGAATGATGAATGGGACAATTCTTTGATACGGCACCATCAGGTGCTGTTTGAAGGACTGAATGACATAGAAAAATTGAGGGACTGTTGGATCTGTACTCATAGTCCTGTGAGTTCAGCCAGTATGCCCTATTTCGCCGTGCCCCTCAATTTTTCTGAATTGACTGAACTGGCCAACTCTACTTGGGCATAAAGCAGGTTCAGTCTAAAACTAGAGACAGGTGCAGCGTACTCAAGTTAGGGTTAATAGTGTTCCTGGGTGTTGTAGTGCAATCATGACACTAACCTGAGACGGCTGACTCTCTGCAAGGGCAGGTGATGATGAGAAATGTTCGTGACGCCAGTGCCAATTAAACGGTGGCACGCCATTTGCTGATAGCAGGAATAACTGAGGAACCACGTGATGTTAAAGCAGAACTCAAACTTTAGTAGTCATCATATAGGGACATTGACGGAAACGCAGTTCCTTTGCAGACAGTTGATTTTCAATACAGTTGATGCAGGCAATATATGTATAGCAAGGTGACTTCAGAGTGTTAAACACAGGACTTGCAGTACAGGCAGCTTGCACTCTATTCCTGACTGATCCTGGAACATAGAAAATCTTCTCCAAGGCCCAATACCCTAGCTCTGGCGTATATCCTTGGTTTTATCTTTATCAAGTACCTCCTCTGTTGTCTTGAGTACCTCTTGCTTTTCTGAGCTTTGCCTCTGTCTCTCTCTCAGCTTCCTCAGACTCTAGAAACTTCTGAACCCTCTTCCTAGGATAGGCCCTGCCTATTTATACTGAACTGGGAGCTCCCTCTGCTGACTGGAATCTGCATTGCCTGCTGCAGGCCTAACTTCCTTAAAGAGAAATACACATAAAACCTAGCAGTGTCGGGTAACCTACCCGTATGCTGCACACCCCCAGACTTTAACGTGAGTAAGGCCTCAAACTCACACTCACCTTCCTGAATCGGCATAACATGGTACATAACATTGACATTACATTATAATATGATAAATAATTGTTTCACACACAAAAAACATAACATTGGTAACTTCATAAATAAGTGAAGCAAGGGAAAGGGGCGTCTTCTTGCTTCTTAGGCACGGCCGCTGACCTGGCACAGCAGACTTGGGGTGAACCAGGTTAGTCCATTTGTCTTTGGTGGCAGTATAATAACAGAACTACCCAGGGGTTTCCTGTGGGTGTATCACAGGCAAGGGCTCACGTGGAGGAGTCCATTCTTGCGCACAAATGTCCAGCAAGGTATTACCAGTAGCAACTGTTTGGGAGGAGACACCACCAGAATAGTCAAAGTCTCCTAAACGGACTGGCGGGCGTCCCCTGGTCATCCGGGTAGACCTTCTCAAAACAGGGGTCTCCTCTTCCCTTAGCAACGAGGTAGAAGAGAGAGGAGCAACAGGAGGGTCTCCATCAGGGAGATCTTGGTCAGGAACAACAGGAACAACTGGAACAATTAGATCCACTAGAGGGGGAACTGGATCCGGGGCATCTTGAACCAGCTCTTCCGGAGGTGAAGCTACAGTAGGTGCCGGAGCAGGCACCAGCAAGTTCAACCAAGGTGTCAGAAGCCAATGCATGGGATCAGCGTCATACCTCAGATTACTAACAGCCTGCATAGGATCCTCGGGCTGTATTGCTGACTCTGACACAGGATATTCAGATCCAGAACTCTCGGCACTAGGTTCTGGTGTCAGGCAGAGCTTCAACCGGTTTCGGTGTACAATTTGGGATCCCTTGTCTTCCCGGGTGATCTCATAAGTGTGAGTTCCAACATTTGGGATTGCAGTGATAACATAGGGACTTCGCTCCCACTTACTGTCCAATTTACTGGTACGGCGGTTATTCTTTAACCATACCACAGCCCCTATTGTCAAGGGTTCTGCATGGGCTGCTTGATCATAGTCTCTCTGCTGTCGGTCCCTAGCATAGTCCATACGTTCCTGAACAATGGCTTTGGCTGTATTCAATCGCCTTTGATGTTCAGCAACCCAGTCGGTGTTAGGTAATGGGTTAATGCAATCAGGTACGTGTATGTCCAATGAATGATCAGCAGGCAATGTCCCTTGGCGCCCAAACATCAAGTAAAAAGGGGTATACCCGGTGGAACAATGTATGGTATGATTGTATGTGAACATGAGCTGTGGCAACAGACTGGGCCAATCTCCTCTGTTTTCAGGAGGCACGGCCCTCAGCATCTCTATCAAGGTCTGATTCATTTTTTCACATAATCCATTACCTTGAGGATGGTAGGCCGTTGTCCGGATCTTCTTACAGCTGTGTAAGCGGCACAGTTCATGGAACAGATGGGACTCAAAAGCAGGTCCTTGATCGGTGAGGATCTTTTCTGGACATCCGTAGGGCAGGAGGAAGTGCTTCCAGAACAGTTCGGCTGTAGTCTTGGCTGTCTGGTCTCTCACAGGCACCGCTACAACAAACTTAGTGAAATGGTCAATAATAGTCATGGCATAAGCATACCCTGAGCGACTAGGCTCCAGTTTCACATGGTCGATGGCGACAAGTTCAAGAGGACGAGTACTTACAATGGGTCTCAGTGGTGCCCTCTGATCATGGTGCTCACTTCGTTTTAAGGCACAGGCTACACACTCCCGACACCACTTCTCCATGTCTTCTCTCATGCCCACCCAGTAAAACCGCTGGCGGATAGTAGCCTCAGTCTTTTGGACCCCAAAGTGACCGGATTGATTGTGGTACATCTCCAACACCATACCTGCATCTCGTCGGGGTATGAGAATCTGGTGTACTCTTTCGTTGGACACTGGGTCTAGGCTTCTCCGTAGCAATAGGCCCTTTTGTATGAAGAGTTGATGGCGCTGTCTCCACAGTTTGATGAGCTCAGGATCTGCACTCTTACGCCGAATCCTCTCAGGGGCTCTGCCACTAGTAATGAAGTCCAACAACTCACCCAGCACTCTACTTTCAGACTGTAGTTTCACCCACCTTTCTTCTTTAGATTCAGGCCTACTGGAGGGTGAAGGAACTGCAGCTCTGTCACTGGTAGCTCGAGCCTGGTCCTGTTGAGCAAATTTGTTATAGAAAGCCGGCATCTCTACATCTTCCCAAGCATCTCGCACATCATCAGGAGCTGTCTCTGTGGGAAGCCTGGATAAAGCATCAGCATTATCATTAGTACGTCCAGCACGATATTTTACAGAGAAATCATAGTTGGCGAGGCGAGAGGCCCATCTCTGCTCCAAGGCCCCTAATTTAGCTGTATTTAGATGTGCCAGAGGGTTATTGTCAGTGAATGCAATGAACGGGGTGGCGGCTAGATAATCCTTGAATTTTTCTGTCACCGCCCACACTAATGCCAGGAACTCTAGTTTGAAGGAACTATAATTCTGGTCATTTTTCTCAGCTCCTTTCAGGGAGCGGCTTGCATATGCTATCACTCTCTCTTTTCCCTCTTGGATTTGGGCTAACACAGCTCCCAGGCCTCGCTTGCTAGCATCGGTATAAAGATGGAAAGGCTTGCTATAATCTGGATAACCTAACACAGGAGGCTCGGTCAGTTTCTTTTTTAGCAATTGGAACGCTATCTCTCTTTCCTCATTCCACTCAATGGGCACAGGAGTTCTAGGACTTTTCTTGGGTTGTCCCCTCAGAAGTTCCTGGATAGGATCAGCTATTTGAGCAAAATGGGGGATAAAACGTCTATAGTAGCCGGCAAAACCAAGGAAACCCCTCACTTCCTTGACAGTAGTAGGAACCGGCCAATTACGGACAGCCGCTAACTTATCAGGGTCAGGTTGCACGCCCTCTCCACTTACCACATGCCCCAGGTATCTTACTGCAGGTTTGAGCAGGTGACACTTGGATGGCTTTACCTTCAAGCCATATTTGATAAGGATTTCAAATACTTCTGCCAAATGTTTCAGATGGTCTTCATACGTTTTTGAGTACACAATGACGTCATCTAGATACAGCAGCACTGTTTCGAAGTTTTTGTGACCCAAACACCGTTCCATTAGTCTCTGGAAAGTTCCTGGGGCATTACATAGCCCGAACGGCATACAATTGAATTCGAACAGGCCCATGGGAGTGGTGAAAGCAGTCTTTTCCCTATCTGCAGGGGCCATGGGTACTTGCCAGTAGCCACTGGTCAAGTCCAATGTGGAGAAATAGGCAGAGGAGCCCAGAGCAGTTAGTGACTCCTCAATGCGGGGAAGTGGGTATGCATCTTTGTGGGTTATTTGATTAATTTTCCTATAATCCACACAGAAACGGATACCACCATCCTTCTTCTTTACAAGGACCAGGGGTGCAGCCCACGGACTACGGCTGTCCCGGATTACATTAGAGTCTTTCATCTCTTGGATCATTTCTTTTACAGTCTGATATGAAGTAGGCGGTAAGGGTCTGTATCTCTCCTTGATAGGAGGATGAGAGCCAGTAGGTATGGTGTGTTGTATGGCACTCACCTCTCCATAATCAGTAGCATGCTTACTGAAGGCCTGGTGGTACTCTTTGACAAGCTGTATAATCCCTTCTTGTTGTTGTTGGGGGGTAGTCTCGTCCCCCACATGGAGCTCTTCCCACCAGGGCACTTGTGGCTGGGTCACCGACGGACGTCCGCTGACTGCAGCTGGTGGCTTTTCTGTCACTGGAAGACGAATGATGTCTTGGAAGGACACCTGGGACAGCTGGGCAACACGGCAATGCTTAGTAAGCGCAACAGGATGATCACTCAGGTTAATCAGACGGACAGGTACTTTACCTTGGGAGACGTTCACCAGGCACTTGGCAGCTCTCACATAAGGGTAATCCTCCATCTGGATTGGTTCCACCAGGGCTGGATAATCTCGGCCTTGGACTCCCAGGACAGCACGACACCATAAAAGAGTTTGAGAATTAGGAGGCAAAGTCACAGGCTTAATATCACTAATCCTGGCAGTACAAATTTCTCCTTTCCCATTAGCAAACCTCTGCTGGGCACTTAACACAGTAATAGTCTTTTGAATCACCCTCTTGGATGCAGAGGAAGCAGTGGGCAAAGTCTGATGTAATACGGCAAGTATTTCTGAATAACAGTTTTTGAAGACATTGGTGCCTAGAATGACAGGATGTCCTCCTCTGTCACCGGCCTGTACTACTATCACCCCCTGTTGAGGCAGGGTTACTTCTCCCACCTGCAGGGTGGGTTCCCAGTATCCATGAATCTTTACTGGTTTGCCATTGCTGGCGATAATCTCCACCCAGGATTCAGGCGGCTGGGTCAATTGGTCGGTGTCCCAGAACTTTTCAAATGCAGGCAGCTGAATAGTAGTGACTTGAGACCCAGTATCTAATAGGGCTTCAAAGGGGACCCCGTTGATCTCTATATTGATTTTAGGATGGGATCCTACATACCGTGGCATCCAATTTGGATCCTCTGGACCTAGTGTTCTACCTCCCGAGGGGCGGTCCTCAGCCTCAGGGGTTGCCCGTTTAACTGCCAGCACGTGGATTCTGTGTGTCCCAGCTTTTTGCAGTATGTACACACGGGCCGCTTGCGATCTCTATTACGCCTCCCAGGATCCCTGGGGTGAGTCTCTTGGTAAGGAGGTGGGAACGGCCTAGGAGGTGACAGGAATTCTTCTTCTGTCATTATGGGTTTTTCCCATTCCTCTATTTTTCTGCACACTTTCTCTAGACTTTTAGTGAGGTGATTTACCTGCTCTGTCAGCATGGCAATAGTATCGGTAGTTGACACTTGAACAGCTTGGCCGGCCTCAGCTTGGTTATTGATAAGCGGTTTTGGCCTGCAGGCTGATGATTCAGGTGGGGTGTTTAACTCCGTAGATACTGCTGACCCCAGAATTTTTATCGCCAGTTCTTTAAAGTCCAGAAAGGTACTGTTAGGGTGCTGGGCGGACAGCATCTTTAATTGGGTCCTTATTTGTTCACTAGACACCCCGTTGATAAATTGTTCCCTCAGGGTCTGGTCCTGGTTATCAGCCTCTTTGGGATCTATCTAAATTACAGCCCCTAAAGCCTCCTGAAGTGATAGGGCATAGTCACGGAGGGACTCACCGGACTTCTGTTTCTTGCCAAAGAAGTGCATCTTTATCTCTGAGGCAGTCCTAGTTTCAAAAGTGGCCCTGAGGCGGGTGAATATCTGTTCTAGAGTACTCCGCTCAGTAGCAGGCCAGGATAATACCTCCCTGCGGGCAGCTCCCTCCAGCTGCGCTAGCAGGATTTCCATTTGCTGGTCGGCATTTATGGGGTACAGTTTGAATAATGCCAGCAACTTTTCTTTAAAGTCTCTTAGGGTATGGGTCTCTCCTCTGTAGCGGGGGAACCATGGGGCCCCGAAATAGTAAGGCATGGTAAAGGGCATCATGCTGGGGGCTGTAGGATGATTAGGAGCCGCAAGCTCTCCCGGGGCCGGCTGCTCAGGCACTCCCGGTTCTGACATGTTAGCTTATTACGATGTGGCCGCTGGCGACTAAAGGGGCCGGAACAATCCCCTTCCCTCCGGTTACAAGTTCTTACCGGTATCCCCGGGTTTGCGCAGTCCAAGTCTCGAGAGATTCCGGACGTCCTGAGTACGCGGTGACGTAGAAGAAACAGGGCCGCGGCGGTGCGATGATGACGAGGGGCGGGATTCTCTGTGTCTTTGAAGGGATCCGCCCACGAAGGTCCTCAGCAGCGCGGGAAACTTTACTCCAGGCGGCCGGTGGCCATTCCCTGACAGCAAGCAGGGTTGTTGAAAAGTCCATAAAACCACACTCCGGTGTGGCGATTTCCTTCCTCTTGATAGCGCAACACTGCACAGTGCGTTTTGGAGATTTTAGGAACACTTTGGGTAGGATTTTCAGTCCACAAAGTCCACTTTAAATAAACAGGCAATTTGTCACTTTGGTCACAGGGCAACTGTATAAGGCACAAAGTTCACGCTTCTTGCACTAGAAAGCGTGCGTATCCTGTTCGTGACGCCAAAAGAGAGGTGCAGCGTACTCAAGTTAGGGTTAATAGTGTTCCTGGGTGTTGTAGTGCAATCATGACACTAACCTGAGACGGCTGACTCTCTGCAAGGGCAGGTGATGATGAGAAATGTTCGTGACGCCAGTGCCAATTAAACGGTGGCACGCCGTTTGCTGATAGCAGGAATAACTGAGGAACCACGTGATGTTAAAGCAGAACTCAAACTTTAGTAGTCATCATATAGGGACATTGACGGAAACGCAGTTCCTTTGCAGATAGTTGATTTTCAATACAGTTGATGCAGGCAATATATGTATAGCAAGGTGACTTCAGAGTGTTAAACACAGGACTTGCAGTACAGGCAGCTTGCACTCTATTCCTGACTGATCCTGGAACATAGAAAATCTTCTCCAAGGCCCAATACCCTAGCTCTGGCGTATATCCTTGGTTTTATCTTTATCAAGTACCTCCTCTGTTGTCTTGAGTACCTCTTGCTTTTCTGAGCTTTGCCTCTGTCTCTCTCTCAGCTTCCTCAGACTCTAGAAACTTCTGAACCCTCTTCCTAGGCTAGGCCCTGCCTATTTATACTGAACTGGGAGCTCCCTCTGCTGACTGGAATCTGCATTGCCTGCTGCAGGCCTAACTTCCTTAAAGAGAAATACACATAAAACCTAGCAGTGTCGGGTAACCTACCCGTATGCTGCACAGGGAAGCACCCTTACCCATTGCAGGATGGACTGAGCCCCTCTGGCTCATGGTAAACAGATCAGGGCCACCAGTTGATTATAGCTCTACCCCCTGGAACGAGAACATATGGTGCAATGTGTAATGCTTTCCAAGTTGGACCCACTGTTATTGTTTGCAAATACAGTCAAAAGGTATGTCTTTTAGTCTTCATAACAAATTTGGCTGCAATGACTCTAACCCGAACAGCCTGGTGCAGTGTGTTGGTATAGATCCTGTAAATGGTAAGAATCTGGCCTGCAGCAACCGTACCTTTATTTGATTTAATTGATGGAATAACCTCTAACTCCTCAGAGGGTCAGGAAAAGGGACAAAAACTGTCAGAAGGTGTCGAGCTGGCCAAATTGATAACTCAGTTGTTTAATAGTACGGTGGTTGCAGACCCAGAAGATATATTCCTGGTCTGTGGGCATAATGCATACAAGTGGTTGCCCAGAAATGTCACTGGTCTATGTACAATTATCCGGCTTACTACTGCAACCTTTATAATACCCCATTCCGACATAGATATAAACGCTGTACCTAAACATACTCTGTATCGAAGGGCCAAGGACAATACACCAAGACCAAATGGTAAACCTCACGTAGTAGAGATGAGCATATCCAATAAGATTTTCAGTACCTTGTTCTTGTACCCCATGGTAATGCAGATGTGGGACAAGCTAGTTGTGGCAACTGATTATTTGGATGATCAGTTATGGGAGGTGTTAAGACTCATGAACACCTCTAACATTGTCCAGAACCAGATAATCATCGTCACTAATCAACACAACTTGGTTTTAGACTACCTGACAGCAAAGGAAGGAGGTATGTGTCAGGTTGTAGGACCTGCTTGTTGCCATTATATAGATCCCTAAGGTAACCTACAGGTAAAAGATGGAATATAAAAGGTGAAAGCCATGAGAGAGAAATAGTTACAGGAAAATAGTGTAGACGAAGACTCATGGTGGGGAGGCACCTTTTTCTTCCTCAACCCTGCCAACTGGTTCAAAACTTTGGGAGGGTGGTTCACGGGAATTCTTCAGATGATTGTCCAAGTTGCCATAGTTATCCTCATAGCATATGTATTGCTTAGACTACTGTTTATGTACACAAGGGAAGAGATTAAAGAGACTATTGAGAAAATCTTCTGTCCTGCGCCAGCTGCAGAACTGAAGATATCTCAAAATGGGGGATTTGTGAGGGATGAGAATCAATTTTCTATAAACATGTCCTCCATCTTGTGTATATGGGAGATTTAGGTCAGGTCCTAAATGGAGCTTACAGGGTTAAATAGACAGATAATTATAAAGCTAAAAACAAGGTAAAAAAAAGTCAGTTATGTGTGTGATAGAACCCCCCCCCCCCTTCCTCATCCCACAGTTTCCTCTCTAGCAGATAGTATAATCTGAGCTTCAGGAAGTGCGGGGGGGGGGGGGGGGGGGGGGGGGGGGCGGGGGAGGAATGGAAACCTAAGTATGAACTATATCTTGTAACCGCAAATGTCATGTTTGTCATGTAATGTTTTTTTTGTTTTGTTTGAGGCATATGTTATTGTAAGCTTGTCTTTGAATTAAAAGAGAAATTAGATACAACTATATCCAATGCTTGTGTCAGTTTCCCGAGCGCTCGAATCCTTTTTAATTTGGATTCCAACAATCATAGGTAAAGGGATATTTCCCTAACACTAGTATATTCTTATACATGTTCTGTTGTAACAGCTATGCCACTTACAAATATTACCTAAAGGCTATGTACACCTTTTTCGGGCAGTGTTTTTTAATTTATTGCATTGTACTCATTTTGAGCTAAAAATAATTTTTAAAATTGGTCTTTATCAAAAATTTGGCTTCCTTTTTTCTGTACAGAGCTGACATGCTCTAGTAGCACCCTTTTAGATTTTCTGTCTTTTCCATCATACCATGAGCAGATGGATTCCTTATCTCTTCTCCCTGACATTATAAACACTCTATTGCTCAGTTCTTATCTTACTGATAAGGGCTCATGCACACAAACGTATTTTCTTTCCGTGTCTGTTCCGGTTTTCTTTGCGAACCGTATGCGGAACTATTCACTTCAATGGGTCCGCAAAAAAACCTGTTACTCTGTGTGCATTCTGTTTCCGTATGTCCGTTCCGCAAAGAAATAGAACATGTCCAATTATTGTCCACATTACGGACAAGGATAGTACTGTTCTATTAGGGGCCGGCTGTTTCGTTCCGCAAAATATGAAATGCACATGGAAGTCATCCGTATTTTTTGAGGATCTGTTTTTTGCGGACCGCAAGAATATAGCTTAGATAAGTGTTTATGACCTCTCAGTAGTTTAGACTACTTTCACACTACAGGCCCCAAAAATTACTCATTCACCGTACAGAAAAACACAAGTGATTATGTGGCTGGAGGTATATTAAATGGTCATTGGATATCAATTTTACTATAGGCCAGTGGAGTACAGGCCCCAAACATTAGGCATTTACTGGACAGAAAAGATCAAGTGATTATGTGGCTGGAGGTATATTAGACGGTCATCGGATAACAATTTTACTGCAGGCCAGTGGAGTACAGGGCCCAAACACTAGGCATTCACGATACAGAAAAGAACAAGTGATTATGTGGCTGGAGGTACATTAGGTGGTCAACGTATAACAATTTTACTGTTGGCCAGTTTGATTACAGGCCCCAAAAATTATGCATTCATCGTACAGAAAACATCAAGTGATTATGTGGCTGGAGGTATATTAGATGGTCATTGGATAACAATTTCACTGCAGGCCAGTACAAATACATGTAAAATACATATGTTTAAAAGAACTAAAAAATAATAAATTGGATTAAAAACATGGCTAACGAAATCCCCCCTCTTGAATAAACCCCAAATGATAATAGTGAAATTATTTAACATGTGGTCGTCACAAGTGTTGAATTCCTCCGAGGCCACAACAATTAGGCATTCACCATACAGAAAAGATCAAGTGATTATGTGGCTGGAGGTATATTAGACGGTCAATGGATATCAATTTTACTGCAGGCCCCAAAAATTATTCATTCACCGTACAGAAAAGAACAAGTGATTATGTGGCTGGAGGTATATTAGACAGTCAAATTTTACTGCAGGCCAGTACAAATACATGTCAAATACATATGTTTAAGAGACCTACAAATATAAAATTGGATTAAAAACATAGCTAACGAAATCCCCCCTCTTGAATAAACCCCCAATGGTAATAGGTGAAATTCAATTAAACGTGGTCGTCACAGGTGTTGAATTCCTCCGAGATCCATGCCTCATTCATTTTTAGAAATGTGAAGTAGCCCACACTGTCGTAAGCTAGGCGAGTGCGCTTATCGGTCACGATCCCCTCTGCTGCATTTAATGTCCTTTCGGACAGGACTCTCGACGAGGGGCAAGCCAAGAGTTCCATGGCAAATTGTGGCAGCTCTGGCCACAGGTCAAGCCTGCACACCTAGTAGTCAAGGGGTTCCTCGCTTCTCAGAACGTCCACATCAGCCGTTAACCCGATGTAGTCGGACACCTGTAGGTCTAGGCCTTCCCTGAGGCTGGCTCCGGAGGGCGGCTGTCGATGGGTTGGCTGCAAGAATGATCTCATATCCGAAGTGACCAACACATCTTCAAACCGCCCTCTTCTTGCATACGCGGTAGGATTGGTACCCGCAACTGTTTCTCTGTGGGTGGTAATTCCTCTGCCAGCGCCCACAACAGCAGAATGCAGCATCTCTCGAAGCAAGGCCTGGAAATGCTGCATTCTGACAGCCCTCTGGGATGCTGGTAACATGTCCACCATTTTGTGTTTGTTCCGGGGGTCTAAGTACTCTTCCTCTCTTGTGGGCACCCACGTGACATCCATCGACACGTCATCATCGTCACGTTCACCACCACTGACATTAGAGATCTCGGAGTAGGCAGCAACAGCGGGGACCTCCGTCCTTGGGCTGATCTGGGTACTGTCGTCAGACCGCTGGGTGGTGGCCGTTGCTACCTCCTCTTCCTCATCCGATGCCAAGAATGGCTGCGCATCGGTAAGGTCTGGGAATGGATGGGAAAATAATTCCTCTGACTTGAGTGGATGGGCTATGGTGGTGGTGGTGTCTTTGGGGGTGCACACAGCAGAGAGTGAGGAGGGTGAAAATACAGAGGACGAGGAGGGTGCTGAAGCGGAAGGCTGAGTGAGCCACTCAACAGACTCTGGTGCGTCCTTTGACTTAATCGCACGCACCTTTTCCAACTTCCCACTTAGGCTCCGGCCTGGTGCACCTGCCCGACCCCTACCACCCCTGCGGAATGGACTGCCTCTTCCTCTGCCTGTTATTTTCAAAATGACCCTTTGACAAAGTCCCTATAGAAGAGCAGTATTTGTGGAAGCAGGTATATAGAACCCCTTAATGATTATTTGCTGGAAGCAGCTATATGAAACCCCTAAATCAGCTTTTTTTAGGGGCAACAGGTATATCACACCAGTTGCAATTACTTATTCCAATAGCGTTTGTCCCTCTGTATAGCTGCAGTATGTCAGCAGAACCGCACACAACTGCTGCACAATACAAATGCACTATATAGAAAGTATATTACAGGTGTATCACACCCCTGCCTCAATCATTTTTTTTGGGGGGGGGGGGGGGCAACTGGTATATCACAACAGTTGCAATTAGTTGCTCCAATAGCGTTTGTCCTTCTGTTTAGCTGCTGTATCATAGCAGAACCGCACACAAATGCTGCACAATACAAATGCACTATATTGAAAGTATATTATAGGCATATCACACCCCTGCCTCAATCAGATTTTTTGGTGGGCAACTGGTATATCATACCAGTTACAATTAGTTGTTCCAATAGCGTTTGTTCCTCTGTATAGCTGCGGTATCTCAGCAGAACCGCACGCAACTGCTGCACAATACAAATGCACTATATAGAAAGTATATTATAGGTATATCACACCTCTGCCTCAATCAGTTTTTTTGGGGGGAAACTGATATATCACAACAGTTGCAATTAGTTGTTCCAATAGAGTTTGTCCCTCTGTATAGCTGCGGTATCGCAGCAGAACCGCACACAACTGCTGCACAATACAAATGCACTATATAGAAAGTATATTATAGGTATTTCACACCCCTGCCTCAATCAGTTTTTTTGGGGGCAACTAGTATATCACACCAGTTGCAATTAGTTGTTCCAATAGCGTTTGTCCCTCTGTATAGCTGCAGTATCGCAGCAGAACCGCACAGAACTGCTGCACAATACAAATGCACTATATAGAAAGTATATTATAGGTATATCACACCCCTGCCTCAATCAATTTTTTTTTTGGGGGGGGGGGAACTGGTATATCACACCAGTTGCAATTAGTTGTTCCAATAGCGTTTTCTCCCTCTGTGTAGCTGCGGTATCTCAGCAAAACCGCACACAACTGCTGCACAATACAAATGCACTATATAGAAAGTATATTATAGGTATATCACACCCCTGCCTCAATCAGTTTTTTGGGGGGCAACTAGTATATCACACCAGTTGCAATTAGTTGTTCCAATAGCGTTTGTCCCTCTGTATAGCTGTGGTATCGCAGCAGAACTGCACAGAACTGCTGCACAATACAAATGCACTATCAAGAAAGTATATTATAGGTATATCACACCCCTGCCTCAATAATTTTTTTAAGGGGGGGGGAAACTGGTATATCACACCAGCTGCAATTAGTTGTTCCAATAGCGTTTTCTCCCTCTGTATAGCTGCGGTATCTCAGCAAAACCGCACACAACTGCTGCGCAATACAAATGCACTATATAGAAAGTATATTATAGGTATATCACACCCCTGCCTCAATCATTTTTTTTGGGGGGGCAACTGGTATATCACACCAGTTGCAATTAGTTATTCCAATAGCATTTTTCCCTCTGAATAGCTGCAGTATCGCAGCAGAACAGCACACAGCTGCTGCACAATACAAATGCACTATAATATACTTTCTTTGTTATAAGTATATCACACCACTCTGTATGTCACACCTATCGATAGCACACCTATACCGGTCCTTAAAAGGACTTTTTTGGCCCTATTAGCTAGCGTTTGGTGTCCCTAACAGTCTGTCCCTGCTCCACCAAGCAACCTCTCCCTATACTGGCAAAAGACTGTATGTAAAATGGCGGCCAGATCGGGTTTAATTATAGGGTAGTGGGTGTGTCAATGTGCTAAAACGTCTCAATTGGCTGTCCTGTCCCACCTGATGGATGTGTCATGGGTCAAAGTTCTGCGGAATGCAAAAGAATAGGGCGCCGGTGGACATCGCCATATGTTCACCTGTTCCGCGAATCGCGAACGAGCAAAGTTCACTGAAAAACGACAGCCAGGCGAACCGCAAGGCCATCTCTAATTCTGAGCAGATCCTTTTCCATTCAGAATGTATTAGGGAAAAACTAATCAGTTTTGGACCGCTTGTGAGAGCCCTGAACGGATCTCACAAACGGAAAGCCAAAACGCTAGTGTGAAAGTAGCCTTATAGATAAGGGTTATTAGATGACCAGCAGAAAGTGAAAGTTCCAGTCACACAGCTAGAAAAACAGTTAACCCTTTGTGACAGAACTACTCAATATTTTTAATAAAGGCCAATTGAAAAAAAAAATTTTAGCCCAAAGATTTGTAACATGTAATAATAATTCTTGCCTCCGAATTTGTACATGGCCTTTAACACCTTAAGGGGACGGCCATTTTTCACCTTAAAGAGGACCTTTCACTAGAATAGAAAATCTAAACTAAGTATAGAAACATAGAAACATAGAATGTGTCGGCAGATAAGAACCATTTGGCCCATCTAGTCTGCCCAATATACTAAATACTATGGATAGCCCCTGGCCCTATCTTATATGAAGGATGGCCTTATGCCTATCCCATGCATGCCTAAACTCCTCCACTGTATTTGCAGCTACCACTTCTGCAGGAAGGCTATTCCATGCATCCACTACTCTCTCAGTAAAGTAATACTTCCTGATATTACTTTTAAACCTTTGCCCCTCTAATTTAAAACTATGTCCTCTTGTAGCAGTTTTTCTTCTTTTAAATAGTCTCTCCTCTTTTACCTTGTTGATTCCCTTTATGTATTTAAAAGTTTCTATCATATCCCCTCTGTCTCGTCTTTCTTCCAAGCTATACATGTTAAGGTCCTTTAATCTTTCCTGGTAAGTTTTATCCTGCAATCCATGTACCAGTTTAGTAGCTCTTCTTTGAACTCTCTCCAAAGTATCAATATCCTTCTGGAGATATGGTCTCCAGTATTGAGCACAATACTCCAAATGAGGTCTCACTAGTGCTCTGTAGAGCGGCATGAGCACCTCCCTCTTTCTACTGGTAATTCCTCTCCCTATACACCCAAGCATTCTGCTAGCATTTCCTGCTGCTCTATGACATTGTCTGCCTACCTTTAAGTCTTCTGAAATAATGACCCCTAAATCCCTTTCCTCAGATACTGAGGTTAGGACTGTATCACTGATTTTATATTCTGCTCTTGGGTTTTTACGTCCCAGGTGCATTATCTTGCACTTATCAACATAAAATTTTAGTTGCCAGATTTCTGACCATTCCTCTAGTTTTCCTAAGTCCTTTTCCATTTGGTGTATCTCTCCAGGAACATCAACCCTGTTACAAATCTTTGTGTCATCAGCAAAAAGACACACCTTACCATCGAGGTCTTCTGCAATTTCGCTGATAAAGATATTAAACAATATGGGTCCCAGAACAGATCCCTGAGGTACCCCACTGGTAACAAGACCTTGGTCTGAATATACTCCATTGACTACAACCCTCTGTTGCCTGTCCCTCAGCCACTGCCTAATCCATTCAACAATATGGGAGTCCAAGCCCAAAGACTGCACTTTATTGATAAGCTTTCTATGTGGGACAGTATCAAAAGCCTTACTAAAGTCTAGATAAGCGATGTCTACTGCACCTCCTCCATCTATTATTTTAGTCACCCAATCAAAAAAATCAATAAGATTAGTTTGACATGATCTCCCTGAAGTAAACCCATGCTGTTTTTCATCTTTCAATCCATGGGATTTTAGATGTTCCACGATCCTCTCCTTAAGTATGGTTTCCATTAATTTCCCCACTATTGATGTCAGGCTTACTGGCCTATAGTTGCCCGATTCCTCCCTACTACCTTTCTTGTGAATGGGCACACCATTTGCTAATTTCCATATACAGACATGGAGAGCGGCGCCCAGGGATCTCCCTGCACTTACTATTATCGGCTCCACCCAGTTGAGCCTGCCGGCGTCTCCTTCTCCCAGGTTTTTTTTCCCTCAGGCTATGAGCTGAGCACTGCGATTGGCCAGCGCTACAGCCTGGGAGAAGGAGACGCCGGCAGGCTCAACTGGGTGGAGCTGAACATATGAAGATACCGGAGGCTATACCGGGAGAACGGAGCGGCGCCCAGGGATAATAGTAAGTGCAGGGAGATCCCTGGGCGCCGCTCTCCATGTCTGTATACTTAGTTTTGATTTTCTATTCAAGTGAAAGGTCCTCTTTAAGGACCAGGCCATTTTTTGCAAATCTGACCAGTGTCACTTAATGTGTGAATAACTTTAAAACGCTTTTGCTTATCCAGGCCATTCTGAGATTGTTTTTTCGTTACATATTGCACTTCATGTAAAAACACCAAGTTGGAGCTCACCACCGAGGAGCACGGACACAGAACCGGAACCAAGGCTGAGAAGTAGCGAAAAAAAATAGATTGTCCGGGGGCGTGGCCTGGACGTCTTCAGGAATGGCCGCGTGAAGACAGAGCTCCGCCGCCATTAGCTGCTAAAGGAGACTCTCCTACCGCGCCATTGCAGCACATGGGGAAAAAATTGCTGGGCAAGCCCTCCACCTCGTCCCGATCATCCGCCTGGGGGAATAAGACGCTCGATTCCTACCTCAGCCGTCCACTCCGCGCGGCTCCGTCCGGTTGCGGCCTGCTCCCATCACAGGCCTCCGGCGCGTGTGGGGGTGAAGAGACGAGCGCACAGCCGCCGACAGGTAGTAATCCAGCCCTACGGCTTCCTACCTCCTCCCTGTCCCCACTAGCAAGGACTTTCCTACCCACTAGCGCTGTGGGGACACAGCTAAACCCCACAGGAGCAGGAGAGGGGCTACATCTAACAGGAGGCATAGCCGCCATTATGCCGCCAAAATCGGCAGCTAAACAAGCCAAACCAATGGCCACTCCGTCCCAGAGGCGGCGAGATTGGGCCGAATCCTCTGAAGATCCCCCTAACCAGCAGCATCATAGAAGAAGAGAGGGGGGAGAAGCTGTTACTTGGGAGCAGGGAAGTGAATATGAGGACGAGGGAGAGGGAGATCTTCTACAACCGTCCCAGGGCCCTACAATACTTCAGCAGACATTACAACATTTGCCTACTAAGGATGATTTTAAAATGCTGGTCTCAGAAGTCAGAAATGCCTGTAAATCGGAAATCTCAGCTTTAAGGCAGGATCTGAAGCACTTAGCAGACCGCATGGACACTATTGAAATAGACCATGATGACACCCGTAGAAGTGTGGCACATTTACAATCTGTTATTGCTTCTCAATCCCAAGTTATCAGGGACAATGCACGTCATCTAGAAGACCTAGATAACAGAGGGCGCAGAAATAACATCCGTGTACGGGGTTTGCCTGAAGCTAATGCGGAAGAAAATCTGCAGGAAATATTATCTGAACTTTTTAATGCTTTATTAGGCACACAGCCACCCCAGTTTATCAAGCTTGATCGAGCTCACAGAGCGCTGCGGCCTAAGTCCTCATCCACGCAGCCCAGAGACGTAATTTGCTGCGTGCACGATTTTCAGGTGAAGGAAAGCATTATGTCTAAAGCCAGGGAAGCACGCTCCATTGATTTCCATGGCGCTTCTGTTCATTTATATCAGGACTTATCTTGGTGCACACTCCAAAAAAGAAGAGTATTACAGCCTTTATTGCAACTGCTGAAGGAAAAGAAGATCCCTTATAGATGGGGGTTCCCGTTTGCATTAATAGTCACGAAAAATGGCAGATCCTCCATCTTGCGTCAGCATTCAGACCTCCCTGATTTTTGTGCTGCTTTGGGCATTGAGATTCCATCCATCACGGACTGGGAACTACCGGATCCACAGCCTGCCCTGGGTCCAATTTGGCAACCTGCCAGACAAAAGAGAAGAAGATCTTCCCCCGCTGGAGGGACCCCTATACGTGAGCCACAAGATGAACCCCCATGATTGCTGCATGGACTTCATTAGCTTAAATTGTATCTCCTACTGTTCTTATTCGCCAGGAGGCGACGGCCTTATGGTTCTCTGTTTAAGGTCCTATGTTAGTAGAATTGGTTTATTGTTCAATTCTCTGGTTATTTCATGTTCTAATAAGCTCTGAAACCTGGCCCATCCTGTGCCAGTCCAGTCATGCTTCCAATAAGCAGACCAGTAGTTTCGCCCTCCCCCCCCAGCTTCTGTTGGTTGGGCTGGAGGGGCGGCAGTTTGCTGATATTAATATCACTAGTTGCTGCTCACTGATCTGTATCTGGGTGGCAACACCCAATGTTCTGATACTAAATGGTGTATTCTTTATGTTTGTATGGTCTTGTGTCTCCCCCCCTTCCCTTTTGTGTCTCTTTTTATTGTTTTTTATACTCAGGTCTCCAGATCCCAAATCACAATCGACTGAATGCCTTAAGGTGTTTTCATCTATGACAGTGTCCTTGAGAAGGATCCATTGCAGCCACATAGCAAGTACATATATTCCATGCTTTGAAAATGATTAAATATGTCTCGCTTAATGTAAAAGGTCTTAACTCTAATGTGAAGAGACGCCTGGCACTTACTGAGTGCAAGTCTCATAAAGCTGACATAGTCTTTCTTCAGGAGACCCACTTTGATCACCAGGGCTCTTTCAAGTTTGCGCAATATTTATTCCCTCGTATATATTCTGCTTCCTCTGGGAGAAAGAGAGCAGGTGTTGCCATTCTCATATCTGCTGATTGCCCTTTACAGGTGGAAGATGCTATTATTGATCCAGCTGGCAGGTATATTATACTAAAAGCCACACTCAATGGTAGCCCACACGTACTGTGCAATTTATACGCTCCGAATACTGCCCAAATCCCTTTTCTTAATAAGGTGTTTTTGAAATTATCGAAGTTGCTCCCAGCTGCATTGCTAGTAGGAGGAGACTTTAATCTCTCCTTCTCCGAGCGTCTAGATCAGCGGTGGGGAACCATTTTGCTGCCAAGGGCCATTTGGATATTTGTAACATCATTCAGGGGCCATACAAAATTCTCAATAAAAATTTTTTACTGCTGTATTTGGTCAAACATATAATTGACTTAGGGATAAGTTACAGAAATTGCACTTCAATTAAAATAATCTAGAGGGCTGTATTTTTGCAGCACAAAATAGCGCCTGCACTATATATATACAGTATATTACATACAATACAGGCGCCATATTGACCACACATAGCAGTCTAATTTTTAAGTTCAGAATGTTACTTATTTGACATTAATGGCAGGAAGCTAAACCCAGGGGGTCCAGAGAGGGGTTCACCCAGCTTTCACTCTCCCTGCCTCTTTCTTCGCAACTGTCCCTGCCTTTGTCCCTTTCTCAGCAAAATATCTGCCCCCACCTCCATCAGCCTGAAATCAGCCTCCTATCAGACCCCCCAGGCCTACATCAGCCTCAGATCAGACTCCCATCAGACTTCTAAGCCTCAGATTAGACCCCAATCAGACCCCTCCTAGCTTCAGATCAGACTCCCATCAGACCCCCAGCCTCAGACCAGACCCGGATCAGACGCCCAGCCTCAGATCAGCCCCCATCAGACCCCCCAGGGTCAGATCAGCCCCTATAAGACCCCCCAGCCTCAGATCAGACCTTCATAATACCCTCCCTAGCCTCAGATCAGCCCCCATCAGACCCTCCCCAGCCTCAGATCAGCCCCCATCAGCCCCCCTAGTCTCAGATCAGACCCCTATCAAACCCCAGCCTCAGATCAGACATCCCCAGCCTCAGATCAGACCCTCCCAAGCCTCAGATCAGACCCCCATCAGACCCTCCCCACCCTCCTTTAGCCTCAGATCAGCCCCAATCAGACATCAGATCAGATACTGTATTTAAGATAAACAAATAAACTTACCTCTCCAGCTCCGTACGGCGCTGCCTCTTGGCAGATTCACTTACCCTCCCTGTTCTTCTTCCTGCCGCACTATATTGTCACCTCACACCGCACAGCGTCAGGTCATAGTGCACGTCTACGTGCACTGCGTCCTGACGCTGGATGTGTCAGGACACAGTGTGGGGCTGAAAGAAGACCAGGGAAGGTGAGGACAGCCAGTGCAGTGCTGTTCTCACCTTCCTGTGCCTCCCGTATGCTAACGACCGCTTCCATAATGGAAGGGGTCATAAGCATTTTCACATTATGTTCTGGCAGGGGGCCACATGAAATGATACCGTGGGCCGCATACGGCCCTCGGGCCGGAGGTTTCCCACCCCTGGTCTAGATAGATTAACCCTTCAGAATAGACCGCCCACTAAGGATCAGTGTCGAAACTCACGTCTTTTTAGGCGTCTTATTAGAAAATTCGAATTATATGACCTCTGGAGAATTAACTATCCCACTGCAAAAACGTTTTCTTTCTTCTCACATCCACATAATACACATTCCCGTATAGACTACTTTTTTGGTAATATCCCAATTTTAAGGATGCTTGCAGATGCCGACATAGGGCCAATTTCCTGGTCGGACCATGCTCCAGTGTCAATTAACATTAAAACATCAGGTTACTACCCTAGAGTATGTCATTGGCGCCTTAATGAATCCTTCCTACACCAGCTGCCGCTTAGGCAGGAGTTACGTGAGGGCCTTACAGAATACTTCACCTTAAATCAGTCCTCAGGACCCCCTATATCTATGATATGGGAAGCCCACAAGGCAGTCTTTAGAGGCGCATGTATAGCTATGGGGTCTCGACTGAAAAAAGACCGTACTATCCAACAACACAATATCACCTCACAGCTGAAGGATTTAGAAAAGATGCTAGAGTCCCGTTGCTCGCGGCCTCTGCTTAGGCGCATTATAACCCTGCGTGCTAGATTGAAGGAATTATTGTTTTATAAAACTGAGAAAAAATTACTATATTCGCGTCAAAGATTTTATATGTGGGGAAACAAGCCGCATACCCTCCTGGCTCGACAGCTTCGGGACTCTGGCACTATAAACACTCCGACTGCAATGAGGCGAGGGGATGGGGCAATAGTGTATGATCCAGAGGTCATTTCCAACTTATTTCAAGATTATTATAAGGCACTTTACTCTATCCCTCAACAACTCCCATCTGACCCAAGGCGCAGTAGACTCCTCCTAGATTCCTTTCTTTCTAAGTGTGATCTTCCTCAGTTGTCAGGAGAAGCTCTTGCCTCATTAAACGCTCCCATTACTGTGGAGGAACTACAGGAAGTACTGAAACAGCTGCCCAATAATAAAGCCCCTGGACCAGATGGTCTACCATACATCTATTACGCAACATTTTCTGATATTCTTTTGCCACACATGACGCTGTTGTTTAACTCTTTCCTACAAGGATCAACAATACCCACTTCAATGTCACACTCCTATATAACTTTAATACCTAAACCGGGTAAAGATCCCCTAGAATGTGGAAATTATAGGCCCATTGCACTTCTTAATTCGGATCTGAAAATTTTCACGAAAACTCTGGCTAACCGACTTTCAGACTGGCTACCCCAACTGATCCATAAAGATCAAGTGGGCTTCGTTCGAAACCGACAGGGCGGAGATAATACAAGGCGCACCATTGACTTAATTGATATCACAAACAAGCGCAGAGACTCGGCGTTGTTGCTAAGTCTTGACGCAGAGAAAGCGTTTGATCGCTTAGGGTGGCCTTTTATGTTCTCTACCATGGAGGCCTTCGGTCTGAAAGGCCCTTTCCTTACAGCCCTCCATGTTCTATATGCCCAACCTACAGCGATAGTGAAAATGAAGCATGCTCATTCTTTGCCTTTTCCTATAAAAAATGGTACGCGACAGGGATGTCCACTGTCCCCTCTGCTCTTCGTTCTATGCATAGAACCCCTAGCGGCGGCCATTAGATCTCATCCTGATATTCATGGGATTAAAGTGAATGCAGTAGAATTCAAACTTTCACTATTCGCAGATGATATCCTGCTAACATTAACTGACTTACATATTTCGCTTCCCAACCTCTTTAAATTACTAGAGACTTATGGTAGATTGTCCGGTTATAAAATTAATACCACAAAAACTGAGGCTCTCCCTCTTAACCTAGCCCCTGATATTTTGACCACCTTAAAATCTAGCTTTAATTTTCAATGGACGGAAAGGTATTTGGGGGTCAACTTAACCCCTACTTATTCCTCATTGTACGCTCAAAATTTTCCATCTATGTTCCGAGAACTCAAGGCCTTACTGATCAAATGGATGCCTTTTCCCATTTCCCTTTTGGGCCGTATAGCATCAGTTAAGATGAATATTTTGCCTAAATTACTGTATTTGTTTGAGACTCTCCCAATTCCTGTCCCTGAGAAGGAGCTGCGGGATTTTCAGTCATCCATATTCAGGTTCATATGGAATGGAAAGAGGCATCGCATAGCTTGCTCAATTTTAATGTCACCCAAAACTCAAGGTGGATTAGCAGTTCCAAATATTAAAAAATATTACTGGGCTACACACCTTAGAAGACTGCCAGCCTGGTCCAATATATACGCGTACTCCAGATGGATGGAAATAGAGAAGTTGTGGATAGCCCCTGTACATCCGAACTCACTCATTTGGTACTCCCTACAACCCTCACTCAGACCTGAACTACTGGGCCCTATGTCTTTTACATGTAACATATGGTCGAGATGTAACAGACTGTTTTCACTTGCATCGGAAAAATCTTCTATGGTCTCCTTTCTGTATAACCCACTATTTAAGTTGGGAATGAGCACAGCTTTTCTTAAAACATGGTTTCCCAGGAAGTTGTTCAGATTTGCGGATGTTGTAAACTATAGGACTCTGGGCTTGTTCTCATTTGACGAGGTACGTTCCTTGCATCAATTACCAGAGTCTTGTAGGTATCAATATGTGCAGATTAGCCATTTTTTTTCGGACCTCTTTCACTCAACGAAGGTGTCAACCCCCACGCTGTTTGAGAAACTTTGTAAATTGACTGTTACAACGAAGGGTCTCATTTCAGACATTTATCTTATCCTATCATCCTCCTCTGTCACTCACTCCTACATGTCTAAATGGGAAGTAATTCTAGGCCATCCTATAACGTATGCAGAATGGAAACAGATATGGGAACGAGCAGCGAAGTCGTCCTCATGTATCACATATAGGGAAAACACATATAAAGTGATTATGTTTTGGTATCATACCCCACAGCTATTAAAACACTTTAGCCAAGATATCTCTGATAGATGTTGGAGGTGTATGATAGGTGAGGGGACCCACCTTCACATTTTCTGGGAATGTCCTGTGATTGTGCCCTTCTGGAGAATGGTGGAGTCTGTCTTTTTTCAACTCCTCGCAATTCGTTTTCCTTTTACACCTTTTTTTTACTTATTGAATATGCCAAAAATGTCATTAAAAAAACAATCCCTCCTATTAGTCCTTCAGGTGTTAACGGCGGCCAGACGCCTAATTGCGAGGTTTTGGTTGAGGGCAGACGAGCCTACCCGAATGGACCTCATACATAGTGTAAGGGAAGTTAGGAAAATGGAATACTTAACTGCATGTATTACTAACTCAGTCGATAGATTTACAAAGATCTGGCAAACATGGGATGACGCTTTTGATCACTTACAATAAAAGACCTTTGATTACCAGTTAGATTGTTATTTTTCCCCCTTCCTCTAATTTCCCCCATGTGTCGTGTCATTGTAATTGTCTTATGTCCTTTTGTGGTTTCAGCCCTTAGTGCGTTTATTGGCCTCAGATGCAAAATGTATGTTTTGTATACTAATGTACATTTGTTGATATTGACGTTATGCAACATAGTATTGTACCTGTATTGCCTCTTACGATTGTGCTATGAGACAATGTACCTGTATTATTTTTTCATTGATAAAAAAATCAATAAAATAAACAATTTAAAAAAAAAAAAAAATAGATTGTCCAGCTGCTCCTCGCAGTGCGTGTTTTATTAGGAAACGTGCTTAAAAACCAAACATCAGGCTCATTTCATCAACATGTTTCGGATCAACATATATTACAGATCCTTCCTCATGATGAAAGGATCTGTAATATATGTTGATCCGAAACATGTTGATGAAATGAGCCTGATGTTTGGTTTTTAAGCACGTTTCCTAATAAAACACGCACTGCGAGGTGAAGCTGGACAATCTATTTTTTTTCGATATTGCACTTCATGACACTGGTAAAATGGAGTAAAAAAATTAATATTTATTTATAAAAAAATTCAAAATTTATAAAAATTTTGGAAAAATGTGCTAATTTCCAAATTTCTATTTCTCTACTTCTACTGTATAATTCATAGTAATAACTCCAAAAATAGTTATTAATTTACATTCCACATATGTCTACTTCATGTTTGGATCATTTTGTGAATTCCATTTTATTTTTTGGGGACGTTAGAAGGCTTAGAAGTTTAGAAGCAAATCTTGAAATTTTTCCGAAAATCTCTAAAACCCACTTTTTCAGGACCAGTTTGTGAGGCTTACATAATAGAAACCACCCAAAAATGACCCCATTTTACAAACTACACCCCTCAAGGTATTCAAAACTGATTTTACAAACTTTGTTAACCCTTTAGGTGTTCCACAAGAATTAATGGAAAATAGAGATAAAAGTTAAAAATTTCACTGTTTTGGCAGATTTTTTATTTGAATCCATTTTTTCCAGTTACAAACCAAGGGTTAACAGCCAAACAAAACTCAATATTTATGGCCCTTATTCTGTAGTTTACAGAAACACCCCATATGTGGTCGTAAACTGCTGTATGGCCACATGGCAGGGCGCAGAAGGAAAGGAATGCCCTACGTTTTTTGAAAGGCAGATTTTGCTTGACTGGTTTTTTGACACCATGTCCCATTTGAAGCCCCCCTGATGCACCCCTAGAGTAGAAACTCCAAAAAAGTGACCCCATTTTGGAAACTACGGGATAGGGTGGCAGTTTTGTTGGTACAATTTTTGGGTAGATATGATTTTTGGTTGCTCTATATTACACTTTTTGTGAGGCAAGGTAACAAGAAATAGCTGTTTTGGCACCGTTTAAAATTTTATTTTATTTACAACATTCATCTGACAGGTGGTATTTTTATAGAGCAGGTTGTCATGGACGCGAAAATACCAAATATGACCTTTTTTTGGTTGTTTGTTTCAGTTTTACATAACAAAGCATTTAAAAAAAAAAGATTCTTTATTGTCTCCACATTCTGAAAGCCATAGTTTTATTTATTTTTTGGGCGACTGTCTTGTGTAAGGGCTAATTTTTTTCGGGATTAGATGACGGTTTGATTGGCACTATTTTGGGGTGCGTATGACTTTATGATCGCTTGCTATTACACTTTTTGTGATGTAAGGTGAAAAAAATAGCTTTTTTACACCGTATTCTTTTCTTTTTTACGGTATTCACCTGAGGGGTTAGGTCATGTGATATTTTTATAGAGCAGGTTCTTAAGGACGCGGTGATACCTAATATGTCTACTTTCTTTTATTTATTAAAGTTTTACACAATAATATCATTTTTGAAACAAAAAAAAATCATGTTTTAATGTCTCCATAGTCTGTCCTTTTTTGGGGGCTCATTTTTTGCGGGATGAGGTGCCGAATTGATTGGTACCATTTTGGCGTACATACTTTTTTGATCACTTTTATTACCTTTTTTGGGAAGTAAGGTGGGCAAAATTTTTATGTCGTTCATCGTGCTGGGGAAGTAACATGACCGTTTTATAGATCAGGTCATTACGGACGCGGTGATATCAAACATGTTTAGTGCATTTTTTTATTTTTTTATTTAATCAGTGATAAGTGTTTGTTTTTTTTCACTTTTTTTTATATTTTTTTTGACCCAGACCCACTTGGATCTTGAAGATCCAGTGGGTCTAATGTCTGTATAATACAATACAGTACACTATATACTGTATTTTCACATAGTCTGATCAGACTTCTGCCTTTAGCAGAAGTCTGATCAGACTTAGCCTTACCATGGCAAGCTGGAAGCCTGTGAAGGCGTCCAGTTGCCCTTGTAACCATCACTCGCTGCCACATCAAAGCAGCGGGTGATGGGGAGAGAGTGGGGCCCCCTCCCTCTGTGATCCCGTCAAGAATCGGGGCCTGAAACTGCACAGCAGCCCCCGATGGGAGAGGGAGGGAGCTCCCTCCCTGTTCACTCCTTCCATACAGCGGTCCCTATGGACCGCGGCATGGTAGGGGTTAAACGGCTGACATCTGTGAGCACAGATCCCCTAACCTGGAGTCTCCACAGTGTTATCCTGCTGCTCGCTGTGCCCCCAATACCCCCAAATACTACAGATAGACCCCCCCATAGTAATAGTGCTCCTCATAGTCCCACCAATAGTAATTCCCTTCTAGAATGCCCTCATTAGTAATACTGCCCCCTACAGTGCCCCCAACAGTGATAATGCTCCCCAAGAGTGTCCCCATTAGTAATACTGCCTCCTATAGTGCCCCCAACCGTGATAACGCTACCCAAGAGTGCCCCCATTAGTAGAAGAGCTCTCCAGTATTAATAATACCCTCACAGTGCCCCCAGTAGAAATAAGGCCCCCTATTTTTCCCCCAGTGGTAATAAAGCTATCTACAGACCCCTCAGTAGTAATAAGGCCCCCATAGTGCTCTTAGTAGAAATAAGGCGGATTTATATGTCCCTCCTATAGAGCCCCCAGTAGTAATAAGAACCCCTATAATGTCCCCTGGATTTGCAGTGCCCCCTGTAGTTGTATTCCTCCCTCCACCATACAGTCCCAATAACATCACACCATCTCTCCAGCCCCCTCCAACATACAGTCCTGTGTAAATAACATCACTCCCTCTAGCCCAGGCAACATTTTGACTGGGAGCTTTTGTCACATTGCCTGTCTAGGAGCTTGCTCTGCTGTGTTACTGAGTCTTGCCAACACAACACACCTCTATATTCCTGCTGCACTGCCACTGCTGCTGTTGTTCTTGTGGGTCCCTAAAAACCTTTTAGTAAAAGCCAAGGCTGCGCAGCTTGCACTCTGTCTCAGGCTATTGCTGAGCCGAGCCTCACTTCCTGCCAGCTCAGTACTGATAAGACGAGTGAGGAGCAGCCGAGCCAGCCTGACTTCCTGTGCACCCACAGGATAACTAGTAAGAGGAGAAGTGAGGAGGAGCCAGCAGCCAATCAGGTTAGAAGATCCACTGCAGTCGTCGCTGCGGTATTGTGCTGGCGCCGCCGGCACCTGGCTGTGTGAGTCAGTCAGCTGAGCTGAGCCAGCCCAGGAATCAGATGTCATGCCGCAGCTGATGTAAGCCGAGTAGCTGCCTTAATAGATGTAATATCGCAGTGTGCAGCACTGCAGCCAGTCACCACCAGTCTCCCGAGTCCTGAGGTTTGGGGCAGTGGTATTTTGATTCGGGGCCCTGGCTGTGCTATATATAGTGCTAAGGAAGTATTCTAGTATCGTAAGTTCCTGTTTACATTGTGTTAGGCATTTCCTGGTTATTTTGTATCAACATTTATTTCTAAAATGCATATAATTGGTGGGAATCTGAATCTGAATTATTGCCTGAAAAGATTTGTATCTTTATTTGACTTGATTTGTAAAGAACCCCGTCATCGCTGGTAAAGGGACATTAAATCTAGCATTAAATAATAAAAGTGCACGGAAGATAAACATCTTCCACATGATTATGAAACAAACAGAATAGTCTTGCAGAAATTTTACAGAGAACATACAGGTTAATTCTGTACTAATTTTGCTCCATTTTCCACTGGAAACGGCAGAGGATTGGGGCGTAACCAAGAAATTGAGCTATATTTGTTCTATTGCAGATGGGGCACAGTTTTAGGCCGGACAGTCTGGTTTTCAGGCTCCCTGACATCTGTCCGGCACAGACCCTGGACGGACACAGGGATGTCCACCCTTTCAGTAGCTCACGCTCAGACAGCAGCATTGTGCTGTGTGAGCTGCAGCAACTGACCGAGGCTTCTCTCACCCCCAGTCAGTCACTAGGGGCGCAGACATGGCTCCATGTGGCTGACTGAGGGGGAGAGAAGCACCCCGGATGCCCCCAGCTCACCTCCCTTCTTCCCTCTCCTCCCCCGGTTTTTTTCGAGGGCGGCTATGGGTTGCTTTACTGATGCCGGGGCATGGCTTCATCGAGGTAGGCGTAGCCGGTGAGGTCCGACTT
Organism: Bufo bufo; assembly: GCF_905171765.1. Lineage (NCBI taxonomy): Eukaryota > Metazoa > Chordata > Amphibia > Anura > Bufonidae > Bufo > Bufo bufo. The sequence continues at coordinate 702,996,470 of NC_053390.1, read as the reverse complement.
TCTTGGGTGAAGCCGGTGGCCACCCTAGGCACAGAGGGTTATCTTACAGCCCGACTCAAGACAGTGAGGAGGAGGAAGTGGGGGAAATGGATGAGCTCCTTAGACAAATAGAGAATTAGAGAAGAATTATTTAGATATTTCTCTATTTTAATTGCAGTATTAAACAAAAGACAGGCAATTGGGGGAGGAATTTTTAGTTTTTTTTATCGTTTCATGTTTATAATTCCTTTGAAACCTGGTGAAACCTACAATAAATCATCTGTCAGAGTACATATCAGCTTGTGACATCAAGGCAGGGTTTTCTGCTTAATTATTTTTTTGGATGTAATAGAAGGAATCCTTCAATTCAGGGCCTCCTATGTCATGGTTTTTTTCACCAATCATTCCACCTCAATGCATGAGGCCACCTCAGTGTTGCATAGTTTACTGATGAACTTTAAATTTGGATTATATAAGGGATTATAACAATGGCATTTGATGTCCCTGTGGTATAGGCACCGTTCAGGGCTCTCACAAGCGGCCCAAAATGGATCAGTTCAGCCCCAATGCATTCTGAATGGATAAGGATCCGTTCAGAATGCATCAATTTGGCTGCGTTTGGCTGCGTTTTTTAGACGGTCACTAAAATGCAGCTTGCAGCGTTTTGTTGTCCGCCTGGCGATGCAGAGCCAAACGGATCCGTCCTGACTTACAATGTAAGTCAATGGGAACGGATCCGTTTTTCACTGACACAATATAGTGCAATTGAAAACTGACCCGTCCCCCATTGACTTTCAATGTAAGTCAAGACGGATCCGTTTTGACTTAGACTTTTTTTTTAATGAATAATATAAACGGATCCTTTATGAACGGATATAAGCATTTGCATTATCGGTTTGCATTATCGGTGCGGATCCGTCTGTGCAGATACAAGACGGATCCACACCTAACGCGAGTGTAAAAGTAGCCTAAAGCTGTTTAACAAGTGCTGAACTTCAGAAAGTAGTATTTATTATGTAGAGAAGGTTAATACAAGGCACTTACTAATGTATTGTGATTGTCCATATTGCCTCATTTGCTAGTTGGATTAATTTTTCCATCACATTATACATTGCTCGGTTCCATGGTTACGACCACCCGGCAATCCATCAGTGGTAGTTGTGCTTGCTCACTATAGGAAAAATCAGCAGTCTCCCATGGTCCTGGCCACCAAAGAGGCCTGGGCGTTTTCCTATACTGTGCAAGCACTACCACGGCTGATGGATTACAGGGTGGTCGGAACCATGGAAACGAGCAGTGTACAATGGGATGGAAAAATTAATCCAACCAGCAAGGGAGGCAATATGGACAATCAAAGTACATTAGTAAATGGCTTTATCCAGCCCTTGGCTGGGTCTCCTAGGCAACTGTTAATGTATTACACAGTGTAATACACAAAACATGCAGATCCATAGAGCTTTGTCCATTCAGTTTGAGATTTTTTGCAGGCAGTCAAGATTACATGCTGCGCAACATGGCATCATAGTGATAGGTAAATAGGGGCTGTGGCCATGGGTTGGAGCTCCTGAGCTCTGCCATCATTTTCAATTGCATCTTCATCCCAAGGATGCAGAAAAATGTCAAAGTGATGCTTGACTTGCAATCTGTTCTGGACCCATTGGCGACTGATTGGTTGCTGATCCTACCAGATGGTGTTCTGAAGACTCTGCACAGTTGAAACTAGTATGTTGATCTGCCTTAGGGCTCATGCACGCAAACGCATTTTCTTTCCGCTTCCGTTCCGGTTTTTTTGCGGACCGTATGAGGAACCATTCATTTCAATGGATCCTCAAAAACAACTGAAGGTACTCCGTGTGCAATACATTTCTGTATTTCCGTTCCGCAAAAAAGTAGTGCATGTCCTAATATTGTCCGCAAATCACGGTCCGAGGCCCCATTCAAGTCAACGGGTCCGCAAAAAATATGGAATGCACACGGAACACATACCTATGTCATCCGTATTTCATCCGTATTTTGCGGATCCATACTGTATAAATGCTATTCCCAGCCCATATTGCTCATGTGTTTGGTGATTAATAAGTTACTGTTTCCGCATACCATCTGCAAAAAAACGGATCAAATACGGAAACCATACGGATATGTTTTGTGCAATAACGGAACAGAAGAGGACCTAATCAGAGAAAAACAAAACTCAGATACTGAACTACGGATCCGTGAAAAACGGACCGCAAAACAACAACGGTCGTGTGCATGAGCCTTTAGTAGTACAAGTTGTCCAGGAGGTCTCCATCTTTTTCAGACTCCCGGCCAATCCTGAATATTTATGAGTAACTGTAATATTATCGCTGGCAATCATGGCAATTATAATTTTATCATTCTTATCATATGATGCCATTCTTGTAATGACCAACATTATTACAGCAGAGTAAACATGGTAACCATTATCGTAGTGTTTAACCAGCACTGTGTTCTCATGGTAATTAATCTCTGTATTGTCCTAGTTAACAATATAATGTTCATTAACATGACATAATTGTCAATCTCAACAATGTTGTCAGTAATATTGCTATACTGATGCCATTGTTTTTATGCAGTCGGTTGTGGCTTATTTGAGTGCTGCCTTCATCAAAACCATAAATCACTGTACAGTCGTGGCCAAAAGTTTTGAGAATGACACAAATATTCGTTTTCACAAAGTTGCTGCTAAACTGCTTTTAGATCTTTGTTTCAGTTGTTTCTGTGATGTAGTGAAATATAATTACACGCACTTCATACGTTTCAAAGGCTTTTATCGACAATTACATGACATTTATGCAAAGAGTCAGTATTTGCAGTGTTGGTCCTTCTTTTTCAGGACCTCTGCAATTCGACTGGGCATGCTCTCAATCAACTTCTGGGCCAATTCCTGACTGATAGCAACCCATTCTTTCATAATCACATCTTGGAGTTTGTCAGAATTAGTGGGTTTTTGTTTGTCCACCCGCCTCTTGAGGATTGACCACAAGTTCTCAATGGGATTAAGATCTGGGGAGTTTCCAGGCCATGGACCCAAAATGTCAACGTTTTGGTCCCCGAGCCACTTAGTTATCACTTTTGCCTTATGGCACGGTGCTCAATCGTGCTGGAAAATGCATTGTTCTTCACCAAACTGTTGTTGGATTGTTGGAAGAAGTTGCTGTTGGAGGGTGTTTTGGTACCATTCTTTATTCATGGCTGTGTTTTTGGGCAAAATTGTGAGTGAGCCCACTCCTTTGGATGAGAAGCAACCCCACACATGAATGGTCTCAGGATGCTTTACTGTTGGCATGAAACAGGACTGATGGTAGCGCTCACCTTTTCTTCTCCGGACAAGGCTTTTTCCAGATGCCCCAAACAATTGGAAAGAGGCTTCATCGGAGAATATGACTTTGCCCCAGTCCTCAGCAGTCCATTCACCATACTTTCTGCATCAATCTGTCCCTGATGTTTTTTTTGGAGAGAAATGGCTTCTTTGCTGCCCTTCTTGACACCAGGCCATCTTCCAAAAGTCTTCGCCTCACTGTGCATGCAGATGCGCTCACACCTGCCTGCTGCCATTCCTGAGAAAGCTCTGCACTGGTGGCACTCCGATTCCGCAGCTGAATCCTCTTTAGGAGACGATCCTGGCGCTTGCTGGACTTTCTTGGACGCCCTGAAGCCTTCTTAACAAGAATTGAAGTTCTTGATGATCCTATAAATTGTTGATTGAGGTACAATCTTAGTAGCCACAATATCCTTGCCTGTGAAGCCATTTTTATGCAACGCAATGATGGCTGCACACGTTTCTTTGCAGGTCACCATGGTTAACAATGGAAGAACAATGATTTCAAGCATCACCCTCCTTTTAACATGTCAAGTCTGCCATTTTAACCCAATTAGCCTGACATAATGATCTCCAGCCTTGTGCTCGTCAACATTCTCACCTGAGTTAACAAGACGATTACTGAAATTATCTCAGAAGGTCCTTTAATGACAGCAATGAAAAGCAATGGCCAGACTGAGGGGGGGCGGAGCCCCTTTAGGGGAGGCCCCCATGATGGGGGTTTGGGTTTAGTGAGCCTGGATTTAGCAGGCTGGGGAGGAGTGAGAGGGGAGGGGGGGCTATAGGTAGGGAGAAGGGTCAGGATAGGGCAGTTTGAGTAAGGGGGTGGAGTTAAGGAGTTAAATAGGCAGGGAGGAAGAAGGCAGGGCGCCATTTTAGGTGAAAAGAAAAGCTTTATCCCCTGAGGACGCCGAAGGTTCGGCGAAACATGTAGGGAAGTGGGAGCATTTACATTTTAGAATCAGATTGAGCGCAGTGAGCCTCCATAGTAGAGACACACTTGCAACTAAATATAAAGTTGCTGTGAAGATTTAGGAATTTGGGCAAGCCCTGAGAACGATATCAGGAGCCATCCCATCCAGTGGTATATACCGAGTAGAGGTATACAAATATATACAACAGTCTCACCGCTCACTCTGAGGATTTTTAACCATTAATTTAGAGTGTTAACTTTTAAATAGAAATAATAAAGATACAAGTTTTATGTATACAAAATAAAAAGCTAGTCAGTAGGTGATCCAAGCCACGCTTTGGTCGCATGACCCTTGAAAAATTCTGCTATATACTGTAATAGTGTGGCCACCTCCTGTAGGACCTATTAGTCTGTTGCACACAAGGACCTGGTACTGCGGGCGCCTCTGTAACTCCAGGCACAGAGGTGGCCCCTCGACGTGGGAGGTCGCATGTCCAGAGCGGGGCTGCTGCCAGTAGGGCAGCTGGTGGTAGCAGGCCCCAGGATCCAGGCAGTGTCGGAAGCTCTGCACCCAGGAGAAGTTATGACCCATCCATTAACCCCGGCGTCCCTGGTCTGTCTGGGGCCAGGGGACAGGAGGCAGCCAGTCCCAGGAGAAGTCAGGAGGTCCGGTCAGCTGAGGGGGTTTGCTGAAATGTACATTCCTGCCTTGCCAGGAGGCAAGGTGAAGAGGGGAGATCCGGCTTCGTCGTCTATCCTGATGATGACGTCGCTGGTCCCAGCGTGCCCAGGGGACAGCAGGACGACGACGGCCTTACGCAATCGGACGGCGCGCCGCAGAGGAGAGGACTTCCAGGCAGCACCCAGGCAGCCAGGTGAGATTTCTTGGGGACCACTTGCGCAGGTAGTGCAGGGTGTGGGGGCTGGGGTGGGGGGTGCCTCCCAGTTAGAGTTGAGTAAGGGCTTGGGGCAATTGTTGGGGGGTTTGGCGGGGTTGGTTGCTAGTTGGGGGTTAAACGGGGGGACACCGTTACAGGCCTGGGGGTGCACGGTTTGGCTGCAAGCGCGGGGTCAATGGGGGAGCAGCAGCGGGAGTTGCCGGGCGTGGGGGTGTCAGTGCAGACGCAAGCGGGAGCTGAGGTTGTGGAGGATAAGGTACCGGTGGATGATAAGGCGAAAGGGGAGGTTTACGTCTGTTTCGAGGGCCCGTTGGGGGTGCATTTGAAGTCGGAGGTGAGGGAGAGGATTTGGAAGGGGGAATATGTGGAGATATTTTCCCTGCTTCCTTTGGAGTGCTTCAATTTAGATAGAGTGCGGAGGGAGGATGGTAAGAGGGAGGAGGAGGAGAAGCGCCGTTATAGGTTGATACCGCGGACGTTTGCAAACTGGTTGCAGGCGTTCACGATATTGGCGAGTGTGATTGGGGAGAAGGCACCGGAGGCTTGTTCGGGGTTGTTCTGTTATCTAGACGCGATTAGTGAGGCTTATCGGGTGTATGGGGGGGTAGCGTGGTTGCGTTATGATGAGCAGTTCTGTCAACGGAAAGCAGTGCGCCCTGAGATGCGGTGGGATCACAAGGATATCGCCTTGTGGTTAAAGGTTACGGCCCCAGTGCGTTCGGGGCAGCCCTTTCGGGGGGAGGAGGGCAGTGGGGGGATGGGCAATACGGCAGTGGCCTCAGCGAGGGGACTGTGTTTCGCCTATAACGAAGGTAACTGTAGGTTCGGGGTTAAATGTAAATTTAAGCACGAATGTTCAGGTTGTGGAGGGAATCATGGGGCAGCGAGGTGTTTTAGAGGTGGCAAACAAAGAGGGGGGGATAGTTCTGGTAAAGGGGGTGACGCCGGTTCGGCTGGAAAAGATGCAGCCGTACCTAGATAGGTACCCCGATAGAAAGGCAGCGGGGTTGTTGGGGTTGGGTTTTTCGGAGGGTTTTAGATTTCCGTTCGTGCCGGGGGGGGGGGGGCTGTGTTGCTCAGGAAGAATTTGCGGTCAGCTAGGGAGCATCCGGAGGTAGTGGGAGAAAAGCTGGGGAAGGAGGTGATGCTTGGGCGGATGGCGGGCCCGTTTTTGGAGCCGCTCGTTAGCAGTTTGCGGGTGTCACCGTTGGGTGTTGTCCCTAAGAAGGAGGCGAATAAGTTTCGCCTTATCCATCATCTGTCGTTCCCGAGGGGCTCCTCGGTCAACGACGGTATTGACCCGGCAGTTTGTTCTGTAGTATAAACGCCGTTTGACGTGGCAGTGGGTTGGGTGAAGCGTTTTGGGGCCGGGGCTCTGTTGGCAAAGACAGACATCGAGGCGGCGTTTAGTTTGCTGCCGGTTCATCCGGAGTGTCAACATTTGTTGGGGGGTTTTTGGGATGGGGTTTTTTTTGTGGATCGTTGTTTGCCCATGGGGTGTTCGCTGTCGTGCGCTTACTTCGAAACGTTCAGCTAGTTTTTGGAGTGGGCAGTAGTGGACTCGTCAGGTTGTGAATCTCTGATTCATTACCTGGATGATTTTTTGTGTATTGGTCCCCCGGGGTCGCCGGTTTGTGCATTGTTGTTGGAGACGCTGAATTCGATTTTTGGGAAGTTTGGGGTCCCATTGGCAGATAGCAAGACGGTGGGGCCTGTTACAGAATTGAGTTTCCTTGGCATAGTGATTGATTCGGTGAGAATGGAGTGTAGGTTGCCGGGGGATAAGCTGGAGGATCTGAAAGGACTAGTGGCTAGGGCGAGTCGGGCAAAGAAGTTGCAGTTGAGGGAGCTTCAGTCGCTATTGGGGAAGCTCAATTTCGCTTGTCGGTTAATGTCCGTGGGTCGAGTGTTTTGCAGGCTGTTAGCGCAGGCGACCGGGGGGGTGGTTGTTCCGCATCATTATATTCGGTTGGGGAGGGATCTGCGGGCGGACTTGCAGGTTTGGAGTTCTTTTCTGGACTAGTATAACGGTCGCTCGCTGTTTATGGGTGAAGTTGTTGATTCTTTTGATTTTGAATTGTTTACCGATGCGGCAGGGGGTTCGGGTTTTGGGGCGTTTTGTGGGGGTCAATGGTGTGCTGGGGTTTGGCCGGCTGTGTGGGTTGAGCGGGGCTGGGTGAGGAATTTGGCTTTGTTAGAGTTGTTTCCCATCGTGCTGGCGGTTTTGTTATGGGGGGAGCGTTTCCGGGACAGGAAGGTGCGTTTTCACTGCGACAATATGGGGGTAGTTCAGGCAATCAATGGTTTGTCGGCATCGTCGCCGTTAGTAGTGCGGCTGCTGCAGCGGTTGGTGTTGGAGTGCTTGTCGCTTAATGCTTGGGTTGTAGCGGTACATGTGCCAGGGGTGGACAATTGTATTGCTGACGCCCTTTCTCGTTCGCAGTGGAATCGTTTTTGGCAGTTGGCTCCGGAGGCGGACACGGTTGGCTTGCCTGTGGGAGCTGTTGGAGGAACATTAATGGGGCTCATTCGGGCGTCGTTGGCTCCGGGTACGTGGGATATGTATATGAGGGCTTGGAGGGCTTGGGAGGATTGGTGTACCGTTTTGGGAGTGGGAAATGAGGAGCCGGAATTGTCCTTATTAATGTTTTTGGGCCATTGTAGGGAGCAAGGTTGGTCGGTTAGCAAGGTTAACGGATACATGGCAGGGTTAGCGTTTGGCTTTAAGGCTCGGTGTATGGTGGATGTTACAAAATCCTTTTTGGTGGTGCAGGCTTTAAAAGGGTGGCGGAGGATGGGTGCGGGAGTGGATGGGAGGAGGCCGGTATCGTTTGGGTTGTTGCTTCAGTTGGGGGGTCAGTTGCAGGGGGTTTGTAGGTCAGAGGGGGAAGTTCGGTTGTTTCGGTTGGCTTTCTTGTTGGCGTTTTTTGGGGCGATGCGTGTGGGTGAGCTGGTTTGTCCATCGGTGAGTCGGGTGGGGGGACTTCTGAGGGGGGATGTTGAATTGTTTGCGGATAGGGTGGAGTTTGTCAAAAAAGGATACGTTGGGGAGGGGTCGGAAGGTGGTGCTTTTTCGGGTTGAGGGTTGTGATATGTGCCCGGTTCAATGTCTACAGGATTATGGGGCGGGGCTTGGGGGGGTGTCCCCTCTGTTGGTTCATGCAGATGGCACTTTTTTGTCTCGTTTTCAGTTCTCAGCGGTTTTTTATAAGTGTTTGAGCCGGGCAGGGTTGGATAGGGAGGGGTATTCTAGCCACTCCTTCAGGATTGGGGCAGTGACGGAAGCGGCAAGGTTGGGCCTGGGGGAGGATGTTATTAAGCGGATTGGACGGTGGGAATCGGCGAGGTTTAAGTCGTATGTTCGTTTGGATCGCCTATAGTGGAAAGGGGGTAGTTGTGTTAAAGGTTTGTCGTGTTGAGTGTAAAAGCTGCTGTATTGTTCTTGTGTTTTCTCGTTGCAGATGCGGCACCCGCTCTGGTGTGGATTCTGGGGCATTCTTACGTCTTCTGGGGGGCTGTCTGGGCAGCGGTTTGGCCGGACGGTCAACAGTTGGGCTTTGACAGGGAGTCTACGGTGGTAAGGTGGATTGGGAGAAGGGGTATGGTTTGGAAGGCGGTGTTGCCTGAGATTCATAGGTTTGTGAGAATGGATAGGGCACCTGATGTGTTAGTGGTCCATGCGGGGGGCAACGATCTGGCGGCGAAGCCTATCCGGGAGCTGATTAAGGAGGTTAAGTGGGATTTCTTGCGGTTGTGGTCATTGTTCCCAGGTATGGTGATCGTGTTGGTCTGATATTGTTCCCCGACAGGTGTGGAGGGAGGCTCGGTCAGTGGATGCGGTGAATAAGGCACGGGTGAAGCTGAATAGGGCAATAGGGCGTTTTATATGGCTAGGAACGGGGCGGTGGTAGTCAGGCATAGGGAGTTGGAGGCTGGAGTGGGGGCTTTTTGGAGGTCGGACGGTGTGCACTTGAATGCGGTGGGGCTGGATATGTGGAGTTTGGCGTTGCAGGATGGTATTGAGGTGGCCCTAAGGTTGTGGAGGAACGCCCGGAGTTAAGGTGGTCAAGTCCTTGGGGGGTCCTTGGAGTTGGTCACGTTGGAATCTGAGGACAATTGGGGGGGCCCCACGGTTGGGGCTGGACTCCCAGGTGGAATGGTTGTGGTGAATCGAGGGGGGGTCATTTGGTGGTGCCTTTGAGCTGGGGGTTACGGCTGGAGGCAAGAATGGCTCACCCTGGTTCGGCAGCTCGATGTTTTGGAGCTTCAAGGACCTCCCCCCCATTGGGGATTATCAGTATTATGTTATGGTTGTTTTATAATTGTTATTTAATAAACGGCTACTGTGGCCATTACATTTCCAATTGGTGGTCCGAGTCTTATTGGGATCGGGGAATGGTGGCTAGGAGGTGTAATGGTGGGGAATGGGAATTCAAAGGAGTGTATTAAGGTAAGTGGAGGAGGCGAATGAGGCATAACCAATACCCCCGTCATGCAGTGGAAAGGTTTTTTTGGGATTAAGTTAATTTTCATGGCAAAGAAGGACTATGCAATTCATCTGATCCCTCTTCATAACATTCTGGAGTATATGCAAATTGCTATTATAAAAACTTAAGCAGCAACTTTTCCAATTTCCAATATTTATGTAATTCTCAAAACTTTTGGCCACAACTGTAGTCACAGGAGTGAAGTCAACAACCAGAAAGGTTGATTATAGAGTGGCTTGATATCTGACCTAAATAATACCTCCATATGAACATCACAATTTATAGACAATATTGTTGTCTACATAGCAGAGCTTCATGATAAAATCCATGGTGGCCATGGTTTAATGTCTAGCATCCCCAAAGGTCTAGGAGGGTTTATTTGGTAACCACCAATGTTGGTTGAAAGTGATGAAGTGGTTACTACTATTCTTTATAGTAGTTTAGAGCAGTAAATGTACTGTGTTTTTGCCTAAATTTCATAATATCTTTATAAGGCCCCTTGCAGACGAGCGTGTCCGGATGTGTTGCAGATGCGTTCAGTGAAAACTGTGCGATTTCGCAAGCAAGTTCATTATGTTTTGTTTGCGATTGCGTGCAGCTGTTCAGTTTTTATCGCACATGTGAAATTCTCATTGATGCGTTTTTCACTCGCATGATAGAAAACTGAATGTTTGCAAACAACATCTCTTGCTTGCGGATGCGATGCGTTTTTTTCACGCAGCCCCATTCACTTTTTTGGGGCCAGCGTTGCGTGAAATTTGCAGAATATAGAACGTGCTGCGATTTTCATGCAACACACAAGTGATGCATGAAAACCAACGCTCATGTACACAGACCCATTGAAATGAATGGGGTCCGGATTCCATGCGGGCGCAATGAGTTCGCATCGCGCATTGCACCCACGCGGAAAACTCGCTCCTGTGAAAGGGGCCTAAGAGTCTTGTAATCCCTAGAATCACAGCTCAGGAGGTTCAGAGGTTCAAAATGTAATATACGCCAGCTGCTCCTTGTCATCATAGTGCAGGGGATTTTTGTCTATGACAACTGCTGGGACGGTCTGAGTGCCAGAAAACAACTCACTATCCTTAGGTATTGGTGAGACGTCTCACCGCGAATATCCAACTTCCAAAATAATGAAATTCCCAAAAAATTTTCAATAAAAACTGCCATAAAATAATTGATGAAAAGAAAGCAAACAGAAATACAGGCGCCAGTGCTCAGTATAATGAGTGATGTCTCCAATTGTAAAAAAGCTGTTCAGTATGGGGTAGTTTTAACAGTCATAGTCATATATTGACACTGCATGAGGAACGTGATCAGTCACTGGAATCAAGATGTTAGGAAGCTTAATTGTCATCAAGCTTTGTTTGAATTAGCCAACCTGGCTGCCACATAATGCGCTTGGTTGTGTCAACCTCACACTTGTAATCCAGGTATTAGTGAAATATTTGCAGTTTTTCTTAGTTTAGAGACATTATTATTTAATGGAGTCTTTAAGCACTCACTTGAATTCACAGTTCAGTGGAAACTCGAACTCAGCATGGCAAACATAAGAAACACAGAGTAAACTGTTAGTCACCCTAGGTTAAAATGATAATCCCCAGGGGCGTAGCTAAAGGCTCATGGGCCCTGGTGCAAAAGTTCAGCTTGGGCCCACCTTCCCTCAGTGGCCAGGGGCAGGGAAGTGCAGCGCACGGGGTTTAACGTCCTTGGGATCCCTTTAAGATGGGAAAAGTGTTTGTTGTGACACCAGTTGCATTGAAGCAACAAGGACCCCTTTTAGTGATATGGATGTACCCAGGGTAGGATTGCCAGAGTGGTGTAGGGTGGCCTAATGTCCCTTAATGGTGTAGCACTTGTCACGGTGCTCCTACCTGTATATGCTGTAATCCCAGGCGCGGTCGTGCAAAGCAAATCAAGGGGTAGTTGGTGGAAGGGATGGAGAAAGAAATGGAGTCCGGACTTGGTATAACATTGAACAACAGGTTTACTTGAATAAACTTTCATCAGGAAACAATCTTCCAGCTTTGTCTTGGTTACCAGCAGGTAATTCTGGCAGGCAAACACACTCGGCCCTGCTACATCAGTTGCTCTCTGGCTCTCCTGTGCTTACAGGATTAAATAGAATTATCTTCCTTTCTGCTGTACTTTACATTCTGTAGTCTGGTCTGTCCCTGTCTTTATCCATAGGAGCTTTCTCTCCCTGGCTCCTGAGGTGTGTAGCTTTGGCCTCTATATCCAGCAAAGCTGAAGGTGCTCTGCTGGCTGGAACACAGCCTTTCCCTCAAAGGGGGTAAGCTAGACTCGTCCAGCTGGGACGAGTACCTGCTGCACACCCTCCCATGGCAGGGGGTAGACTCCACTAACTCCTATCTAGACTAAACTCCTCCCTAGAAGGAGAGAAGAGAATGGAAAGAGGGTTCCATTCTAGGTAAACTAGCTCTGCCATTGTTGCCGCCATCTGCTGGTTAGCCAGGCACATTACACATAAACAGTTACAAAATAAGGAAATGGGAATACACATTTTGCAGGATCTGGAAATCAATACATATGATGACATTATATTAACCATAAGAGATAGTGGAGAGGTGTAAAAGGTGGTAATGCACCTCTGGGGCGTTACAGAAGCACACAGCTTTCGTGCTGCCTGAGGCAAAAATTGAAACAGCACCCCCGCACGCCAAATTCTTGACCTAACCCCTTCCCTCCAGCCAGAGGTGTAACTTGACCTGCATGCACTTTCTATAATACCAGTGTCTTATACACCACAAGGGTCTTTGGGCCTCCTCAGGCTCCTGGGTCCGGTAGCGACTGCTACCTCTGCACCCCCTATAGTTACGCCCCTGATATTTATTACCTTGTCTTTGGCGCCATGATATTACAGTAGTAACTATAAAGCTTAGGTCTGTAGCGGATCTTGGGGCCTCTTTTGTTAGGCCCATGGAATAATATTATTAGTTCTATATCAACTAAAGCTCCTATTACAGGGACAATTTAGCAGGCAATTGTTGAGAAGGAAGCGTTACTTCCCAGCAAGTGTCTGGTCATCAGTGAAGGAGACCGCTGCAGTAATCTCCTCCACAATATGGAGAAGAGCAATCACTAATGCCATTGCTCTCCCCCATACAGACTCAGGCCTCCTGCACACGAACGTGTGCGCCCCGTGGCCGTGCTGCGGCTCGCAAATTGCGGGTTTTAATGCACGAACACTGACCGTGGGGCAGCCGCAGCGGATCGCGGACCCATTTACTTTAGTCTACTTTCACACTCGCGTTTTGGCTTTCCGTTTGTGAGATCCGTTCAGGGCTCTCACAAGTGGTCCAAAATGAATCAGTTTGCATTCTAATGCATTCGGAATTGAAAAGGATCCGCTCAGAATGCATCAGTTTGCCTCCAATCAGTCTCCATTCCGCTTTGGAGACGGGCACCAAAACGCTATTGCGGCATTTTCGTATCCGTCTGATGAAACTGATGAACCCGGACAACCCCTAGGGGGAGGGGACATGATAACTTCTACTGTTTACTCAATCTCAATGCTACTCAAGTATTAGTGAGATTAAATATAATAGAAGTTATTATGTGCCGTATAATAAATAAGATGATTTTCCATTGTGCGGCCGTTCCGTATATTGATGACCGAAAAATGAGGTCCACAATGCACAGGCAATGTCCTTGGGGCGACTGTGTCTAATCAAGACCCATTCAACTTGATCCGTCTGCACCGCGGTCCAGAAGTACAGACAGAAACACCATGGAAGCACTCCGTAGTGCTTCCGATCTGTGCTTCTGTTCTGCACAGCAAAGCATCCTCTGTATTGAGGACCCATTCAAGAGAATGGGTCCACATCCGTGATGCGGGGTGCACACAGCCGGTGCCCGCATATTTTGGACCCGCTGTTTTCGGGCCTTAATACGGCAACAGCCAGGCAACGGCTGTGTGCATGAGCCTTATAATTTATTATAAATATTTTTAATAAAATATTAGTCCTCTTGCACACTACCGTGTGCTGCCCAAACAGCAGGTCCGCTATATACGGGCACTGGTCCATGTGCATTTAGCATCACGGATGCGGATCCATTCACTTGAATTGGTCTGCAGTCACGGTGCTGCGGAATTGACGGATCACGGACCCATTCAAGTTAAATGGGTCTGGATCTGTCCCGGCTGCTGCACGGACATTTTTTGTGCATTGGGGACCGCAAATTGCAGTCCCCAATGCACGGAACAGATGCACGACATTCGTGTGCATCAGGCCTTTTTTTTATAATAATGACCTAAACAGATAATAGGTCATCAATATTAAATACAAACATACTTTTTTAAAATTAAACCTAAAATTTGTAAAGATAAAATACAAACAACATATTAACAATATAAAAAGTTTTTATTGCAAAAAAATAAAAAAATTATTTAAAGATCGTATAATTCCCTCATGAAAGGGCCAGGGGTATTAATGATAAGAGGGATCAGGACTAGGGTTGAGCGAACCCGAACTCTGAAGTTCGGGTTCGTACCGAACTTTAGGATTTTTTGTAAAAGTTCGGGATCGGTGTTCGGCGCTTTCTTGGCGCTTTTTGAAAGGCTGCACAGCAGCCAATCAACAAGCGGTTAACTGTCTGACCTTAGAAGCTATCACAGCTATGCCTACTAATGGCAAGGCTGTGATTGGCCAGAGCAGCATGTGACCCAGGCTCTATATAAGCTTGAGTCACGTAGCGCTGCTCGTCACTCTGCTGTTACAAGTGTAGGGAGAGGATGCTGCTGGACTTGTGATTTCAGGGAGAGAATAGGAGAGAATCTAACTCAGCGATCTACAGATAAATAGTTGTGTGGGTGCAGGGCACAATCGTTTTAACCTGCCCAGAGGCCATTGACCAAAAAAAAAAAAACTGTTATAATTCTGTTAGTTAGCTGGGCAGCGGCGGCGGCCATTTTATGCAAGCTCAGTGCACCAGCACTACATCTGAGCTTTTGGGACATTGCAAATCACCATTTTTTTGGCAAACTACAACATCTGGATTAGTCAGTGTGCAATTTAAGCTAGAAATACACCCATCATTTTCTGGGGTTTGAAAAACACATTTTTTTTCAAAAAACAGTATTTTCCTGATCTGCAAGTGTTAAATTCAAGTTTAATATATACAGCTTTCATATTCTGTTACCAAAAAAAAACACCTTTTTGGCAATCTACAACATCTGGATTAGTCAGTGTGCAATTTAAGCTAGAAATACACCCATCATTTTCTGGGGTTTGAAAAACACACTTTTTCGTCAAAAAACTGTATTTTCAGGCCTTGTAGCATCAGCACGTGTGAAATTACAGGCTTATATACTGCTGTCAAATTCAGTTGTTAAACAAACACTTGTTTGGGCACAAAAAATTTAGTTGGCAGCCTTTGATGCAGATGTCATTCTGAGATACACCCTTAATACATTTTGGTTATATTCAGAGATTTTAAATACCGGCATTTGGTGCACCAATATTAAATTCAGGCCTACACTGGTTCAGGCCGTGTGAGATAAACCCTCTAAATACAGGGGTTTGATTCAGGCATTTGAAATACAGCTATTTTGTGCAAAGAAATATTTACTTCAGGCCTACACTGGTTCAGGCCTTGTGAGATACACCCTCTACATACAGGGGTTTGATTCAGGCATTTGAAATACAGCCATTTAAAATACAGCCATTTTGTGCAAAGAAATATTTAATTTAGGCCTACACTGGTTCAGGCCCTGTGAGATACACCCTCTACATACAGGGGTTTGATTCAGGCATTTGAAATACAGCCATTTGAAATACAGCCATTTTGTGCAAAGAAATATTAAATTTAGGCCTACACTGGTTCAGGCCCTGTGAGATACACCCTCTACATACAGGGGTTTGATTCAGGCATTTGAAATACAGCCATTTGAAATGCAGCCTTCTTGGGCAAAGAATAATTTATTCAGGCCTACACTGGTTCAGACCGTGTGAGATACACCCTCTACATACAAGGGTTTGATTCAGGCATTTGAAATACAGCCATTTGAAATACAGCAATTTTGGGAAAATAAATATTTAAGTTAGGCCTACATTGGTTCAGGCCCTGTGAGATACACCCTCTACATACAGGGGTTTGAATCAGGCATTTGAAATACAGCCATTTGAAATACAGCCTTGTTTGGCAAAGAAATATGTAATTTCAGGCCTACACTGGTTCAGGCCCTGTGAGATACACCCTCTACATACAGGGGTTTGATTCAGGCATTTGAAATACAGCCATTTGAAATACAGCATTGTTGGGCAAAGAAATATTTAATTCAGGCCTACACTGGTTCAGGCCGTGTGAGATACACCCTCTACATACAGCGGTTTGATTCAGGCATTTGAAATACAGCCATTTGAAATACAGCCATTTTGTGCAAAGAAATATTTAATTTAGGCCTACACTGGTTCAGTCCCTGTGAGATACACCCTCTACATACAGGGGTTTGATTCAGGCATTTGAAATGCAGCCATTTGAAATGCAGCCATTTTGGTCGAAGAAATATTTAATTTAGGCCTACACTGGTTCAGGCCGTGTGAGATATACCGTCTACATACAGGGGTTTGATTCAGGCATTTGAAATACAGCCATTTTGGGCAAAGAAATCTTTAATTGAGGCCTAGTCTGGTTCAGGCCGTGTGAGATACACCCTTTACATATGGTCGTTCTATTCTACTATTAATTAAACACCCATTTAGGGCAAGATCCTAAATTCGAAAAATATGAGGAGAGCGTCAAATAAGGGACGTGGCCCAGGTCGTGGTGCAGCTGGTGGAGCTCCTGTTGCAGGGAGAGGACGTGGTCGATCTGTGCCAGCTACACGCACAAGTGAAACCCCTTCCTCAGGTGCGAGTAGTTGACAAAACCTGCAGCGGTATTTGGTCGGGCCTAATGCGGCTCTACGAATGGTGAGGCCTGAACAAGTACAGGCGATACTAGATTCTGTTGCTGACAGTGGATCCAGTTCCTTCACATTGTCTCCCACGCAGTCTCCTGCTGAAAGACCACAGTTGGCACCTGCAGCCGATGTCCATTAGTCTTTCACCTCACCCCCTTGCAAATCAGCCAAGCAGTATGAGCCCCAAGTCATGCTGCAGTCTCTTCTGCTTTTTGATGACTCTGTTAGCAGGGTTTCCCAGGGCCATCCACCTAGCCGTGCCCAAGAAGTTGAAGAGATTGAGTGCACCGATGCCCAACCACTTTTTTTTCAAGATGAGTACATGGGAGGACCGTCGCAGCACGTCTCGGATGATGACGAAACACAGGTGCCAACTGCTGGGGCTTTCGAAAGTGTGCAGACCGTCAAGGAAGGCAGGGGTGAAGACTAGGTGGAAGATGATGTGGAGGACAATGAGGTCCTCGACCCCACATGGAATCAAGGTCATGCGAGTGACCTATGTCGTTCGTAGGAAAAGGCGGTGGTCGCACAGAGCCACCAGCACAGCAGAAGAGGGAGCAGGGTGCAAAAGCGGAGCGGCCGTCCTCTAGACAGTATGCCTCCTACTGCCCACCGCAGCAAGGGACCGAGCACACCAAAGCCAGCTCCAAGGAGTTCCCTCGCGTGGCAGTTCTTCAGACAATGGGCTGACGACAAGACACGAGTGGTTTGCACGCTGTGCAATCAGAGCCTGAAGCGAGGCATAAACGTACTCAACCTGAGCATATCCTGCATGACCAGGCATTTAAGTGCAAAGCACGAGGTGCAGTGAAGTAGATACCTCAAATACCAAGAAAGGTCTCTGGCTCCTCCTGCTTCCTCTTCTGCTGCAGTCTCGGCCTCTTCATCCACCTCTGGAGTGACAGTGTCACCTGCCACCCCGCAAACAGAGGATCTGCCAGCAACACCAACACCTGGGTCACCAAGCATCTCCACAATGTCACACTGAAGCGTTCAGCTCTCCATCTCCCAAACGCTGGAGAGGAAGAGGAAGTACCCCCCTACCCACCCGCGAACGGATAGTTTTAAAGGCCTTATGGCGGTGGCTGTCCCACAGTACGTCGTGCCCAGCCGCCAGAACTTTTCCAGGCGAGCCATCCCTTCCCTGCACAACCAAGTAGGGGACAAAATCAGGTGTGCACTGCGCAACGCCATCTGTGACAAGGTGCGCCTGGCTACGGATACGTGGACCAGTAAGCACGGTCCGGGACGTTATATCTCCATAACAGCACACTGGGTAAATGCAGTGGCGGCTGGGCCTGAGGCGGATAGCAGTTTGGCGCATTTCCTTCCACCACCAAGGATTGCAGGGCGTTTCAGTTTGCCTCCTGTTGCTTCCTCCTCCTACTCTGCTTCCTCATCCTCTACCAGCTCCTCATCCGGTCAGCGTAACATCTTCACCACCAACAACACAGCCAGGGGTAAACGACAGCAGGCAGTTTTGAAACTTATCTGTTTGGGGGACAAACCCCACACTGCGCAGGAGCTGTGGACGGGCCTTAAACAACAGACCGATGAGTGGTTTGTGCCTGTCAGCCTCAAGCCCGGCCTGGTGGTGTGCGATAATGGGCGAAATCTCGTAGCAGCTCTGGGACTAGCCTGGCGCATGTGCTGAATTTGGTGGTGCAGAGATTCCTTAAAAATTACCCCGATATGTCAGAGCTGCTGCATAAAGTGCGGGCCATCTGTGCGCTCTTTCTGCGTTCCAATGACTGGGCCTCCATGCGAGACCTGTGTTCCTTGTTGCGCTGTTTTGAGTACTCCACCAACATGGTCAGTGCCGATAACGCCGTTCTCAGCGTTACTATCCCACTTCTATGCCTCCTTGAAAAAACGCTCCTGGCGATGATGGAAAAGGATGTGGCACAAGAGGAGGAGGAAGAGGGATCATTTCGTAGGGTTTCTGGCCAGTCATTCCCAAGTGGCTCCGAGGGTGGGTTCCTGCACCCACAAACCCAAGGTACACAGTTGTCCAGCCAGGGCACAGTTCTGGAGGATGAGGAGGTGGAGGATGAGGAGGAGGAGATGGAGGAGGAGGAACCATGTTCACAGCAGGGTGGCACCCAGACCAGCTCATGGCCTTCACTGGTGCGTGGATGGGGGGATACAGAGGACACAGACGATACACCTCCCACAGAGGACAGCTTTTCGTTCTCTGGGCAGCCTGGCACACATGAGCGATTACATGCTGCAGTGTCTCCGCAACGACCGCCGAGTTGCCCACATTCTAACTTGTGCTGATTACTGGGTGGCCACGCTGCTGGATCCCCGTTACAAGGACAACATACCGTCCTTAATTCCGTCACTGGAGCGTGATCGTAAGATGCGCGAGTACAAGCGCACGCTGGTAGATGCGCTGCTGGTGGTGACAGCGGGGGCACAGTGGAAGCACAAGGTGAAGGCAGAGGGCAAGGAAGAGGTCGCCAATGCATCTGGGGCACCGCCAGCACCTCAGAAGGCAGGGTTAGCATGGCTGAAATGTGGAAAAGCTTTGTCAGCACGCAACAACAACCAGCACCACCAGCCGATATGGAACATCTTAGCAGGAGGCAGCATTTCACCAACATGGTGGAGCAGTATGTGTGCACACGCCTACACGTACTGAATGACGGGTCTGCCCCCTTCAACTTCTGAGTCTCCAAATTGGGCACATGGCCTGAGCTTGCCCTTTTACGCCTTGGAGGTGCTGGCCTGTCCTGCAGCCAGTGTATTATCTGAACGTGTGTTTAGCACGGCAGGGGGCGTCATCACAGACAAGCGCAGCCGCCTGTCCACAGCCAATGTGGACAAGCGCACGCTCATTAAGGCTGGGTTCACACTTGAGCGTTTTACAGCGCGTTCAAACGCGCTGTAAAACGCTCAACACATGAAAACCAATGCTTCCCTATGGCCCTGGTTCTCACTTGAGCGTTTTACAGTGCGTTTGAACGCGCTGAAAAACGCCCTACGCTCAAACAAGTTCTTGAGCTTCTTTGGGGCGTTTTGACGCGCGTTTGTGGCCTTAGGACACTGCAGTCAATCAGGCTCAATTCACACCTGAGCGTTTTACAGCGCGTTCCTACGCGCTGTAAAACGCTCAACAAGGAGAAACCAATGCTTCCCTATGGGAATGGTTCTCACCTGGGCGTTTTACAGCGCGTACGATCGCGCTGTAAAACGCCCGACGCTCACACAAGTACAGGAGCGTTTTTTTGGGCGCTTGTCGCGCGTTCCCGTACATAGACTTTCGGGAACGCGCGACACTGTGTGCACACTTGTCTCTGTATGCGCGCTTGTAAACGTCCGTACAATCGCGCATACAGAGCGCTCCTTTCAGAACGCTCAGGTGTGAATTGAGCCTCACACAAACACGCGTCAAACGCGCGTTTACTATTGCAAAAAACGCGCATAAAAACGCGCGACAAAAACGCGCGTTAAACGCGCATATCAAATACGCTCAGGTCTGAACCCAGCCTTAAATGAACCAGGCATGGATCCCTCAGGACTTGTCCTTACCTTGTCCAGAATAGACATGTATACTGGCACTAACCAGCCATTGTTATACTGCAGCGCAATTGCTCATGTTTGTATTTTGGATATTTCACACTCTTTTGGAGTGTACCTTAATTTAAAAAAATAAAATTTAAACCAAAAACCTGTGTTGGCTATCTCGTCCTCCTCCACCGCCGCTTCCACCTACTCCGCTACGTTCACCGCCTCCTCAAACTCCTACTCCATATGGAACTCCACCTCATAAATCCATTTTTAATAAAAAAAATTGTACATGTTTTATTTTATATTATTTCACTTATTTGTCATTTACATTTTCGGGTGAAATTCACCAATTTTTGGGTGTATAGTACCACTGCTATACCTAGTAGGCCGGTTAAAAAAAAAAAAAAAATTGTCATTTACATTTTCGGGTGAAATTAAGCAATTTTTGGGTGTATAGTTGTCACGACCATGGTCATGGTCGTGACTCTTGGACCCGCAGGCGGTTGCCTGCGGTTTGGTCTGTTGTCAACCACATGGTGAGGGCTGCTGGTATGTTGCCTCACTTGTGGTTGCCGCTGGCAACATGATGATGAGGTTGGCAGTGTAGCAGCCGGAGCTGGACGCTGGGCGGCTCGCTGTCACGGCATGCGGTTGCCTCTGGCAACGTGTGGTTTTTATGTATGCACTTCCTATGTCTGGTGTACACGGGATTTATGTCAATTGTGCACTGTGACACTTTCCTTCACTGGTGGTTGCCCATGGCAACGTGTGGAGTTTGTGTGCATGTGGTGGCAGTGTCTCGGCCTTCTGGCTGATCCCCAAGACATGCTTGCCGCGCATGCCGTTGACGGTGGTAACAGGTGGAGTGTGTGCTTATTTGTGCTTTTCCCCTTTAAGTAGTTTCCATCCCTTGCCTGGTATTGGAAGGGTTAATTCCCTTCCTTGTGTGTGAACACTGGGTGTGTCTGTCTGTGGGTGTGGCTACTTGGGGCTATATAGCTCCTGCTGGATGCCAGACTCTGAGGCGTACTTCAGCCATACTTAGCTGAAGTCATCCTCCTGGTTATATACCATCTGCCAGTGAGGGCCACCCTTGTGGTCATAAACTTATGTTAGACATTATTGTTTATATTATATGTCTAGTGGTGTCTCTATCGTTATTGCAGCGTATGGTCCTGGGTTCCTGTGTGATGTGTGGTGTGTGCTGTGTCCGTTTATGTTGTTGTGGACAGCAGCACTTGTGCACAGGTTCCAGGCTGTGTGTCTGTGGCAGGTAGGTGTGATACTAGTTTCACTACCTGCCATTGCCATATGTCTGTATATGTTTCCCTTCTCTTTGCAGCTTGGCCAGTGAGACTCCTGTTGCTCCGTGTATAGGAGGAACAGGTCGTCTTACCCTTCTCCTAGTCCAGGGCCACCCTGAGGGCTAGTAGGAATCACAGGTTCCAGAGTATGAGCCCTCCTACCATCAGGGTCGGCTCATACGGCTAGGAGACAGGGTCAGAATTAGGGATGTGATAGGAGGTGACCTGCTCCCTGATTCCTGTCCTGGCCTAGCAGCTATACTTCATATTGACATCGCACGGCTGAGGGTTTCCCCCATCCTCAGCCGTGACAATAGTACCACTGCTATACCTAGTAGGCTGGTTAAAAAAATAATAATTGGCATTTACATTTTTGGGTTAAATTTTCCAATTTTTGGGTGTATAGGACCACTGCTATACCTAGTAGGCCGGTTAACAAAAATATAGATTGTCAGTTACATTTTCTGGTGAAATTCAGCAATTTTTGGGTGTGATGTACCACTGCTATACCTATTAGACCGGTAAAAAAAAACAACATTTGTCAGTTACATTTTATGGTCAAATTCACCAATTTTTGGATGTAATATACTCCTCCTCTACCTAGTTGACAGCTTAATAAATCTCAATAATTTTTATTTTACATTTTCGGGTGACAATAAACAATTGTTTTCTGTCATAGACCCCTGCTCTACCAAGTAGACAGGTTAATTAATTTCTGTAATTTTTCTGTTACATTCTTGGGTTGACATTATACAAGGACTTAGGACGTACCGGTACGGCATGTTTCCTGAGTCCTTAAGGACCCATGACGTACCAGTACGTCATGAGTTTAAAATAAGATTGCGGCTCCCTGGGGGTTAATCCGAACGGGATGCCGGCTGAAATCATTCAGCCGGCATCCTGTCACAACGCCGAGGGGGGTCATGTGACCCCCCCGTTTCGGCATTCGCAGCGGTCTCTGACCGCGGGGATCAAACTTTAAAATGCCCGAAATAAAGTTTTATTAACCCCCCCGCACCCCTAAATGATATTATGTGGACGGGTGGTGTAGGGGGGGTGTCGCAGGCGGTGCGGGAGGCGGGCGGTGCGGCAGGCGGGATCGCGATCCCCCGTCCGCCTCCCCTTGAATAATCGTTGGTGGACAGTGGTTATACCAGGGTGTCAGCACATTGCTGACACCCTGGTATAAACGGCTGACATCGGTGATGCTATGTCAGCCGTTTAACCCTTTCCATACAGCGGTCCGTACGGACCGCTGTATGGAAAAGGTTAACAGCTCAGGGAGCTCCCTCCCTCTCCCATCGGGGGGCTGCTGTGCCTTTGCAGCCCCCCGATGGGAGAGGGAGAGAGCCCCCCGACAGCCCCGTCCTTACCCTTCCCCGTCTGCGCAGTTGTGGCTACAACTGAGCAGACGGGGAAGGTTCCCATGGCAACAGGACGCCTACTCAGGCATCCTGCTGTCCATGGTGCTGAACAGATCTGTGCTAAAGGCAGAGATCTGTTCAGACAAAGTGTAAGTAAAATACAGTACCCTATATCGTGTACTGTACTGTATTATACAGACATCAGACCCACTGGATCCTCAAGAACCAAGTAGGTCTGGGTCCAATTTTTTTTTTAAAAAGTGAAAAAAGTTAAGATAAAAAAAAACACATTTATCACTGAATAAAAAATAAATAAAATAAAATACACTACACATATTAGGTATCGCCGTGTCCGTAACGACCTGATCTATAGAACGGTCATGTTACTTTCCCCGCACGGTGAACGCCATAAAAATAAAAAAATAAAAACTATGAGAAAATTGAAATTTTGTCCACCTTACTTCCCAAAAAAGGTAATAAAAGTGATCAAAAAAGTTGCATGTACGCCAAAATAGTACCAATCAAACCGTCATCTCATCCCGCAAAAATCATACCCTACCTAAGATAATCGCCCAAAAACTGAAAAAACTATGGCTCTTAGACTATGGAAACACTAAAACATGATTTTTTTTGTTTCAAAAATGAAATCATTGTGTAAAACTTAAATAAATAAAAAAAAAGTATACATATTAGGTATTGACGCGTCCGTATAGACCGGCTCTATAAAAATATCACATGACCTAACCCCTCAGGGGACCACCGTAAAAAAACAAACAAAAAAAACGGTGTAAAAAAAGGCATTTTTTGTCATCTTACGTCACAAAAAGTGTAATAGCAAGCGATCAAAAAGTCATATGCACCCCAAAATAGTGCCAATCAAACCGTCATCTCATCCCGCAAAAAATGAGACCCTACTTAAGATAATCGCCCAAAAACTGAAAAGACTATGGCTCTTAGACTATGGAGACACTAAAACATTTTTTTTGTTTTAAAAATGAAATCATTGTGTAAAACTTACATAAATAAAAAAAATTGTATACTGTACATATTAGGTATCACCACGTCCGTGACAACCTTCTCTATAAAATTACCACATGATCTAACCTGTCAGATGAATGTTGTAAATAACAAAAAAAAAAAACGTGCCAAAAAATCTATTTCTTGTTACCTTGCCGCACAAAAAAGTGTAATATAGAGAAACCAAAAATCATATGTACCCTAAGCTAGTACCAACAAAACTGCCACCCTATCCCGTAGTTTCTAAAATGGGGTCACTTTTTTGGAGTTTCTACTCTAGGGGTGCATCAGGGGGGCTTCAAATGGGACATGGTGTCAAAAAAAACAGTCCAGCAAAATCTGTCTTTCAAAAACCGTATGGCATTCCTTTCCTTCTGCGCCCTGCCGTGTGCCCGTACAGCGGTTTACGACCACATATGGGGTGTTTCTGTAAACTACAGAATCAGGGCCATAAATAATGAGTTTTGTTTGGCTGTTAACCCTTGCTTTGTAACTGGAAAAAAATTATTAAAATGGGAAATCTGCCAAAAAAGTGAAATTTTGAAATTGTATCTCTATTTTCCATTAAATCTTGTGCAACACCTAAAGGGTTAACAAAGTTTGTAAAATCAGTTTTGAATACCTTGAGGGGTGTAGTTTCTTAGATGGGGTCACTTTTATGGAGTTTTTACTCTAGGGGTGCATCAGGGGGGCTTCAAATGGGACATGGTGTCAAAAAACCAGTCCAGCAAAATCTGGCTTCCAAAAACCATACGGCGCACCTTTCCCTCTACACCCTACTGTGTGCTCGTACAGTAGTTTACGGCCACATATGGGGTGTTTCTGTAAACGGCAGAGTCAGGGCAATAAAGATACATTCTTGTTTGGCTGTTAACCCTTGCTTTGTTAGTGGAAAAAATGGGTTAAAATGGAAAATTAGGCAAAAAAATTAAATTCTCAAATTTCATCCCCATTTGTCAATAACTCTTGTGCAACACCTAAAGGGTTAACGAAGTTTGTAAAATCAGTTTTGAATACCTTGAGGGGTGTAGTTTCTTAGATGGGGTCATTTTTGGGCGGTTTCTATTATGTAAGCCTTGCAAAGTGATTTCAGACCTGTAGTGGTTCCTAAAAATTGGGTTTTTGTAAATTTCTGAAAAATTTCAAGATTTGCTTCTAAACTTCTAAGCCTTGTAACATCCCCAAAAAATAAAATATCATTCCCAAAATGCTCCAAACATGAAGTAGACATATGGGGATAGTAAAGTCATCACAATTTTTGGGGGTATTACTATGTATTACAGAAGTAGAGAAACTGAAACTTTGAAATTTGCAAATTTTTCATAATTTTTGGTAAATATGGTATTTTTTTATGCAAAAAAATTAACTTTTTTGACCCAATTTTAGCAGTGTCATGAAGTACAATATGTGACGAAAAAACAATCTCAGAACGGCCTGTATAAGTCAAAGCGTTTTAAAGTTATCAGCACTTAAAGTGACACTGGTCAGATTTGCAAAAAATGGCCAAGTCCTTAAGGTGAAATAGGGCTGAGTCCTTAAGGGGTTAATTGATGCGCGCCACCTCCTTTGATTCAATGCTTAAACTTTAACAAGTTGTACCACATTTAAGCTTCAATACTTTGTCCCACATTTCCGCTATACTCTTTTGGCCAACATTTGCGCCTCAATAGCTTTTCCCACAATTCCGCTTGACTCTTTTGTCCCACATTTTGGCTTCTGTAATTTGTCAAAAACACAGAAATATAGTGGCAATACTGGAGGAGCGGCTCAACCCCTAACACTGTAGCGTGTTTTACATTGGGGGAGCAGCCCCACCGCATGTGGACCGCGCCGACATCCTCCACCGTATGCATTTTTTGCTGGGGATAGTCGTTTGCTGCGGTCCACATGCGGTGGGGCTGCTCCCCCAATGTAAAACACGCTACAGTGTTAGGGGTTGAGCCGCTCCTCCAGTATTGCCACTATATTTCTGTGTTTTTGTCTTGTTTCATATGTAGTGTATGTGCCGTTACCTGGCATTCAAACACTCTTTTGCACCTGGTGACCTCCATCACAGGCTCTGATATGGGCGTGGCTTGCAGTCTTGGCTTTGTTCACATTGCACTAGTTGTCCTGCTAGGCGTTTGTGTGGAAGCCTGGCTGCGAGCTGGATTACATCGCCTTCAGACCGTGTTCACACCATAGGTAGCGTAGTGGTAGGACCCTTTGCCATGCTGAGTGACCGTGACGTGGTGCAATGATGGGCTCCGATATTTTCCTGACAGGAATATATTGGCGAAAGTCTCAGCTTTTAATATCTGCATTTATGACTAGCCAGTATAGTCAGTGGCATATCCGTTTGGTGCATTTTTTCTGTGATTTATACTTCTGTAATTTGTCCCACATTTGCGCCTCAATAGCTTTTCCCACATTTCTGCTCGATCCCAATTTTTTTAAATGAATTTATCTCCCTTAAATTTGGTCTCTTTTTCTCACACTCCCTCTCCAGCCTGGAACCCTGATTCCCCGCCACCCGTGATCACCATTGTAGGCGCATAAAAGAACATCGAAAGTTGATAGAGCAGATATCAAATTGGATCGTGAACATCACGGGGACGTGCGACATGGTGGGGCAATAAGTATGCACACGACTACACGAACTAACTGACAGGGGTCAGCCCCTGCAACTTCTGGGTCTCACCTTGCCCTTTACGCCTTGGAGGTGCTGGCCTGCCCTGCAGCCAGTGTATTGTCTGAATGTGTGTTTAGCACGACTGGAGGGTTATATTTCCCAATGTTTTGGGGTGTACCCTAATTTTAAAAAATTTAAATAAATGTTAAACCAAAAAGCAGTGTAGGCCACCTCCTCCTCCTCCACCGCCACTTCCACCTACACTGACACATCCACCGCCTCCTCAACCTCCTACTCCATATGGACCAGGTCCTCCTAGATCAAGATTTTTTTTTTTTTTTTTTTAAGTATTTTTACCTATCCACATTTGTTTGCAGAGCACTTGCCATGCTCTTAACCACATTTTGATGACATTTGCAGCCCTCTAGCCCTTTCCATGACATTTTTACAGCCATTTTAGTGCTTAAAAGTTCGGGTCCCCGAACATCCAAGTGTCCACTCAACTCTAATCAGGACGATTCAGACTGGAAGGAGGGGTAACAAGATTAAGTATTTGATCCCTTGATTTTTCTATATAATTTACAACGGGATTTGGCTCCTGAGGCCCTGCAAACTGATCGATCACCAGCCCAAGAGTTGAAATGCACCGTGTTTGCCGTTCATCTGGCACACGACGCAAGAAAGGAGCTAGCCCTTTTAAAGCCAATTTTTCCTTGCCGTCAGATCGATTCCGGTTTAGATATTCGAGTACCATGGTATCAACCTGGCCTCGAAGATCTAAACCGGAATCGATCATGACACGTTGCCCTCGTCTGCCAGATGAACGGCAAACTGGTGCAGCTGCTGCTACTGGGTTAACCTCAGGGATTGGCTCTACAGCTTCTTGATTTATATCAATTTCCTCCGAAGGCTGCAGTGCATGTGAAAAGGATGCTTCCCCCAAGGCCTCCTGGTGTTCATCCTCAACTTGTGTTGCCTCCACTTCAGTGGACGGTGCTCGTCTTTCCTCCATTTCAGTGGACAGTGCTTGAGAAGCACCACCTTCTGAGAGGCTGTCAACAGTTCTGTTAAAAAATTTTATTATTAAATTATTTTATATAAAAATGTATTTAAATATTAAAAATATAATATAAAAATTACTTACGTTCTTATTTCCATAATTTGTTTAAGAAATTGCAGCTGTCGCGTGTACATATACTGTTTTTATTCCCCACCATCACCGCTCCTCTGCTTAGCATTAAGTTCCCTGCGGAAGTTGTCTCGGCATGTGTACCAGCGTTTTTTAATTTTTTGTACTGAAAAGATAATAATAATAAAAAAAAATTGGTTGGAATTTATTATTATTAAAACAAATTTACTAGGCAAAATTTGAATAAAAGCTCTAAGTGAGATTTTGCTCACGTGCACACAATCTATGCTGTTCTGTGACATATGGCCTGCTCACAGAGGACATACGGTCGTGTGTATGAGGGATGATACAAACATCCTTCTAGTATTAGGCTCATGCACATGGCTGTTGCACGGCCGTGGCCGTATTGCGGGCCGCATACGGCACTCCCCAATGCACAGAATGACCACCTCAACGGCCATTTCCGTGAGCCCTAATAATCAATTTTGTGAAAGAGGTCTATTATCAATTCATATCTAAGAAATTTAGAAATATAGAATCAAAAATATGGTTAAAGTAAAAAATATATATATTTTTACATGTTCATCACTTGCTATGCAATAAGTTATGCATTGCAGAAAGGGAATTTATAATGTATGCTATTCCAGACATTTTCTGATTAGGCCTCTTGCACAAAATATATATAATTGACAATATTTACACAAAAGTGAGTTGGCATCAGTCATGAAGAAGCATAGAATATGTGCAAATGAGCATAAGTACTGTATCACTCAAAAGTACACTATCTTTGCTGTTCCTGGACATATGACCCACTCACGGAACATAAGGTGTCACGCACACATCTGTGGATCACGGTCCGTGTAAACTTCGCCTGCCATGCTGCTGAGTGCAGGAGTGCACAGCGTCATAGCAACCAATGACGCCATGCACTCCTGCACTCAGGAGCACAGCAGGTCAGGTTTATTGCTCCATGGATGTGTGTATGAAGCAATTTAAAATACACATATTTTTTTATAAAATTATATACTCACTAATTTTTTCTTTCTTTTGCATTGATGCTGAGGTCCATGCAGTGCCAAGTAATTTCTTCCCAACTTCTTTCCACGACCGGTCTTTTCTAATGCGATTATGGTAGACCTCAGCTCTGGTGTCCCATAGGGCTGGGCGATCATGGATGAGCACTATGAGTTTCTCCACATCAAATGATGCCATAATCACGTCTATCTGCACTTCTTCCAACTTCTGCAATACTTGTCCTGGTTCTGAAGGTCACAGGGGTCAGGCCTATTTTTTTCTATTTCCTGCGGATCCGCAATTGACATGCGAATGACATTTGGCACCTTTCCGCATGTTATCCACATTTTTGCGGACCCATTGACTACAATAGGGCCACGGACCGCAATTTGCAGACAAAAGTAGGACATGCTCTATTTTTTTTCCAGATCCGCATATCGGAACTGCTGATGCGGACAGCATACTGAATGCTGTCCCCATCTTCTGCGGCCCCATAGAAATGAATGGGTCCGCAATTCTGTTCCGCAAAATGTGGAATGCAAATTGCAGACGTGTTAATGGAGCTTTAGACTGACGTGAAAAAAACTGTGCAATCCGATAAGTCCCTGAATTAAAGGGAATATGTCGTAAGAAAGTTACATATTATTTAAAGAGGACCTTTCACTAGAATAAAAAATGTAAACTAAGCATACAGACATGGAGAGTGGCGCCCAGGGATCTCCCTGCACTTACTATTATCCCTGGGCGCCGCTCCGTTCTCCCGGTATAGCGGCGCCCAGGGATAATAGTAAGTGCAGGGAGATCCCTGGGCGCCGCTCTCCATGTCTGTATGCTTAGTTTACATTTTTTATTCTAGTGAAAGGTCCTCTTTAAATCAAGTTTTAATGTTAAAGATAGTTTTGAAGAATTGTTGGTAATTTTTTTTACATTTTACATGTTGCATAGTAACATAGTTTATAAGGCTGAAAAAAGACATCCGTCCATCCAGTTCAGCCTGTTATCCTGCAAGTTGATACAGAGGAAGGCAAAAAAAACAACTGTGAGGTAGAAGCCAATTTTCCTAACTTTAGGGTAAAAAAATCCTTCCCGACTCCAATCAGAATAACTCCCTGGATCAACACCCTATCTCTAGTAACTATTATAACTAGAGATGAGCGAATTTCTTGAAAGTTCGATTTGGCTGATTCGCCGAATTTGACCAAAAAATTCCATCGTGACGAATTACCCCGTCATTGTACCCCTCAGATGCCGCGTTCATACATGATTGCAGCATCTGAGTGTAAAATTAACCATAAAAAAAAAACGAAATCAAACTTACCGCCTCCATTTGGCCGCCAGCCTCCATCTTGCTTCAAGATCTCAGCCGAAATCCTGTGCGGCGCGAGATTACATCATCACGCCGGCTGGCATGGTGACGTATGACGTCATCACGCTGGCAGGCGTGATGTAATCTCGCGCCGCACAGGATTTCGGCCGAGATCTTCAAGCAAGATGGAGGCTGGCGGCCCATCGCGAGCAAATGAAGGAGGTAAGTTTGAATTTTTTAGTTTTTTATACTATTTCAGGTTAAATCCATTCGCTGACACAAAGCACGAGGAAATTCGGCTTCTAGGCGAATCGAATTTATCCTGAAATTCAAATCTAATTCCACTTCGTGAGATTCGATTTGCTCATTTCTAATTATTACACTCCAGAAATACATCCAGGCCCCTCTTGAACTCTTTTAGTGAACTCACCACCTCCTCAGGCAGAGAGTTCCATAGTCTCACTGCTCTTACTGTAAAGAATCCTCTTCTAGATTTGTGTACAAACCTTCTTTCCTCCAGACGCAGAGGATGTCCCCTTGTCACAGTCACAGTCCTGGGGATAAATAGATGATGGGAGAGATCTCTGTACTGACCCCTGATATATTTATACATAGTAATTAGATCTCCCCTCAGTCGTCTTTTTTCTAAACTGAATAACCCTAATTTTGATCATCTTTCAGGGTACTGTAGTTGCCCCATTCCAGTTATTACTTTAGTTGCCCTCCTCTGAACCCTCTGCAGCTCTGCTATGTCTGCCTTGTTCACAGGAGCCCAGAACTGTACACAGTACTCCATGTGTGGTCTGACTTGTGATTTGTAAAGTGGTAGGACTATGTTCTCATCACGGGCATCTATGCCCCTTTTGATGCAACCTATTATCTTACTGGGCTTGGCAGCAGCTGCCTGACACTGGTTTTTGCAGCTTTTTGCTGTCTACTAAAATTGCTGTCCTTTTCTATGTCAGTGTTAGGCCTCATGCACACAACCGTTGTTGTGTTCCGTTCCGCAAAATGGGGTTCCGTTGTTCCGTGATCCGTTTCCGTTTTTGTTTCCGTGTGTCTTCCTTTATTTTTGGAGGACCACCAGACATAAAGGAATGTAAAAAAAAGTCTAAGACAGGTTTGCCATGCAAATGATAGGAAAAAAACGGACGCGGAAGACAATCTTGTGTGCCTCCATGTTTTTTAGTGGTCCCATTGACTTGAATGGGTCCACGAACCGTTTCCCGCGAAAATAATAGGACAGGTTATATTTTTTTGACGGACTGGAACCACGGATCACGGACATGGATGGCAAACGGTGCATTAGCCGAGTTTTCAACGGACCCATTGAAAATCAATGGGTCTGCAGAAAATCACGAAAACTGACCAACGGACACGGAATAAAACAACGGTCGTGTGCATGAGGCCTAAACCAGTGTTTTACCATTTAATATGTATGGGTGAAGTGTATTTTTCCTTCCCATGTGCAGAACCTTACATTTGTCAGTGTTAAACCTCATCTGCCACTTATCTGCCCAAGCCTCCAATCTATCCAGATCGCTCTGTAGCAGTATACTGTCCTCTTTAGTGTTAATTACTTTACACAGTTTAGTGTCATCTGCAAAAATTTATATTTTACCGTACAAGCCTTCAACAAGATCATTAATAAATATATTGAATGTTGCTATCAATATTAAAAAAATAAAAATAAAAATCCTGCAATTTTTACATTGGCAACTAAGCCTAATAATAGGCACCATTCCTTGGTCTGTTCATATCACTTTTCACTAGCCATGTCATTATTACAGACAGGATTGCAATGCCAGACAGATAACAGCTATATATAGATGTATTAATATACAGTGCCTTGCAAAAGTATTCCCCCCCCTTGACTTTTTTCGTGTTTTAGTGCCTTACAACCTGGAATTAACATGGATTGTTTGAGGATTTGCATCATTTAATTTACAGAACATGCCCACAACTTTGAAGATGTTTTTTTTTTATATTGTGAAGCAAACAACAAATAGGACAAAATAGCAGAAAAAATCAATGTGCATAACTATTCACCCCCCTAAAGTCAATACTTTGTAGAGCCACATTTTGCGGCAATCACAGCTCCAAGTCGCTTTGGATAAGTCTCTATGAGCTTGCCACATCTTACCACTGGGATTTTTGCCCATTCCTCCTTGCAAAAATGCTCCAGCTCCTTCAAGTTGGATGGTTTGCGCTTTTGAACAGCAATCTTCTGACCACACATTTTCTATTGGATTGAGATCTGGGCTTTGACTAGGCCATTCCAACACATTTACATGTTTCCCCTTTAACCACTGAAGTGTTGCTTTAGCAGTGTGTTTGGGGTCATTGTCCTGCTGGAAGGTGAATCTCTGTACTAGCCTCAAATCATGCACAGAGTGGGACAGGTTTTGCTCAAGGATATCCCTGTCTTTAGCACCATCCATCATTCCTTCAACTCTGACCAGTTTCCCAGTCCCGGCTGATGAAAAACATCCCCACAGCATGATGCTGCCACCACCATGTTTCACTGTGGAGATGGGGTTCTTTGGGTGATGTGTTGGGTTTGCGCCAGACATAGCGTTTTCTTTGATGGCCGAAAAGTTAAATTTTCGTCTCAGACCAGAGCACCTTTCTCTTGGCAGGTTTGCTGTTGTGCCATGTTCTTCCCATATGGTTATGATAGATTTGATGGTGCTCCTGGGGATCATCAAAGATTTGGATATTTTTTTATAACCTAACCCTGACTTGTACTTCTCAACAACATTGTCCTTTACTTGTTTGGAGAGTTCCTTGGTCTTCATGGCAGTGTTTGGTTAGTGATGCCTCTTGCTTAGGTGTTGCAGCCTCTGGGGCCTTTCAAAAAAGGTGTGTATATGTAATGACAGCAGGGCCGCCCCTCTTTAAAAAAAATTATTTTAATTTTTTATTCTTCAGGGCCGCACCGCCGATCACCACAGGCGGCGCGGCCCTGGATGTAATTGCGGTGGCGGTGGTGGTGGCTGTGTGCTGTGGGGCAGGGGAGGGAGGGCGTGTCCCACCCCTGTTCTTCTGATAGGCTGCAGGCACTAATGCCTGCAGCCTATCAGAGGTCGGCTCAGGCAGCGCGATGACGTCATTATCATCGCGCCGCCTGAGCCGGGCAGCACACAGCAGGGACAGAGGCCGGAAGAGGCCTGCATCGCATCACTGCTGATGGAGGTAGGTATTAGTGTTTTTGGTTTTTTTTCTTTGTGGGGGGCTGGCACTATGGGGGGGGGGGGGAATCTGGCACTATGGGGGGGGATCTGGCACTATTGGGGGGATCTGGCACTATGGGGGGGGAATCTGGCACTATGGGGGGGCTTGCACTATAGGGGGGGGCTGGCACTATAGGGGGGGCTGGCACTATGGGGGAGCTGGCACTATAGGGGGGGCTGGCACTATGGGGGAGCTAGCAATATCGGGGGGGGGGGGGCTGGCACTATGGGGGGCTTGCACTATAGGGGGAGCTGGCACTATAGGGGCGCTGGCCCTATAGGGGGGCTGGCACTATGGGGGAGCTGGCACTATAGGGGGGGCTGGCACTATGGGGGAGCTAGCACTATGGGGGGCTGGCACTATAAGGGGGCTGGCACTATGGGGGAGCTGGCACTATGGGGAGCTGGCACTATGGGGGCTGGCACTATAAGGGGGCTGGCACTATGGGGGGACTGGCACTATGGGGGAGCTGGCACTATGGGGGAGCTGGCACTATGGGGGGGGAGCTGGCACTATGGGAGGGCTGGCACTATGAGGGGAGCTGGCACTATGGGGGGGCTGACACTATGGGGGGGCTGGCACTATGGGGGGGGGGGATCTGGCACTATGGGGGGGATCTGGCACTATGGGGGGATCTGGCACTATGGGGGGGATCTGGCACTATGGGGGGGCTTGCACTATAGGGGGGGCTGGCACTATAGGGGGGGCTGGCACTATGGGGGAGCTGGCACTATGGGGGGGCTTGCACTATAGGGGGAGCTGGCACTATAGGGGGGCTGGCACTATAGGGGGCTGGCACTATGGGGGAGCTGGCACTATAGGGGGGGCTGGCACTATGGGGGAGCTAGCAATATCGGGGGGGCTTGCACTATAGGGGGAGCTGGCACTATAGGGGGGGCTGGCACTATGGGGGAGCTAGCACTATGGGGGAGCTGGCACTATAAGGGGGCTGGCACTATGGGGGAGCTGGCACTATAAGGGGGCTGGCACTATTGGGGAGCTGGCACTATGGGGGAGCTGGCACTATGGGGGGGCTGGCACTATAAGGGGGCTGGCACTATGGGCGGACTGGCACTATGGGGGAGCTGGCACTATGGGGGAGCTGGCACTATGGGGGGGAGCTGGCACTATGGGGGGGAGCTGGCACTATGGGGGGGCTGGCACTATGAGGGGAGCTGGCACTATGGGGGGCTGACACTATGGGGGGGCTGGCACTATGGGGGCGGCTGGCACTATGGGGGGATCTGGCACTATGGGGGGGAGCTGGCACTATGGGGGGGAGCTGGCACTATGGGGGGGGGGGAGCTGGCACTATGAGGGGAGCTGGCACTATGGGGGGGGCTGGCACTATGGGGGGGGCTGGCACTATGGGGGGAGCTGGCACTATGGGGGGGAGCTGGCACTATGGGGGGAGCTGGCACTATGGGGGGGCTGACACTATGAGGGGGCTGGCACTATTGGAGGATCTGGCACTATGGGGGGGCACTATGGGGGCATTTCTTACTGGCACATTATGGGGGGGCACCATGGGGGAGAGGAGCACTATGGGGGTATCTGGGGGCTCTAAAGGGGCTTTTTTTTTTAATTATTGGCACATTCTGGGGGGCACTATAGGGGAGAGCAGCACTATGGGGCATCTGGTGTTACTATAGGGGCATTATTTTGGGGCACTATTGGGGAGTGGAGCACTATTGGGGCATATGGTGGCACTAAGAAGGGGCATTTTTTTACTGGCACATTGTGGGGGAGAGAAGCACTATAGGGGCATCTGCTGGGGGCACTAAGAAGGGGCATTTTTTTACTGGCATATTATGGGGGACACTATGGGGAAGGGGGAGAGGAGCACTATGAGGGCATTTACTGGGGCACTATATAGGGGTATTTTATACTGGCATACATTATGAGGACATTAGCTCAACTGCGGGCACTAAGTGGGGGTATTTCATGTACGGTCATATTATAGGGAGAATTAGTACTTCTAGGGGGTATTATGGGGAGCTTTACTACTACTGGGGGGCTATGAGGAACATGATTACTAGGGCACTATAGGGGCATTATTACTACTAAGTGTGCACTGTCAGAGAATTATTTCTATTGGTGGGATTTTAGGGAGCACTGTTACTTTGGGGGCACCCTGGCATAGTATCAGCTTAGCACAATTATTTTTGGGGGACATTATCTTTATACTATTAGTGTCTGGGCGCAGTTATTTTTTAGAGCACTGTGTGCCAATAATTGTTTAAGGGGGCACTATCTGTGTGGTAGTAGTATTCCCAGGGGTACTGTTTCTGCAGTATAGTATTGGGGACATAGCGGGCACAGTATTGGGGCACTATCTGTGTGGTAGCAGTATTTCCAGGGGGACTGTTTCTGCAGTATAGTATTGGGGGTGGCAGGAAAGGGTGTTCAGAAGATGTGAAGATGATGGAAATGTGGGAAACTAATGTCTGTTTCTCAATCTCTGCAGAGACGGGAGATGGCTGAAAAATCATCATGGCGGTCTGGTCTGAATGGAGAAGATGAGGAAAGAGATTGTCTACAACAAAGGTGACATCACTGAATGTAAGAGGTATAAGGCACTATGTAGGAGAGGAGATGCTCCGGCTCCTCCCCCTGCCATTTGCAGAAGGAGGATTCAGAGCTGAGTGAGGATGACGAAAGGGGGCAGCAGGCCACGGGCAGGTGGCAGATGGTGGGGGGGGAACCACAAGCCTTGAGCAGGATCTGGGGAGGAAGGAGATCGGAGGAGCTTCCTGGCTGTAGCCTGCTGTTGTCTATTGTATAATGTGAAGCAGGCTGTGCAGCCAGGACAGGCCTCCCCTCTCCGTATGATGTGTAGAGACAGGCCTCAACTATAGAATGTCAGCTGTACAGTGTTTTTTGGGAGTGGCCTATTATATGTATGAGGGGCTTTTAATAATGGGCGGGGCTAAAATGGGCCACTTGACTGGATTTGCCCCCCAGGACTAAGGCTGCCAGCCCTCCCCTGCTCACCTTCCAGCCTCTTCTCCTCCTCCTTCTCCTCTCTCCTCCCAATTGTCCTCCACTCCACCTTCCATCATGCCGTCCTCACATTTATGGCAACGTTTCGTGCTAAACAGTAGCCCTTCATCAGGCTGGTATATAAAGAGAAATAATAGACAAATCAATCCATGATTCAAGAAAAAGAAAACATAATTATAAAGTGAAAAACTAAAATAAATATAACTAGCAATGCATAAGAATCTGGTATAACGCTAATAATTTCATAACATGATTCATACCATGATCCAAATAATAATACATGATAATAGGCAACAGAAAAAATTAATAATTTTGCTAAATAAATAAAGAATAACAAAATATATCGGTGTGCAAAAAAATGTCTAAACACCAAGAGAAGAAAAAGAGGCTGAATACAAGGGAGGGGGGTTTTGGCAATAGTGAAAGATAAGAGCATTGCAAACAATCCAGAAGGAATACTGGAGGCAGCATTAGTAGCTGTACCACAGAAAATTGGTATGTAAGTATGACAATCTGCATAGTAAGGAACCTAACCGGTATGTGTAGCTTACCCTAGTTGTGCCCACATGGAAAAAACGCCAGCACCGAGACAAGAAGGATGGCAATCCTAAATAGTGGAAGGATGGAGGCAATTGGCCCCTGTAGCAAGGCCGGGGCGTGCGCATGGGAGACGGTGCATGTGCAAAGAATGAAGTTGGATTGTTAACTGAGAACTTGAAGGCGCGCAGGCGCAGAGGAAATGATGACCTCCACAACAAAAACTGGAGCGAGCGTGTGAGAGGGTGCGGCCTGCGCACTAGGAAAGGCTAGGTTACTAGCTGTTGTAAAAACGTAGTGCAAGTGCACTGGGCAAAGAGAGTAAAGAAGCCATCTTGGTTAGGGGCAATATTGGTTAGGGGCAATAATGTGGTAGCACTGACTGCGTTCATCAGCACAACAAGAACACAGATACCGGCAAGCATAGTACCAGGTATAAATACAGTTACTCCGGACCACCGTGGGGGACCACTTGGAAGGGTGAAGGGTCCTCAATAGTAGAATCCTACTAACAGGGAATAGGCAAAAACCTTATAATAGCAAAATTTTGTAGCAATCCTGGATATAATAACCACCTAATAAATAACCTCTGTAGGACACCCTCAACAAGAAGACTGGAGAAAGTGGACCATGGGACGTGTTTCACGAGTGTCTCCGCTCACTATTGAACGGCTCCGGACCTGTGGACAAGAGAAGAATAAGACATTTAAAAATTGATTAATAAATAAACTGAATGAATAAATTATAAATATTGGAAATAAGTTTAAAGAAGCAATTAATCACAAGAATATTCTCTGTTAAAGAGGACCTTTCACCGATTCTTACCCTATGAACTAACTATACAGACATGTAGAGCGGCGCCCGGGATCTCACTGCACTTACTATTATCCCCGGGCGCCGCTCCGTTCTCCTGCTATGCCCTCCGGTATCTCCGCTCACTAAGTTATAGTAGGCGGAGATACCAGTCCCTAAGTTATGGTAGGCGGAGTCTGCCCTAGCGCTGGCCAATCGCAGCGCAGAGCTCACAGCCTGGGAGGTTATTTTCTCCCAGGCTGTGAGCTCTGCAATGCGATTGGCAAGCGCTAGGGCAGACTCCGCCTACCATAACTTAGGGAACGGAGATACCGGAGGACATAGCAGGAGAACGGAGCGGCGCCCGGGGATAATAGTAAGTGCAGAGAGATCCCCGGGCGCCGCTCTACATGGCTGTATACTTAGTTCATAGGGTAAGAATCGGTGAAAGGTCCTCTTTAAGACCAGCAGGTTGTAACGTGTTAAGACGACGGATCCAGGCCATCTCTTTCTCTCGCAGCACCAACTCGCGGTTACCCCCTCTCCTTAGGGAGGGGACCCAATCTATAATTTGAAACCGTAATTGGCTCACCGAATGTTTGTGTGTGATAAAATGTTCGACTAGAGGGGCATCCATTTTACTTGTGCGAATGTTTGATTTGTGTATGCAAATCCGTTCTTTGATTTTTTTTTATAGTTTCGCCAACATGCCCCAAACCACAAGGGCATTTTATGAAATATACGACATAACTCATCAGACAAGAAAAATGTCCATGAATGGTGAATGTTTTGCCCGTAGAGAGGTGGGAGAAGGTGAGACCCTTTGTAACCTTCCCACATTGAGCACACGCCAAACACGGGTACAGTATGTACCTTTATTAGGGGTGCCTGTAATTGTTGTCTGTACACTATTTCCTACACTGTTTCTAGCCCTTTTATAGGACATGAATGTTTTTTTGGCATAGATATTCGGAAAATTCCCCTTCGGGATGTGCCAGTGCTTATTAATGATTTCCTTTATATCATTGCTCAAGCTAGAAAATGTGATTACACATGGTATGCGTTTGTTTTGGGAAGCCGGAGTGACCGGTTTGGGAGATAATAGGGTAGTTCTAGACAGATCACTAACCTTGCGGGAATGAGTCTGAAGTATATGATTGGGAAAACCTCTTTTACAGAATTTTTCTGACATTTTAGAAAGTCTCAAATCAATGATACTCATGTCTGACACGATACGTTTAACCCTCATTGTTGTGACAGCGGGAGTGAACGAATCAAACCTGGGGAGTGGTAACTGTTATATTTGAGAAGACTATTTCTGTTTGTTGGTTTCGTGTACAGATCAATCTTGAGGGTACCATCTCTTACCTCAAGACAAACATCTATAAAGGAATTGTAGTTTTACTGAAGTCGAGGAAGAGAGAGATGGAATCCATCGTCGTATTAATTGTCTGATGAAACCTGATTAGGTCTTCTTGTGATCTGTAGAGGGAAGTGTTAGATTTAAATATATATGTATATATGCCTACTTATATATGCATATATATATTAACCCTTTTATATGCAGTGTGAGCTCAGTACATGGGCCTATCCAGGTGTGTATATACAGTGCTGCCCATAATTATTCATACCCCTGACAAATTTTGAATTAAAGTTACTTTTATTCAACCAGCAAGTTTGCTCAAATGTAAATAAAAGCTGAGAAATGTTTTTTTTTCCCACAATAATGCCTCTTGTACATCGTCTTATTATCTTTTGGGAGACACCTATGTCATTTCCCGTGAAAAAATTACTTGCTGGTTGAATAAAAGTAACTTTAAGTCAAAATTTGCCTGCTTGAAAAAGGTTCCAGTGTGCGAACCGAAACGTTGTATGTCTGGTGAATAAAAATATACGCTTTAACTGAAGGAAGTGCCATGGATTTCCTGGGATTATATATATATATATATACACACACACAGTTGTGTTCAAAATAATAGCAGTGTGTTTAAAAAAGTGAATAAAGCTCAAAATCCTTCTAATAGCTTTTATTTACATACACACAAATGCATTGGGAACACTACACATTCTATTTCAAATCAAAACATGAAGAAAAATATATCAAATTTGTGTTGTTTCTCTAAATTTTTTTAAGAAAAGTGAATATTAGACTGTTCAAAAAAATTGCAGTGTTTGTATTCTTCTTTACAAACTGAAACATTCACTATATAAACTGAAAAATGTTTGAAGATTTTGCTTTCCTTTTAATCACTTAACTAATATTTAGTTGTATAACCAGTGTTTCTGAGAACTGCTGTACATCTGTGTTGCATGGAGTCAACCAACTTCTGGCACCTGTGAACAGGTATTCCAGCCCAGGATGATTGGACTACATTCCACAGTTCTTCTCTATTTCTTGGTTTTGCCTCAGAGACTGCATTTTTGATGTCACCCCACAAGTTTTCTATTGGATGAAGATCCAGTGATTGGGCTGGCCACTCCATAACGTCAATCTTGTTGGTCTGGAACCAAGATGTTGCACGTTTATTGGTGTGCTTGGGGTCGTTGTCTTGTTGGAACACCCATTTCAAAGGCATTTCCTCTTCAGCATAAGGCAGCATGACCTCTTCAAGTATTCTGATGTATTCAAACTGATCCATGATCCCTGGTATGTGATAAATAGGCCCAACACCGTAGTATGAGAAACATCCCCATATCATATCTAGACCCAAAAAGAACAATCTTACGTTCATCAGTCCACAAAATGTTGCGCCATTACTCTTTAGGCCAGTCAATGTGCTCTTTGGCAAATTGTAACCTCTTCAGCACATGTCTTTTTTTCAACAGTGGGACTTTGTGGGGGCTTCTTGCAGATAGCTTGGCTTCACATAGACGTCTTCTAATTGTAACAGTACTCACAGGTAACTTTAGACCTTCTTTGGTCTTCCTGGAGTTGATTGTTGGCTGAGTCCTTGCCATTTTGGTTATTCTTCTATCCATTTGAATGGTAGTTTTTCGCTTTCTTCCACGTCTTTAAGGTTTTGGTTGCCATTTTAAAGCATTTGCGATCATTTTAGCTGAGCAGCATATCATTTTCTGCACTTCTTTATATGTTTTCCACTCTCCAATCAAATTTTTAATCAAGGTACGCTGTTCTTCTGAACAATGTCTGGAATGACCCATTTTCCTCAGAATTTCAGAGAGAAATGCAATGTAACCAGGATGTACAACATTGCTGCCTTCCTTACTTAAATAAGGGCAATAATTGCCACCTGTTTTTCAAAGAATGAATGACCTCACTCATTGAACTCCACACTGCTATTATTTTGAACATGCCCCTTTCAATTAGTGATCCAATTACACAGAATAAGCAGCATGCATGTCATTACTGTTGGGTCTGTTGGATTTCTATTGCTCTACTACACCTGCTAGTAAATTATTTGTCATGTAGAAATATATTTTCTACAAAAAACAGTGATTGATCAGGTTAGTGATGACTAACTGCTATTATTTTGAACACAACTGTATATATATATATATATATATATATAT
This sequence comes from Bufo bufo, assembly GCF_905171765.1. Classification (NCBI taxonomy): domain Eukaryota; kingdom Metazoa; phylum Chordata; class Amphibia; order Anura; family Bufonidae; genus Bufo; species Bufo bufo. The sequence goes on along the minus strand of NC_053390.1, from coordinate 702,955,572 downwards.
ATATATATATATATATCCATAGAAAAAATCTGGCAGCACTCCCTTTAGGACTGTATGCAATGTAGGGTGCCCCCGGTAATCCCTCGATTCAGGACGGTAAACAGCAATGAAAGTCTGCAGCACTCCTTGAAAGATAAAATGTGTTCTTTATTCGCACATATCAAGTGACAACGTTTTGGTTCTCTCACAGAACCTTTCTCAAGTCAGGTGAAACATAAAGTGCAATGGTGCCAGTATAAATACATGATAAGGTTGTTTCCAATTAATTCATCAACCAATACAAAAAAAGTGCACTCCCCTTTGTGAACATGTTACAATTCATTCATTTACACCACATCTCAAATGAGAACTGAGACCGCCCAACGTCCCATACATATCCTGTAGTGTTATAGCTGTGATATCTATTCCAATATTTCATAATCATTGTGCATATAATAAAGTGCATAAGTAAAAGTGCATGGTGCAATTAAAAACACTTAACTTACATCTATACCTAGCTGGGAGTTTGTGAAAAGAACCCAGGGGATGGCGTCTTAGCTCGTGTGGAGGCACGCTGATTCTCCGCGTCTCTTCCCCGCCAATGCGCATGTGTCTACCCTTACCCCTCCTGTTGGGCGGTACATAACAACTGTACGTCACCAGTAGGCGGAGACCAGAGGCCGCAACGTGTGGTATGCTGCGTCGGCACGCACCGCATGCATCACGTGCCCGCGAACCTGACGTCACAGACCCCAGCGCTGCAACGCCTGCCTTTTCCGCCATTTTACAACAGGGCAATCTTTTGGGCAATAGATCTATCTGCCATCCTCCTTATTCCCGTTACTTTTCACAGACCAAATCATCAACCCAGCAGGTCGAATTCCTGATTATACATTCAAGTCATGCAGATATAAAAAAAATCACATTGTGGCATAATTGATCCGCGTAACTTCCACTGGATCCACCCAATACAGCGTTTGGGATACATGAGAACCCAGGCAATAGAAGAGAGGGCCCTAGCCCACCATCCCCCCTGTTACCCTAAACTCAACATTTAGTCCTGTGAGACGGGACCACTCAAACAGTCTCTTTTCAGGGTTTATTAGGCACACAGTACAGTACAGGCTTGCTTTCTTCAAATAACAGAACAGTCCAAATGAAATAACAACACGCAGTGATACAGGCTTCTCACCAGCTGCAGTTTTCTCCCAGCAAATCTTCACTGCCAAGAGGTTTGGTTCAGCAGTCTTCCTCTCAGACCACCATCCACACACACTGCTCTCTGGCAGAGTGTGCTTTTAATCACCATCACACCTGTGTGTGTGGCGGTAACACCCGAGATGGAGTATGGGAGTGACCTTCCCACCCAAGCTCTTCAGTCACTCCTAAATCCCGGACCCAAACTCCAGCTACCACCAACTCAGTGATCTACCACCACTGGTCACTACTTACCTCCGGGATTTACATCACTGAGCGTAGCAGCCTCAGTGACACATACCTACCATCTATGATGTCACCCACTGCATGCTTACATATCCCCCCCTCTGCCTAAAGCCGGGGGGCTTGGCACCTTCCATAACCAAACAATGGACTCTTGACAGGGCATCTGCATTGATGTGCAATTTGCCTGGCCTGTGTTCCACCACATAGTCAAAATCCCGTAATGCCAGGAACCACCTTGTTACCCTAGCATTATTTCCCTTGTTTTGACTCATCCACTTCAGTGGGGCATGGTCTGAGACGAGTCTGAACTTTCTGCCTAGTAGGTAATACCTTAGGGACCCTAGGGCCCATTTTATTGCCAGACATTCCCGTTCCACAATCGAGTAATTCCTCTCACAGGGGTTCAGTTTCCTACTTAGATACATGACAGGATGCTCTTCCCTGTTAACCACCTTGGACATAACAGCCCCTAGTCCCACCTCTGATGCATCTGGAGAAATCTGTCGCTATTAGCACTGGTTCCCTACAAAGAACGGACTTTAGTTCTACAAACGCCTTTTCTGCCTCCGGGGACCACTGAACCATAACTGACTTTTTCCCTTTCGTGAGGTCAGACAAAGGAGCAGCAATACTGGCAAAGTTGGGGACAAATCGCCGGTAATACCCGACTATCCCTAAGAAGGCCTGCACTTGTTTTTTTGTAAGAGGCCGGGGCCAACTCTGTATGGCTTCTACCTTGTTGGCCTGGGGTTTAATCATGCCTCTTCCCACAACATAACCCAAGTATTTGGCCTGCTCCATACCTATGGCACACTTCTCTGGGTTGGCTGTAAACCCTGCTTCTCTGAGTGAGTCTAGAACGGCCTGGACTTTACTTAAATGGCTTTTCCAATCCAGGCTGTAGATAACAATGTCATCTAAGTAGGCCGCTGCATATTCCCTGTGGGGAAGCAAAATGTCATCCATTGCCCTTTGAAATGTAGCAGGGGCCCCTTTCAACCCAAATGGCATCCTTACATAGTGAAAACATCCCTCTGACGTAGAAAAGGCTGTTTTCTCTCGGGCCTCCTTTGCTAATGGTATTTGCCAATACCCTTTGGTGAGGTCTAATGTGGTTATATACCTGGCGGGACCCAACCTTTCAACCAGTTCATCCACCCTAGGCATAGGGTAAGCATCCATCTTGGAAACCTCATTAAGTTTCCGAAAGTCATTACAAAAGCGCCAGCTTCCATTTGGTTTTGGGACCAACACAATTGGGCTGGACCATTCACTTTTGGACCTTTCAATTACCCCTAATTGTAACATCCTCTGAACCTCCTCTGAGACTGCTTGTCTACGGGCTTCTGGGATGCGATACGGTTTTACTTTAACCCTTATGTGGGGTTCAGTGATGACATCATGTTCCACCACATTAATGCAACCTGGTAAGCTAGAGAATATGTCCGTATTACGTTGCAACAACTCTTTAGTTTCCTGTCTTTGGGGACGTGATAAGGAACTAGCAATTGTCACCTTTCCAAACTCAGGACCGGAAACAGTGGGAGATAAGAGCGTAGCTGACAAGGACTCCCGTTCTTTCCAAGGTTTCATTAAGTTTACATGATAGACCTGCACTGGTTTCCTTTTCCCTGGCTGATGGACTCTATAATTTACTTCCCCAACTTTTTCCATCACCTCAAAAGGTCCCTGCCATCTAGCCAATAACTTGCTCTCAACCGTAGGTACCAGAATTAATACCCGATCCCCTGGCTTGAACTCTCTAATTCTGGCAGAACGGTTGTACACACTTCTCTGAGCTTCTTGGGCCCTCTGGAGATGTTCCTTCACTATGGGCATCACCTTGGCAATTCTCTCTTGCATTTGTACCACATGATCAATGACACTCCTGTATGGAGTAACTTCAGTCTCCCATGTCTCCTTAGGTACATCCAGTAAACCCCGAGGGTGTCTACCATAAAGCAATTCAAAAGGTGAGAACCCTGTAGAAGCTTGAGGAACTTCCCGGATTGAAAACAACAGATATGGCAATTAACAATCCCAATCCTTGCCATCTTTCTCAATGGCCTTTTTCAACATGGCTTTCAAGGTTTTATTGAACCTTTCTACGAGGCCATCAGTTTGGGGATGGTACACTGAAGTTTTTAACTGTTTAATTTTCAGTAGTTTACACAGCTCGAGCATGACCCTGGACATAAATGGGGTCCCTTGGTCAGTCAAGATTTCTTTGGGGAGTCCCACTCTCGTGCATATATGAAACAACTCCCGAGCAATAGTTTTAGCGGAGGAGTTTCGTAACGGCACGGCCTCTGGATACCGGGTAGCATAATCCAGCACTACTAGAATATACTGGTGTCCCCTAGCTGATTTGTCTAACGGTCCCACTAAGTCCATGGCGATCCTTTCAAATGGTATCTCAATAATAGGAAGTGGCACCAACGGACTTTTAAAATGAGACCGCGGGGCCTTTAATTGGCATGTAGGGCAGGATTTACAGTATTCGTCTATTTCTTTATAACACCCCGGCCAATAGAACCTCTGAAATATTCGTTCGCGGGTTTTATCTGTACCTAGGTGACCCCCTAACACATGAGTATGAGCCATTTCTAGGACCATTTTTCTATAGGGCCCGGGAACCACTAACTGTTCTATGACCTCATTGTGAGCTTTGGTAACCCGATATAAGAGGTCATTGTGCATTTCAAAATACGGATACCTGTGGTCAGCACCCGGCTTTTGGGGGACACCATTTAGAACGGTCACATTTGCTAAAGCCCCTTTTAGAGTGGGGTCTTGCGCCTGGGCCGTCCCAAAATTCCCTTGCGGGATATCCAGAACGGGTATGGTCTGCTCAGATTCTACGGTCTCACTCTCGTCTCCCACCAAGACAGATAGCGGAAATCCCTCAACTATCTCAGCCGGTTCACTAGGCATAGCCTGGTTTGTGATTTCCTCAACATGAGACACATCATAAGCAGGTGCAAATTTTACTTGTTTGGGTGACATTTTACCCCACAGTTCCCAAAACAACGGAAAATCCCGCCCTATTATCATGGCATGCAATAAGTTCTTCACCATGCCCACTGTATGCAATACAGTCCCACATTCAGTGGTTATGGTGACCTGAGCAACTGGATAGTTCTTAACATCCCCATGCACACACATCACCCCCATGCCCTGTCCAGGTGCCGGCAATACGGGAACAAGATTTTCTCTAACAAGTGTAACCAGGCTTCCTGAGTCTAGTAGTGCAGTCACAGGGCTAGCATTGTCAGTCACCTGGCACATATGAGGCCCGGTTGCCTGGCACTGGATGGCACTGCAGGCGGGATGGGCAAACAGGGAGCACCGTCGTGCCATGTCACAATCCATACGTTCATTTGTCATGGGACAGTGAGCTGCAATGTGCCCCAGGTTATGACACCTCCAACAAACAAGACGGCGGGGCAGAGGTCTAGAACCAGCTTCTGGTGATTCTTTTCTCGTTTCCACGGACACTTGTCCCCGCTCTCCCCTGGGTTTAAACCCCCTATTACTGGGTTCCGCATAAACCTTGGGGTTACCGGGAGTTATTTTTATTTTCTCAGCTCCTGCAAGGAGGTTCTCCGCTGCAGTGTACCTCTCAACGAGGTTTATCAGCTGGTCAGCATTCTGGGGATCTCCCTGGGCCACCCAGCGTTGTACTGGCCCAGGAAGAGAGTGCAGGTAACGATCCATTACCACTTTTTCCACCATCTGCTCTGGGGACGACGACTCTGGTTGTAACCACTTCCGTACCAAGTGGAACAGATCAAACATCTGTGACCTCGGTGGTTTGTCCTGGCAAAAGATCCACTGTTGTACCCGCTGGGCCTGGAGTGCAGGACTGACTCCCATGCGAGCCAGTATTTCCGCTTTTAATTTGCGGTAGTCTCTCGAATCCTGCAAGGTCAGGTCATAGTATGCTTTCTGCGGCTCCCCAGTCAAATATGGAGCCAGCACCTCAGCCCACTGATCTACAGGCAGTTTCTCTCTGTCTGCAATACGTTCAAAGACAGTTAAATAAGCCTCCACGTCGTCCTCATTTGTCATTCTCTGTAAAGCAGACTGCACAGTTTTCTGCACCCCACCTGAAGCTTGCCCAGCCATATGCACCACTTGTGGTGCTGTCACCGCGTCTCTGAGGGCCGCAATTTGCTCAGTCAATAGACGGTTAGTCTCGTGTTGCTGTGCATTAGCCTGCCGTTGAGCCTGTAAAGCCTCTGTATGGGCTCTTTGCTGCTGCTCCAGTGCCTGCCGCTGCTGCAGATTGCTCTGCACCATCTGCTTGAGGAGCTCCTCCATTTCAACAGATTCTTGTTTCAATCCTGCTGCTGCCTTAACCCACGACATTCACCACTGACAGGTTTTCATGTCGTTGCTCCTAGCAACCAATTGCCCGCATCCTCCACCATATGTGAGACGGGACCACTCAAACAGTCTCTTTTCAGGGTTTATTAGGCACACAGTACAGTACAGGCTTGCTTTCTTCAAATAACAGAACAGTCCAAATGAAATAACAACACGCAGTGATACAGGCTTCTCACCAGCTGCAGTTTTCTCCCAGCAAATCCTCACTGCCAAGAGGTTTGGTTCAGCAGTCTTCCTCTCAGACCACCATCCACACACACTGCTCTCTGGCAGAGTGTGCTTTTAATCACCATCACACCTGTGTGTGTGGCGGTAACACCCGAGATGGAGTATGGGAGTGACCTTCCCACCCAAGCTCTTCAGTCACTCCTAAATCCCGGACCCAAACTCCAGCTACCACCAACTCAGTGATCTACCACCACTGGTCACTACTTACCTCCGGGATTTACATCACTGAGCGTAGCAGCCTCAGTGACACATACCTTCCATCTATGATGTCACCCACTGCATGCTTACAGTCCCTTAGGTTTCAAGGTATCTAAACAGAAAATCCATCTGAGCTCATTTTTCTTTAGTACAGTTAACCTGTCACCTCCTCTTTCTAGCGGTTTTACATGATCCAAAATCATGAATCTCAATTCATTTTCCTTATGATTTTTTTCCACAAAATGTTTTAACACCGGCAGATCTTGTCTTTTACTTCTGATGGATTGCCTATGGTTATTTAACCTGGTTTTTAGGTCACATGTGGTCTCGCCCACATACAGCATTTTGCAAGGGCACCATAACACATATATTACCCATGACGAATCACATGTAAGGTAATATTTAATATTGAATGTTTCTCCCGTGCCCGGATGCGTGAATACTGATCCCTTACACATAAGTTTACAGTTCACGCATCCCAGACATGGGAAACATCCTGTACACCTCGTCTTCAAGAATGTTTGTCTCAACTGGCCTTTTTCAGGCAGTCTTGAATGCACCACTCTGTCCCTAATGTTCCCTGCTCTTTTATATGCCATCATAGGAGGCTCTTTAAAAGCCGCTATAGTAGGGTGGCCACTGCTAAGCAGCCCCCAATGGCGCCTCACTATGCGTTCTATATTTGGGCTCAACTCATTATAGGATGACACAAAGGGTAACCTTTCACTTGCCTGTTTTTGTTTAGTGGTTAACAATTCATCCCTGGACATTTCTCTTACTTTATCAGCATGCCTTTTCACCAAATTTCTAAGGTAACACCTGTTCACAAATGACTGCTCCATATTCCTTAGTGCCTGATTCATATTATCATCCTTATCCACTATTCTCCTTACTCTGAGCATTTGACTGAATGGTAAAGAATTTACCATCCTCCTTGGATGTCCACTTGCAAAATGCAGTAATGTATTCTTATCAGTAGGTTTAATATTCAGATCCATATGTATTTGTTCATCCTCTGTGTATACCTGAGTATCTAAATACTGCACCCGGTCCACCGATGCCGTTAATGTAAATTGGATCTCCTTGTCAAGGGAGTTCAAAAATACATGAAAGTCCATCAGTGCCTCCATGGTGCCAGTCCAGATGAGGAAGATGTCGTCTATGTATCTCCACCACGTCAAAACCTGGTTGAAGTGGGGAGATACATAGACAAGACGTTCCTCAAATGACCGTACAAATATATTTGCATAGGTGGGCGCGGCGTTGGACCCCATCGCCGCGCCCACCATCTGCAAGTAGAACTGCCCCTGGAACACAAAGTAATTGTTCCTAAGCGACAGTTCCAGTAGTGTCAAAATGAACTGGCGGGTTGGAGCAGGATAATCAGAATCCTGCAACATCTCCGTTACAGCCAACAAGCCCTTTTCATGGTTAATCGAAGTATACAGTGATACTATATCAAAAGATGCCAAAATTGCCCCTTTCGGGATCCGTAGTAGAGAAACATTCAATATTAAATATTACCTTACATGTGATTCGTCATGGGTAATATATGTGTTATGGTGCCCTTGCAAAATGCTGTATGTGGGCGAGACCACATGTGACCTAAAAACCTGGTTAAATAACCATAGGCAATCCATCAGAAGTAAAAGACAAGATCTGCCAGTGTCAAAACATTCTGTGGAAAAAAATCATAAGGAAAATGAATTGAGATTCATGATTTTGGATCATGTAAAACCGCTAGAAAGAGGAGGTGACAGGTTAACTGTACTAAAGAAAAATGAGCTCAGATGGATTTTCTGTTTAGATACCTTAAAACCTAAGGGACTAAATGTTGAGTTTAGGGTAACAGGGGGGATGGTGGGCTAGGGCCCTCTCTTCTATTGCCTGGGTTCTCATGTATCCCAAACGCTGTATTGGGTGGATCCAGTGAAAGTTACGCGGATCAATTATGCCACAATGTGATTTTTTTATATCTGCATGACTTTAATGTATAATCATGAATTTGACCTTCTGGGTTGATGATTTGGTCTGTGAAAAGTAACGGGAATAAGGAGGATGGCAGATAGATCTATTGCCCAAAAGATTGCCCTGTTGTAAAATGGCGGAAAAGGCAGGCGTTGCAGCACTGAGGTCTGTGACGTCAGGTTTGCGGGCACGTGATGCATGCGGTGCGTGCCGACGCAGCATACCAGACGTTGCGGCCTCTGGTCTCCGCCTACTGGTGACGTACAGTTGTTATGTACCGCCCAACAGGAGGGGTAAGGGTAGACACATGCGCATTGGCGGGGAAGAGACGCGGAGAATCAGCGTGCCTCCACACGAGCTAAGACGCCATCCCCTGGGTTCTTTTCACAAACTCCCAGCTAGGTATAGATGTAAGTTAAGTGTTTTTAATTGCACCATGCACTTTTACTTATGCACTTTATTATATGCACAATGATTATGAAATATTGGAATAGATATCACAGCTATAACACTACAGGATATGTATGGGACGTTGGGCGGTCTCAGTTCTCATTTGAGATGTGGTGTAAATGAATGAATTGTAACGTGTTCACAAAGGGGAGTGCACTTTTTTTGTATTGGTTGATGAATTAATTGGAAACAACCTTATCATGTATTTATACTGGCACCATTGCACTTTATGTTTCACCTGACTTGAGAAAGGTTCTGTGAGAGAACCGAAACGTTGTCACTTGATATGTGCGAATAAAGAACACATTTTATCTTTCAAGGAGTGCTGCAGACTTTCATTGCTATATATATATATATATATATATATATATATATATATATATATGTATAGAATGAAAAATCGGACTGCACTCCAGATGAATCTTCAATGAAACAGTATGTTTTTATTCACATATAAAGTGACAAAGAGCGACGTTTCGGCTCATACATGAGCCTTTCTCAAGCATTGGTACAAAGTGAGCAGCATACATATAAAGGTGTGTCAATCAGGACAATAAATACATCAACATGATTGGTAATTAGAGAAAACATGTGTAAAATATGTCAAAATATAGAAAAGAGAATCCATTATCATTATAAAAAGTAAAGTGACAAGTGCTTGTAGTGAATCAGATACATAGTATGAAAAATTACATACAATATCCCAAAGACTACATAATTGGATCCAACTGAATCGCATCCATACATGATTGGTGCATAACCTATAATTGTGAACATACGAGGGAGGAGGAGACTTATTAATTAATACCTGGAAGAGTGATATGGCCCATGTGTACCATCGCGCTATTCAGCGCGACCATTGGGTTACCTCTGCGCATGTCCCGATCGCACCACGTCATCAGCGAGGGGTCCGCGAGGAGACGTATGCACGTCGCAGGGTCACCAATTGTTGAGCCAAGCGGCGCACACAACAGTCATCCACAGCGCCCTCACACCAATGACCGGAGAAGGCGGCGCATGTGCAACAGCGTCACCTTATGGACCACCGCCATATTGAAAAAGAGAACATTACCAGGTCTCTTATTTATACTTTATCATTATAACCAAAATCAGTCACCGTTCTTCAAAAGACAGTCACTGTGGGTGAATCCCACTACCAAGCAAGTTAGGAGAGTCACCATCTTTTCCAAGATGGATAACTCAAACCCAATCGTTACCCCAATGTTGCCAACACGTCAGTGCTAGCCACATTATGGGTCCCTGCCCTGCTCCAATACGTGACTGAGAGGGTTCTCCTCAATTGAATGTGACAGAATGGTAATGTACAAAATGGTAATATATTGGCAACATAAACTAAAGCATTATCTCAATCAACACAAGAAGAACCTCCTCCATTAAGTGCAGGCGGGACATACGCAAGGAACCTCGAAAAATACATAGCGATGTTATAGCAAAATTGGACTTCATTGAGGGCTCCTTATCCAACGTCCAGGCTCATTAATTTTCCAAACTACCTTCTCCCAATTGTGCAAATGTGTCTAGAATGATAAAAGAAGTATCAGTGATACATATTATCAATATACCTTATTATCATACAAGAAAAATACTATTCATTATCTTATTTTTACTTATCACTGTTTTTTCTTTTTTCTTTTTCATTTTTTTCTTTTTTACCAATGAACCTGTCAACCGCAGGTAAGAATACTTCACGTATATCAAGGGCAATCAAGGGCAAACCACCATCTTCACATATTCCCACCATATCTATAATCTATGTTCAATCCATTCGGATACAGACTATTCAAAGTCTGGATTCAGTATAGTTCTCTTTTTTTAAGTAGAGATATACGATCTCCACCTCTCCGTGGCATCTGGATCTGATCTATGATCCAACATCTCAGATCTTTTTCATTGTGTTTTTGCAACACAAAATGTCTAGAGACCGGTAAATCTGTACGCCCCTTTCTAATGGTATAACGATGGTTGTTAAGCCTAGTCTTTAAATCTGTAGAGGTTTCGCCTACATAGAGCAATTGGCAGGGACAAGATAAAATATATACTACAAAAGCAGAATCACATGTCAAATGGAACTTAATGGGATATACACAACCCATACTAGGATGTACGAATGTCCTAGATCTGCAGACATGACGACAGTTGACACAATGTAGGCACGGGAAACAACCAGTGCCCGATGGTGCCAGCGTTGTCTGTCTGATGCGTGTTTTGGGGCCCACGTCCGCCCTCACTAACTGGTTTCTGATGTTTTTACATCTGCGATACGCGCATAGGGGAAATGCCCTGAATTCAGGTACCGTTTTTAAACAGCTGTTCAATATTGACCAATGTTTCTTCAAGATTTTATTAATTCCACCACTGTATTCAGAATAGGTAGATACAAATGTAATTCTATTTTGCACCTTCCTATTATTACTGCCTAGAAGTAGAGAGTCCCTGTCTACAGCTAGCGCTTTCTGTTTTTGTACAGTAAGCAATTTGCTAGGATAACCCCGTTGTCTAAATTTTATGACCATGTCATCTACTGTCTTATCCATGGTATTACTATCTGTTACAATCCTCTTTGCTCTCAAGAACTGTGAGTATGGTAAGTGCTTCACCATACTACGAGGGTGACAACTCTCATACCTCAACATCATGTTCTTGTCAGTTGGTTTCGTATAGAGTTGTGTAGTAAGGGCCCCGTTAGACACTAGTACGTTGGTGTCAAGAAATTGGACAGCGGTATCTGAATAGGTGACAGTGAACTGTAGCTCATCGTCAATGCCATTGAGATACCGGTGAAAGTCCTGCAACTGTTGTTCTGTCCCAGACCAGATGAGGAAGATGTCGTCTATGTATCTCCACCACCCCAAAATGTATCGGGCATGGTGGGAGCCATAAACGACGTCCTCCTCAAACTGGCGCATAAAAATGTTGGAGTACGTGGGGGCCACATTGGACCCCATCGCCACACCGCGTTTCTGGACATAATACGTATCCTGAAAAAGGAAGTAGTTATGTTCCAGAACTATCGTAAGAAGTGAAATGATAAAAGAGCAGGCCTCAGGTGACATTGATGACACATCCAACATCCTTTGCACAGCATCAATCCCTTTTTGATGGTCAATGGAGGTATATAGGGATGTAATGTTGAATGAGACCAAAGTAACTGACTCTATCTCATCCAGATTGATCTTACTCAACTTGGTTAAGAAATCGGACGTATCTCTGATGTAAGACTGGCCTCCTTTTTCTATTATATATATAGACTCACCTAAAGAATTATTAGGAACACCATACTTATACGGTGTTGGACCCCCTTTTGCCTTCAGAACTGCCTTAATTCTACGTGGCATTGATTCAACAAGGTGCTGATAGCATTCTTTAGAAATGTTGGCCCATATTGATAGGATAGCATCTTGCAGTTGATGGAGATTTGAGGGATGCACATCCGGGGCACGAAGCTCCTGTTCCACCACATCCCAAAGATGCTCTATTGGGTTGAGATCTGATGACTATGGGGGCCATTTTAGTACAGTGAACTCACTGTCATGTTCAAGAAACCAATTTGAAATTATTCGAGCTTTGTGACATGGTGCATTATCCTGCTGAGGATGGGTACATGGTGGTCATGAAAGGAAGAACATGGTCAGAAACAATGCTCAGGTAGCCCGTGGCATTTAAACGATGCCAATTTGGCACTAAGGGGCCTAAAGTGTGCCCAGAAAACATCGCCCACACCATTACACCACCACTACCAGCCTGCACAGTGGTAACAAGGCATGATGGATACATGTTCTCATTCTGTTTACGCCAAATTCGGACTCTACGATTTAAATGTCTCAACAGAAATCGAGACTCATCAGCCCAGGCAACAATTTTCCAGTCTTCAACAGTCCAATTTTGGTGAGCTCGTGCAAATTGTAGCCTCTTTTTACTATTTGTAGTGGAGATGAGTGGTACCCGGTGGGGTCTTCTGCTGTTGTAGCCCATCCGCCTCAAGGTTGTGCGTGTTGTGGCTTCACAAATGCTTTGCTGCATACCTCGGTTGTAACGAGTGGTTATTTCAGTCAACGTTGCTCTTCTATCAGCTTGAATCAGTCGGCCCATTCTCCTCTGACCTCTAGCATCCACAAGGCATTTTTGCCCACAGGACTGCCGCATACTGGATGTTTTTCCCTTTTCACATCATTCTTTGTAAACCCTAGAAATGGTTGTGCATGAAAATCCCAGTAACTGAGCAGATTATGAAATACTCAGACCGGCCCGTCTGGCACCAACAACCATGCCACGCTCAAAATTGCTTAAATCACCTTTCTTTCCCATTCTGACATTCAGTTTTGAGTTCAGGAGATTGTCTTGACCAGGAGCACCCCCCTAAATGCATTGAAGCAACTGCCATGTGATTGGTTGACTAGATAATTGCATTAATGAGAAATAGAACAGGTGTTCCTAATAATTCTTTAGGTGAGTGTATATACACAGTGCTGCCCATAATTATTCATACCCCAGGCAAATTTTGACTTAAAGTTACTTTTATTCAACCAGCAAGTAATTTTTTTCACGGGAAATGTCATAGGTGTCTCCCAAAAGATAATAAGACGATGTACAAGAGGCATTATTGTGGAAAAAAAAAACATTTCTCAGCTTTTATTTACATTTGAGCAAACTTGCTGGTTAAATAAAAGTAATTTTAAGTCAAAATTTGCTAGGGGTATGAATAATTATGGGCAGCACTGTATATATGTGTGCATTCCCCTTCGTCAGCATACATGTCTATATATATATATATATATATAATGCAAATAAATCGGACTGCACTCCAGACGGTTCTTTAGTAAAACAGAAAGTTCTTTTTATTCACCCATGTGGTGGCAATAAGCGACGTTTCGGCTCAACATGAGCCTTTCTCAAGCCTATGCCTTTCCGCTTGAGAAAGGCTCATGTTGAGCCAAAACGTCGCTTATTGCCACCACATGGGTGAATAAAAAGAACTTTCTGTTTTACTGAAGAACCGTCTGGAGTGCAGTCCGATTTATTTGCATTATCTACAAGTGGGTAAGCTCCGGTTACCATACTTGGACTTTGCACCCTCCTTTTCTTGTTTTGGTGGTGCTGCCAGTAGCTTTTTTTTCATATATATATATATATATATATATATATATATACAGGGAGTGCAGAATTATTAGGCAAATGAGTATTTTGACCACATCATCCTCTTTATGCATGTTGTCTTACTCCAAGCTGTATAGGCTCGAAAGCCTACTACCAATTAAGCATATTAGGTGATGTGCATCTCTGTAATGAGAAGGGGTGTGGTCTAATGACATCAACACCCTATATCAGGTGTGCATAATTATTAGGCAACTTCCTTTCCTTTGGCAAAATGGGTCAAAAGAAGGACTTGACAGGCTCAGAAAAGTCAAAAATAGTGAGATATCTTGCAGAGGGATGCAGCACTCTTAAAATTGCAAAGCTTCTGAAGCGTGATCATCGAACAATCAAGCGTTTCATTCAAAATAGTCAACAGGGTCGCAAGAAGCGTGTGGAAAAACCAAGGTGCAAAATAACTGCCCATGAACTGAGAAAAGTCAAGCGTGCAGCTGCCAAGATGCCACTTGCCACCAGTTTGGCCATATTTCAGAGCTGCAACATCACTGGAGTGCCCAAAAGCACAAGGTGTGCAATACTCAGAGACATGGCCAAGGTAAGAAAGGCTGAAAGACGACCACCACTGAACAAGACACACAAGCTGAAACGTCAAGACTGGGCCAAGAAATATCTCAAGACTGATTTTTCTAAGGTTTTATGGACTGATGAAATGAGAGTGAGTCTTGATGGGCCAGATGGATGGGCCCGTAGCTGGATTGGTAAAGGGCAGAGAGCTCCAGTCCGACTCAGACGCCAGCAAGGTGGAGGTGGAGTACTGGTTTGGGCTGGTATCATCAAAGATGAGCTTGTGGGGCCTTTTCGGGTTGAGGATGGAGTCAAGCTCAACTCCCAGTCCTACTGCCAGTTTCTGGAAGACACCTTCTTCAAGCAGTGGTACAGGAAGAAGTCTGCATCCTTCAAGAAAAACATGATTTTCATGCAGGACAATGCTCCATCACACGCGTCCAAGTACTCCACAGCGTGGCTGGCAAGAAAGGGTATAAAAGAAGAAAATCTAATGACATGGCCTCCTTGTTCACCTGATCTGAACCCCATTGAGAACCTGTGGTCCATCATCAAATGTGAGATTTACAAGGAGGGAAAACAGTACACCTCTCTGAACAGTGTCTGGGAGGCTGTGGTTGCTGCTGCACGCAATGTTGATGGTGAACAGATCAAAACACTGACAGAATCCATGGATGGCAGGCTTTTGAGTGTCCTTGCAAAGAAAGGTGGCTATATTGGTCACTGATTTGTTTTTGTTTTGTTTTTGAATGTCAGAAATGTATATTTGTGAATGTTGAGATGTTATATTGGTTTCACTGGTAAAAATAAATAATTGAAATGGGTATATATTTGTTTTTTGTTAAGTTGCCTAATAATTATGCTCAGTAATAGTCACCTGCACACACAGATATCCCCCTAAAATAGCTAAAACTAAAAACAAACTAAAAACTACTTCCAAAAATATTCAGCTTTGATATTAATGAGTTTTTTGGGTTCATTGAGAACATGGTTGTTGTTCAATAATAAAATTAATCCTCAAAAATACAACTTGCCTAATAATTCTGCACTCCCTGTATATATATTTATTTATATTGAGTATATATATGTGTATAGATGTGCCCCAAGCATCTGTATACATGTATATGCTTAAATGCTGGCCAAAATATCCCCCCATCATGGGTGCCCCCTCCCCAGCCAAATCCTCCTACAGGCACATTACAACGTGCCTGCAGAAGGAAAATGCCACCTGCATGGCTGGACAATCATGTCCAGGTGCGGCAACATCAAAAGACAGAGGATCGATAAGAATAGCTGTCTTTTGTTAAACATCTTTAGCAGGGCTGGACATGTTTAGCATAACAGAGATAGGGGAACAAAAGTTCCCCTCCCTCTGTTTGTGGCATACCTCCGGTGCGGTAATTACAGCACAGAGGTATGCACAGGCACTTCAGGTGGGAGATTCAAATCTACCCCCCGCCTGGAAGAGCGCGCCAGGACGGGCGGGCTGGTGCGGTGACGTTATATCACCGCATTTGCCCACGTGGACATGCCTGCAGTGCGGGAGCGAGCGCCGCGGGGTTTAAATACCCCGGCGGCGCTGTGCTAGTTAGGTTAGCCTGGCGTGTCGCAGAAGAGAGCCGGCATTCCGAAGTTAACCCCCGCACCCCCTAACCGCCTGGAAGCTAGGAGAGCGCGTGTCGCGCTCAGGGGAGATGACTGGCTTTCTCCACCAGGCGCAGGCTGCACTGCAGCCAGAGAAGGAGACCGGCCCTCACACCCCCCATGGAACGAAGAGCTCCGGCAGCACTGCGCTGCGCCCCATCCAGCCCCCCAGGAGAGTGCAGAGAGTGAAGACCCTGGATTCTGGCTGAGTACCCCTGAATTGCCCTAATTACCCCTGCCCTGAATACCCCTTACCCTGCATTCCCTGTGTGCAGCCCCAGCATTAACCCCTGCTGCCCTGAACCCCAGCATTCAGCCCAGCATTAACCCCTGAACCCTTGCTGGCCTGTATTAACCCTGTATTTACCCCTATTGCAGTGTCCTGCAGGTCCTTACCCCCTGCAGTCCCAGCCAACCCTGCATTAACCCTTGCAGGACCACTCCTACCACTGGCCTGCATTGTGCTCCCTGGCCTGCATGTATGTTAACCCTTGCAGTGCCACAATTGCGTTACCCCGCAGGGACAGTGTATAGAGCCAGGTTGGGTGGGAGCTGCTGTTGATGTAATGTGTGTAATGTTTAGGTAGTGTTTGGGGTGGAATGGGAATAGTGTATTGTGTGTAGTGTAGCTAGGTGTAATACACTGCATGTCCCAAAAAAAAGTCGCCACCTGGATTTAACTAAGCAAATAGTTATGAGCCTCCTATTGGATAATTACTGCATGGGTGATTATCTTTCAGCTGGCAATAAGTTATTTAACCCAAACTTGCGCAATGAGTTGCTTCTCATTTCTTAAACAACCATGTCGAAAGACACATCTCGTGGTCGTGGAAAAGATTTTAGTTTGTTTGAGAAGGGTCAAATCATTGGCATGCATCAAGCAGAGAAAACATCTAAGGAGATTGCAGAAACTACTAAAATTGGGTTAAGAAATGTCCAACGCATTATTAAAAACTGGAAGGATAGTGGGGACCCATCGTATTCGAGGAAGAAATGTGGAGGGAAAAAAATCCTAAATGATCGTGATCGGCGATCAATTAAGCGTTTGGTGAAATTAAATCAAAGAAAAGGGCTCAGGGCTATGTTCAATAGTGAAAATAAGAGCATTTCCACGTGCACAATGCGAAGGGAACTCAAGGGATTGGGACTGAACAGCTGTGTAGCTGTAAGAAAACCACTAATCAGTGAGGCAAACCAGAAAAAAAAGGCTTCTATTTGCTAGGGAGCATAAAGATTGGACTCTGGAGCAATGGAAGAAGGTCATGTGGTCTGATTTACCCTGTTCCAGAGTGATGGGCGCATCAGGGTAAGAAGAGAGGCACATGAAGTGATGCACCCATCATGCCTAGTGCCTACTGTACAAGCCTGTGGGGGCAGTGCTATGATCCGGGGTTGCTGAAGTTGGTCAGGTCTAGGTTCAGCAACAGTATGTGCTCCAAGAATTAAGTCAGCTGACTACCTTAAAGGGATTCTGTCACTAAGTTTTGGGCTATAGAGCTGCGGACATGCATGGCTAGATCGCCTCTAGCATGTCCGCAATATACCGGTCCTATAGGGCTGTGTGCTTTTATTTTCTTTACAAAAGGATTTTAGAGATATGTAAATTAGTCTTGTATGTGTCCAAGGGGCTGTACGAACCTTCCTGGAGCCCAGCCACAGCCGACTGTGAAGGAGCCCAGCACCGCCTATGTCCTCCGAATCTCCTCCTTTCATTAACGATAGATTGCCGTAATCTCGCAATGCGCGAGCTCACGCATGCGCAGTGCCGGTATAGTGTTCCTTCCCTGTGCTGGCATCAGCCTCAGGGAAAGGACTGCGCATGCACGAGCTCGCGCATCGCGAGATTACGGCAATCTATCGTTGATGAAAGGAGGAGATTCGGACTGAAACTCAAGATTACCATCCACCATGACAGGAGAGGTTGGCAGGGAGGACGGTTCAGCAGGTTCAACATATCTTTTCAGCAATGACCGGTTAGGTTCCTTACTATGCAGATTATCATACTTACATACCAATTTTCTGCGGTACAGCTACTAATGCTGCCTCCAGTATTCCTTCTGTATTGTTTGCAGTGCTCTTATCTATTACTATTGCCAAAACCCCCCTCCCTTGTATTCAGCCTTTTTTTCTTCTCTTGGTGTTTAGACATGTTTTTGCACACCAATATATTTTGTTATTCTTTATTTATTTAGCAAAATTATAATTTTTTTCTGTTGCCTATTATCATGTATTATTATTTGGATCATGGTATGAATCATGTTATGAAATTATTAGTGTTATACCAGATTCTTATGCATTGCTAGTTATATTTATTTATTTTTTTCACTTTATAATTTTGTTTTCTTTTTCTTGAATCATGGATTGATTTGTCTATTATTTCTCTTTATATACCAGCCTGATGAAGGGCTACTGTTTAGCCCGTAACGTTGCCATAATCTGTTGTGCATCATATCCGGCTGAATAAAACTCACAAATTACTTCACCGTATCAATTGGAGTGCTGTCTGATTATACTAAGTCAGGCGAGTACAGAACGCCTTTCAGAATCTGGAAACAAACTGAGTCCCTCTATCAGACACCACATCAGAGGGGATACCGTGTAGTTTCACGATGTTATCGACAAACACTTGTGTGAGAGTTTTGATAATGCTATAAAGTGCGACATCTTGCTGAAGCGATCAACAACCACCAAAATCACAGTTTCACTGAGAAATTGGGCAAATCTGTGATAAAGTCCATGAACAAATGAGTCCACAGTCAGGACAGGATAGACAAGGGAAGCAGAGATCCTGAAGGCCGAGTATGTGTCACCTTGGCATGCGCACAAGTCTCACAAGCTGACACATAACCCTCAACACATTTACGCAACCCTGGCCACCAGAATCTCTGAGAAATGAGATCAGCCGTGGATCTGCTGCCAGGGTGTCCCGATAAGAACAGTACTGTGATGTTCCTCAAACACCTTGTGCCGTAGTTCCGAAGAAACAAGCAACTTCCCTGGAGGACAAAGGTGCATCTCCCTGGACCCCAAACACCTCTGCCTCCAGTTCAGGATAAAGGGCGGATATAACCACCCCATCAGCTAATATCGGGCCAGGATCCTCAGACTCACGCCCCCCCCCCCCCCAGAAAGCTACGCGTCAAAGTATCCGCCTTGGCGTTCTTATCCCCAGGGCGATAGGTGACAACGAAATTAAATCTGGTAAAAAAACAGCGACCATCTGGCCTGTCTTTGGTTCAGACGTTAAGCCGACTCCAAATAGGCCAGATTTTTGTGATCAGTAATTACCGTAATGGGATGAATCACTCCTTCCAACCAATGATGCCTCAAAAGCCAACTTAATAGCCAGCAACTCTCTATTACCTACATCGTAATTTATTTCAGCAGTAGAGAGTTTTTTAGAGAAAAAAGCACACGGCCGCCATTTGCTAGGAGAAGGACCCTGCGACAAGACTGCTCCAACCCCCACCTCGGATGAGTCAACTTCCACAAAGAATGGCTGTGACACATCAGGTTGCACCAGTATAGGAGCAGAAGCAAAACATTCCTTTACCGCTGAAAAGGCTTGCAAAGCCACATCAGACCAGACTGAGAAAATGGCACCTTTCTGTCACGGTCATATTGGTGTTTGACCGTGACGCGGTTGCCGGTCAACGTGTAGTTTGTGGTTTGCACGTGCACTTCCCCTTTAAGGTGTGCCTCCCTGCAGTTTGGTGAGCAAGGGGTTAATCTTCTGGCTAGTGGGGATTAAGGTGTTTCCTGGGTGTGGCCGCAAGCTTGATATTAACCTGTGGCTTGCTGGCTGGGTGCAGTTGTACTACAGCCTTGCTTGGTGTTGAAGCTTTGCTCCTTGCCTGGGTGTTCCAGCCCAGTCCTTGAGGGCCACCTTATGGAACATAAATTGTCCTCCCTTATGTACCCTCCTTGTACCTTTACCCTTACTTGTTGTATGTTTGATGTGGGTTTATGTTCTGGATGTGTTAAGCGTTTTGTTGGTTGTTACATGTCTGGGCTTTTGTTGGTGTTGGTCACTGCATGTATGCTATACGTCACCGGGTATGTTGATACCTCCTTGAGGGGGCTGGTATCCCGGAGGGGTTAACCATTAGTCTGTATGCAGTGCTGCCTGGGGCTGCCCTGCTCCTTGCGGCATGGGGTCCAGGCAGTATCATGAGTGCTGGATACCTGTGTGTGTTGTCTGTACGGTTTCCCTTCCACCGGTTCGTCTGAGTCCCTGAGGAACCGGTTGTCTCCTATTCCTGACCCCTATGCAAGGGACCTTCAGGGTCAGCAGGATCCAAGTTCCAGTGCATGAGCCCTCCCACCTTCAGGGTTTACTCATGCGGTCAGGAGATCAGGGTCAGGATTAGGGTGGCTGTAGGTTGTGGCCTGCTCCCTTCATTGTTGTCTGGCCTAGTAACAGATCCTACTATACGGTGGGGGGTTTCCTCCACTCCCCATTGTGACACTTTCTTAGTTTTATCAGCCAATGGTTTAACAACAGTCGAGTAATTTAAGATACATTTACGGTAGTAGTTGGTAAAACCTAGAAATCGCATGAGCGCCTTCAGATTTTCGGGTCGATCCCAGTCCAACGCAACCCAGACTTTTTCCGGGTCCATATGAAAACCCTTAGAAGAGAGTAGGTAACCCAGGAATTGCACTTCCGGGACCGCAAATAAACACTTCTCCATCTTAGCATACAATTTATTCTCCCTCAGGATCTGTAAAACCTGTCTCACGTGATCCTGATGCTTCTCCATGTCAGGGGAATAAATTAGAATATCATCCAGATACAACACCACAAACCTGCCCACCAGATGATGAAAGATGTTATTGATGAAATGTTCAAAAACAGCAGGAGCATTGGTCAACCCAAACGGCATGACCAAATTCTTAAAATTACCTTCAGTGGTATTAAAGGCCGTCTTCCATTCATCCCCCTCTTTGATCCTTACCAGATTATATGCCCCCCTCAAATCCAATTTAGAGAACACCTTGGCACCAACAATTTTAATGAACAAATCTGGGATTAAAAGAAGGGGATAAGGATCATGGACAGTAATGCTATTAAGCTCACGGAAGTCTAAACATGGCCTAAGAGTTCCGTCCTTATTTTTTTTACAAAATGCTGGACCATAGGAGTCAAGCGAGTTTGAGGACAACACAGGGCGTAGAACCACAACCACGAGTCAAGTCAGTTCTGATTTATTCAAGAACGACGTGTTTCGGGGTGCATGACCCCTTTATCAAGTCTTACTGTGATCAGCTGGACCAAATGCACGGCCGCTGTGTGTTGGCACGTGTAGCGTTCGCTGTACACCTTTTTACAAAGAAGAACCCTGCAGCCACTGGTGATTTGGATGGTCTAATATGACCTTTAGCCAAGCTCTCGGTGATATATTCTCGCATGGCTACTCCTTCGGGTTCAGAAAGATTATACAACCGAGACTTGGGCAACCTAGCTCTGGGAATAAGGTTGATGGGGCAATTATATTCCCGATGGGGAGGTTACTCCTGATCTCCACTTTCAGAGAATACATACGAAAAATCCGAAATGAAAGAAGGTACTATTTTAGTGGTTACAATAGAAAGCGACATGCTAAGACAGTTGTCTATGCAAAAATCACTCCAATCAAGAATCTGTCTCGCTTGCCAATCGATAGTATGATTCGGTTTGGTTAACCACGGTAACCCTAGCACCAGAGGAGCAGGCAGACCCTCCAGCACAAAACACGAAATGGATTCTTGATGAGAATCTCCCACCTTTAGGCGAATGTCCTGCACCATTTGTGATAAATGCTTTTGTGAGAGTGTGGCAGAATCAATAGCAAACACCAAAATATTTTTGTCTAATGCGCTTGTTGTCAAATCATGCAGATGGACGAACTGGCCATTCACTAGGTTAACCCCTGCCCCAGTCAATAAATACTTCAATTCCCACAGTTTTGGAGTCTAGCACCACCTTGGCAGGCAGGAGAAATCTGGTACTACCGGTAAAAGACAAAAGTACATTCTCAGATTCCCCACCCACACTACCAAGAGTAAGAAGAGGACTAAATGAATTAGTGTTTATTTTTCTTTATTTTTCACCTTGACATTTAACATAAGGACATACGTTCACAAAATTTTCCCCTTTACCACAGAAAAAGCAGAGTCTTTTCTTAACCCTAACATATTTATCACCAGGTCCAGGAGTGACCTCCCCCAACTGCATTAGCTCATCATTAGACATAAACTCAAGTGCCTCTCTACCCAGAGTGTCTGAGGAGGCCACTTCCCCATATGATAGTGTGTCCTGAGGGAGAGGAACCTTAGATCTCTCCCTCAGGCATCTATCAATACGTACAGCCAGCACCATGGCCGCCTCCAATGACTCTGTATATTTGTGAAATGCCAATGCGTCCTTCAGGTTCTCGGATAAACCTTGACAGAATTGACTACGGAGGGCTGGGTCATTCCACTCAGTATAGTTGCCCACCTCCTAAATTCAGAGCAATAGGACTCCGCAGAACGCTCTCCCTGGCGTAAGCCACGCAACTTAGTCTCGGCCAGTGAGAGCCAATCTGGGTCATCGTAGATAAGTCCCAGAGGTCTGAAAAATTCATCTACCGACCGGAGGGATTATGATCCGGTCGGCAAAGAAAAAGCCCAAGACTGCGCGTCACCTTTCAGTAACAAAATAATAATCCCCACTATTTGACTCTTGTCCTAAGAAGAGTTAGGACGTAGTCTAAAATATAGTTTGCACGACTCCCTGAACCGAATAAAGTTGTCACTTTCTCCGGAAAACCTATCAGGGAGAACGACCTTTGGTTCAGGGCAGGCCTGGTTCCCGCTGCCCGAAACCACCGCCTGTGGTCTTTGATACAGTGAAGCGGCCATGCGGAGGTCAGCCACCTCCAAATACAGTCCCTGCATATGATCGACCGGTGCAGAAACCGTACCCATAGCTGTACTGGCACAAACAAAATGACGGTTTTTCGGCGGTTGATAATGTCACACGTAATGGGGAGGGGATAACACAAGAAAACACACAGAAGGAAATAAATCAGAGTCTAGGCCTTAAAGCTAAGGAAGAGGGATGGTGACCTCCTAGGAATCCCTAGATCTCTCCCTGACTCCTGCCAGTATGAGTAGACCCTGAAGGTGGAAAAACTCATACACCGTAACCTAGGCCCTGGAGACCCTGGAATCCCTAGGAACAGTGGCAGGGAATGAGACTACTGGTTCTTTCCCACGTGAAGGACCCAGCGTCTTTCTGAGGCCTAAAAACACAACACACATGTGTCACAACAAAATGCACAACAAAAGCAACGGAATGGAGAAGCCGGTGATCCACAGGAACAACACACCAGCTCAACAAACACCAAGCAGGAAATATCAACCGCATGTTAAGCAGTGTGAGAGTGAACTAAATAGAGCCTCAGTGATGACCATAGGCAACACCTGACAAGGTTGTGGTCATCATTAAACAACAAACTGCAAGGTGAGAACGTGCTGCCAATCTCCCTGATCTTCTCACCTCTGTCATGGAAGGGGCCGTGACACTGTCTCAGGAAGTCAACGGGGAGGAGCATCCTGTTGTCTTCCTCAGCCGTAAGCTCACCCCAGCCGAGACCCGGTATAGTATAGTGGAGAGAGAGTGCCTGGCTATCAAGTGGGCACTAGAATCTCTCCGCTATTATTTATTGGGGAGAAAATTCCGCCTGGTGACTGACCAATCCCCTCTCAAGTGGATGAGCCAGGCCAAGGACAGAAATGTCCGGGTCACCTGATGGTTTCTCTCCCTACAAAATTTTAAGTTTTCGGTGGAACACAGGGCAGGCCCATTACAGGGAAACGTGGATGCCCTGTCCCGGCTACACTGTCTGGCGTGTGTTCACCCCCTCAGGGTTGAACAAAGGGAAGGGGGGTTATGTGACACAGTGAGAGGTTTGGTCTGGGAAAACAGGTATTTTCCTCCCAGCATGTGCTGCTTGGCTTATTTACAGCCAGGTGAGGTCAAATACCAGACCAGATTTTAAGTGCCGGTCCGGGTTTTGGCAGCACCTGGCTGTCCTTAAATAGGCAGCTGGGCTCAGAAGCCAAGTCTCTGTGTTGGGATCTGGGAGCCTTGTGTCTGGATGAAGGCTTGCTACCTGTTTGGCATGAAAACAGGTTGGTGCTGCTATGGTCAAGGACAGGGGGTAGAGGCTCATGGGCCCTGGTGCAAGAGTTCAATTTGGGCCCCCCCTACCCTCCGACTGTCACCATGGCCCACCGTAGGCACTGTCTGTGGCAGCATAGTGACTTCTGTGTTACAGAGGTCTGTTATCGCTGCCAAAGAATCTCCCCCTGCCACTTGATTGACAGGGACGGATATCTCGCCGTACCAGGACAATTGCATGCCTGCGCTGCTGCTCTGAGTAGTGACGCATGTGCTCAAAGTCAGAGGCTCTGCTGGAACAGAGACTGTGCATTCACTGCAACCCAGAAGTAGCAGCCAGGGCCGGACTGGGGATAAAAACCAGCCCTGGAAAAAGTTGCACACCAGCCCCACAGCATTGCGTCATTATTTACTTGTTTATAATAGGAGAAAGCATTCATTTTAAAACACGTGTGTAAACACAAATTTTGCCCCACGATAGCTCTTTTGTAGAACCCCCATAAAAACGTACAATTACTTGGCTTGGCCCTTGGGGATCTCGGACACCA
Organism: Bufo bufo; assembly: GCF_905171765.1. Lineage (NCBI taxonomy): Eukaryota > Metazoa > Chordata > Amphibia > Anura > Bufonidae > Bufo > Bufo bufo. The sequence continues at coordinate 702,930,900 of NC_053390.1, read as the reverse complement.
CTTCAACACTTGGCCGGGGGCTCGGCGGAGCTGATGTTGTGTTTTATCCTAATGAGAAAGATTTCATAATAAGGATTTGGGGCAGAGGGATAGCAGAGTAGGGAGAGGCTGGTGCTGCTACTAGGGGGTCATCCCATGGGGGAGTAATAAAGCCCACCATAGTGCCCCCCAGTAGTAATAATTCTCCTTATAATGTGCAAAACATACCCCTTTGTAATGCCCCCAGTTGAGCTAATGTTCCCATAATGTGCCAATATAAAATACCCCTTCTCAGTGCCCCTGTAGATGACCCCCATAGTGCCCCCCCTTCCCCATAGTACTAACCATAATGTGTCCCAGTATAAAATGCCCCTATACAGAGCCCCCATATAAAATACCCCTTCTTTTTAGCCTCAGTAGATGCCCCTATAGTGCCCCCCAATAATCTTCCAGTAAGATGTGCCCCCATAGATGCCCCCAATCATATGCCAGTAATAAGAGCCCCCCATTATCATCATGTGCCAGTAGCCAGAGCCCCCCCCATATCATGTGCCAGTAGCCAGAGCCCCCCCATATCATGTGCCAGTAGCCAGAGTGCCCCCCCTATCATGTGCCAGTAGCCCCCCATTATTATGTGCCAGTAGCCCCCCTTATTATGTGCCAGTAGCCCCCCTTATGTGCCAGTAGCCCCCCTTATGTTCCAGTAGCCCCCCTTATGTGCAAGTAGCCCCCTTTATCATGTGCCAGTAGTCCCCCTTATCATGTGCCAGTAGTCCCCCTTATCATGTGCCAGTAGCCCCCCTTATTATGTGCCAGTAGCCCCCCTTATTTGCCAATAGCCCCCTTATGTGCCAGTAGCCCCCTTATGTGCCAGTAGCCCCCCTTATAATGTGCCAGTAGCCCCCCTTATCATGTGCCAGTAGTCCCCCTTATGTGCCAGTAGTCCCCCTTATGTGCCAGTAGCCCCCTTATCATGTGCCAGCCCAGTAGTCCCCCTTATGTGCCAGTAGCCCCCCTTATGTGCTAGTAGCCCCCTTATCATGTGCCAGCCCAGTAGTCCCCCCTTATCATGTGCCAGCCAAGTAGTCCCCCCTTATCATGTGCCAGCCCAGTAGTCCCCCCTTATGTGTCAGCCCAGTAGTCCACCCTTATCATGTGCCAGCCCAGTAGTCCACCCTTATCATGTGCCAGCCCAGTAGTCCCCCCTTATCATGTGCCAGCCCAGTAGTCCGCCCTTATCATGTGCCAGCCCAGTAATCCCCCCTTATGTGCCAGCCCAGTAGTCCACCCTTATCATGTGCCAGCCCAGTATTGTACCTATATAAAAAAAAAAGAAAACACTTATACTTACCTCCAGCGATGCGATGCGATGCAGGCCTCTTCCGGCCTGTGTCCCTCGCTATACGGCTTAGGCGGCGCTATGACGTCATCGCACCACCTGCATCGGCCTCTGATAGGCTGCCAGCACTAGGCCGGCAGCCTATCAGAGGAACAGGAAAGGACACACCTCTCCCTTCCCTGCCGCAGCACAGGCATCTGTATCGCCGTCCTGAGGACGGCAATACAGATGGCTATGGAGATGAGCGCTTCCACAATGGAAGCGCTCATCTTCTGCTCTGCCCTGCCGCCGGCCGCGACCGCCCCCACTTGTCACCAGGGCTGCAGCCTTGCGGCACTCAGGCCTGCCGCCCTACCGGGAAATTTATCGGTATCGCGGCAGGCCAGTCCGGCCCTGGTAGCAGCACATGTACTCTGTTCTTCTACCATTGTAGCAGCAGTGCAGGAGGGAGATTTTCAGGGCCCCACAACATGTCCAGAGACTCCAGCCTCAAGCCCTATCAGTCAAGAGGCAGGGCAGAAGTATATGCCAATCGTCCACTAGCAAGGCAGCTGGCACTGGGATCTCCATGTTATTGGTCAGTTAATACATCAGGGACCCCCTGGCATGGGGCCTGGGCATAGCTAAGTGCAAACTAGGTGATCCATAGGCAGGGCCGGATGGCTGCCCTCATCCACCAGCCCGTCCCTAATGCCAGTCAATACCCCCTTAGGAAATCTCTCATCAGATGTGAAAGCAGCAGCGATCGATCAGCCAGGATTAATGTGCACAGTGGGAGGGGGCCTCCCACTGTGCACATTAATCCTGGCTGATCGATCGCTGTGGGTCCAGGCTGTGGGTCCAGTGGAAGCTATCCAAGGCATCACATAGAGGAACTGCAGTTTGGCATTACATTTGCTGTAGTTGCTCATTGTAGATGTAGCAGAGCTGAGTTTGTCACTTGCCTAAGACTGAGGGGGGGGGGGCAGTTTGTCACTTGCCTAAGGGGGGGCCTCCCACTGTGCACATTAATCCTGGCTGATCAATTGCTGCTGGCCTGCTGCAGTCACATCTGATGAGACTGAGATTTCCTAAGGGGGTATTGACTGGTCTGGCAGTTTATCACGATCTCACTGGTGCTCTCAGACATCCCAACCTGCAAAAACTAATTTCAGGGAGGTGTACGTCTCATTTCAGGGAGGTTTTCTTTTTTTTTTCTTTCACAAACTTTTTATTACATTTTCCAAACATATGCAGTATCTGCACACTTTTCTCTATGGTGTGGCGGACTGGGCTCATTACCCTGCCCCAAATTATCATATTTATGTATATGATTAAAGGGATTCTGTCACCACCTATAAGCCCTGTGAGCTAAACATCTGCTCATGTCCAGGTAGCATTCTGATTTCTAAGGTGGCCTTATAAAAGCTATTTGTGGCTTTATTCTGCGGAAAAACAGGTTTTACTAACCTGTCATTCATTGAATTAAGGTGCCCAAGCAGGGGAGGTCTGTGGATGCATGGTGCCCGGCCGCACACATCGCCGTTCGTGCCCAGCACCGCCTTCTACTCCTCAGTGCCGCCTCTCCCTCCCTCCAACTCCTCCCGCTTTGAGATCCCGCGCGTGCACACAGGCTCAGCCTGATGCGCCGTTGCGGACTGCTGGCATCGGCTTCTTCTTGCACTGTGCGCACACGTGAACCTTTCCGGGATATATTGTTTCACATGTGTCAGGGAGCCGCTATCTAATAGCGGGAGACTCCCTGAACCTCCGGGAGACTTGAGATCCCTGCACTCTGGGTCAGCCACCATTCTGGTCAGGGGACTCACTCAGGGACAGTCACTCACTGGACAGGACCAGGACCTCGGTCGGAGGGTCCATTTTATCACGCCGCCAGCGCCGGGCTCACCTCAGTATATCAATCAACAGTGTCTCAGAGTCGCAGGACAGGAGTCACTCCCGCGCAAGTTCGCTAACAAACCGGCGGTCAGCACTCAGCTTCCTCTTCCTGAGACCTGAACTGAAGCCGCTCCCCCTCCTCACTTCGCCTGCCCTGCACAGTGCACGTGACGCAGGGCTCGCCTCTCAGCCTCCGCTCTCCGCCCCCTATGATTTTAGTTATCAGCTGCGGGCCGTGCCGCCCGCTTTACTGTGGCTCTCCTGGCATGAGGGGGCAACATGGGCCCCCCTGACTTAGGGGCCCGGTCGCAATTGCGACCGCTGCGACCCCTATAGCTACGCCAGTGGTCAAGGATCTTTGAGGCAGAATTGCCGCATGGTGTGAATTACCACCACCACAAGGGACTTTTTGCTTGATTATGACTGCTTGTTTTGTCACTTGCCTAAAGTGTGAATAAAACACTGAACTGTTTGATCCAAAGAACTTGTTGTTGCCTCTATACTGTGTCCGCTAATACTGCCTACCACAGCGAATCCCCACAAGTAGTATAGTGTTATTATATGATAATATATTATTCATTATAGTATAGCCTTTTATTACAGGTTAAATTAGAGATAGAAAAAAAAAAGTGTATGTAAGTCTGTTCCAGGATTCAAAACTCCATGCAAAACCGACAGACTGACCAGCAAGCCACAGCATTACCCCATAGAGATGCATATTTTTCTATACTTATACTATTACAAATACCCCTCACACAGACAGGAAAGCAAGATCATACAGTGAGACAAAGCTTACCCATGCTGTTACTGACAACCTCAGAAGGACCGCACACCCCGACGCGCGTTTCGGCAAAACACCTTCTTCTGGGGGTGCGGTTCTTTCCAAAAGTTGGCAGTATTTATGTACCAGCCTACCAATCAATGTAAAGTGATCATAATTAAAAAGAGTGCATACCGGTGTGTGTATTTCTAAATGGCGCCAAACAAACTGCAGAAAAACTCCTCCACCAAGGGTATGAGAGGGACCGGAAGTGTGTCATACCCACGTGATCGCCAGTCACGCGGGCATATGCAACCTCCGGAGCTGCAGAGTAGGTAGAAAACTGGATCACGTGATGGCCAGTCACGTGGACCGCAGCGCATCCCTGCAACTAAAAACAGTAACTGTGCGGGCACATGATCAAAGTCACGTACCTCGCCGCATCGCAATGAATCAATCCCCAATAGAGGGAAAGGGAGGCATGACTAATACATTCCAGCAGTTTTAGACCGAATTGGGCATATATAGAGATACCAAGGTTAAATAAAGCTGAGTACACAATCACTTATAAATATGATAATTGAGGTCAATAATAAAGACAATATAACACAAGAGTGTTATAAAAAAATGTGAAAGAATGTGTAGGTGAACATGATTAACGTGATAGGTGACCGAAATAACATGATTAGATAAGAGAGAGAAAAAATTGTCCCCTGGCAATGTTCGGGCGCTTGTTTGAAACATTCATCGAATAAGACTTTTTATATTACTATTTTTTGTACTATCAGTGGTATCATACACATCTATTATGAATTTCATCTTTTTGGTAACTTTTTTAATATATATTTTTAATGCATTTATGGATTTTTTAATATATTTATTCTAATTATAACTTTCCCAGGACCCTCACCAATATTCCCAGTCACTTTGGGATCTCACATTTTTTTTATTTTATTTAATTTTCACTTTATCACCACTCATTTTCATTATTTCATCTGTGACTTCACATAATTATCTCACCAATCGCGTCTTTCTTTTTTATGTACAACTATGTGAATCATGTTTTTCCACTTTTTTTACTTAACTTTTTTCTCTCTCTTATCTAATCATGTTATTTCGATCACCTATCACGCTAATCATGTTCACTTACACATTCTTTCACTTTTTTTTTATAACACTCTTGTGTTGTATTGTTTTTATTATTGACCTCACTTATCATACTTACAAGTGATTGTGTACTCAGCTTTATTTACCCTTGGTATCTCTATATATGCCCCATTTGGTCTACAACTGCTGGAATGCATTAGTCATGCCTCCCTTTCCCCTATATAGGGGATTAATTCATTACACTGCGGCGAGGTCACGGAACTTTGATCACGTGCCCGCACAGTTACTGTTTTTAGTTGCAGGGATGCGCTGCGGTCCACATGACTGGCCATCACATGTCTGCCGCACATTCCTCATCACGTGATCCAGTTTTCTACTTACTCTGCAGCGTCCAGGGGTTGCATATGCCCGCGTGACTGGCCATCACTTGGGTATGACGCACTTCCGGTCCCACTCATACCCTCGGTGAAGGCGTTTTTCTGCAGTTTGTTTGGCACCATTTAGAAATACACACATCGGTATGCACTCTTTTTAATTGTAATCACTTTACATTGATTGGTAGGCTGGTACATAAATACTGCCCACTTTTGGTAAGAACCGCACCCCCAGAAGAATATGTTTTGCTGAAACGTGCGTCTCCCTGAGACCTAGCAGCAACACACGGACAAAGGAGAAAACAGGTGGACTTAGCTAGAGACGAGCATGAAGTAGAGGATCCACAAACAACCAGCATAGAACTCCGGAAGGAAAATATCAACCGCAAAGTCAGCATTTAGAGGCGGACTTAAATAGAGCCTCTTAAACAGCTAATGAGCAGAACCTGTGGAGAAATGGGATCCAGCCCACAACAACAAACAGAAAGGAAACACAGAAAGACCTGTCAGATAGACTCACGTGCTGCAAGTCTATCCGATCTTCTCAGATCTCTCACCGGGCAGGCAGTGACAGAAAGCCTCTTCCGCCCGATCATCCCAGCGAACCATCATTGACTTGTGTCCCTTCAAGAGTCCTGTCAAGGGCGCGACTAGAGTAGCAAAGTGGAGAATAAACCTCTTGTAATAGCCCACCATTCCCAGGAATGACTTTATTTGCCTAGTGGGGCCAATTCCATATTGCCTCTATTTTGTTCACTTGGGGTTTGATGACTCCGTGTCCAATGACATACCCCAGGTACTTACATAGTAACATAGTAACATAGTACATAAGGCCGAAAAAATATATTTGTCCATCCAGTTCGGCCTGTCATCCTGCAAGTTCATCCAGAGGAAGGCAAAAAAACAAAACTGTGAGGTAGAAGCCAATTTTCCCCACTTTAGGGGAATAAAAAATTCCTTCCTGACTCCAATCAGGCAATCAGAATAACTCCCTGGATCAACGACCCCTCTCTAGTAGCTATATCCTGTAATATTATTACACTCCAGAAATACATCCAGGCTCCTCTGGAATTCCTTTATTGTACTCACCATCACCACCTCCTCAGGCAGAGAGTTCCATAGTCTCACTGCTCTTACCGTAAAGAATCATCTTCTATGTTTGTGTACAAACCTTCTTTCCTCCAGATGCAGAGGATGTCCCCTCGTCACAGTTACAGTCCTGGGGATAAATAGATGATGGGATAGATCTCTGTACTGACCCCTGATATATTTATACATTAGATCTCCCCTCAGTCGTCTTTTTTCTAAAGTGAATAACCCTAATTTTGATAATCTTTCAGGGTACTGTAGTTGCCCCATTCCAGTTATTACTTTAGTTGCCCTCCTCTGGACCCTCTCCAGCTCTGCTATGTCTGCCTTGTTCACAAGAGCCCAGAACTGTACACAGTACTCCATGTGTGGTCTGACTAATGATTTGTAAAGTGGTAGGACTATGTTCTCATCACGGGCATCTATGCCCCTTTTGATGAAACCCATTATCTTATTGGCCTTGGCAGCAGCTGCCTGACACTGGTTTTTGCAGCTTAGTTTGCTGTTTATTAAAATTCCTAGATCCTTTTCCATGTCAGTGTTACCGAGTGTTTTAACATTTAGTATGTACGGGTGACTTGCATTATTCCTTCCCATATGCATAACTTTACATTTGTCAGTGTTAAACCTCATCTGCCACTTATCTGCCCAAGCCTCCAATCTATCCAGATCCCTCTGTAGTAGTATACTGTCCTCTTCAGTGTTAATTACTTTACACAGTTTAGTGTCATCTGCAAAAAATGATATTTTACTGTGCAAACCTTCTACAAGATAAATATTAATTAATAAATATATTGAAGAGAATAGGGCCCAATACTGACCCCTGAGGTACTCCGTTAGTGACAGTGACCCAATCTGAGTTTGTACCACTAATAACCACCCTCTGTTTTCTATCCCTCAGCCAGTTACTTACCCACATACAGACGTTTTCTCCCAGTCCGAGCATTCTCATTTTATATACTAACCTTTTATGTGGTACAGTGTCAAATGCTTTGGAGAAGTCCAGATATACGACATCCATTGATTCGCCGATGTCAAGTCTAGAACTTACCTCCTCATAGAAACTGATTAAATTAGTTTGGCATGACCGATCCCTCATGAAGCCATGCTGATATGGCGTTATTTGCTTATTTCCGTTGAGATGCTCTAAGATAGCATCTCTCAGAAAACCTTCAAACAGTTTACCCACAACAGATATTAAACTCTCCGGCCTATAGTTTCCAGGCTCTGTTTTTGGACCCTTTTTGAATATTGGCACCACATTTGCTATGCGCCAATCCTGTGGGACATTCCCTTTCAGTATAGAGTCTGCAAATATCAGAAATAAGGGTCTGGCTATGACATTACTTAATTCCCTTAGGATACGGGGGTGTATGCCATCCGGTCCTGGCGATTTGTCTATTTTAATCTTTTTAAGTCGCTGTTATACTTCTTCCTGGGTCAGACAGGCCACTTTTAATGGGGAATTTATTTTTACATTCAACATTTCATCTGACAGTTTCAGTGAATACATTGGAGAAAAAAATATTTAACAGCTTTGCTTTCTCCTCGTAGCTCTCTGCGACTCCCCCCTCATTACTCTTTAAAGGGCCGACACCTTTAGATTTATACTTTTTAACATTTATATACCGTATATGCCGGCGTATAAGACGACTTTCTAACACTAGAAATTATTTTCAAAAGTCGGGGGTCGTCTTATACGCCGGGTATACTCAGATCCGATGGTATATTCTAACCCCCAGGCGTTCCCATGGTGACGGGGACGCTTGCCTAGGGGTTAGAATATACAGGGCCCCGCCACTCAGAGGAGTATACATTTATTAACTGTAATCCGTAACTTTAACTTTAAATCAGCGCTCATCTCTTTACTAGGGTACCTTACTCTCAGCTCCGGTAACAGGCAGTGCGGGCGGAGCTCACTCACTGACGTCACGCGTGTGCGCCGCCTAGTGGAATGAGCACGCGCGTGACGTCAGAGAGTGAGCGCCGCCCGCACTGCCCGTTACCGAAGCTGAGAGTAAGGTACCCTAGAAAATTGATGAGCGCTGATTAAAGTTAAAGTTACAGATTACAGTTAATAAATGTATACTCCTCTGAGTGTCGGGGAGGGGAATTTGTGGATAGCACTGTTATGGGGAGGGGGATCTGTGTATGGCACTGTCATGGGGAGGGGGATCTGTGGATGGCACTGTCATGGGGAGGGGGATCTGTGAATGGCACTGTCATGGGGAGGGGGATCTGTGAATGGCACTGTTATGGGAGGGGGAATCTGTGGATGACACTGTTATAGGGAGGGGGATCTGTGGATGACACTGTCATGGGGTGGATCTGTGGATGACACATATAGCATAAGATGCTATATAGTGTCATCCATATATCCCCCCATAGCAGTGTCATCCACAGATCCCCCTCCCTATAACAGTGCCATCCACAGATCCCAGTCAGTTCCCTGGACTGGAGAAGATAGTCTTGAAGACAGGGATGGCTGGGCATTGAGGGGTAGTCTTATACAGCGAGTATAGCCCAAACCCTATATTTTAAATGGAAAAGTTGGGGGTCGTCTTATACGCCCAGTCGTCTTATACGCCGGCATATACGGTAATTGAAGAACATTTTAGGGTTAGTTTTACTCTCTTTGGCAATTAATCTCTCGGTCTCTAGTTTGGCCGCTTTTATTAGTTTTTTACATGTTCTATTTTTTTCCTTATATTTTCAGTGCTTTCGTGCTACCCTCCTGTTTTAGTGTTTTATATTCTTTCTTTTTGTCATTTATTGCTTTATTTACAGTTCTGTTTATCCACATTGGTTTCTTTTTGTTCCTTAACCTTTTATTCCCATACGGTATGTACCTCTCACAACCCTATCGCACATTTTTTTGGGTTAGCGGTTAGACCAGTTTTCCAAAGGGAGTCTACTACAGCCTGCACTTTGGGTCGGTGACTTTCCCAGTCGGTACTGTGGATGACAATATCGTCCAGGTAAGCTGAAGCGTGCCGACGATGTGGACGAAGCACAATGTCCATTAGTCGCTGAAAAGTGGCGGGGGCGCCATGCAGACCAAAGGGTAAGACCTTATATTGATACAGCCCCTCAGGCATGATGAAGGCAGTTTTCTCTTTGGCAGCCTCCGTTAATGGCACCTGCCAGTATCCTTTCGTGAGGTCCAAAACTGAAAAATATTGGGCTTGTCCTAACCTCTCGATGAGCTCATCCACCTGGGGCATGGGATACGCATCGAATTTGGAAATCTCGTTAAGTTTTTGAAAGTCGTTACAAAACCGCAACATCACGTCCGGCTTGGGTATCAATACTATAAGACTGGCCCACTCACTTTTTGACTCCTCAATGACATCTAGCTGCAACATTAGCTGCACCTCCTCCGATATGGCTCGTCGCCGAGCTTCGGGTACCTGGTATGGTTTTAATCTGACTTTTGCCTTGGACTCAGTGACAATGTAATGCTGGATTATGGATGTGCATCCAGGGAGGTCCGAGAACACATCCGTGTTCCGACTAACGAACTTACTGGCCTCCTGAGTCTGTTTAGAGGAGAGGCTGTCAGCAAAGTTTACTGTGGCAGCCGACTCTCTTGCATCAAACAGAGGGGCCGTACCTCTTCTCCTAGAAAACATGGCCGCGGGCTGTCTTCTGTACAGGTTTCCCTATCTTTCCACGGTTTGAGTAAATTCACATGGTAAACCTGCTCTGGCTTTCGCCGCCCTGGCTGGTGTACCTTGTAGTTTTCATCTCCAATTTTCTCAAGTACCTCGTAGGGCCCCTGTGTCACGGATAATAAGGAAGGGGAAAACACCAGATACACACAAAAGGAATAGACAACAGTCTAGGCCTCAAAAGCTAAGGAAGAGGGATGGTGACCTCCTAGTAATCCCCAGGCCTTTCCCTAACTCCTGCTAGTATGAGCAGATCCTGATGGTGGAAATGCTCATACGCCGTATACCTAGGCCCTGCTGATACTGACGATCCCTAGGATAGGAAGCAGGTGACGAGACAGCTGGTTCTTTCCCAGATGAAGGAATCCGCATCTCTCTGAGGCCTAGAACAAAACACACCAGCGAACAACATACAGAAAAGGCAACAAGCAATTAGCTTTGGGATGTCTGGAGAAGCAGGAGATCCAAATCAAACAAGTTCTAGCAACTCCAACAGGAAATATCAACCACATGGTCAGCAGTGTGAGGCGGACCTAAATAGAGCCTCATCACTGATAACGAGCAGAACCTGAGGAGAGGTGAGATCCTGCCAAACAACAACATGCTAAGAGAAAAACAGAGAGACATGTCAGATAGCCTTATGTGCAGCAAGTCTATCCAATCTTCTCGCCTCTGTCACGGGGGGGACCATGACAGTACCCCCCCCCTTCTACGGGTTACCTCCGGACACCCAATATCGACCTTATCAGGATGTGCCCTGTGAAAGGCTTTCACAAGGCGACTGGCATTCACGTCTGTCACAGGAACCCACATTCTTTCCTCTGGACCGTAACTCTTCCAGTGCACGAGATACTGAAGAGATCCACAAATAATACATGAGTTCACTATCCTGGCAATCTGAAACTCAAGATTATCATCCACCATGACAGGAGGGGGTGGCAGGGAGGACGGTTCAGCAGGTTCGACATATCTTTTCAGTAATGACTTGTGAAACACATTATGAATTTTCAAAGCCTGCGGAAGTTCAAGACGGAAAGCAACCGGATTAATAATGGCAAAGATCTTGTATGGCCCAATAAATCTTGGCCCCAACTTCCAAGAAGGTACCTTCAACTTAATGTTTATTGTGGACAGCCACACAGAATCACCCACTTTCAGGTCCAGATCACTCATACGTCTCTTGTCAGCCATACGTTTATACTTTTTGCCCAGTAGTTTTGAATCTTCCGCCAAATAGATGACAATGAAGAGGAGAATCTTTCCTCTTCAGGTATAGCAGAAGTCTCAGTACCAGAAATCGTGCTAAACTGCGGATGGAACCCATATGCACCAAAAAACGGCGACTTATCAGTGGACTACTGTATACGTTTATTTATGGCAAACTCGGCCAACGACAAAAATGAAGACCACTTTTCCTCATTCTCAGAGACAAAACATCTCAAATCAGTCTCCAGATTCTGGTTAGTATGCTCAGTCTGTCCGTTCGACTGAGGATAAAGGCCGAAGAGCAGGACAATTGGACCCCCAAGCGAGTACAGAACACCTTCCATAATCTGGAAACAAATTGAGTCCCTCTATCAGACACCTGTCACGGCGGACGTGCACTCAGACTAACAGTTAAACCACCAACCAGGCTCTAGGCGAGAGGCAGGGGAAGGGTCACCTCCTAACTTATCCCTGACCTCTCTCCCTGCACTGCTCAGCCCACATGCATACCTTTGTGGTAGGTATGAAGTGTCCCCGTGCCTGGACTGAAACACCCTAAATTCCCTGAGATGGTGAAGAGTGGAAATAGGAGCAGCCTGCTCGCACAGAACCTGGATGGGGAAGATGACACCAAACAATCAAACAAGAAACCACACTTATCTCTCTGCGCTGGAACAGACAACCTTCCTCTCCAGCTTCCAAGACCAAAGTGAATAATATAATCTGCTCAGAGCACTGGGGTGGAGTGCTATTTAAACTCATAACCCCACCCAGTGCACCTGATGGGAGGCGGATCCAGCACGTCTCCAAAACAAAACACTAAACTCGTGCTGCTATCCTGGCCGACCTCCGCACACCGTCAGGATGAGGCATGACAACACCACATCAGAGGGAATGCCGTATATTTTCACGATGTTATCGATCAACATTCGAGCGAGAGTTTTGGCATTAGGTAAACCTGATAATGCTATAAAGTGCGCCATCTTGCTGAAGCGGTCAACAACCACCATAATCACAGTTTTTCCTGAGAAATTAGGCAAATCTGTGATAAAGTCCATGGACAAATGAGTCCAGGGTCGGGATGGGATAGACAAGGGAAGTAGAGATCCTGAAGGCCGAGTATGAGTCACCTTGGCACACGCACAAGTCTCACAAGCTGCCACATAGCCCTCAACACATTTACGTAACCCTTGCCACCAGAATCTCTGGGAAATGAGATCCAGAGTGGATCTGCTCCCAGGTTGTCCCATAAGAAAAGTACTGTGATGTTCCTTAAACACCTTGTGCCGTAGTTCCGAAAAGACAAACAACTTCCCTGGGGGAGAGGAATCAGGTGCTTCTCCCTGGGTCTCCAACACCTCTGCCTCAAGTTCTGGACAATGGGCGGATACAACCACCGTATCAGCCAATATCGGACCAGGATCCTCCGAATCACCTCCCCCCCCGGAAAGCTACGCGACAAAGCATCCGCTTTGAAGTTTTTAATCCCCGGGCAATAAGTGACAATGAAATTAAATCTAGTAAGAAACAACGACCTTCTGGCCTGCCTTGGGTTCAGACGTATAGCCGACTCCAGGTAATCCAGATTTTTGTGATCAGTAATTACCGTAATGGAATGAATCGCTCCTTCCAAGCAATGACGCCATTCCTCAAAAGCCAACTTAATGGCCAGCAACTCTCTATTACCTACATCATAATTTCTTTTGGCAGTAGAGGGTTTTTTAGAGAAAAAAGCACAAGAGCGCCATTTGCTAGGAGAAGGACCCTGCGACAAGACTGCTCCAACCCCTACCTCTGATGCATCAACTTCCACAATGAATGGTTGTGACACATCAGGTTGCACCAGAATAGGAGCAGAAGCAAAACATTCCTTTATTGCTGAAAAAGCATGTAACGCTTCTTCAGACCAGACTGAAAAATCTGCAGCTTTCTTAGTCATATCAGTTAATGGTTTAACAACAGTTGAGTAATTCAAGATAAATTTACTATAGTAGTTGGTGAACCCCAAAAATCAGATGAGTGCCTTTAGATCTTCGGGTCGATCCCAGTCCAACACAGCACTGACTTTTTCCGGATCCATATAAAAACCCGAAGATGAGAGTAGGTACCCCAGGAATTGAACTTCCTGGACCGCAAACACACACTTCTCCATCTTAGCATGCAATTTATTCTCTCTTAGGATCTGTAAGACCTGTCTCACGTGATCCTCCTGCATCTCCATATCAGGGAAATAAATTAAAATATCATCCAGATAAACCACCACAAACCTGCCCACCAGATGATGAAAAATGTAATTGATGAAGTGTTGAAAAACAGCAGGAGCATTGGTCAAACCAAAAGGCATGACCAAATTCTCAAAATGACACTCAGGAGTATTAAAGGCTGTTTTCCATTCGTCCCCTTCCTTGATTCTTACCAGATTATATGCCCCCCTCAAATCTAACTTAGAGAACACCTTGGCTGACAATCTGATTGAATAAATCTGGGATCAAAGGAAGGGGATAGGGATCACGGACAGTGATGCGATTAAGCTCACGGAAGTCCAAACATGGCCTAAAAGTTCCATCCTTTTTTTTTAACAAAGAAGAATCCTGCAGCCACTGGTGATTTGGATGGTCTAATATGACCTTTAGCCAAACTCTCGGTGATATACTCTCGCATGGCTACTCTTTTGGGTTCAGAAAGATTATACAACCGAGACTTTGGCAATCTAGCTCTGGGAATAAGGTTGATGGGGCAATCATAGTCCCGATGAGGAGGCAACTCCGGGTTTTCACTCCAAGAGAATACAGTACATCAGAAAAATCTGAAAGAAAAGAATGTAACATTTTAGTAGTTAGAACAGAAAGCGACGTGCTGAGACAGTTGTCAATGTAGTAATCACTCCAATGGAGAATCTGTCTCGCTTGCCAATCGATGGTAGGGTTATGTTTGGTTAACCATGGTAAACCTAGCACCAGAGGAGCAGGCAAGCCCTCCAGCACAAAACATGAAGTGGATTCAATATGAGAATCTCCCACCTTTAGGCGAATGTCCTGCACCATTTCAGACAGTCACTTTTGAGAGAGAGAGGTGTGGAATCAATCGCAAACACAGAAATATCTTTGTCTAATGCGCTTGTTGTCAAAGCATGCATATGGACAAACTGACCATCCACTAGATTAACCCCTGCCTCCACTGTCAATAAATACTTTCATTTCCACAGTTTTGGAGTCTAGCACCACCTTGGCAGGCAGGAGAAATTGGGTAGTACCCGTAAATTACAAAAGTACATTCTCACATTCCCCACCCACACTACCAAGAGTGAGAAGAGGACTAAACACATTAGACTTTTTTTTCCCCTTTTCACCTTGATGTTTAACGTAAGGACATACGTTAAAATGTCCTCCTTTACCACAGAAAAAGTATTTTCTTAACCCTAAAGTTTTTATCACCTGGTCCAGGAGTGACCTGCCCCAATTGCATTGGCTCATCACCAGACATGAGCTGGAGTGTATCTTTACCCAGAGTGTTAGAAGCGGCTGCTTCCCCATATGATAGTACGTCCCGGGCGAGAGGAACTTTAGATCTCTCCCTCAGGCATCTATCAATACTTACAGCTAGAGACATGGCCGCCTCCAATGATTCAGGATTTTCATAAAATGCCAAGGCGTCCTTCAGGTTCTCAGACAGTTCTTGACAGAACTGACTACGGAGAGCTGGGTCATTCCACTCCGTATCAGTTGCCCACCTCCTAAATTCAGAGCAATAGGACTCTGCAGAACGCTCTCCATGCCGCAAGCCACACAACTTAGATTCGGCCAGGGAACCCCGATCTGGGGTGATGTCGCCGTGTGCTCCTTTGTCTCGTTCTCACAACCGAAAACGACCGCCAGAAGTACAATCGGGAAATCCCTGGTGTAGTGTGCGTCGATGTGTGCGCAATTCCTCCAAAATAACATCAGAGAGATGTTCTCAAGTAGGTTCCAATAATGTGCCTGCCTCCCAGTGGCTAGGCGTGGTTTATTTATACCAGAAGATGGGAGGTGGTCTTACAATTATGACCAATGAGGAGACAGGTTATGGTATGAAGTGATTGGCTGGAAGGCGATCATTCACATCTTTGCCAGCCAATGACTTCATATCATAACCTGTCTCCTCATTGGTCATGATTGTAAGACCGCCTTCCAGCCAATCACTTCATACCAAAACCTGTCTCCTCATTGGTCATGATTGAAAGACCACCTCCCATCTTCTGGTATAAATAAACCACGCCTAGCCGCTGGGAGGCAGGCACATTATTGGAACCTACTTGAGAACATCTCTCTGATGTTATTTTGGAGGAATTGCGCACACATCGACGCACACTACACCAGGGATTTCCCGATTGTACTTCTGGCGGTCGTTTTCAGTTGTGAGAACGAGACAAAGGAGCACACGGCGACATCAGTTGGCGACCACAAATTAGAAAGCTAATTTTTTTCCCCGTTATCAGCAGAGCTTAAAGGAGAGGCAGCTTAATTTTCAAAAAGCAAAAAACGCCGGCATAAGTTAAGAAAATCCTTTTTCCTAACTCTCATTTTTGAGAAAGTTTTGCTCTTTGTGAACTTAAATCTGTGTACTCCAATCTGCTGATATCGGGAAAGAAATCTACTTAAAAGAACCTTTTGGTGTATGTGGTTGATGGTTTTCCAATAATAGCTGCCCAGATACTTATTGCATGTTTGCATAACTGCTGTGGGGGGTTTCCCAACTGTAAAGGGCGGGTCAGTGCTCTTCTGGGATAAAGGATCTATAGTGAGAGATCCAACAGAGGGCTTTGTGTGTAAGGTCGGCTGTTTATAGTTTAACACCACAGCAGGCAGATATTGCAATCAGTGTCTAAACAGGGGGTTTGTTGAGGTACGTGCTTTTTCGTTGTGTAGGTTTTGGTGGATCTGAGTTGATTGTACAGAGATTGTATGGTGAGATTGTGATGTGCTTGCTGAGCAGTACAGAGTATTGTGTTTTTGTTGTAACTTTTTAACTTTTATCTTAATGTGAGTATGTCAGCCATTTTATTTTCCACTGTGTGTGTGAAAGCCGTGTGCTTGTCGGCCATTTTATTTCCCACTGTGTGTGTGTGAAAACTGTGGGTTTGGCAGACATCGTGATTAGTTTGGTTGTGCCCTAACTGTTGTATTGTTAGAGACTGTTTCGGAATATATATCTCTCTACATATATATCTCTCTCTACATATATATCTCTCTCTATATATCTCTCTCTATATATCTCTCTATATATATATATCTCTCTCTCTATATATATATCTCTCTATATATATATATATCTCTACATATATATCTCTACATATATATCTCTCTCTATATATATATATACCTCTCTCTCTACATATATATCTCTCTATATATATATCTATATATATATATCTCTACATATATATCTCTCTACATATATATATATCTCTCTCTATATATCTCTCTCTATATATCTCTGTCTATATATCTCTCTCTCTCTATATATATATATATATATACCTCTCTCTACATATATATATATCTCTCTATATATATATCTATATATATATCTCTACATATATATCTCTCTACATATATATATCTCTCTCTATATATCTCTCTCTCTCTATATCTCTCTCTATATATATATATCTATATATCTCTCTATATATATATATATCTCTACATATATATATCTCTACATATATATCTCTCTCTCTATATATCTCTCTCTATATATATATACCTCTCTCTCTACATATATATCTCTCTCTCTCTCTATATATATATATATATATATATCTACATATATATCTCTCTACATATATATATATATCTCTCTCTCTATATATCTCTCTCTATATATATATCTCTCTCTCTATATATCTCTCTATATATATCTCTCTATATATATGTGCAGCGTACTCAAGTTAGGTGTAGAAATGTTCCTGGGTGTTGTAGTGCAATTGTGACACTAACCTGAGACAGCTGACTCTCTGCAAGGGCAGGTGATGATAAGTAATGTTCGTGACGCCAGTGCCAATTAAACGGTGGCACGCCCTTTGCTGATAGCAGGAATAACTGAGGAACCACGTGATGTTAAAACAGAACTCAAACTTTAGTAGTCATCATACATGGACATAGATGGAAGCGCAGTTCCTTTGCAGACAGTTGGTTGCGGTACATTTGATGCAGGCAATATATATAGCAAGGTGACTTCAGAGTGTTAAACACAGGACTTGCAGTATAGGCGGCTTGCACTCTATTCCTGACTGATCCTGGAACATAGAAACTCTTCTCCAAGGCCCGATGCCCTAGCTCTGGCGTATATCCTTGGTTTTATAATTATCAAGTACCTCCTCTGTTGTCTTTAGTACCTCTTGCTTTTCTGGACTTGCCTCTGTCTCTCCCAGCACTGACTCTAGAAACTTCTGAACTCCCCTTCCTAGGCTAGGCCCTGCCTATTTATACTGAACTGGGAGCTCCCTCTGCTGACTGGAACAGGGATTGCCTGCAACAGGCCTAACTGGCTTAAAGGGAAATACACATACAACCTAGCAGTGTCGGGTAACCTACCCGTATGCTGCACACCCCCAGACTTTAACGTGAGTAAGGCCTCGTACTCACACACACCTTCCTGAACCGGCATAACATGGTACATAACTTAAGCATTACATCATGAATATAATAGATAATTATTTCACACAGAAAAACATAACATTAATAACTTCAGGACCAAATGACGCAAGGGAAAGGGGGCGTCTTCTTACTTCTTAGACACGGCGCTGACCTGGCACAGCGGACTTAGGGTGAACCAGGTTAGTCCATTCTTCTTTGGTGGCAGTATAATAACGGAACTATCCAGGAGTATCCTGTGGGTGTATCACAGGCAAGGGCTCACGTGGAGGAGTCCATTCTTGCGCACAAATGTCAAGTAAAGTATTACCAGTAGCAACTGCTCGAGAGGAGACACCACCAGCATAGTCAAAGTCTCCTAAACGGACTGGCGGACGTCCCCTGGTCATCCGGGTGGACCTTCTCAATACAGGGGTCTCCTCTTCCCTTAGCAACGAGGTAGAAGAGAGAGGAGCAACAGGAGGGTCTCCATCAGTGAGACCTTGGTCAGGAACAACAGGAACAACAGGAACAACAGGAACAACTAGATCCACTAGAGGGGAAACTGGATCCGGGGCATCTTGAACCGGCTCTTCTGGAGGTGAAGATACAGTAGGTGCCGGAGCAGGCACCAGCAAGTTCAACCATGGTGTCAGAAGCCAATGCATGGGATCAGCGTCATACCTCAGATTACTGACAGCCTGCATAGGATCCTCGGGCGGTATTGATGACTCTGACACAGGGGATTCAGATCCAGAACTCTCGGCACTAGGTTCTGGTGTCAGGCAGAGCTTTAACCGGTTTCGGTGTACAATTTGGGATCCCTTGCCTTCCCGGGTGATCTCATAAGTGTGAGTTCCAACATTTGGGATTGCAGTGACAACATAGGGACTTCGCTCCCATTTACTGTCCAGTTTACTGGTACGGCGGTTATTTTTTAACCATACCACAGCCCCTATTGTCAAGGGTTCTGCATGGGCTGCTTGATCATAGTCTCTCTGCTGTCGGTCCCTAGCATAGTCCATACGTTCCTGAACAATGGCTTTGGCTGTATTCAATCGCCTTTGATGTTCAGCAACCCAGTCGGTGTTAGGTAATGGGTTAATGCAATCAGGTACGTGTATGTCCAATGAATGATCAGCAGGCAATGTCCCTTGGCGCCCAAACATCAAATAAAAGGGGGTATACCCGGTGGAACAATGTATGGTATGATTGTATGTGAACATGAGCTGTGGCAACAGATTAGGCCAATCTCCTCTGGTTTCAGGAGGCACGGCCCTCAGCATCTCTATCAAGGTCTGATTCATTTTTTCACATAATCCATTACCTTGAGGATGGTAGGCCGTTGTCCGGATCTTCTTACAGTTGTGTAAGCGGCACAGTTCATGGAACAGATGGGACTCAAAAGCAGGTCCTTGATCGGTGAGGATCTTTTCTGGACATCCGTAGGGCAGGAGGAAGTGCTTCCAGAACAGTTCGGCTGTAGTCTTGGCTGTCTGGTCTCTCACAGGCACCGCTACAACAAACTTAGTGAAATGGTCAATAATAGTCATGGCATAAGCATACCCTGAGCGACTAGGCTCCAGTTTCACATGGTCGATGGCGACAAGTTCAAGAGGACGAGTACTTACAATGGGTCTCAGTGGTGCCCTCTGATCATGGTGCTCACTTCGTTTTAAGGCACAGGCTACACACTCCCGACACCACTTCTCCATGTCTTCTCTCATGCCCACCCAGTAAAACCGCTGGCGGATAGTAGCCTCAGTCTTTTGGACCCCAAAGTGACCGGATTGATTGTGGTACATCTCCAACACCATACCTGCATCTCGTCGGGGTATGAGAATCTGGTGCACTCTCTCGTTGGACACTGGGTCTAGGCTTCTCCGTAGCAATAGGCCCTTTTGTATGAAGAGTTGATGGCGCTGTCTCCACAGTTTGATGAGCTCAGGATCTGCACTCTTACGCCGAATCCTCTCAGGGGCTCTGCCACTAGTAATGAAGTCCAACAACTCACCCAGCACTCTACTTTCAGACTGTAGTTTCACCCACCTTTCTTCTTTAGGATCAGGCCTACTGGAGGGTGAAGGAACTGCAGCTCTGTCATTGGTAGCTCGAGCCTGATCCTGTTGAGCAAATTTGTTATAGAAAGCCGGCATCTCTACATCTTCCCAAGCATCTCGCACATCATCAGGAGCTGTCTCTGTGGGAAGCCTGGATAAAGCATCAGCATTATCATTAGTACGTCCAGCACGATATTTTACAGAGAAATCATAGTTGGCGAGGCGAGAGGCCCATCTCTGCTCCAAGGCCCCTAATTTAGCTGTATTTAGATGTGCCAGAGGGTTATTGTCAGTGAATGCAATGAACGGGGTGGCGGCTAGATAATCTTTGAATTTTTCCATCACTGCCCACACTAAGGCCAGGAACTCTAGTTTGAAGGAACTATAATTCTGGTCATTTTTCTCAGCTCCTTTCAGGGAGCGGCTTGCATAAGCTATCACTCTTTCTTTTCCCTCTTGGATCTGGGCTAACACAGCTCCCAGGCCTCGCTTGCTAGCATCAGTATACAGATGGAAGGGCTTGCTGTAGTCTGGATAACCTAACACAGGAGGCTCGGTCAGTTTCTTTTTTAACAATTGGAACGCTATCTCTCTTTCCTCATTCCACTCAATGGGCACAGGAGTTCTAGGACTTTTCTTGGGTTGCCCCCTCAAGAGCTCCTGGATAGGATCAGCTATTTGAGCAAAATGGGGGATAAAACGTCTATAGTAGCCGGCAAAACCAAGGAAACCCCTCACCTCTTTGACAGTAGTGGGGACCGGCCAATTACGGACAGCCGCTAACTTATCAGGGTCAGGTTGCACGCCCTCTCCGCTTACCACATGCCCCAGGTATTTTACTGCAGGTTTGAGCAAGTGACACTTGGATGGCTTCACCTTCAGGCCATATTTGATAAGGATTTCAAATACTTCTGCTAAATGTTTCAGATGGTCTTCATATGATTTTGAGTACACAATGACGTCATCTAGATACAGCAGCACTGTTTCGAAGTTTTTGTGACCCAAACACCGCTCCATTAGTCTCTGGAAAGTTCCTGGGGCATTACATAGCCCGAACGGCATACAATTGAATTCGAACAGGCCCATGGGAGTAGTGAAAGTAGTCTTTTCCCTATCTGCAGGGGCCATGGGTACTTGCCAGTAGCCACTGGTCAAGTCCAATGTGGAGAAATAGGCAGAGGAGCCCAGAGCAGTTAGTGACTCCTCAATGCGGGGCAGTGGGTATGCATCTTTGTGGGTTATTTGATTAATTTTCCTATAATCCACACAGAAACGGATACCACCATCCTTTTTCTTTACAAGGACCAGGGGTGCAGCCCACGGACTACGGCTGTCCCGGATTACATTAGAGTCTTTCATCTCTTGGATCATTTCTTTTACAGTCTGATATGAAGTAGGCGGTAAGGGTCTGTATCTCTCCTTGATAGGAGGATGAGAGCCAGTAGGTATGGTGTGTTGTATGGCACTCACCTCTCCATAATCAGTAGCATGCTTACTGAAGGCCTGGTGGTACTCTTTGACCAGCTGTAGGATCCCTTCTTGTTGATGTTGGGGGGTAGTCTCGTCCCCTACATGGAGCTCTTCCCACCAGGGCACTTGTGGCTGGGTCACTGACGGGCGTCCACTGCCTGCAGCTGGCGGCTTTTCTGTCACTGGAAGACGAATGATGTCTTGGAAGGACACCTGAGAAAGCTGGGCAACACGGCAATGCTTAGTAAGCGCCACAGGATGATCACTCAGGTTAATCAGACGGACAGGTACTTTACCTTGGGAGACGTTCACCAGGCACTTGGCAGCTCTCACATAAGGGTAATCCTCCATCTGGATTGGTTCCACCAGGGCTGGATAATCTCGGCCTTGGACTCCCAGGACAGCACGACACCATAAAAGAGTTTGAGAATTAGGAGGCAAAGTCACAGGCTTAATATCACTAATCCTGGCAGTACAAATCTCTCCTTTCCCATTAGCAAACCTCTGCTGGGCACTTAACACAGTAATAGTCTTTTGAATCACCCTCTTGGATGCAGAGGAAGCAGTGGGCAAAGTCTGGTGTAATACGGCAAGTATTTCTGAATAACAGTTTTTGAAGACATTGGTGCCTAGAATGACAGGATGTCCTCCTCTGTCGCCGGCCTGTACTACTATCACCCCCTGTTGCGGTAAGGTTACTTCTCCCACCTGCAGGGTGGGTTCCCAGTATCCATGAATCTTTACTGGTTTGCCATTGCTGGCGATAATCTCTACCCAGGATTCAGGCGGCTGGGTCAATTGCTTGGTGTCCCAGAATCTTTCAAAGGCGGGCAGCTGAATAGTAGTGACCTGAGACCCAGTGTCTAATAGGGCTTCAAAGGAGACCCCGTTGATCTCTATGTTGATTTTAGGATGGGATCCTACATACCGTGGCATCCAATTTGGATCCTTTGGACCTAGTGTTCTACCTCCCGAGGGGTGGTCCTCAGCCTCAGGGGTTGCCCGTTTAACTGCCAGCACGTGGATTCTGTGTGTCCCAGCTTTTTGCAGTATGTACACACGGGCCTCTTGCGACCTCTATTACGCCTCCCAGGATCCCTGGGGTGAGTCTCTTGGTATGGAGGTGGGAACGGCCTAGGAGGTGACAGGAACTCTTCTTCTGACATTATGGGTTTTTCCCATTCCTCTATTTTTCTGCACACTCTCTCTAGACTTTTAGTGAGGTGATTTACTTGCTCTGTCAGCATGGCGATAGTATCGGTAGCTGAAGCTTGAACAGCTTGACCGGCCTGAGCTTGGTTAGAGATAAGCGGTTTCACCCTGCAGGCTGATGATTCAGGTAGGGTGCTCAACTCCGGAGATACTGCTGACCCCAGAATTTTTATAGCCAGTTCTTTAAAGTCCAGAAAGGCACTGTTAGGATGCTGGGCGGACAACATCTTTAATTGGGTCCTTATTTGCTCACTAGACACCCCGGTGATAAATTGTTCCCTTAGGGTCTGGTCCTGATTATCAGCCTCTTTGGGATCTATCTGGATTACAGCCCCTAAAGCCTCCTGAAGTGATAGGGCATAGTCACGGAGGGACTCACCGGACTTCTGTTTCTTGCCAAAGAAGTGCATCTTTATCTCTGAGGCAGTCCTAGTTTCAAAAGTGGCCCTGAGGCGGGTGAATATCTGCTCTAGAGTACTCCGCTCAGTAGCAGGCCAGGATAATACCTCCCTGCGGGCAGCTCCCTCCAGTTGCGCTAGCAGGATTTCCATTTGCTGATCGGCATTTATGGGGTACAGTTTGAATAATGCCAGCAACTTTTCTTTAAAGTCTCTTAGGGTATGGGTCTCTCCTTTATAGCGGGGAAACCATGGGGCCCCGAAATAGTAAGGCATGGTAAAGGGCATCATGCTGGGGGCTATAGAATGATTAGGAGCCGCAAGCTCTCCCGGGGCCGGCTGCTCGGGAACTCCAGGTTCTGACATGTTAGCTTATTGCGATGTGGCCGCTGGTGACTAAAGGGGCCGGAACAATCCCCTTCCCTCCGGTTACAAGTTCTTACCGGTATCGCCGGGCTTGCGCAGGCCAAGTCTCGAGAGATTCCGGACGTCCTGAGTACGCGATGACGTAGAAGAAACCGGGCCGCGGCGGTGCGATGATGACGAGGGGCGGGATTTTCTGTGTCTTTGAAGGGATCCGCCCACGAAGGTCCTCAGCAGCGCGGGAAACTTTACTCCAGGCGGCCGGTGGCCATCTTTTAGCAAGAAACGCTGTCTATTCACTGACAGCAAGCAGGATGGTAAAAAAGTCCATAAAACCACACTCCGATGTGGCGATTTCTTTCCTCTTGATAGCGCAACACTGCACAGCGCTTTTTTGGAGGTTTTAGGGACACTTTGGGTATGTTTTTCAGTCCACAAAGTCTACTTTAATAAAACAGGCAATTTGTCACTTTAGTCACAGGGCAACTGTATAAGGCACAAAGTTCACGCTTCTTGCACTAGAAAGCGTGCATATCCTGTTCGTGACGCCAAAAGAGAGGTGCAGCGTACTCAAGTTAGGTGTAGAAATGTTCCTGGGTGTTGTAGTGCAATTGTGACACTAACCTGAGACAGCTGACTCTCTGCAAGGGCAGGTGATGATAAGTAATGTTCGTGACGCCAGTGCCAATTAAACGGTGGCACGCCCTTTGCTGATAGCAGGAATAACTGAGGAACCACGTGATGTTAAAACAGAACTCAAACTTTAGTAGTCATCATACATGGACATAGATGGAAGCGCAGTTCCTTTGCAGACAGTTGGTTGCGGTACATTTGATGCAGGCAATATATATAGCAAGGTGACTTCAGAGTGTTAAACACAGGACTTGCAGTATAGGCGGCTTGCACTCTATTCCTGACTGATCCTGGAACATAGAAACTCTTCTCCAAGGCCCGATGCCCTAGCTCTGGCGTATATCCTTGGTTTTATAATTATCAAGTACCTCCTCTGTTGTCTTTAGTACCTCTTGCTTTTCTGGACTTGCCTCTGTCTCTCCCAGCACTGACTCTAGAAACTTCTGAACTCCCCTTCCTAGGCTAGGCCCTGCCTATTTATACTGAACTGGGAGCTCCCTCTGCTGACTGGAACAGGGATTGCCTGCAACAGGCCTAACTGGCTTAAAGGGAAATACACATACAACCTAGCAGTGTCGGGTAACCTACCCGTATGCTGCATATCTCTCTCTATATATATCTCTCTCTCTCTATATACTGTATATCTCTCTCTATATATCTCTCTCTCTATATATATATACCTCTCTCTCTACATATATATCTCTCTCTACATATATATATCTCTCTATATATATATCTATCTCTATATATACACTGCGTGCAGAATTATTAGGCAAATGAGTATTTTGACCACATCATCCTCTTTATGCATGTTGTCTTACTCCAAGCTGTATAGGCTCGAAAGCCTACTACCTATTAAGCATATTAGGTGATGTGCATCTCTGTAATGAGAAGGTGTGTGGTCTAATGACATCAACACCCTATATTAGGTATGCATAATTATTAGGCAACTTCCTTTCCTTTGGCAAAATGGGTCAAAAGAAGGACTTGACAGGCTCAGAAAAGTCAAAAATAGTGAGATATCTTGCAGAGGGATGCAGCACTTTTAAAATTGCAAAGCTTCTGAAGCGTGATCATCGAACAATCAAGCGTTTCATTCAAAATAGTCAACAGGGTCGCAAGAAGCGTGTGGAAAAACCAAGGCGCAAAATAACTGCCCATGAACTGAGAAAAGTCAAGCGTGCAGCTGCCAAGATGCCACTTGCCACCAGTTTGGCCATATTTCAGAGCTGCAACATCACTGGAGTGCCCAAAAGCACAAGGTGTGCAATACTCAGAGACATGGCCAAGGTAAGAAAGGCTGAAAGACGACCACCACTGAACAAGACACACAAGCTGAAACGTCAAGACTGATTTTTCTAAGGTTTTATGGACTGATGAAATGAGAGTGAGTCTTGATGGGCCAGATGGATGGGCCCGTGGCTGGATTGGTAAAGGGCAGAGAGCTCCAGTCCGACTCAGATGCCAGCAAGGTGGAGGTGGAGTACTGGTTTGGGCTTGTATCATCAAAGATGAGCTTGTGGGGCCTTTTCGGGTTGAGGATGGAGTCAAGCTCAACTCCCAGTCCTACTGCCAGTTTCTGGAAGACACCTTCTTCAAGCAGTGGTACAGGAAGAAGTCTGCATCTTTCAAGAAAAACATGATTTTCATGCAGGACAATGCTCCATCACACGCGTCCAAGTACTCCACAGCGTGGCTGGCAAGAAAGGGTATAAAAGAAGAAAATCTAATGACATGGCCTCCTTGTTCACCTGATCTGAACCCCATTGAGAACCTGTGGTCCATCATCAAATGTGAGATTTACAAGGAGGGAAAACAGTACACCTCTCTGAACAGTGTCTGGTAGGCTGTGGTTGCTGCTGCACGCAATGTTGATGGTGAACATATCAAAACACTGACAGAATCCATGGATGGCAGGCTTTTGAGTGTCCTTGCAAAGAAAGGTGGCTATATTGGTCACTGATTTGTTTTTGTTTTGTTTTTGAATGTCAGAAATGTATATTTGTGAATGTTGAGATGTTATATTGGTTTCACTGGTAAAAATAAATAATTGAAATGGGTATATATTTGTTTTTTGTTAAGTTGCCTAATAATTATGCACAGTAATAGTCACCTGCACACACAGATATCCCCCTAAAATAGCTAAAACTAAAAACAAACTAAAAACTACTTCCAAAAATATTCAGCTTTGATATTAATGAGTTTTTTGGGTTCATTGAGAACATGGTTGTTGTTCAATAATAAAATTAATCCTCAAAAATACAACTTGCCTAATAATTCTGCACTCCCTGTATATCTCTCTCTATATATCTATCTCTCTCTA
The DNA here is from genome assembly GCF_905171765.1 of Bufo bufo. Taxonomy (NCBI): domain Eukaryota; kingdom Metazoa; phylum Chordata; class Amphibia; order Anura; family Bufonidae; genus Bufo; species Bufo bufo. The sequence continues at coordinate 702,904,427 of NC_053390.1, read as the reverse complement.
TATATATATATATATATATATCTCTCTCTATATATCTCTCTATATATCTCTCTCTATATATCTCTCTCTATATATCTCTCTCTCTATATATATATCTCTCTCTATATATATATATATCTCTATATATCTCTCTCTACATATATATATCTCTTTACATATATATCTCTCTCTCTCTGATTTGGTTGGGAGATCTTTCTTTAGTTACTGGGGGTCTCGTGATATTGTGTGGGAACTACTGTCTGAATTCAAGGGTTGCTGCTGAGCAAGAGGTTTTTGATCAGTCACTGCAAAAAGGGCTTTGTGTGCTGTTCAGCTTGACTATATAGAATAATATAGGCAAAGGAAAGTGAGTTGATGAGCTTTTTTTAAGGAGACAAGGTGATATATATATCACCCGGGCATACCAATAGCTGTGTGAGTAACCCCTTTCCCCACAGGAGTACTGTGTGTTTGTTTCCTGTGCGCCCCTCGTCCCCACAGAAGATACTGTATGTTCTCTGTGCACCCCTTTTTCCACTCCAGGTCAATTGGAAGCCCTATCCTGTGGTCAGGTCACTATTCAGAGCCAAAAACGAGGCTGGTATATCTAATTAGGAGACTCTGAGGGCCGCCGTGTGTCGGCGAGAGCCCTTTTCCTCACACTGTTACTCCTTTTCCTGAGGTCTAACTAGGGTGAACGGAGTCCGTGTGTCGGTGCCAGAAACTCTAGAGCAACTCAGAGGCGAACGAAGCGGAGTAGCAGCCGTCCAGGCGTTTGTCGCAGGACACTGGAGGCGGATGCACCTACTTTTAGAAGGCTCGAGCATGGGTTTAGGGAAATCTAGGGAAAAGAAGGGTACCACTTCTGACTATAGGACAGCGAAGCAGCACATGAAATCCATCTATGGAGGAGGAGTTGTTAAGCCCCTCAAAGATTGGCACCAATGGACTGTAGGTTCAGAGTGGACCATCCCCAAAGAAGGGACCTTTGAGGTCTGGATTTGGGAAAAGTTTGTCCGTGAATTCCCCACTAGACTCCAAAGCCATGGTTCCCTCCAGAAGGCAGAACTGTGGCTGCACGAATCCATCGAGCTCCAGCAACAGGGCATTCAAAAGTCCCAGACAGTGCGAACTAACACTGTCATGTACTCCCGTCCAACTAAAACTACGGAGTCCAATAAAACCAGGGATGAGACCGAGCTGCAGGCAGGCTTAAACCTACTGGCTACACTGGCCATACCAGCAGCCTCAGCCGCTCTGTCTCCATCTCCACCACCAACTCAGGGACCGGCAACCGATGTCTCTGATAAAACAGATTACCGACACCTTGGGAAATCCGATTTAGTCCCACTATGTGAAGCCAGAGGCATCTCCATAATCAAAACACCCAAACCAGAGTGCATAGCAGCTTTAGAAAGGGATGATTTCCAACAGAGCCCGGAGGGGAATTATAGGCGCTATCGAGAGGAACAGTTGAGGGCCAGACTCAGGGAGGTTTATGGAGTCACGTTTGATGGTAGTCGGAGACTACTCATTACCAAATTGTGGCAATTAGATGCAAGCCTGAACAGGCAAACACCTCCAGTTGAACCGACTCCTAGAGCCCCGGACTCTGAGCCAACAGCTGGTCCTCGAAAAATAGAGCCTTTATATCCATCTTTGGCCAATCTGGGGGAAACGGTGACTGTGGCAGAGCCTCTCCAACCCCCTTCCAGCAACTTACCACCTTCTAATAGACCTCCCGCTGAGGCTGTAACACCTCCCGGGGTGTTTCCAGTCTGGGTACAAGAATGTGAGGGACCCCCCGGACAAAACACTACGAGCCGTATCACCTGGCACGTACCTTTTACCTCAGGGGAGATCAGGGAAATCTTGAATGACCTCCCGGATCACAGGACTAATCCGCGTGGGTTTGCCAAGAAAATGAATGTCAATCAGCTGAGCTATGGGATGAGTGGAGCAGATTGTGCACGCATCCTCAGAGCCGCTGTAGGTGAGGATGTTGCAGATGACATCATTTCCAGGTGTGGTATAACCACACATGAGCAACTCACGACGGGGGGTAAGGAATTTTGCAAACACTTGACAGACAAAATGCCTACCATATACAGTGTTGTGTCCCCCTTCCAGTTCATGACAGCAATCCAAGGTCCAGATGAGGATGCCTCAGTCTACTGGCGGAGATTAAAACAAGGGGTATCAGACGCAGGGTTCGAGGCAGGTCCAGATGTCCCCGATAATTCACAACCCATATCTCCAATCCACCTGATGTTGAAGGCCAAATTCCTGGCTGGATTAGTGCCTAAATTGAGGGATAGGTTAATGATGGCACGGCCGGAAGCTCACTCCATGGACTTCCACTCCCTCATGGCAACGATCCAGGCCATAGAGCTGGACTTGCATGCAAGGAAGGAGACCAAGTCAGCCAAAATCATGACAGCGTTTGAGTTAATTGCCTAGAGTAACCATCCTAGGCAAAGGAGAAACAAAGGGAACAAATATCCTAGTCCTGTCTGTTTCCTTTGCCGTCAGAGAGGTCATGTAGCACGCCATTGTCCAGAGTATGAGGATGAGGAGGACCAGGATTCTCCCAAACCTCATAAGACCACCCCTGACCGGCCCTATGCACATAAACCAAACCCAGGGAAATCGTACCGCAATACGGATGGCCCTCCGGGAACCTACCATTTCATCCCCGATCCCGTACATACCCAGAACATCGGAGCTGTTACACAGTTCAACAGCTCAGCCCGCTAGGGAAACGGCAAACCGGTGTCAGCTCATGTCAATCTGTTTCTTGAGGAATTGCCATACCCTCTATCCTGCCTCATTGACACCGGCGCAGCCAGAACTGTCCTAAAAACCCAAGACCTCAGAGGCAGGATTCCACTTTCTGGCAAGACTACCCCCACCGTTGGACTTACAGGTCAATCAGTGACTCTCAGAGAGACTAAACCATTGCACTGTAAGTTAGGCCAACACACAGAGGCAGTTAGATCTTTGTTGATCTCAGATGATGTCCCTATTAACCTTTTGGGGGCAGACATTCTGTCAGAAATTCAGGCCAAAATCTTCTATACCCCGGAGGGTGTTGTGGTTACTAGTGCACTCACAGACGAGCTGCTGTGTGCAGTGGTGGCAGTTCCGTATACTGGAGAACCTGGCAACTTTGTGGCCCTGGACGTGCTGGCTGAGGTAGATCCTAAACTTTGGGCGGTTGACAAGTATGACGTCGGCCTGCTGCCAGTACCTCCAGCCACTATACGGATTGCCCCCGGTTGCGTATTACCAAGATTACCGCAGTACCCGCTGAGCATAGCGCAGATGGACAGCCTCAAAATCCAGATCAACAGGTATCTCCAAATCGGGGTCTTGACCCCAACTCAATCTCCATGTAACACTCCTCTATTTCCGGTGGCGAAGAAATCAGCCAAGGGCCAGGAAGTCACTTACCGACTGGTCCATGATCTCAGAGCCATTAACAAAATCATTGTCAGTGATGCCCCGTTAGTGCCTAATCCTCACACATTACTTGCTTCCATCCCTCCTAAGGCTTCGTACTTTAGTGTCATGGACCCGATTACCACAAGGGTCCATGACTAGCCCATCGGAATACAGTTGTAAGCTAAAGGTGGTATTAGATCAGTGGGTGCCAGAGGACCTGGAGGTCGCCCTGTTGCAATATGTGGACGATTTGTTGGTTTGTTGCCCGCATAAGGAGTCATGCTATAGGCATACCATTTCGTTGCTTAACCATCTGGCATCCACTGGGAATAAGGCTAGCAAGGAGAAATTGCAGTTTTGTATGGAGAAGGTGTCATGGTCTTACCTGCTTGCTGCTCTCCTTCGTTTGACATGTGCTGGCGGCCATCTTGGGTCCTGGGTTTCTTGTAGCCTTCCACCCTGCGGCTCCTCCTTCCCCTGGGAGGAGCTGGATGCCTAGCTCATATATAGGAGGTCTGTGGCTTCAGTTCCTTGCTTGGTCCTCTTGTGTTCACATGCTTCTAAGACTGCTGCTGCTTCTGGTTCCTGATCCTGGCTTCGTCTGACTACCCTGCTGGTTCCTGATCCTGGCTTCGTCTGACTACCCTGCTGGTTCCTGATCCTGGCTTCGTCTGACTACCCTGCTGGTTCCTGATCCTGGCTTCGTCTGACTACCCTTCTGGTTCCTGACCTCTGGCTTCGCAAAGACTCTGCTCGGTTTCACCATCCGTTTGGACTTTTGCTTTACAGCTTTATTTTCAATAAAGCCTTCTATTTTCACTTATCTCTTGTTGTACGTCTGGTTCATGGTTCCGTGACATCACCCCACACTCTGTCCAAGAGATCCTTAACCAGGTCCAAACCAAACATCTTTTGGCCGCCGTTTGACCAAATATCAAGTGGCTCTCCTCACCCCTACTAACCTTACACTAAGACGATGTACCATCCTCAATCCTGCATCTCTTCTCCCGATCCAATCAGACTCGGAAGAAGAGAGGGAGGACGAAAGGATTGCGACCGACGCTAACACGACCATGACTGAAAACTCAGACGATCACAACTGTCTCGAGCTCATGGAGCTTGAGACAGAAGCAGTTAGCCCTGTCAAGGGAGCTCCCCTTCCGGAAGCAATAAATCTTTTTGTAGATGGCTCCAGGTATTACACATCAGATGGTAAACCTCACACGGGCTACGCTGTAACAACAGTCGACAAAATAGTAGAAAAAGGCTCACTCAGCAGCCACATGTCGGGCCAAGAGGCCGAATTACACGCTTTGGCCAGAGCCTGTGAGAAACATGAAGGATTAAGGATCAATGTATACACGGATTCAAGGTACGCTTTCGGAATAGCCCATTATTTCGGTCCAATTTGGAAGGCCAGAGGATTCCTCACTAGCTCGGGGAAACCATTGAAGCACGCCGAACTAATCAATAGATTGTTCGTAGCGTTTACACTCCTATTAGAAGTGGCTATCTTAAAGGTCAAGGCTCACACCACAGAGACGACTATGGAAGCTAGGGGCAATGCAATGGCAGATCTGGCTGCTAAAGAAGGAGCCCTAGACCCCCCTCCCCTGAGACTAATGCTGGCTAAACCCGCTGATGTGTCGTGGGATGAGTTCAAGAAGTTGCAGGCACATTATTGGAACCTACTTGAGAACATCTCTCTGATGTTATTTTGGAGGAATTGCGCACACATCGACGCACACTACACCAGGGATTTCCCGATTGTACTTCTGGCGGTCGTTTTCGGTTGTGAGAACGAGACAAAGGAGCACACGGCGACATCAGGGGCATCGTAGATAAGCCCCAGAGCTCTGAAAAATTCATCTACAGACCAGAGGGATTGTGATCCGGTTGGCAAAGAGAAAGCCCAAGATTGAGAGTCACCTTTCAGTAATTAAATAATAATCCCCACTCTTTGACTCTCATCCCCAGAAGAGTTAAGACATAGTCTGAAATATAAATTGCACCACTCCCTGAACCGAACAAAGTTGTCACTTCCCCCGGAAAACCTACCTAGGAGAGCGACCTTAGGTTCAGGGCAGGCCTGGTTCCCGCTGCCGGAACCCACCGCCTGTGGTCTCTGAAACTGTGCAACGGCCGTGCGGAGGTCAGCCATCTCCAAAGACAGCGCCTGCATACGATCGACCAGTGCAGAAACAGTATCCATAACTGACAAAACAAAGGATAACTGTTTTTTGGGCGGTTGATAATGTCACGGGTAATGGGCAAGGGGAAAACACCAGATATACACAAAAGAAATAGACAACAGTCTAGGCCTTAAAAGCTAAGGAAGAGGGATGGTAACCTCCTAGTAATCCCCAGGACTTTCCCTAACTCCTGCCAGTATGAGCAGATCCTGATGGTGGAAATGCTCATACGCCGCATACATAGGCCCTGCTGAAACTGACGATCCCTAGGATAGGAAGCAGGAGACAAGACATATAGTTCTTTCCCAGATGAAGGAACCCGCGTCTCCCTGAGGCCTAAAAGAAAACACACCAGCGAACAACAAACAAAAAAGGCAACAAGCACTTAGCTTTGGGATGTTTGGAGAAGCAGGAGATCCAAGACAAACAAGCTCTAGCAACTCCAACAGGAAATATCAACCACATGGTCAGCAGTGTAAGGCGGACCTAAATAGAGCCTCATCACTGATAACGAGCAAAACCTGAGGAGAGGTGAGATCCTGCCAAACAACAACATGCTAAGAGGAAAACAGGGAGACCTGTCAGATAGCCTCACGTGCATTAAGTCTATCCAATCTTCTCACCTCTGTCACGGGAGGGATCATGACACCCTGCCGCCTAGCCAGGAACTTACTGTCCACGGTCGGCACCAGAACCAAAACCCGATCACACGGTTTAAATATCCGGACCCGAGCCTGCCAATTATAGACCCAACTCTGGGCTCGTTGAGCTGCCTCCATATGCTCCCTAACAAGAGGCAACACTGTCTCTATCCGATCTTGCATCTGGGTAACGTACTCAATGACACTTTTATGTGGAGTGGGTTGTTGTTCCCATGCCTCTTTGGCCACGTCCAAGAGACCGCTAGGGTGTCTGCCATATAGCAGTTCGAAGGGCGAGAACCCAGTAGAGGCCTGGGGTACCTCTTGCACTGCGGACATAAGATAGGGCAGAAGGAGGTCCCAGTCCTTCCCATCTTTAGCCACCACTCTTTTCAACATATTTTTTAATGTTTGGTTAAACCTTTCTACCAGACCGTCTGTTTGCGGATGGTAAACGGACGTCCGTAGCTGTTTTATGTGCAGCAACTTACAGAGTTTCCTCATCACCTTGGACATAAAAGGGGTCCCCTGATCAGTCAGAACCTCTTTAGGTAGCCCCACTCAGGAAAACATCTCCATTAACTCCTTAGCTATGAGTTTGGCCGAGGTATGTCGCAGTGGAACCGCCTCCGGGTACCGAGTGCCGTAGTCTAGAATGACTAAGATGTGTTGATGCCCTCTGGCGGACTTCGGTACTGGGCCTATGAAGTTCATAGATATTCAGTCAAATGGTACTTTGATAATCGGGAGAGGTACTAGGGGACTACAGAAATCTTGCTGGGGGCTAGTCTTCTGGCAGGTCGGGCAAGAATTACAAAACTCTTCCACTTATTTGAATATGCTGGGCCAATAAAACCGCTGTAGAATATGAACCTGAGTTTTCTGCAGCCCCAGGTGACCCCCGAGAATGTGTTGGTGGGCTAGATCTAACACAAGCTTGCGATAAGCCTTGGGGACCACCAGTTCTATAGGCTCACCCCATAGTTGGTTTACCCGATACAACATATCCTGATGAACCACAGAACGGGGAAACACTGACTCTGCCCCAGGTTGTTGTGGTTCACCATCAACTATTAACACATTTTCTCAGGCGCGGGATAGGGTTGGGTCCCGACGTTGGGCAGTACCAAAATTATCCCTTGAGACATTGAGGTCTGCCAATTCAGGACCCGGCGGCAAGTCCTCCACGTCTCCCACCATCACACTTAGCGGGGTTTTCTCCCCCTCTTCTGTCGAAGTGGCGGTCACCCCTACCGCTAGCCCTCAGTCTCAGGTTCCCTGGGTTTTGGACTCCCCCCTGAGCCCGGCCACTCTGCTAGGGTTACCACTGTCTCATGGGTATCAGTCACTCTCATAGCAGGCCACAGTGCCGGGAAGGCTCTCCCTATTAGGAGTTCATAATGTAGATTTTTGGCGACAGCCACCTCGTGGGTCCATCTACTGGCCACCATAGTTAGAGACACTAGCACGGTGGGGTAGTCTTTTAAGTCTCTGTGGATGCAAATAACCCCGACTTTCCGGCCAGTATACTCAGTGGATTGCACCAGGATAGTCCTTACGAAGGTCACCAGACTCCCTGAGTCCAGCAGAGCTTCCACCAGAGTGTCTCCCACTTCCACCTGGCACAGGTGGTTTAGAGTTTTTGGGATAACTGCTGCACACAGCTTCCTGGCATATAGCGACTGACGGTAGCCATAGTTAGTGTCCATGGGCTCAACCCGATGGGGACAGTCAGCCCTTAGATGGCCAAGCTACTAACAACGCCAGAAGATTATCGGAGCCAGGTCTGCCGTGGGTACATCCCGGGTGGATTTTATCAGCTCAAATCTCCAGGCCTGGGGTGGAGATTTCCAGGGTTTGCCGACCCCCCTCCTGACAGAACCCTCCTTTAGATTCCTGGTAGCTTCATAGCAGTCCACCATCTTAAGAACATTAGCAGAAGATTCGACACTTGAAAATTTGGTCCACTTAAGACCTAAGAAGCATTCTGACAATACGGTAAGATATATCACAAATTACCATTTACAGTGGCATCTGATGCGCCACATTCTAGAAAGGTTCTGGCCGATTTTAAAATCAGATCCTACTTTGGATAAAATCCTAACCCCTCACCCTGCCTTAGTGGCTAGACGTGCTAGGAATTTGGGTGACCAACTGGTGAAGTCATATTATTCCCTAGTAAATCGAGGTGCGATGTTCGGGTCAAAAGGACCGAAATGGGGATGCACCCCATGTGGCAAATGTATCGCTTGCCCTAATATAATGAGAGCTACAGACTTCACCGATTCTGCTCAATTAAAAACCTACCAGATTACTCATCATATCTCTTGCACAACTATGGCTGTGATATACTATGCCCGTGCCCCAAAATCTATATTGGCCTAACTACTAGGGAATTAAAGGTAAGAAAACACGTTCGTGACATACAGTACAGACCAAAAGTTTGGACACACCTTCTCATTCAAAGAGTTTTCTTTATTTTCATGACTATGAAGGCATCAAAACTATGAATTAACACATGTGGAATTATATACATAACAAACAAGTGTGAAACAACTGAAAATATGTCATATTCTAGGTTCTTCAAAGTAGCCACCTTTTGCTTTGATTACTGCTTTGCACACTCTTGGCATTCTCTTGATGAGCTTCAAGAGGTAGTCCCCTGAAATGGTCTTCCAACAGTCTTAAAGGAGTTCCCAGAGATGCTTAGCACTTGTTGGCCATTTTGCCTTCAATCTGCAGTCCAGCTCCCCCAAACCATCTCGATTGGGTTCAGGTCCGGTGACTGTGGAGGCCAGGTCATCTGGCGCAACACCCCATCACTCTCCTTCATGGTCAAATAGCCCTTACTTTCAAAGTTTTCCCAATTTTTCGGCTGACTGACTTTCTTAAAGTAATGATGGCCACTCGTTTTTCTTTACTTAGCTGCTTTTTTCTTGCCATAATACCAATTCTAACAGTCTATTCAGTAGGACTATCAGCTGTGTATCTACCTGACTTCTCCTCAACGCAACTGATGGTCCCAACCCCATTTATAAGGCAAGAAATCCCACTTATTAAACCTGACAGGGCACACCTATGAAGTGGAAACCATTTCAGGGGACTACCTCTTGAAGCTCATCAAGAGAATGCCAAGAGTGTGCAAAGCAGTAATCAAAGCAAAAGGTGGCTACTTTGAAGAACCTAGAATATGACATATTTTCAGTTGTTTCACACTTGTTTGTTATGTATATAATTCCACATGTGTTAATTCATAGTTTTGATGCCTTCAGTGTGAATCTACAATTTTCATAGTCATGAAAATAAAGAAAACTCTTTGAATGAGAAGGTGTGTCCAAACTTTTGGTCTGTACTGTAGGCAAATCTAAAGATATTGATGACTTGACGAATCTTTAACAGATTCCTAAACACTTTAAGTTGTTTCATGAGATCAACCCTTCCTTCCTTGTTGAAGGTTTGGGGCATCTATCATGTAAACCTAGGCATGCATGGTGGCAACACCGCGAAGTGCCTAGCACAGCGTGAAACAAAATAGATACAGACTCTGGATACGATGCAACCCAAAAGCCTTAATGATGTTTTGGCCTTCGCTCCTTTCCTATAATGGTACAAATATTTTTATTTGTGTCTTTTTTTTTATATATATCTTTCATGTTATTATCTTTTGCGTTTTTTTCCCATAGGACTTTTCTGTGTCAGTGTATATTGCATTTTGTCTCATACACTTTTTTATTTATTTATTTTAGTTTTCACGTGCATGACTGGTTGTGATTGCTCATTTTTTGATCGCCAAGTTTTTGGATGAAGATAAGAGTGGAGGAAGACCCTCTTCGTCATATTTTGGATGCCCCCCTTTTTTGGAATTATACAGCTTCGGGCACTTGTTTGAAACATTCATCAAATAAGACTTTTTATATTACTATTTTTTGTACTATCAGTGGTATCTTACACATCTATTATGAATTTCATCTTTTTGGTACCTTTTTTAATGTATATTTTTAGTGCATTTTTGGATTTTTTTTAAAATATTTATTCTAATTATCACTTTCCCAGGACCCTCACCAATATTCCCAGTCACTTTGGCATCTCACATTTTTTATTTTTATTTAATTTTCACTGTCACTTTATCACCACTCATTTTCATTATTTCAATTGTGACTTCACATAATTATCTCACGAATCACGTCTTTCTTTTTTATGTGCAACTATGTGAATTATGTTTTTCCACTTTTTTACCTTCACTTTTTTCTCTATCTTATCTAATCATGTTATTTCGATCACCTATCACGTTAATCATGTTCACTTAAACATTCCTTCACATTTTTTTTATAACACTCTTGTGTTATATTGTCTTTATTATTGACCTCACTTATCATACTTACAAGTGATTGTGTACTCAGCTTTATTTACCCTTGGTATCTCTATATATACCCCATTTGGTCTACAACTGTTGGAATGTATTAGTCATGCCTCTTTTTCCCTCTATCAGGGATTGATTCATTATGCTGTGGCGAGGTCACGTGACTTTTACTGTGACAGTTTTTAGTTGCGGAGATGCGCTGCGGTCCACGTGATTGGCCATCACGTGCCGCCGTGCATTCCTGATCACGTGATCCAGTTTTCTACCTACTCTGCAGCGTCCGGAGGTTGCGTATGCCCATGTGACTGGCCATCACGTGGGTATGACACACTTCCGGTCCCTCTCATACCCTCGGTGGAGGTGTTTTTCTGCAGTTTGTTTGGCACCATTTAGAAATACACACACCGGTATGCACTCTTTTTAATTATGATCACTTTACATTGATTGGTAGGCTGGTACATAAATACTGCCCACTTTTGGGAAGAACCGCACCCCCAGAAGAAGGTGTTTTGCCGAAACGCACGTCGGGGTGTGCTGTCCTCCTGAGGTTGTCAGTAACAGCATTGGTAAGCTTTGTCTCACTGTATGATCTTGCTTTCCTGTCTGTGTGAGGGGTATTTGTAATTTTCTATCAGACTTATGTCTTATTTGGGTAACTTGTATTTGGCACTTTAATATTTATGACCCATACAAATGTCTGAAAACTGTATACATTGAAGTGTTTATACTGACCCCACAAATGTATATTTATACATTTACCCTGTGTCCCTCAGTTGGTACCGCACTTTAGTGGTTGTGTTTTTCATCTTTTTACAGTATATTATTGTGATTAATTTAATAAAGTTTATTTTTATACATATGGCCATTTAAAGTTTTTTGTACAGTAAGTTTATATTATTCTCATGAGTATGACGCAGCTGGACGTGACTTAAGGACTAGCGCTGTACATGCATATTACTTGCAGCTGCAGGGGACTTCGATGGGGTCCTCCGCAGCACCGAGTTTTGCTAATATTTTCATGGCTATGTTTGAAAAGAATTTTATTTTTAATCCTGGAAAACTAAAATATTTTCCTATTATGGAAAGATAGTGCGTTTATTGAATATCTGAACACATGCCATGAATCTATTAAATTCCAGTTACACTATCACACTATGACTATACAATTCTTAGATGTAGAAAGGATGGCAAAGGAGGTTTTGATATTACATTGTATACAAAGCCTACAGATAAGAATAATACTCTACTCTACACTAGTCACCACGCCCGACATACCTTTAAAAGTATACCTAAAGGTCAGTTGATAAGAGCAAAACGTATAGCTAAAAAGAATACTGATTATATAAAACAGGAAAAACTGTTACAACATAATTTTATTAAGCAAGGCTATCCAAAAAATATGATGGATAATATAAAAAAGGAAGTTGAACAAATTCCCAGAGAGTCTTTATTAAAAAGGAAGATTAAAAAGGATACTAAAGATCATCTATTGTACAGTACAGACCAAAAGTTTGGACACACCTTCTCATTCAAAGAGTTTTCTTTATTTTCATGACTATGAATTAACACATGTGGAATTATATACATAACAAACCAGTGTGAAACAACTGAAAATATGTCATATTCTAGGTTCTTCAAAGTAGCCACCTTTTGCTTTGATTACTGCTTTGCACACTCTTGGCATTCTCTTGATGAGCTTCAAGAGGTAGTCCCCTGAAATGGTTTTCACTTCACAGGTGTGCCCTGTCAGGTTTAATAAGTGGGATTTCTTGCCTTATAAATGGGGTTGGGACCATCAGTTGCGTTGAGGAGAAGTCAGGTGGATACACAGCTGATAGTCCTACTGAATAGACTGTTAGAATTGGTATTATGGCAAGAAAAAAGCAGCTAAGTAAAGAAAAACGAGTGGCCATCATTACTTTAAGAAATGAAGTTCAGTCAGTCAGCCGAAAAATTGGGAAAACCTTGAAAGTAAGGGCTATTTGACCATGAAGGAGAGTGATGGGGTGCTGCGCCAGATGACCTGGCCTCCACAGTCACTGGACCTGAACCCAATCGAGATGGTTTGGGGTGAGCTGGACCGCAGAGTGAAGGCAAAATGGCCAACAAGTGCTAAGCATCTCTGGGAACTCCTTCAAGACTGTTGGAAGACCATTTCAGGGGACTACCTCTTGAAGCTCATCAAGAGAATGCCAAGAGTGTGCAAAGCAGTAATCAAAGCAAAAGGTGGCTACTTTGAAGAACCTAGAATATGACATATTTTCAGTTGTTTCACACTTGTTTGTTATGTATATAATTTCACATGTGTTAATTCATAGTTTCGATGCCTTCATAGTCATGAAAATAAAGAAAACTCTTTGAATGAGAAGGTGTGTCCAAACTTTTGGTCTGTACTGTATATAGGGACATACGATCGTCATGCAATAATAATAAAAAAAAAAACATCAATAAATATTGGGACATATTACAATATGATATAAAGTATGGTAGACTTAAAAAAAAGTATGGTAGACTTAAAAAACAAACCCAGGTTTGCATATCAAAAAGGAAGAACAATAGGAAACAGACTAATTAAGGGGGACATAAAAATACATAAAAAAGATCGACAAACTTTGTTAGCCACTCAAAGAAAGGGTACGTTTCCCTGTTTATCCTGTATGAACTGTAACAAAATTTTAAGAGGACAGAACATTAACCATCCAAGAAAAGGATATGAAATTCCTATGTACCATTATGCCACATGTCTGACTAAAAATGTAATATATGGATTGAGGTGTCCTTGCAGCATGCGGTACATAGGACAAACTAAAAGGTAAATACGAGTGAGACTAAATGAACATAAATCTAAAATAAGGAGATGCATGGATGCAATAGACAGCAGAATATAAAAAGAAAAAAATAAATACCAGGTAACCACATTGTTGCAAAACTTTCAGGAAAAGAAACATAGATGAAATGAAATAAAATGGGTTGTATTAGAATATGTTAAACCAGGAACAACTGCAGATGAGAATAAACGCAAATTATTGCAACATGAAACTAGTTGGATAACAAAAATGGAGACATTAAAACCAAAAGGGTTAAATGACATCTGTAATTTCAAGGTGTTTTTGTGACAGTTATTTTGTAATTATTTTATTTTCTCTCAAAATAGGGCGTAGAATATAAAAATAGACCCTACCCATGGTATTGAGCATTTAAGCCTGCTAGTTACACCTGATGTTCACGCATGAGTAAGGAGGCGTGACCCCCGAAACGTTGCGCATGAACTAGTGTGGTATAGCTGAGCGTCCTCTGAACAAATAGTGCCTGTGAGCCATATATGTCTTTTATCAAGAAGAATAAAGCCACAAATATATTGAAGATACTTCTGAAGCGTGAGTAACTTTTTCCTCATATGCTTGATCATAATACCAATAAATGGTGGCTGAATTGTATGTGAGAAACTGCAAGTATAGAGTCAAAGTGAGACTCGTCTGTCAGACTATTATTTGCACAAAGGGGAGTGCTTTGATTGAATATAAGAGGTCTAGGGATTCCTAGGAGGTCACCATCCCTCTTCCTTAGCTTTGAGGCCTAGACTCTGGTCTATTCCCTTCTGTGTGTATTCTGGTGTTTCCCCTTCCCATTATGTGTGACATTATCAACTGCCCAAAAAACTGTCATTTTGTTTGTGTCAGTACTGCGATGGATACTGTTTCTGCACTGGTCAATCGTATACAGGGACGGTCTTTGGAGGCTAACCTCAGGACGGCCGTCTCGCAGTTTCAGAGACCACAGGCGGCGGGTTCCGGCAGCGGGAACCAGGCCTGCTCTAAACCTAAGGTCGCTCTCCCGGATAGGTATTCCAGGGGAAGTGCCAACTTTATTCGGTTCAGGGAGTCGTGCAAACTATATTTCAGACTACGTCCTAATTCTTCTGGGGACGAGAGTCAATGAGTGGGGAATATTATTTTGTTACTGAAAGGTGACGCTCAGTCTTGGGCTTTTTCTTTGCCGACCGGATCACAATCCCTCTGGTCGGTAGATGAATTTTTCAGAGCTCCGGGGCTTATCTATGATGACCCAGATCGGCCGAGACTAAGTTGTGTGGCTTACACCAGGGAGAGTGTTCTGCGGATGCCAGGGAGAGCGTTCTTGCTCTGAAATTGCTCTGAATTTAGGAGATGGGCAACTGATACTGAGTGTAATAACCCAGCCCTCCGTAGTCAATTCTGTCAAGGGTTATCCGAGAACCTGAAGGATGCGTTGGCATTTTCACGAATATCCAGAGTCATTGGAGACGGCCATGTATCTGGCTGTACGTATTGATAGACACCTGAGGGAGGGATCTAAGGTTCCTCTCCCTCGGGACGCACTATCATACTGTATGGGGAAGCGGCCTCTTCCGACACTATGGGTAGGGAGGCACTTGAGCTCATGTCTGATGATGAGCCAATGCAGTTGGGAGAGGTCACTCCTGGACCTGGTGATAAGAACTATAAGGTTAAGAAAAGACTCCGTTTTTTTCTGTGGTAAAGGGGGACATTTTGTTAACGTATGTCCTTATGTTAAACGTCAAGGTGAAAAATAAAGAAAAATAAACACTAATGTATTTAGTCCTCTTTTTTACTCTTGGTAGTGTGGGTGGGGAATCTGAGAATGCACTTTTGTCTTTTACCGGTAGTACCCAATTTCTCCTGCCTGCCAAGGTGGCGCTAAACTCCAAAACTGTGGGAATTGACGTATATATTATTAACAGTGGGGCAGGGGTTGACCTAGTGGATGGCCAGTTCGTCTGTACAGTATGCATGATTTGACAACAAGCGCATTAGACAAACATATTCCAGTGTTTGCTATTGATTCGGTGCCACTCTCACAAAAGCATTTATCACAAATGGTGCAGGACATTCGCCTAAAGGTGGGAGATTCTCATCAAGAATCCATTTTGTGTTTTGTGCTGGAGGGTCTGCCTGCTCCTCTGGTGCTAGGGTTACCGTGGTTAACCAAACCGAATCCTACTTTCGATTGGCAAGCGAGACAGATTCTTGATTGGAGTGATTTTTGCATAGACAACTGTCTTAGCATGTCGCTTTCTATTGTAACCACTAAAATAGTACCTTCTTTCATTTCAGATTTTTCTGATGTATTCTCTGAAAGTGGATGCAGTACGCAGGCCTGCAGGGTATAGCGATGTGAGGTCACGGTTACTTAGGCAAACGAGGATTGCTATGGGTTACTCACAGTTTGTAGGATGACCCTGGGCAGCATACAGCAGTGATGGAGAGGTTGGCACAGTAGTCCTCTGGGGCACTCTCTGTATATAGGGACCAGGCCTGATGGTAGGTGAGGTGCCCTGGATGTTGCAGATATTTAATGTGCCTAGGGCAAGGTCCCTTTAAGGTTCGTGACGCCAGTGCCTGTAACGGTGGCACACCGATTGGTAGTTGTAATAAGTGAGGAACACAGTGTGGTGGTGAACCAAACTTTTCTTTACTTGAAACAGTTAATTTTGTACAGACTTTTGCAAGTTCAGTCCCATATAGCAGGATCACATCACAAGCAGGCTTTCACATCAATGGCAGGCAACAATGTTCTTTGCAAGATACTCAGAGGGTTAAACACAATCACAGACCAGGCTGTACCTTCTCCTCAGAAATACTGTACACTGTTCCTCAGAACTCCTGTCTGTCTGTATCCCAAGGCCCGTATGCCCTAATGCTGGCTTTTATCCTTGGTAGCAATCCTCCTCAGGTATATATCCTTGCATCAAGTATAAATCCTTCTGCCCTTCAGCTTACTTGTCTAGCTGGAATCCTGGCTCTGCTTGGCTTGTGGGAACTTGGCTTTCTCAGGAGGCAACTCTTTCCCTGGTATCAAATCTTCTGAGCTAACTCTGGCTCAATGTCCTCAGGCAGGCTGATCCACACTCTCTAGCCTCCTGGTATCAACTAGAAGCCTGGGCTGTCTAGCTGCATGTCAGGAGGAGGCCCTCAGCTTGTCTCTGGCTGGTGCCCTCTCACCTCTGTCTCCACAGACTCCTGACTACAGACTAACCCCTCCCTTTCTGGGTCTAAGTATATATACTAGGGGCTCCCTAGCTCCCTCTAGTGTCTAGGATGTTAAACTACACCATAATAGGCCTGCTGCACATATCACAGGGAAAATACACAATAAAATGCATTAAAATGTACTGTGAAATACACTGCCACTGTTCCACAGGAGGTGGAGAACAACGTGGCCCAATTGACCCTTGTGTAGTGCCTACATTTACCTAGTGGGACACTACATGGAGATCAGGAGTTACCTCCACATCGGGGATATGATTGCCTCATCAACCTTATTACCAAGTGCAACCTGATGTTTCACAGCCATTCATTGTTGAAGTTGATGCTTCTGAGGTGGGGGTTGGAGCAGTCTTGTCACAGGGTCCTTCTCTTAGCAAATGGCGCCCTTGTGCTTTTTTCTCTAAACTCTCTACTGCCGAAAGAAATTATGATGTAGGTAATAGAGAGTTGTTGGCCATCAAGTTGGCTTTTGAGGAATGGCGTCATTGGTTGGAAGGAGCGATTCATTCCATTACGGTAATTACTGATCACAAAAAATCTGGCTTATCTGGAGTCGGCTAAACGTCTGAACTCAAGGCAGGCCAGATGGTCGCTGTTTTTTACCAGATTTAATTTCGTTGTCACCTATCACCCTGGGGTTAAGAACATCAAAGAGGATGCTTTGTTGCGTAGCTTTCATGGGGGAAAGGGGGGGAGGTGATTCAAAGGATCCTAGCCCGATATTTGCTGATGGGGTAGTTGTATCCACCCTTTATCTTGATCTTGAGGCAGAGGTGTTGGAGGCCCAGGGAGAAGCACCTGATTCTTGTCCCCCAGGAAAGTTGTTTGTTCCTTCGGAACTACGGCACAAGGTGTTTGAGGAACATCACAGTACTGTTCTTAAAGGACACCCTGGGAGCAGATCCACAGTTGATCTAATTTCCCGGAGATTCTGGTGGCCAGGGTTGGGTAAATGTGTTTAGAGCCATGTGTCAGCTTGTGAGACTTGTGCGCGTGCCAAGGTGACACATACTCGGCCTTCAGGTTCTCTACTTCAATTGTCTATCCCGTCCCAACCATGGACTCATTTGTCCATGGACTTTATCACAGATTTGCCTAATTCCTCAGGGAAAACTGATTCTAGTGGTTGTTGATCGTTTCAGCAAGATGTTGCACTTTATAGCATTATCAGGTCTACCTAATGCTAAAACTCTCGCACAAGTGTTTGTCGATAACATTGTGAAGCTACACGGTATCCCCTCTGATGTGGTGTCTGATAGGGGGACTCAGTTTGTTTCCAGATTCTGGAAGGCGTTCTGTACTCGCCTGGGAGTTCAGTTGTTCTTTATCTTCGGCCCTTCATCCTCAGTCAAACGGACAGACTGAACACACTAACCAGAATCTGGAGACTTATTTGAGATGTTTTGTCTCGGAGAATCAGGAGGAGTAGTCTTTATTTTTGTCGTTGGCAGAGTTTGCCATAAATAACCATTGACAGGAGTCCACTGATAAGTCGCAGTTTTTTGGAGCATATGGGTTTCATCCGCAATTTGGCACATTTTCTGGTATTGAGACTTCTGGTATACCAGAAGAGGAAATATTTTCCTCTTCGTTGTCATCTATTTGGTGGAAAATTCAAAACAATTTAAAGGAGATGGGCAAAAAGTATAAATGTATGGCTGACAAGAGACGTATGAGTGGTCCGGACCTGAGAGTGGGTGATTCTGTGTGGCTGTCCACAAGAAACATTAAGTTGAAGGTACCTTCTTGGAAGTTGGGGCCAAGGTTTATTGGACCATATAAGATCTCTGCCATTATTAATCCAGTTGCCTTTCGTCTTGAACTTCTTCAGGCTTTAGAAATTCATGTTTTTAGATTGCCAGGATATTGACCTCACAAATTCTCCTTAGATCTCTTCAGTACCTCGTGCACTTGAAAGGTTACAGTCCTGAGGAAAGAATGTTGGTTCCTGCTACCGATGTTAATGCCAGTCGCCTTGTGAAGGCTTTTCACAGGGCGCATCCTGATAAAGTCGTCCCTGGGTGTCCGGAGGCCAAAAAGCTGGCCGTACACATTGTTCAGATGGCAATGTGCAATGCGTATGTGTTATTTCAATCTGCAGGCCACACAGGAACTTTCCTTCAGTTCCAAGAGGTGGTTATCAAGGCCCTAATTTTTCAAAGCCAGGCCAGGGAGGGTCCCATTACTTCAGGAAGTCATGGTGCCCGTGTTGTACCAGGTCAACATTTTCCAGGTCAAGTCCCCCAGACAGCAAGGAAGAGAAGGACTCAAAAAAGGTGCAGGGTGTGTTCCAAAAGGTGGATAAGGAAAGGCACCATTTACCACTGCGAAACCTGCCCTGTGCATGCAGGAGTGTTTTAAAATCTACCACTCACACATGGAGTATTAATTTAATTTCATCCATGATGTACCCTGTACAGTAGTTTTACCACCTTATATGATTTAGTCCGCATAGCTTACAGATCCACTTTTCACCAACCACTGCATATTCATTTCTGTGAAACACCTGTTAGGTCAAAAGTGCCCTTTTCACCCCTTAAAATGTTCGTACGGGGTGCTCTTTCCAAAATTTGGTCACTTCTTGGGGTTTTTAATTTCTGTGGACCTCAGGAATTTTTTAACATGCGACATGGCACCTAAAATCATTGCGACATTCAAGCCTGCAAAAAACATATTTTACACTTTGCATCTAGAGCCCTGCTGTGCGTTCACACAGCAGGCTACAAGCACATATGGGGTGTTTCCTGAATGGGAAGAAAATGGGGAACACATACTGGGGTGCATTTCCTTGTGAAAGTCAAAAATTGGGGTCTGCTATTAATTTTTCTTTTTCACAAATGTGTGCTTTGAAATCCTTTAACAAGTGTTTCTGCCTTCTGTGAGACACATATTTGCTGAAAAGTACCCTTTTCACCACTTAAAATGTTCGTACGGGGGTGCTCTTTCCAAAATGGGATCACTTCTTGGGGTTTTTAATTTCTGGGGACCTCAGGAATCTTTTAAATGGCACCTAAAATCCATGTCAGCCAATTCAGGCCTGCCAGCAAAATCCATATTTTGCTGTTTGCCTGCTGTGCACCCATACAGCAGGCTACAAGCACATATGGGGTGTTTTCTGAATGGGGAGAAAATGTGGAACACATACTGGGGTGCATTTTCTCCTTTAACCCCTTATGGGTTAAGGAGAAAATGTGGGGCCCCCAAGAAGAAGCGAGGCGAAACGCGCGTCATGGTTGGTGTTCCCTCCAGGTCCTGGGTCTGTATGTAATTTTCTTGCCACCGGTTTATGTTGCTTATTATGTTTTTCATATCCAACACCAATTTCTTTAAGCCCTATCTAGGGACTTTTTTGCATTAGCAGTTATTTTGTTGTTGGATATGGAGATGAACTATATTGTGGCATATAATACTCAGAGATAGAAGCAGGGCGACTAAATGTATGGGTGATACAAATATTGACATCTTTGGTCAATTAGTTTATCTAGCGTACTGTATACCCGGTTCTAATTTATAAATATGTTACCCGATTGACGGTGGGGGAAATTTTTCATCCCATAGTGGGGGAAAAATGTCCCTGCGTCTTATGAGGCGAATACTAATGAAGCGCTTCCATTATGGAAGCGCTTCATTAGTACCGGAGGACTGGGAAGTGGTGAAGGCTCTGTACTCACCGCTTCCTGGTCCTCATCTCGGCTATCGGCTGTGCAGGGCTGCGCACGGCGTGAGGGCGCTCTGTGACCTCACACTGTGCGCCGCGATACACAGCCAACAGCAGGATGAAGAGGATCACGATGGTGAGGAGCGGTGGCATCCAAGAGCAGGAGAGGTAAGTGAGTTTTTTTTTTTTTTTGCACTGGGGGCTGATGACTGACATATAGGGGTTGATATATGGGGCTGATGGCTGACATATGGGGGCTGATGGCTGACATATAGGGGCTGCTGGCTAAAATATGGGGGCTGATGGCTGACATATAGGGGATGATATATGGGGCTGATGGCTGAATATATGGGGCTGATGGCTGACATATGGGGGCTGATAGCTGACATATGGGGGCTGATGGCTGACATATGGGGGCTGATGGCTGACATATGGGGGCTAATAGATGGCTGACATATGGGGGCTAATAGATGGCTGAAGGTTGGGGGGTTGATCTAAGGCATTGGAGGTCTGATCTGAGGTCTGATTGACATTGGGGGTCTGATTGGGGCTGTAAGCTGAGGTCTGATTAACTTTGGTGGTCTGATTGCTGGTCTGACCTGAGGTGTAATGGAAAATATATTTTTATTATTGTTCTCCTCTAAAACCTAGGTGCGTCTTATGGGCCGGTGCGTCTTATAGGGCGAAAAATATGGTACTTTTTGTCACAGCACCTCATGTATTGCTGCTATTTTTAATGATGTTATGTATCATGTTTTATATGAATTTCTATTAATAAACTATGAATTTCTATTAATTAATTATGTCTTTACATTATATGTGAGTCTTTGCATAGTGTCGCAAATATTGAACCATTTGTGGTTTATTAATATTGGAGTGTCTAATTTTTCATTTTCACAAATGTGTGCTTTGAAATCCTTTAACAAGTGTTTCTGCCTTCTGTGAGAGACATGTTTGCTGAAAAGTACTCTTTCTACCACTTAAAATGTTCGCACGGGGGTGCTCTTTCCTAAATGGGGTCACTTTTTAATTTCTGGGGACCTCAGGAATTTTTTAAATGCGACATGGCACCTAAAATCAATGTCTGCCAATTCAGGTCAGCAAAATCCATATTTTGCTGTTTGACTCTAGAGCCCTGCTGTGCGCCCATACATCATTTTTGAGCACATATGGGGTGTTTCCATATTCGGGGGGAAATGGGGAAATAAATGTGGGGTGAATTTTGTCCTGTTACACTTTGGGAAAGTAAAAAATGAGGGTGTAAAAATAACTTTTTTGTAAAAAGAATTGCAATTTTTAATTTTCACTGCCAAGTGTTTCCTAATTTTAGGAAAGACATTTGAGGTCAAAGTGTTCACTACACATCTTGAAAGATTCCTTGAGGGGTGTAGTTTCCAAAATGGTTTCCACTGTAGGGCCACCTTAGGGTGTCTTCATATGCGACATAGCTCCCAATTACCATTCCAGCTAAATCCGCTCTCCAAAAGCCATATGGTGCTCCTTCCACTCTGAAGCCTGCTGTGCTCCCATACATCAGATTTTGAGCACATATGGGGTGTTTCTGTAAACTCCAGATTCAGGGTAATAGATTTTGAGTTTTGTTTGGCTGTTAACCCTTGATGTGTTGCAGAAAAATAGATAAAAATTTAAAATCTGCTAAAAGAAGCGAAATTTTGAAATTTCATTCCCATTTTCCTTTAATTCTCGTGGGGCACTTAAAGGGTTAACAAAGTTTGTAAAATCTGTTTTGAATTGCTTGAGGGGTGTAGTTTCTGAAATGGGGTGATTTATAGGTGGTTTCTAATATGTAAGCCCCACAAAGTGACGTCATAACTGAACTGGTCCTTAAAAAATTGGGTTTTGGA
This sequence comes from Bufo bufo, assembly GCF_905171765.1. NCBI lineage: Eukaryota > Metazoa > Chordata > Amphibia > Anura > Bufonidae > Bufo > Bufo bufo. Next base: position 702,882,241 of record NC_053390.1, on the reverse strand, counting down.
AATTTTCTTAAAAATTTTAAGATTTGCTTCTAAACTTCTAAGCCCTCTAACTAGAGTTGAGAGGACACCTGGATGTTGGGGTTCGACAGGTTCTGCCGAACTTCGCAAAAAAGTTCGAGTTCAGGACCCGAACTTGACCCGAACCTCATTGAAGTCAATGGGAACACGAACTTTGGAGCACTAAAATGGCTCTAAAAAAGTCATGGAAAGGGCAAGAGGGCTGCAAAAGGCAGCAAAATGTGGTTAAGAGCATGGCAAGTGCTCTGCAAACAAATGTGGATAGGGAAATGACTTCAAATAACATAAAATACATACAAATAAAAAATAATAATCTTGATCTAGCAGGAGGAGGTCCATATGGAGTAGGAGGTTGAGGAGGCGGTGGATGTGGCGGTGTAGGTGGAAGCGGCGGTGGAGGAGGAGGAGGTAGCTAACACTGGTTTTTGTTTTAGTTTTTTATTTTATTTTATTATTTTATTTTTTTTGTTCAAATTTGGGTAGACCCCAAAACATTGGGAAATATAAAACATAAAACAAAGAGAAAGTGCGCTTGAGTACAACAATGGCTGGGGGTAGGCCGGTATACATGTCTATTCTGCACAAGGTACTGACAAGTCCTGTGGGATCCCTGCCTGGTTCATTTTAATGAACGTGAGCTTGTCCACATTGGCTGTGGACAGGCAGCTGCGCTTCTCTTTGATAACCCCCTCCTGCCGTGCTAAACAAACGTTCAGACAATACACTGGCTGCAGGGCAGGCCAGCACCTCCAAGGTGCAAAGGGCAAGCTCAGGCCATGTGCCCAATTTGAAGACACAGAAGTTGAAGGGGGCAGACCCATCAGTCAGTACGTGTAGGCGTGTGCACACATACTGCTCAACCATGTCGCACGTCCCCATGACGGCCTTAATCCAATTGGATATCTTCCCTATCAACTTTCGATGTTCTTTTATGCGCCTACCATGGTGATTACGGGTAACGGGGAATCAGGGTTCCATGCCGGAGAGGGAGTCTGAGAAAGGGATACCACATCCAAGGGAGGTCAATGGATGAAATGAAATGTGATTGATCGGAAATGTGGGACAAGTTATTGAAGCAGAAGCATCCAAGTAAAGGAGTGGGCGCGCGGCAATTACCCACTCCCGACTCGGGGAGGTAGTGACGATAAATAACAACAATACAGGACTCTTAAGATGCCCTGTTATTGGAATGATAATTAAAAGATAACAGAGAATGTCACTGCGGTATTTTGGATTGGGAAACGTTAGACAGGAGAGGCCCTGCTACCGCTTTGTTGACTCTAGATAACTTCTGCCTGATCGCACGTCCCTGTGACGGCCTTGATCCAATTGGCTATCTTCCCTATCAACTTTCGATGTTCTTTTATGCGCCTACCATGGTGATCATGGGTAACAGGGAATCAGGGTTCCATGCCGGAGAGGGAGCGTGAGAAAGGAATACCACTTACAAGGGAGGTCAATGGCTGAAATGTGATCGAGCGGAAATGTGGGACAAGTTTTTAAAGCGGAAGGATCGAATGAAAGGAGGGGGCGCGCGTCAATTAAAAACGAATTTCAGAAATTTAAGTCTCTGTCACCTATGCAGAGCAGGGGTTTTTCATCAGCAAAAATTGGTTAATGTCACCCACCAATAGAACAGACGATTTTTTAAAATTTCGGTCCCTGTCAACTATGCAGAGCAGGGGTTTATTCACTGCAAAACTGGGTTCATATCACCCACCAATTGAACAGACAATTTTACAAAAATTTGGTCCCTGTCACCTATGCAGAGCAGGAGTTTGTATACGGCAAAAATGGTAAAATGTCACTGTGACGGTAATGTACACTACACACAGGGGGGAGGATAGTGACCACTGTGCTCCACCCTCACCCCTGGCCCTGCCTACCTGCCTCGCAAGTCCTAATGACAGGGGACAACTAGACGGCAGTCCCTAATGTAACAGACGCTTTTGCACCCTGCTCCCACTTTTGCTGTGCTAGTGCCTCTGTGCGACCACCACCTCTTCCTCCAAACTGCACACGTCACTCGCATGACCTTGATTCGGCGGTAGAGGAGGAGGTAGCCAACACTGGTTTTTTGTTTTAATTAATTTAGTTTTTTTTGTTTAAATTAAAACATAAAATACATACAAATAAAAAATAATAATCTTGATCTAGCAGGAGGAGGTTCATATGGAGTAGGAGGTTGAGGAGACCTTTATTATTTTATTTTTTTTGTTCAAATTTGGGTAGACCCCAAAACATTAGGAAATATAAAAAATAAAACAATGAGAAAGTGCGCTGGAGTATAACAATGGCTGGGTGAGGCCGGTATACATGTCTATTCTGCACAAGGTACGGACAAGTCCTGTGAGATCCATGCCTGGTTCATTTTAATGAACGTGAGCTTGTCCACATTGAATGTGGAAAGGCGGCTGCGCTTATCTGTGATAACGCCCCCTGCCATGCTAAACACACGTTCAGACAATACACTGGCTGCAGGACAGGCCAGCACCTCCAAGGCATAAATGGCAAGCTCAGGCCATGTGCCCAATTTGGAGACCCAGAAGTTGAAGGGGGCAGACCCATCAGTCAGTACATGTAGGCGTGTGCACACATACTGCTCCACCATGTTGCTGAAATGCTGCCTCCTGCTAAGACGTTCCATATCAGCTGGTGGTGCTGGTTGTTGTGGCGTGCTGACAAAGCTTTTCCGCATTTCGGCCATGCTAAACCTTCCTTCTGAGGTGCTGGCGGTGCCCCAGCTGCGTTGGCGACCTCTTCCTCCTCCTTTGCCTTTGCCTTGTGCTTCCACTGTGCCCCTGCTGTCAGGTGGGAATGCCATCAGCAGCGCGTCTACCAGCGTGCGCTTGTACTCGCGCATGACTGGCCTGAAACCCTTGTAAATGATCCCTCTTTCTCCTTCTCCTGTGCCACATCCTCTTCTATCAAGCGTTTTTTCAAGGAGGCATAGAAGTGAGAACGGCGTCATCGGCGCTGGCCATGTTGGTGGAGTACTCAAAACAGCGCAACAAGGAACACAGGTCTCGAATGGAGGCCCACTCATTGGTGGTGAAGTGGTGCTGTTCCGCAGAGCGACTCATCTGTGCGTGCTGCAGCTTAAACTCCAATATCGCCTGCTGCTGCTCGCACAGTCTGGCCAGCATATGCAAGGTGGAGTTCCACCTTGTGGGCACGTCACATATGAGGCGGTGAGCGGGAAGGCCGAAGTTACGCTGCAGCGCTGACAGGCGAGCAGCAGCAGGGTGAGAACGCCGAAAGCGCGCACAGATGGCCCGCACTTTCTGCAGCAGCTCGGACATATTGGGGTAATTTTTCAAGAACCTCCAAATTCAGCACATGCGCCAGGCAAGGGATGTGCGTCAAACCGGCTATGCCCAGAGCTGCTACGAGATTTTGCCCATTATCGCACACCACCTGGCCGGGCTTGAGGCTCACTGGCACCAACCATTCATCGGTCTGTTGTTCCATTCCCGTCCACAGCTCCTGCGCAGTGTGGGGTTTGTCCCCCAAACAGATAAGTTTTAAAACTGCCTGCTGTCGTTTACCCCTGGCTGTGCTGAAGTTGGTGGTGAAGGTGTTACGCTGACCGGATGAGGAGGAGGTAGAGGATGAGGAAGCGGAGTAGGAGGAGGAAGCAACAGGAGGCAAGGAGAAACGCCCTGCAATCCTCGGTGGTGGAAGGAAATGCGCCAAACTGCTATCCGCCTCAGGCCCAGCCACCACTGCATTTACCCAGTGTGCTGTTAAGGATATATAACGTCCCTGACCGTGCTTGCTGGTCCACGTATTCGTAGTTAGGTGGACCTTGCCACAGATGGCGTTGCTCAGTCCCCCACTTGCTTGTATTGGACTGTCAGAAATGCAGCAAAGGCCGCAAAGTTACTTTATGGAAAAAAATATATGATTTTTTTTCACCCACAGTTAAACAAATGGATTTACTGATTTTATTTCACTATCAGTTTTGCAGTGCAGGCCGCAAAGGTACTTTATGGCCAAAAAAAAGTGTTTTTTTAAGGCTCAGTTGAGACCTGAGCGTTTTACAGCGCGTTCCTACACGCTGTAAAACGCTCAACAAGGAGAAACCAATGCTTCCCTATGGGAATGGTTCTCACCTGGGCGTTTTACAGCGCGTACGATCGCGCTGTAAAACGCCCGACGCTCAAACAAGTACAGGAGCGTTTTTTTGGGCGCTTGTCGCGCGTTCCCGTACATAGACTTTCGGGAACGCGCGACACTGTGTGTACGCTTGTCTCTGTATGCGCGATTGTAAACGCCCGTACAATCGCGCATACAGAGCGCTCCTTTCAGAACGCTCAGGTTTGAACTGAGCCTTACCAACAATGTCCCAGTTGTATGCACTAATTCTATTTCACTATCAGATTTGCAGTGCAGGCCGCAAAGGTACTTTCTGGCAAAATAAATATGATTTTTTTCACCTACAATTAAACAGATGGATTTAACTGATTTTCTTTCACTATCACAAATGCAGTGCAGGGCGCAAATGTACTTTTTAGCAAAAAAAAATAAAAAATTGTCCCCACAGAATCTAACAGATGGATTTACTTGGATTGTACTTTACTGAAAAAAATGTGAATATGTCACCTCCCTTGGTCCCTGAACTCACAGACGGATTACCTATATTATTTTCCCTTCCCCTGGCACATATGCAGTGCAGGTGCACTTAAAAAATTGGTATATGTTGCCCACTGAACTAAAAAACAGGATTAAATTATTGTCCCTGGCACATATGCAGTGCTGGTGCACTGAACTTGCACAAAATGGCCGCCGACGCCCACTTAACTAACAGACGGATAAAACGTATTTTTCTGTGTCACTGGGCTCAGGGCAGGGTACAAAAATGTTGCATTGCACCCACAATACAAAATCGCTGTAGATCGCAGAGTTAACAAGTTGTGATGTGATATCATTCTTTCCTATTCTCTCCCTCACAGCAGCAGCATCCTATCCCTACACTAGTAAGAGCAGAGTAACGTGCGGCGCAACGGGACTCCAGTTTATATAGAGGCTGGGTCACATGCTGCATTGGCCAATCACAGCCATGCCATTAGTAGGCATGGCTGTGATGGCTTCTAAGGGTACACAAATTAAACGCTTGTTGATTGGCTGCCCTGCAGCCTTTCAAAAAGCTCCATTAAATCGCAGAACACCGAACTCAAACCCAAACTTTTACTGAAATGTTCGGGTCCGGGGACAAAAAATCCTAAAGTTCGGAACGAACCCGAACTTTACAGTTTGGGTTTGCCCAACCCTACCTCTAACGTTTCAAAATTTTTTAATATCATTTCCAAAATTATCCAAACATGAAGTAGACATATGGGAAATGTAAAGTAATAACTATTTTAGAGGTATTACTATCTATTATAAAAGTAGAGAAATAGAAATTTGGAAATGTGCAAATTCTTCCTCATTTTTTGTAAATTTGGTATTTTTTTATAAATAAAAATGAAATATTTTGTCTCAAATTTACCACTGTCATGAAGTACAATATGTGACAAGAAAACTGTCTCAGAATGGCCTGGATAACTAAGGCTACTTTCACACTAGCGTTGTTTTAATCCGGCGTTCAATTCCGACACTGGAACTGCCCGCCGGATCCGGAAAAACGTGTGAAAACGGATTACATTTGAATCCTGATCAGGATTTTGATCACAATGAAAAAATGCATTGGAAAAAATGGATCCGCCATTTATGGACTTTAACTTTTTTTTCACATTTTTCGAGTTTAACATGCAAAAGCCGGATCCGGTTTGACTGAACACACGGCGCCGGATTCGGCGTTAATGCAAGTCAATGGGAAAAAAACCGGATCCGGCGTTCAGTCAAAGTGTTCAGGATTTTTGGCCGGAGGTAAAAATACAACATGCTACGTTTTTCTGAAAAGCCTGATCAGTCAAAAAGACTGAACTGAAGACATCCTGATGCATCCTGAACGGATTACTCTCCATTCAGAATGCATTAGGATAAAACTGATCAGTTCTTTTCCGGATTTGAGCCCCTAGGACGGAACTCAGCGCCGGAAAAGAAAAACGGTAGTGTGAAAGTACCCTAAGAGCGTTTTAAAGTTATCACCACATAAAGAGACACGTCAGATTTGCTAAAAATGGCCTGGTCCTGGTCCTACCTGTCACCTGGATTTTGTGTATAGAGCTGAGGACATGGAATGCTAGATGGCTGCTAGCACATCCGCAATACCCAGTCCCCATAGCTCTGTGTGCTTTTATTGTGTAAAAAAAATGATTTGATACATATGCAAATTAACCTGAGATGTGTCCTGTCCCTGAGATGAGTCAGGGACAGGACACATCTCAGGTTAATTTTCATATGTATCAAATCGTTTTTTTTTACACAATAAAAGCACACAGAGCTATGGGGACTGGGTATTGCGGATGTGCTAGCGGCCATCTAGCAACCCATGTCCTCAGATCTATGCACAAAATCCCGGTGACAGGTTCCCTTTAAGGTGAGAAATGGCACGGTCCTGAATGGGTTAAGGCTTTAAAGTGTTATTACTGATATTATTAAAGAAATCAAACAAACATTTAATAGAATCCAAATCTATCCTGTGATGTTGTGTAATATAGTCCATGCTACTAATATGTACCTTGTACTGATGAGTGCAATTAAATTAGTCGTTTCCTGTAATAAAAGGTTTTATTTATTACTGAACCTGTTAACCCAGCGTGACATAAATGTATCTCATGGATTGGCTTGTTTTGAACCTCGTGACCTACAGCTATGATAAGCTAATTGCGGGGGCACATGAGCAGTACCCTCGCAGTCGCTCCCACACTCCCACTGTAACAGCCAGAATCAGAGAGAACTGCAATCCTGGCAAAGAACCCCCTAGATGCTGTGGTGAATAGCAACAACAGCGACATTCACAAGTATGAGCACTACAATAAAACTAATATCAGCATGGACAGAATATGCCTAATTAAATGTTTTCTCAGCAATGTTGCATACATAGCCATATTGGTATTTACAGTATAATAAATGAATACACACTGTATGTACTGTGTACACAATTTATCACTAACCTAATTTATCACTAACTAAGTGATTAGAGCTGAGCGAATCGAATCCCATGAAGGATAAATTCGATTCGCCTAAAAGCCGAATTTCCTTGTGCTTTGTGTCAGTGAATTGATTTAACCTGAAATAGTATAAAAAACTAAAAAATTCTAACTGACGGGCCGCCAGCCTCCATCTTGCTTGATCTCGGCCGAAATCCTGTGTGGCGTGAGATTACATCATCACGACCGCCGGTGTGATGACGTCATACGTCACCACGCCAGCAGGAGTGATGATGTAATCTCGCGCCGCACAGTATTTTGCCTGAGATCTTTAAGCAAGATGGCGGCCGCTGGCCCATTGCGAGCAAATAGAGGCGGTAAGTTCTATTTAATTATTTTTTATTGTTCATTTTACACTCAGATGCTGCAATCATGTATGAACCCGGCATCTTAGGGGGACAAAGGCGGGCGGCGGTATCGCAGCTCCCTGTCATTACACCCACTACTTACAAAAAAATTATTTTTTGAAATTCAGCGAATCAGCCGAATCGAACTTTTAAGAAATTCGCTCATCTCTACGAGTTATCATACCATAATGTTATAAGCTCACCTGTGCCTTTTAGACCCTTTACAAAAGCCAAGAGAGAGCAGACATGATCGGGAAAGAACGTTCCTTCTCAATCATTGCCTGCTTGCACTGCATTTACATGCAGCAATGGTCGGGGCTATATAGGGGCTGATGATTGCTACTACGATTGTTCATCCCAGTACTAGTGTTGAGCGCGAATATTCGAATAGCTAATTTTTTTTTGAGAATAATCTGCACTTCGCTAATTCGCGAATATTTCTAATATAGCACTATAAATTCGCTATTTCAAATATTCGTTTTTTTTATTTTATTGTTATATTTTTTTCTTTCCCACTTCCCAAAAGTAGTTCTTACCTGTCCTGAGGATTCCTGGCTGCTCCAGTCAGTGCCCGTTGCCGCTTCTGCCGACTTCCGTGCTAGACACAGCTAAGTTTTTAATTCGCTATGCGATAATATTACTTTTTAAATAAATAGAATAATTATAATACTTGATAATTATTATTATTTAAAAAAAAAAGCAAAGTAATATAATCGCATAGCGAATTAAACACAGCTGTCTCTATAGTCAACTTTCCTATTTGATTGCTAGAATTAGCGAAGTTGACGAATATGGAGCTAAAACGAAGATGGAGAATATTTCGTTATCTTCGTTTTGAGGAATATGATGAATACATTCGTCATATTCGTCATCTTCGCTAATTCTAGATATCAAACCAATAGGAAAGTTACCTTATGTTAAAATCGCAATACGCGATTATTTAAATCGCATATTAATTGCGATAAATAGAATAATGACGAATATTCGATTTCGACGAATATGAGACGAATATTCAAGCGAATATTCACGAATTTCGTCGAAATTGAATATGGCGCCTCCCACTCATCACTACCCAGTACAACTTCCTTATTTGTCAGCACATGTTTACACAGGGCGATGTGCTGCCGTCAAACACGAATGTTAAAGGGGTTTTGTCACTTCAGCAAATTTATTATGTAGACAAAGTTAATACAAGGCACTTACTATACTGTATTGTTATCATCTATATTGCTTCCTTTGCTGGTTGGATTTCTGTCATATTATACACTGCTTGTTTCCATGGTTACGGCCACCCTGCAATCTATCAGCGGTGGCCGAGCTTGCACACTACAGAAAAAAAGCACCAGCCTATGTGCGCTCCCACAGTCCCAGTCACCAGAAAGGCCAGCATTTTTTCCTATAGTGTGCAAGCACAGCCATCACTGATGGATTGCAGGGTGGTCGTAACCATGGAAACAAGCAGTGTATAATGTCAGGGAAAAATGAATCTAGCCAGCAAAGGAGGAAATATGGGTAAAATAATACATTAGTTAAGTGCCTTGTATTAACTTCCTCTACATGATAAATGCCTCTTGCTGAAGTGACAAAACCCCTTTAAGTGGTGCATAAAATATGTGATGACCTGATGAATGAGTGTTTTGTTGAGTGATCGGTGCCACATTTACAAAGGGAAATTATCAGGAATGAGCATTCATATGATCATCCTAGAAAGTGGCAATCCTCAGCTTGTGTAACAGGGCCTTTACACATGTAATAGATAACATCTGCCTACACTGATGACCATCCGCTGATAAATTTAATTGTGTTACACAGGGCAATGATCAGAAACAAACCATCTGTTCCTGATCATTGGCCACTTATCTACATTACATCCTGGAGATGAGCAATCCTTACTGCAATCAATTGTCCCCATACAGTTTGTATGTTGGCAGCACCTCTCTGTTTACGCAGTACAAAATCTGACAAATGCACTTTTTCTCATTTGTGTTAATCAGTGGCATATTTGCAAAAGGTCAGGGGTGGGCTTGGCATTTTAGGTGACCCAAGCAAGGCTATATCTGGGGGCCCTAATCAGGACAGCCAGCCAGGAATAACTATTCCCAGCAGCCGTTCCCTGTTTGTCCATAACTGTATCTGTCTCCTTAGGATGCAGATACACTTGAAAGTTGTCACCAAGGCAGATTCTAGCTTTCTGCTGCCTTAGGTAAAACTTGAAATGGTGTCCCACCCCCCTCAATGCCAAATTCTCAATCTTACCCCTCCTCCTAGCCCTACTGCTAAAGGCATATTTTAATCGAACATTACATACAGTACTACACACCTCTTAGGAAAAGAGAAATGTAGCAGCTCTCACCTGCCCTTCCTTTAGTTGTGAGCACGGATGGCCCGTGTCAGGTGCGGGCAGCAAATGCAGAAAGAAGTTGAGAAAAATCCAGCTCCACTTTAAAGGAATGTGCGTTTATTCAGCTTGCGGTTAAAAACTCATCCATGAAATACAAAATTTAGCAGTCTTGTCTACATGTTTCGGGCTACCAGAGATATTTCCAGCCCTTCTTCATGACCACGAAGTCATGAAGAAGGGCTGGAAATATCTCTGGTAGCCCGAAACATGTAGACAAGACTGCTAAATTTTGTATTTCATGGATGAGTTTTTAACCGCAAGCTGAATAAACGCACATTCCTTTAAAGTGGAGCTGGATTTTTCTCAACTTCTTTCTACACACCTCTTACATCCAGTGATTTCTCCTTTGAGAAGTTCTCTTTCCTCATCTTCTCCATTTGGACCAGACCGCTATGATAAATTATTTCAGCCATGTCTCATCTCTGCAGAGTTTGCCAAACAGACATCTTAGATTCCTCCCTTTACCATCATCCTTCCCCTGCTGATACCCCAACAGTAGTAGTAATGCTCTCCATATCATTTCCTATTATAATGCACCCACAGAGACCCCAGTAGTATTAATACAGTTACAATGCCCCAGTATTTATAATGGACTCCCTGTAGTACCCCCAGTATTTATAATGGTCACCAGTATTTAATGCCCTCAGTTTTTATAAGTGCAGACTGTAGTGGCCCCATTATTTACAATGGCCCCCTCTAGTGCCCCAGTTTTTATTAAGGCCCCCTGTATGCCACCAACATTTATAATGGCCACCTGTAGTGGCCCCAGCACCATAATGTCCCCTGTACTGACCCCCATTATTTATAATGGCTCCCTGTAGTGACCCCAGTATGTTTAATGCATCCCAGTATGTTTAATGCCACCCAGCAGTGATCCTAGTATTTATAATACCCCAGTAGTGCCTCAATATGTTTATTGCCCCTGTAGGTACCCTAGTATTTAGTGCTCCCTGTTTTTATAATGCTCCAGAAGTGCCCCTAGTATGTTTAATGCTCCTGTAGTGTCCCCAACATTTATAATGCTCCCTATCTTCTGTATTGCCCCTGGGAAAGAAAGAAAGAAAGAAAGAAAGAAAGAAAGAAAGAAAGAAAGAACGTACTGCCCAGCGCAGGGGTCACAATGTCATCAAACTTCCTATGCCAGGTCTCAGTAGAGCGATCATGTCGTCACATCCACCTGTGCGGATGTGATGACATAATCACTCCACCTAAGACCCGACACAGGAGGACGCGATGACTGCCTTTGCCGTTACACTGCTTCATAAGCTACAGGGCACCCTAAAAGACAAATGCTTGAGTAGTGGTAAAGATTTCCTCTGCATGGGGCATCTACCGAGAATGAGCATTTATATGAGTGTTCACTCCCAATAATTGGCCCAATAATCTTCCCATATAAATGGGCCCTTAGAGTGGCACTAGTAGAAAGGTTTGGTTGCCACTTAATGTATGCTTGAATGAACATCTATTCTTCCAACATCATACAATGTATGTTCAACACTAGCATTTTGGTCTGTCCTAGACCTTGTTAACCGCCTGGTAAGGTTATAGAATGACAGCTCTACAAGTGGAGGCAACATGTACTCACATTCTAGGACTGGTTGCTGGCAGACATTTTAAATAATTCCCAGAGAACCTCTTTAAGTACATCTAAAATAAATTACATTGTATTATTTTGCAACATAACCACACATCCTGTCACCCCTTACCCTTATCCCTTATTATATGGCTATGACTAAGACTGCCTGCATGCAGAAGAAACGGCGGCGGAAGTGTGGAGCTGTTTTCTGCTTCCCAAGGGATGTTTTATCACACATGTAATAAAGATTACAAGGCTTTTTACTTCAGTATATTCAGAATATAACCACACACCCTGTCACTCATTACCCTTATTGCTGTACCTTTGAGACAGATAGTGGTGCCTACCTGTGTGGTTTTCCTCACTATTTCTGGAACTACCCTAAAGTGTCACTGTACTTTGAACAAACTTTCAATATGTTGTAGGGGCATATCAAAGTTTAGGTCTGTGGGGTCTGAGTGCAGAGAACCCACTGATCTCTAGGATGAGGGGAAAGAACCATGCACATATCACGCACTCTTTTCTTGCTGCACGAGACAGGAGGGAATCGGGCACATAGACTTTCTATTGAGTACATCTCCCTTTCTGTCAGGCAGCGAGGAGAGAGAGCACAATATGATCATGCTTCTCTCCCCTCATTCTAGAGAATGATGGGGGGCCGCAGTGTTCAGACCCCTACCAATCGATCTTTTGATATGTCCCTATAACATCTCAAAAGTTTTTTCAAAGTGCTGTGCCAGTTTAATAATTTTATCTGTTCTTTCTCAAGCACAATTTAATAAAAATCTAAACTTTTCAAAAACGTAAACATGATTGTATTTCTTGCAAAAAGAGATGAGTCAATCGAAGCTGACGAAATGGAATTCGATCTGAATTTCAGGAAAAATTTAATTCGCACCGGTAACAAATCGCATTTTTTCCTAAAATGGCTGCTGCACGTGTGAGGACATGGAGAAAGGAACTCTGGTTAGGCAGGATCTACCATAATGCCATGAATGCATGCAGCCAATCAGCAGTCAGCCAGCCCTGTGATGTCACAGCCCTATAAATAGCCTCAGCCATCTTAGATTCTGCCATTTACCAGTGTACTTAGTGCAGGGAGAGACGTCAGCAGGCGCTAGGGACAGTGCTAGAAAAAACTTCATTGTGCTAAAAATCATTCCACAGCATTTATGGTGAACAGGGTTCAGTAGGGGAGGTTACAGCCTGGGTAATAGGAACAATCCTATTACACCTTGCAGCACTGACTGGGGATCCAAATTGCCATTATACAGCTCTGTAATTCCAGCAAACCGTTCTTATTAGGGTGCAAGTGCTGTTTGAAACAGGCATTAACAGGGTTTATTACAAGGAAATATTTATACGTCTTATTTGCTCTTGTGCGGTGCAATTATCTGTTCTAAAACCTTTTGTGGCGTGTATTAGTGAAAAAAGAAAAAATATATTTGCCGGTCAGCAGTGCAGTTATCTGTTCTAAAGCCTTTTGTGGCAAGTATTAGTGGCAAAATAAAAATATATTTGCCGGTCAGTGGTGCAGTTATATGTTCTAAAGCCCTTTTTGGGTGTATTAGTGGTAAAAAAAAAAAAGGGCTTATTAGCCGTTGTGGGATGAAGTGAGAAAATTACAGAGTTTTTTGGGGTGTTTTAATTTGCTTTTTATTTATTTATTTATTTGACCTAACAGTATGCTAGACAGAGAAGTGCCAGGTCCTGAACAGGGGAGTGGCAGAGGCCTAAATGTTTCCGGCGCAGGCAGAGGTCGCAGCAGAGTAAGGGGGCATGGCAGCAGGGGGAGCAGCGAGAGGCCTGAGCTCCCGGTGTCATCTAGCGGTCGTGTCTTGACCAGCAACCCAGCGGTAGTGTTGATCGAGTACCAAAGTGCTTGGATGCTCTGGTGCTCAAATAGAACACTTTGGGATGCTAGGGTGCTCTACAGAGCACCAGAGCACAATGGAAGTCAATGGGAGAACCAGCAGGCACCCCCTGCTCTGAAGAGGGGAGGGTGTCTGGTTCACAGGAAAAGGTCAGAAATTGATGGAAACACCACTGAAATGGTTCGGGAACAGCATGGGGAGGATGTCTGGATGCATCTTGGACTCCCAGGTCGCTGCTGGGAACGATGTTGTCCGAGTACGCTACTTTTAAAGACTGACAATAATACACACAAAGATAAAATCGATTTTAGAGGAAAAATTGTTAGTAAACATTCTTTCCTGTATATTTACTTGTATATAAAGTGCAAGTGCTGCCAAAAATTACAAGGAAGATGCACTCCGATACAACCTGTATATCACATGAAGGAGGGCCTCATTCACATTGTGGTACCATTGTTCAGGTAGTGGGACTCCTACACTCATAAAGTATATGCACTAAGTGAAAGGGCTGCCAAAAACGAAGGGGCTTCATTATCATCGGTAGAATAGGGTGGAAGCTTGCCCGTGAGGCAACAGCGGAGCCAGCAAATTGCTAGCGTGGCCGGAAGTCATCAGGGTGGCAGCAGTGGGAGTTTGGTAGCCAAACGTGCCCGGGGTAGACCACCCACTTCGCAGGAGCCTACCTGCCCGGGAAGTAGCGGTTCACGGAGGCAGAGGCGGTAGCAGTCAGTCAGTGCGTAGTGTTGGGAGTAAAATCACCTACTCGGCGGTGTGGCAGTTTTTTGTTAAGCCACCGGAGGAGGTGAACATGGCCATATGTAGAATCTGTGGGCAGAAGGTGAAGCGTGGCCAGGGTGCCAATGTTGGCACCACGGCCCTGCATCAACATATGCAATGTCACCATAAAGTGGCCTGGGAGAACCGAGGCTCTGATGTGGTGGTCCAGCCTGCCGCAACAACTGCAGCATCACCCAGTGGCACGCAGCTGATTTCAGGCAGTCAAGGCTCCACCACCTCAGCCGAAGGGAGTTGTCTGTCCTTGCCATCATCTGATGGTCCTGATGCTCCTTGCCCTCCTACTCCTCATCCGTCATTCCGTCAGCAATCGATCACCGAAGCGATTGCCAAAAGACAACAGTATGTGTGCACTCCAACAGTGCAGAAGCTGAACGTGCTCCTGTCCAAGTTGCTAGTGCTGCAGTCCCTCCCATTCCAAGTGGTAGACTCTACACCTTAAAGTTAACTGATGGCCTGCACACCTATGTAGAACAGACGGTGGGCCAATGGTGTCTGCCAAAGTGCACGCCAGCGCCGACGTGTGGAGCTGTAACTATGGTCAGGGACAATACATGTCCTTTACGGTCTAATGGTTGAATGTGGTTCCTGCACAGCCACACCAGTAACTTGGCTAGGTGACGCCGCTTCCGCCTCCACGTTGTCACACTATTGGTCCTGCGTCAATTTCCGCCTCTGCCTCCTCATCCTCCACCGTGTCCTCAGCTTCCACTGCAGGGACAATTCACAATGCCCCTCAAGCATACCACATGTGCGGGGCGCGGCGGTGTCATGCTGTTCTGAACCTCGTTTGCCTGGGCGAACGGAGTCACACAGGGGAGAAACTGCTCCGTGACCCTCTCCACTTTGTTGGGGGGCTCTACTTGTATAAGTGTTTAAAAGAACAGGTTCTGTAGATATCTATGTGGAATCAGCTGATGACAGTGTAAAAGGAGTGCACTTCTTCTTGGCGCTAACATTGACCTGTAAGGCTGAGTTCATACTTGAGTTATTTGGTCAGTTTTGGCCCTGTGACTGCCCAAATAAGTGAAGTGTGCAGTGATTCTAAGAGCATGTCATACTGACTCACAGTATTATTTCACCACCACAGCAGATTCCCTATGCGTGTTACTGCAAGGCACAGTGTTCTACATCACTATAAAGGTTCTCTGAAGCCAGGAAATGGCAGTTTTTTTACGCAATTCGCCGTGAATAAATTCGGATCGTACCACATTTTTCAAAAAAATTCTTGAATTTCATTTTGAGTCTGAATCTAAATGAAGCAGTTGTCAGATTTGATTCAGGTATGAATACATTTGACCTGAATAGAATTTGCCCTGGAAAATTGTGTATAAGACTGAGATTTTTTATTTAAATGCTTTTCTTTCTCTGTCTCTCCCTTTAAGCTTTTTGGCTCAGAGACATCATTAGCAATGTCAGAGTGCATGGTTCATGGTGTTAACAGACTGCTTGTTATGCTTTTTATAATTACAAAACATTCCAAAGATTGTCTCCTATTGAGGACACTGTATCATAAAAAGCAGTGGCTTGTTCTGAACGAGTGGTCGATTCTGATACACATACTGTAGTAGTTTCAGAAAAAGAAATGGCTTGTTTTAAACAAGAGTCCAAAAGTTTTCCCTTTTATTAGGAGCAGCAGCAGTAATGCGTGGACCCTAACAGACAAGGCAGTAGATGTGTGGCTGTGTAGGGATAGCAGTAGTGGCAGTGGTAGCCGAGGCATCAGCAACACAGTATGGGATATGACGGACAAGACACTAAATATGCAGCTGTGTAGGGGTAGTAGTAGTGACCGTAGCTGCTGTAGCAGCAATACAGTATGGAACATGATGGAAAGGCAGACAGCAGCAGTTTCATCATTTGGCTGGCGATTAATGGTCACTGTCAGCAATGGTAGATCTATTTGTTGGCATCAGGTGAACCTGTTTATTCAGGCAGTCAGGTCAGCCTGATGTGTGTCAGGTTGGCCAGGCACTTGAATAAACTGTTCTATCATGTTCAGCAAACTGAATTGGCTGCTGCAGGTGCTGCTGTGACTTCTGCTACTTGTTATAGCAGAGACAGAGGGAGGTCAGTGACTCATCGAGAGGTGAAGAGGGGCCTCCTGGTCAGACATGTGGGTGGCAGGTGTCGTCTTGGCAAAAGTTGTGGAAAACTGTGTACAGAGTATATCCTAGTAATGCAACAATTTTGCCTCCCTTTCGGTATCAGGAAAACATTCCCCCATTTTGCTTTGATAGTGAGGGTCTAAAAGCATGTCTATCCAGTCATCACTTAGCTTCATGCTAATGATATGCTTGTCAGCATGTAAGCAACCAAGCATGTAGCCTACAATACATGCTAGTGTGCCGGAGAACACAGACCTTTCAGGCTCTGCCCCCACTGCAATAGTTGTTCATGCCCAGTGTTATCATCGTTGTCATCAGCAGAAGCAAGTCTGTCATAATGAGCGTCAGCTTCATCCTTTAGCTGTGCCTGGGAACATTCTATGTCACCCTGCACCACCAGCTTCCCCTCCTCCAACCATAGCAACACTCTGCCCTGTTTCAATTAGGGATGGGAGGATGTCCATTGAGGAGAAGGTGGAACTAGACTGACACAAATATGGAGGTGTCAATAGGACCTGTCTTCCATATTGAGGTTCAGCATCACCACTGCCGTGAAAAACATTGACTTAGTGGAAAGTGAATGCAAAGCAACAATTACAAGGAGCAGACCATCCGCACCATGTGATAGTACAAGATACGGATGGCTTTTTTTTTAAGTAATGGTGACTAGTTACCGTATATTCGATCAAGGTTGAGCACATGCCATCAGTTAAACATTAATACGAATGGTGCACTACAGTGGATGCGAACAACCAAATCTGACTAAACCTTCATACTGGTGTTAAAATTTTGAATTTAGCCAATATATCCTTATATTAAGGCCATATCTGAGCCCGAGCACCGCGCCAAGGTATCTCAAGTAGCTCGGGACCTAACGCTAACCTACATGTGCCGTATGGGCAATACCAAGAGCCAGTGGGCAAATTACAGGAGCGTAAGGTCTGACTCACAGCAAACTCCCAGTTACCTCCAGCATGCAGCCATGCTTGCAATGGGAGGAGGGAGGAGGCTGTGAGTCCCACCCAAGACTGACTGATAAAGCCCAGGCCTCACAGATGCACCTAAATGTTGCCTGTGGATGAGAATCAGGCACATTTAAATTTGGAGTTTATATACCTCCAAACATATCTATATACAAACTACAAAAAATGGTGTGGTGTTAAAAGGCAGGAAGTGCTCAACCCCATATGCAGTTGTTCATCTATACCCAGGGGAGCAGACCCTGCACTTGTGGCCTATTGCTAATGGCGATCCCCAGCAAAAATGCATACAGTGGAGGATGCCCGCAGTGGACCACAAGTACCACAAAAAGACATCCTACACAAGATAGAAAAATGTGTGGATGTAAATATCTATATGAAATAAATATTAATACGAAAGGTGCACTACTGTGGATGCGAACAACCAAATCTCACTAAACCCTCAAACTGGTGTTAAAATTAAGAATTTAGCCAATATATCCTTATATTAAGGACATATTTGAGCCCCAGCACCGCGCCAGGGCATCTCAAGTAGCTCGGGTGTGCTTTGAGTTTGCTGTGAGTCGGACCTCACGCTCCTGTAATTTGCCCACTGGCTCCTGGTATTGCCCATACGGCACGGGTAGGTTAGCGTTAGGTCCCGAGCTACTTGAGATAGCTTGACGTGGTGCTTGGGCTCAGATATGTCCTTAATATAAGGATATATTGGCTAAATTCGAAATTTTAACACCAGTTTGAGGGTTTTATTCAGATTTGGTTGTTCGCATCCACAGTAGTGCACCTTTCGTATTAATATTTATTTCATATAGCTATTTACATCCACACATTTTTCTATCTTGTGTAGGATGTCTTTTTGTGGTACTTGTGGTCCGCTGCAGGCATCCTCCACTGTGTGCATTTTTGCTGGGGATCTCCATTAGCAACAGGCCACAAGTGCAGGATCTGCTTCCCTGGGTATAGATGCACAACTGCATATGGGGTTGAGCACTTCCTGCCTTTTAACACCACGCCATTTTTTGTAGTCACATGCCATCAGTTCCCTAAATGCAGTGGAATTCACTGTGGCACAGCAGCAACTGCACCACCAGCAACTTGGCCAGGTGAGGGTTCAGTCTGCACACAAGTGGATTACTGAGTATGTATAGCTGTTTCCTGGTCAAATATTCCGTTATGGATAACTGACGATGGAACAGTAACGGATTATGTGGATCCACTGGGTCACTTGAGATGACTTGGCTTGGTGCAACTCCAAATGGCATTATCTTCTCTTTAAATACTATACAGGGATCTGGATTCCAATGCAAGGGAACCACCAGGCTGCTACCTCTGTCACCTTTGTTCAAGTAACTGCTGACCCACAAGTCAAGAGACACCAGTGCACAGCACTGAAGGATCAGGTAAAACTGCAGTCAGGAACAGGCTGAGATCAGAATGTAGGAACTCTGCCTGTTTTGATAAACAGTTCAAGGTTAGGTCAGGCTACTCAGGGTCAGAACAGAGATCAGGCAGAGGTCAGGCAGTGAAGAGTCAAATCCGAGAAACAGGCAGAAGTCAGACAGTATAACAAATAACCAGCACACCTTTGCAGGAACCTTGCAAATCTGAACCTATTGCTCAGGCACCTTCCCACAGGGAAAGGTTCCTTATAATCCCCTGTGTGGCAAACCATTGACTGAGGAAGATTAGGGTGCATGTTTGCTGGCCCCTTAAGAACCATAGGGAGTACACATGCCCCACTGGCAGAGCATAAACAAGCTTCAGTCTGTAAGGGGGAGAGAAATACCTGTCGTAACATGATGTTGAACATGATGACAACAACACTGCACTGTTTGTGGATTTGGCCTGGCTGCTATAAAGAAGACCAGAAGAAAGAACAGTCTTGTTTCGATTGCTAGCCTGTTCGATTTTTCCACTGGTGCCTATGATTATGTTTGAACACCCATGGCTAATTTTCGTCCTGCAGATCTTTCACTGTTTTTTTTCTGCAGGCAATGTGGAGAAAATTCACATAAGCGAGATCCCTGCACAAAAGCTGTTTAGAGCCTGCGCAGTCAACGGCATCACCTGTTTCCGAGCTGACCATGATAAAAGCAAATGTGGCCATAAGAGGTTTTTTTGGATGTTTTGGCTGTATTTTGGCTCTGATCTTTATTGCCGCCGCCACCACCACCATCCTCCAACTCTGATGTCACCTCCTACTTATTATCCTGATCTAGTTCCCAGATCCTATCGGGCACACAATCATCATCCTCCTGCCATTTTTCTCAGACTGTGATATGCCATGGTCTCCTTACCCCCTCCAGATTTACTCCTCTGTATTTTCCCAGAGTGCCACTGTCACCATGGCTACCAGTTTCACTACTACCACCACCAACACAATTATGCATTTGAGTCACCAGGTCCCCTGCTACAGCCTGAACCTCCTCCTCATGGCAGTCCAAACTCTGACTGTTCTCACAGTTCATCAACAGGAAGACTATCTTGAGTAGGAAGTGACAGCAAAGACAGATGATGCAAGTAAAAGGAGCAGGACTAATGCGCTGAACCCTGGCTTAAAGGCACGGTGCTAGACTCACCATCAACATCATCCTGCTTTGACTGTGATGATCACTGAGCCATCCAGTCAACAATGAGCCATCCAGTCCACAATAGTGAGCTCATTACAAAAAGATTATTACAGCTTCCATTTAAGTCAACCATAACTACATAAATTCCTATGCACTAAGCTCCCCCAATGGTGACTGCAGGCAGACAGCTTTGTAATAAATGGGAAGCAGCAGATTTATCTATGTGTTTATGCCAGTTGTCTGGCGTGAATACATTGGGAAATATGGTGGTTAGTTTGAGTGCTTATCTATGAAGCATCTGTATCACATCCACAGGATTACTTTTTTATTGCAGTTTTTAATAAAAATTTTGTTCTCTTTATAAAAAAATAAAACATAAATTGATCAGAAATCTGGGGCATTGAGCTTCGCATTCTGCACTGCCTGAGAGTGATTGACACATAAGCTCTAAAAATCTGGGTGGAGCTCTAAGTTTTACTATGGGGCACTATAAGATCTCTGTATGTCACTGATCACAAGTCACAAGTTTGTTTAAATGAGAAAACTATGCAACAGACTTTTGGCAAAATAGGTGCAGTTGAACAACCTCTGTAACAAAAATATACCCTTCTGATGATTAAGTAAAATACATTTTTAAAGGCCCTATTTTTCAATGTCTGCAGCAAAATGTACACTGCTGTTGACACTGGAAAATACACTTATTTGTATATTTGTTAACTGTAGAAAATTTGGAATAGGTGTTTGAAAAAAAAAATTGCACACTTGTATAGTGGCTGTGGTAAGATATACACTACTGATGATGCTAGAAAATACATTTATTTGAGGTTATCCCATGAATAATGTGTAACATCCCAGAGTTATGTTACTAAACTCTTTCTCTCCGCTACATACTGTTAAGTGTATGTATAATGTCATCCTGTGTAATTTATATCACATCCTCAGTAATGTGCATTATCCAAGCCTGTTACATATAATTTGCTGTAATTTTCATGTTCACCAGCAGGTGGCAGCAATGTTTTCAGCAGGTCTTAGTTCAGTTTAGTATATCTAGACTGGAATAGTTCATTCCAGTCTAGCTCCCCCCTCTTTGAGCAGAAGTGGGCTGGCCCATTTCCTGTCTCATGGGGAGGAAAGGAAGTATAGTTAGTGTACCAGCCCCCCTGCTTGGGGTAGGCTGCGTTAGTAGGAGCTCCCAGACATAGGGATCCCAACCTAGGATCCAGCCTCGGCTGAGGCCAAAGATCCCTGTTCCCAGTCCGAGTCCTTCAGCCTCGACTGTGGACCAGCAAGCAGCACCTCCAGAACTACAGAACTCCAGGAAGGACCATTCCCTGCGAGCAGTCCTGTGAGAGACCAGGAGAAGCCAAATTCCTCGTCATCTAGTCAGGCCCACACCAAGCAGACAGACAGAGCAAAAGATAGATACCTGCCAGATTCACTAGGCAGATGATAAGAAGCAGAATATAGCGTATTTTTCGCCCCATAAGACGCACTTTTTCCCCCTCAAAAGTGGGGGGAAAATGCCCCTGCGTCTTATGGGGCGAATGCTTCCATTTTACATTGCAGTCTGCGACGCTGCAGCATCGCAGACTGCGATGTATGAGTCGGGAGAGAGGAGGGGCTGGAGTCCGTAACTAGGGGCGGGGCCCAGTGCAGTCACTGTACTCTTACACTGGGCCCCGCCGCTCACCGCAGTATTTAAAAACATGATTCCTTATCCTGTTATTAAGTTGAACTAACGCTGCGCTCTCCCCTGTTCCCATGTCCTCCCTGTATACCCACAACACTTACGAACACGCTTCCATAGCAGGCAGAGCGGACGGCACCAGTAACGTCACTCACTGACGTCGAGCGCCTGCTCCGCCCACTTTATGAATGAAGCAGGCGGAGCAGGCGCGCAATGTCAGTGAGTGACGTTACTGCTGCCGTCCGCTCTGCCTGCTATGGAAGCGTGTTCGTAAGTGCTGTGGGGATACTGGGGGGACATGGGAGAGCGCAGCATTAGTTAAACTTAATAACAGGATAAGGAATCATGTTTATAGATAATTCGGCGAGCAGAGGGCCGGTGTATTTTGGGGGACACTGTTATGAGGGGGATCTGTGGATGACATATAGCAGTGTCATCCACAGATCCCCCCCATAACAGTTCCATCCACAGATCCCCCACCCCATAACAATGCCATCCACAGATCTCCCACCCCATAGAAGTACCATCCACAGATCCCCCCACCCCATAACAATGCCATCCACAGATCCCCCCACCCCATAACAATGCCATCCACAGATCTCCCACCCCATAGCAGTACCATCCACAGATCCCCCATAACAGTGCCATCCACAGATCCCCCATAACAGTGCCATCCACAGATCCCCCATAACAGTGCCATCCACAGATCCCCCATAACAGTGCCATCCACAGATCCCCCACATGACAGTGCGTCATCCACAGATCCCCCATAATAGTGTCATGCACAGACCACCATTAATTCAAAACCCACCAAAAGCACACCTTTTGGTTAAAAATATTTTTTTCTTACTTTCCTCCTCAAAAACCTAGGTGCGTCTTATAGGCCGGTGAGTCTTATAGGGCGAAAAATACGGTATATTGATTCCTGCCACATATTGCCAATACCTGCTGGGACCCAAGACTATTGCTGTACTCGTATGGATTATGCTGCCATCAAGTAAAGACAAGTTGGATTATATCACCAGTCCGGATCTCATTCCTTATTATCAAAGTTCCTCAATTACTCCTACTAACAACACTCAATTTATTGCAAGTGAGCCAGGATCCAGGAGTCCAGCCGTACCAAGGTAGGAGACACCGTTGACACTACACAGAGACATTAACCCCACTCTGGCATTCCTCACCTGGTACTTGAGTTATATCATCTTAAAGGGCCCTGCGACTATAACCTGTGCACATTGCAATTGGCGTCACAAACAAAAACTATTAATATTGCGCCAGTGTGCATCAGTCCCAATCCGGCTTACTGCAAATGTAAAAAATGAAAAACAGACATCATACAGTACATGACAATACCTTTCTAACAAATCTAGAACCAGCCCTGTACCTCACATGGGTCCAGAGCTCTGCTAGATTTATTTCAAGATGGGAGTGTATTTTCTGCTGCAGCTCAGGAGGCATGTCCATTCCACTGCAGCTATCTGCCTATCACAGCTCAGAAGACAGTTGAAAGATGAAACTGAGCATGTGCGGCCTTATTAATGAGCCGGTTAAAGAAATAAGAAATTAAGTGGCACTATATAGATACATTTTATTGAATAACTCAGTAGCTATACAAAAATGTTTATTACATGCAGTTACAAAGGTAGTCAGATCCAGGTGCTGGTTTGGAAATTGCAAAATATTTTTTGTGGGACAACCCCTTTAAATGTAGAAAATATGTTACTCAGTATTTGATATCACCTGTGATTGCCTATATTATATGCTGGCTATGTGTATATGTTGTGGGGATTTGCCCTGGTAGACAGGTTAGCGGACGCAGTATAGAGGCAAGGAACGAGGTTGTAAATCAAACTTCAGTGTTTTATTCACACTCAGCAAAACGTAACAGTCTTGGTGCTTGTTCATACACAGCAAATTAAAACAATGTTCACCTGGAATCCTAGGTGTCAGTTCACACCCGGCTGAATGCTCAGCCACAGAAAAGTTCACTGGCAGGCTTCCAGGCGGCCTACTGTACATGCCTGTTTGCAGTCTTCAGCCTTCAGCACAGAGAGCTTCACAGCTTCACTGTCAGATGGAGGTAGATCCACACCACCTGATAGTGCTGACTGCTTTATAAGCCTGCCAAGACCCGGCCTGGAATGTGGGGAGTAGCCACCCACCCAGCACTTTTGACTACTCCCAGTAAAAGCCGCCCCAGATCAGCTTTACAGCCATGCAATCTGCAATGATGACACTTGAGAAAAACCGGCTCTTACCTCACTGAGGCCAGGAACCTCGGTGACACATACCGACCATCAATGACGACCCCTTGTTCCTTCCTACAGTATGTATATAAGTATAATATCCCAGTAGACTTTATATGTGTACATATAAATATTTATAGTCTGCAATTATATTCCATTTTACGTGTTTACAGATTTGTAGATTATATATGCTATTTATGCACGGGTCTCTATATGTACATGTACTAATGTTCAGGTACTGAATGTAGAAGTGTAGATCCAGTAGACGGTATATGGGTGGACTCTGGATATACTTTATATACATACACATTATTAGCCACATTTGCTTAGCATCCAGGGGGGGCAGGAACGGAGGCAGCTGTGTGTGGTGGTGTCCTCTATGTATTGTGTTATTTGTAGTGTCTGTATCTTTATGTATAATGTCCTTTGCTTTGCCATCACTATGTTATCACTGCTTAAGAAAAGTCCCAGTGAGAGGACTGAAACATCGGGCTGGTGAATAAAGAACACTATTTTTAATCACAACTCTGGTAGTGCCATGGAATTTTCTTCTTTATGCAACTTTTGGATACGGAATTGTCTCTTTAGCTGCAGGCATACCATTAACTTTTTTTCTGCTGCTTTCATTTGTTTTTGTTATATGTTATCAGTAAACTATTTTTAGATATAAGTATTTGCGAGGGTTGTATGTTACTCCTGGGGTATATGAAGGACTGGAGAGGTGTATATAATACACAGAATAAGTGGGTTATATAGGAAACAAAGACAACAGCTTAGGAACAGAATAAAAGGGACAGAAGACAGGGATAGACATAAATCTCCAATTTCCAATAAGCAAAACCTCCCTTTATCACTAAGCGTGCTTCTGCAATTGTATGTTTCTGGGCCTATGCAATTTCCCATGCATATCACATTTACTTTATAAATACATCTATTTTTATACTCTGTGACAATTATGAAGCATGTTGGGTGTGTAATTTAAACCAGTGAAAAGTCTCACAAAAAGACTTCAATCAATTTTGTATTTGGTGAACTTACAGAGCCTGGGTCATGCAATATATTTCAATACTACTCAAAATTGTAGTAAAGTAAATATTTATATATACAGTACAGACCAAAAGTTTGGACACACCTTCTCATTCAAAGAGTTTTCTTTATTTTCATGACTATGAAGGCATCAAAACTATGAATTAACACATGTGGAATTATATACATAACAAACAAGTGTGAAACAACTGAAAATATGTCATATTCTAGGTTCTTCAAAGTAGCCACCTTTTGCTTTGATTACTGCTTTGCACACTATTGGCATTCTCTTGATGAGCTTCAAGAGGTAGTCCCCTGAAATGGCCTTCCAACAGTCTTGAAGGAGTTCCCAGAGATGCTTAGCAAGGGTGGCCCTTTTGCCTTCCCTCTGCGGTCCAGCTCACCCCAAACCATCTCGATTGGGTTCAGGTCCGGTGACTGTGGAGGCCAGGTCATCTGGCGCAGCACCCCATCACTCTCCTTCATGGTCAAATAGCACTTACTTTCAAAGTTTTCCCAATTTTTTGGCTGACTGACTGACCTTCATTTCTTAAAGTAATGATGGCCACTCATTTTTCTTTACTTATCTGCTTTTTTCTTGCCATAATACAAATTCTAACAGTCTATTCAGTAGGACTATCAGCTGTGTATCAACCTGACTTCTCGTCAACGCCACTGATGGTCCCAACCCCATTTATAAGGCAAGAAATCCCACTTATTAAACCTGACAGGGCACACATGTGAAGTGAAAACCATTTCAGGGGACTACCTCTTGAAGTTCATCAAGAGAATGTCAAGAGTGTGCAAAGCAGTAATCAAAGCAAAAGGTGGCTACTTTGAAGAACCTAGAATATGACATATTTTCAGTTGTTTCACACTTGTTTGTTATGTATATAATTCCACATGTGTTAATTCATAGTTTTGATGCCTTCAGTGTGAATCTACAATTTTCATAGTCATGAAAATAAAGAAAACTCTTTGAATGAGAAGGTGTGTCCAAACTTTTGGTCTGTACTGTATATATATATATATATATATATATATACACTGCTCAAAAAAATAAAGGGAACACTTAAACAACACAATGTAACTCCAAGTCAATCACACTTCTGTGAAATCAAACTGTCCTCTTAGGAAGCAACACTGAGTGACAATCAATTTCACATGCTGTTGTGCAAATGGGATAGACAACAGGTGGAAATTATAGGCAATTAGCAAGACACCCCCAATAAAGGAGTGGTTCTGCAGGTGGTGACCACAGACCACTTCTCAGTTCCTATGCTTCCTGGCTGATGTTTTGGTCACTTTTGAATGCTGGCGGTGCTTTCACTCTAGTGGCAGCATGAGACGGAGTCTACAACCCACACAAGTGGCTCAGGTAGTGCAGCTTATCCAGGATGGCACATCAATGCGAGCTGTGGCAAGAAGGTTTGCTGTGTCTGTCAGTTTAGTGTCCAGAGCATGGAGGCGCTACCAGGAGACAGGCCAGTACATCAGGAGACGTGGAGGAGGCCGTAGGAGGGCAACAACCCAGCAGCAGGACCGCTACCTCCGCCTTTGTGCAAGGAGGAACAGGAGGAGCACTGCCAGAGCCCTGCAAAATGACCTCCAGCAGGCCACAAATGTGCATGTGTCTGCTCAAACGGTCAGAAACAGACTCCATGAGGGTGATATGGTGTGAATTTTTTCTGCTCTGCTGCTTTCATTTGTTTTTGTTATATGTTATCAGTAAACTATTTTTAGATATAAGTATTTGCGAGGGTTGTATGTTACTCCTGGGGTGTATGAAGGACTGGAGAGGTGTATATAATACACAGAATAAGTGGGTTATATAGGAAACAAAGACAACAGCTTAGGAACAGAATAAAAGGGACAGAAGACAGGGATAGACATAAATCTCCAATTTCCAATAAGCAAAACCTCCCTTTATCACTAAGTGTGCTTCTGCAATTGTATGTTTCTGGGCCTATGCAATTTCCCATGCATATCACATTTACTTTATAAATACATCTATTTTTATACTCTGTGACAATTATGAAGCATGTTGGGTGTGTAATTTAAACCAGTGAAAAGTCTCACAAAAAGACTTCAATCAATTTTGTATTTGGTGAACTTACAGAGCCTGGGTCATGCAATATATTTCAATACTACTCAAAATTGTAGTAAAGTAAATATTTTTATATATATATATATATATATATATATATATATATATATATATACACTGCTCAAAAAAATAAAGGGAACACTTAAACAACACAATGTAACTCCAAGTCAATCACACTTCTGTGAAATCAAACTGTCCACTTAGGAAGCAACACTGAGTGACAATCAATTTCACATGCTGTTGTGCAAATGGGATAGACAACAGGTGGAAATTATAGGCAATTAGCAAGACACCCCCAATAAAGGAGTGGTTCTGCAGGTGGTGACCACAGACCACTTCTCAGTTCCTATGCTTCCTGGCTGATGTTTTGGTCACTTTTGAATGCTGGCGGTGCTTTCACTCTAGTGGTAGCATGAGACGGAGTCTACAACCCACACAAGTGGCTCAGGTAGTGCAGTTTATCCAGGATGGCACATCAATGCGAGCTGTGGCAAGAAGGTTTGCTGTGTCTGTCAGCGTAGTGTCCAGAGCATGGAGGCGCTACCAGGAGACAGGCCAGTACATCAGGAGACGTGGAGGAGGCCGTAGGAGGGCAACAACCCAGCAGCAGGCCCGCTACCTCCGCCTTTGTGCAAGGAGGAACAGGAGGAGCACTGCCAGAGCCCTGCAAAATTACCTCCATCAGGCCACAAATGTGCATGTGTCTGCTCAAACGGTCAGAAACAGACTCCATGAGGGTGATATGAGGGCCCAACGTCCACAGGTGGGGGTTGTGCTTACAGCCCAACACCGTGCAGGACGTTTGGCATTTGCCAGAGAACACCAAGATTGGCAAATTCGCCTCTGGCGCCCTGTGCTCTTCACAGATGAAAGCAGGTTCACACTGAGCACATGTGACAGACGTGACAGAGTCTTGAGACGCCGTGGAGAACGTTCTGCTGCCTGCAACATCCTCCAGCATGACCGGTTTGGCATTGGGTCAGTAATGGTGTGGGGTGGCATTTCTTTGGAGGGCCGCACAGCCCTCCATGTGCTCGCCAGAGGTAGCCTGACTGCCATTAGGTACCGAGATGAGATCCTCAGACCCCTTGTGAGACCATATGCTGGTGTGGTTGGCCCTGGGTTCCTCCTAATGCAAGACAATGCTAGACCTCATGTGGCTGGAGTGTGTCAGAAGTTCCTGCAAGACGAAGGCATTGATGCTATGGACTGGCTCGCCCGTTCCCCAGACCTGAATCCAATTGAGCACATCTGGGACATCATGTCTCTCTCTATCCACCAACGTCACGTTGCACCACAGACTGTCCAGGAGTTGGCAGATGCTTTAGTCCAGGTCTGGGAGGAGATCCCTCAGGAGACCGTCCGCCACCTCATCAGGAGCATGCACAGGCGTTGTAGGGAGGTCATACAGGCACGTGGAGGCCACACACACTACTGAGCCTCATTTTGACTTGTTTTAAGGACATTACATCAAAGTTAGATCAGCCTGTAGTGCGTTTTTCCACTTTAATTTTGAGTGTGACTCCAAATCCAGACCTCCATGGTTTGAAAAATTTGATTTCCATATTTTTTTTTGTGTGATTTTGTTGTCAGCACATTCAACTATGTAAAGAACAAAGTATTTAAGAAGAATATTTAATTAATTCAGATCTAGGATGTGTTATTTTTGTGTTCCCTTTATTTTTTTGAGCAGTGTATATATATATATATATATATATATATGAATAGATTTTAGCTGCACTGCAGCGATGGACTGGCCATCGGGAGTACCGGGAGAATCCCGGTGGGCCGATCGAATTATGGGCCGGCCAGGGCCGCCATCAGGGGGGTAAAGCAGATACCCCAGTAAGGGGCCCGGACCCCGGGGGGGCCCGGCCGGTCCCGAGCCATTTTAATTTTTTTGCTGTCAGTGTGTTAACACTTTAAAATCAGCGCTCATCTCTTTACTAACTTACTCAGCTCCAGTAACAGCAGGCAGTGTGGGGGCGGCGCTCACTCACTGACGTCACACGCCTGCTCCTCCCACTAGGCGGCGCAGGCGCGTGACGTCAGTGAGTGAGCGCTGCCGCCCGCACTTGTTACTGGAGGCTGGAGGGTGGAGGGAGCTGATTGCTGAATGTAAGGTAGTAAAGAGATGAGCGCTGTGTTAAAATTAAAGTTACTGTCTGCAGCCTGCAGGATACCGATTTATTAATGTATACTACTGTGAGTGGCGGGGAGGGGGATCTATGGATGACGGCACTGTTATAGGGAGGGCGGGGGATCCGTGGATGGCACTGTTATGGGGGGGGGGGGTCTGTCATGTGGATGACACTTATGGGGGGGGCCGGGGGGTCTGTGGATTACACTTATGGGGGGGATCTGTGGATGGCACCATTATGGAGGGGGATCTGTGGATGACACTGTTATGGGGGGGATCTGTGGATGACACTGTTATGGGGGGATCTGTGGATGACACTGTTATGGGGGATCTGTGGATGACACTGTTATGGAGGGGATCTGTGGATGACACTGTTATGGGGGGATCTGTGGATGACACTATTATGGGGGGATCTGTGGATGACTGTTATGGGGGGGATCTGTGGATGGCACTGTTATGGAGGGTATCTGTGAATGGCACTGTTATGGAGGGGTATCTGTGGATGACACATAGCATAAGATGCTATATACGGTATGTGTCATCCACAGATCCCCCTCTATAACAGTGCCATCCACAGATCCCCCATAACAGTGCCATCCACAGATCCCCTCCATAACAGTGCCATCCACAGATCCTCTCCATAACAGTGCCATCCACAGATCCCCTCCATAACAGTGCCATCCACAGATCCTCTCCATAACAGTGCCATCCACAGATCCCCTCCATAACAGTGCCATCCACAGATCCCCTCCATAACAGTGCCATCCACAGATCCCCTCCATAACAGTGCCATCCACAGATCCCCTCCATAACAGTGCCATCCACAGATCCCCTCCATAACAGTGCCATCCACAGATCCCCTCCATAAAAGTGCCATTCACAGATCCCCTCCATAACAGTGCCATTCACAGATCCCCTCCATAACAGCGCCATTCACAGACGACCCCCCATAAGTGTCATCCACAGACCCCCCCATAAGTGTCATCCACAGACCCCCCCCATAAGTGTCATCCACAGACCCCCCCCCATAAGTGTCATGCACAGAGCCCCCCCCATAAGTGTCATCCACAGATCCCCCCATAAGTGTCATCCACAGATCCCCCCATAAGTGTCATCCACAGATCCCCCCATAAGTGTCATCCACAGATCCCCCCATAAGTGTCATCCACAGATCCCCCCATAAGTGTCATCCACAGATCCCCCCATAAGTGTCATCCACAGATCCCCCCCATAAGTTATTGGTTGAACTGTTTCTTGTTGTTATATTTAAAAATAAGATGTTATTTATAACTGTTTTCCTTATTTATGACACCCGCCATTGAATGGAGTGTAACTTACACATGTCATTCTAAAGGCATCTGTAATGTTGGCATGCATTATTTTTTTTTCTAAATTAAGAGTAAAAATAAAAAACCTGTTTATACTTACAGTGGAATGTTTTTACTTATGTTTTTTTTTGAGTGTGTTTGGGAAAAATAAAGTGGGCCGGTCTGGCTGAAGTCCAGGGCCACTTTATTGTCCCAGTCCATCCCTGCTGCACTGTGACTGGTATTAGCGCATCTGGCTTCCCCTGTGTTATCTGTCAGCTTTGAAATCTCAGGGACTGTCCATGAAACAAGAGATGGAGACAAGGAGACATTATGGTACAGAGATGGTGCACCCTATGGAGC
Organism: Bufo bufo; assembly: GCF_905171765.1. Taxonomy (NCBI): domain Eukaryota; kingdom Metazoa; phylum Chordata; class Amphibia; order Anura; family Bufonidae; genus Bufo; species Bufo bufo. Next base: position 702,851,599 of record NC_053390.1, on the reverse strand, counting down.
AGCCCCACCTAGGGTACACAAAAAAAAATTTGCCCTTTCCTCCACCTTCCTTCCTTTTTTTTTCTCCTTTTCTTTATTCTTACTTTTTTGCTCTTATACGGTACTCTTAATTGCGATATGGTCCGCTAGGGACTATTGTGGGAATTGTGCTTTGTATTTGCTCGATCTGCTCTAATGAAGGCATTTTTATCCACCCATGTACAGATGCAACATCGTTAGCGCTCCTCTTTTTTGCATATAGTTACAAACGAAACGCGATTTTCTCTTCTTCACAATAGCAATACATAACATGGCCAGTACAAAATGAAGCAGTAGTATTGGAATCTGGATATACTGTAACCCTTACCCGTTTCGCTATCATCATGATGTATTATATGGTATCGGCAGTGTTTTAAGGTTAAGAAGGAGGGTAATACTTGCTCACAGATGTAGCAGAGCAACAAATTGAGTGACTATGTAAAAGTGTATAGGACAAACTCAGCTCGGTGATCTCGGCCAGCTTTGGTACTTTCAAAAGCAGAACAGCAGCCCAAAGCGTTCAAAAGTGCAACCCCCCCCCCCCTATGTTAAACTTTTCTACGAAATGCGTGAGCATTTGCATCTAAGTTTAGTTAACAAATAGCACTGTGAGATAACATACTCCAAATGATTAAAAATGTAAAAAAAAAAAAAAAAATAAGCATAGAAAGATAGCCTAATCACCTAATTAAATAAAAAAAATACATACAGTACAAATATATATTACTGTATATGGTGTTACTTTACACCCTACCCCCCACTCTCAGTATGGCTACATTAGGATCTAAGGCCCCTTTCACACGGGCGAGGAGGGGCTGGAGGGGTTAAAAATAGGGCTGGAGGGGTTAAAAATAAATAAAAATAATAAACTACTGTACAATGGACTAACTGTACATTCATATATTTATGTATCGATCACAATTATGATTCAGTACATCGAGAATATTAGACTATATATTTGCATATGCAGCTCTATAATATATCTGTATACACCGCTCCATTATGTCTTTAGATCTGTGATACAAGTGGATTCGATTTGGATAACACCTGGTGATACATTGTACCGGATTTTTTGCGGTCTACTGCATACAGATATGTAATAGAGCGGTATGTACAGATATATAATGAAGTGTTGTATATAGATATGTAATGGAGCAGTGTACAGTATACAGATATATAATGTAGTGGATACAGAGTGTATTTATTAGCTATGTTCCTATAGTGGCTGAATGTTAATACAGTATCGAAAAACAACATGTACAGTATGGATACATTTGTATTTAACAAAGCCTTTTGATCATTTCCTCCTTAACCATGTTATAAGGGAAAATAATAATGATCGGGTCCCCATCCTGATCGTCTCCTAGAAACCGTGCGTAAAAATCGTACCACATCCGCACTTGCTTGCGGATGCTTGCGATTTTCACGCAACCCCATTCACTTCTATGGGGCCTGCATTGCTTGGAAAACGCACAAAGAGGAGCATGCTGTGATTTTCACGCAACGCACAAGTGATGCGTGAAAATCACTGCTTATCTGCACAGCCCCATAGAAATGAATGGGTCCGGACTCAGTGCGGGTGCAATGCGTTCACCTCACGCATTGCAGCCGCGCGGAAATCTCGCCCGTATGAAAGGGGCCTTACAAGTGGAGTATGTGTTTATTAACTAAAATCAGGAAAATAGCTAAAATAATGACCAGCAATAAAAAATAGCAATGAATAAAAAATTGCAATAAATTTAAAATAGTGATAGATCCAGGAGCATACACAAACAAATAAATTAATATCCCATAAATATCATAGTTTATGTAGCAGCACCTGAGTTAAATAGTGTTCCAATTCACAGAGGGGAATAAGACAAGTTCAGTTCACTTCCATATTCTAATATAATTGTAGCAGCATAGAATAGGAGAATAGAGAATATACTGTATATATATGTATCCAAGTTCACAGCAATTTGTTGCAGTATAGACAAGGTGGCAGTAGTTGGTAAGTAACTATCAATGTCAGCGCTTCGATCTTTTAATGGAATTTGCCATATAACAGAGACAGCTGGCAGTTAGTGAAGGACCTATTTATGGGATATTAATTTATTTGTTTGTGTATGCTCCTGGATCTATCACTATTTTATATGTATTGCTATTTTTTATTCATTGCTATTTTTTATTGCTGGTCATTATTTTACCTATTGTCCTGATTTTAGTTAATAAACACGTACTCCACTTGTAAGTGTTGCCTGCTACTATTTATTTATTTATTTATTTACAACTAGATTGGGTGAGTCTTTTAGCAGTGCACCTATCCATTATTACTCCTGGTTCAGCAACCCAATATTTTTATATGTGAAAAACTTGCATTAATTTTTAAATTATTATTTTTGCATTTTTCTTATTTACATACATTTACATATATTTTATTGATTTATTTATAAAAGGACCAGTCAGAAAAGAAAATGTCAGTCTACATTTTTTGGGAGGCAGAGATACTATCCTTTTTTTTTTTTCTTTTTTTTTTCTTTACCCTGGATGTTCTGGAGCGTCCCCCTGACCTCCTGTCATAAGGCCCATTAACCCTTTCATCCCCTTGCTTCCATCACAGTTCTACAGTACCTCGCGCTGAGCGGCAATATAACCAGAAGCGCAGTGAAAGGCACCAGCAGTGAAAGGGTCTCCAGCAGGAAAATGACCTGCACTTTCAGGCTGCAGACAATACCCCCCTTCCCCCAAACAGGGAGTTCCTTTTGTCTCCGGGCTTTCAGTGAATGGGAGGGCAGGGCATCAGTGTGTAGAGAGATAGCGTGCGATCTAATTCACAGACCGCAAGATCCCTGTAGGGGGAGGGGGATGCAACCCTATTCAGAGCCCCAGTAAAGTTCATTTGATATACATGTATGCATATATGTGTATATACACTCACCTAAAGAATTATTAGGAACACCTGTTCTATTTCTCATTAATGCAATTATCTAGTCAACCAATCACATGGCAGTTGCTTCAATGCATTTAGGGGTGTGGTCCTGGTCAAGACAATCTCCTGAACTCCAAACTGAATGTCAGAATGGGAAAGAAAGGTGATTTAAGCAATTTTGAGCGTGGCATGGTTGTTGGTGCCACGCTCAAGTATTCGCTCAGTTACTGGGATTTTCACGCACAACCATTTCTAGAGTTTACAAAGAATGGTGTGAAAAGGGAAAAACATCCAGTTTGCGGCAGTCCTGTGGGCAAAAATGCCTTGTGGATGCTAGAGGTCAGAGGAGAATGGGCCGACTGATTCAAGCTGATAGAAGAGCAACGTTGACTGAAATAACCACTCGCTACAACCGAGGTATGCAGCAAAGCATTTGTGAAGCCACAACACGCACAACTTTGAGGCGGATGGGCTACAACAGCAGAAGACCCCACCGGGTACCACTCATCTCCACTACAAATAGGAAAAAGAGGCTACAATTTGCACAAGCTCACCAAAATTGGACTGTTGAAGACTGGAAAAATGTTGCCTGGTCTGATGAGTCTCGATTTCTGTTGAGACATTCAAATGGTAGAGTCCGAATTTGGCGTAAACAGAATGAGAACATGTATCCATCCTCTGATGGCTACTTCCAGCAGGATAATGCACCATGTCACAAAGCTCGAATCATTTCAAATTGGTTTCTTGAACATGACTTTGGGCCAGATTTATCATTAGCTCAGGTCAGAATAATGGAGTGAAAAAGTCCCAAAAAAGTCCCAAACGCTAAAACTGCGCACAAATTTGCGACTTTTTTCTGCTCTGCACTATGCTCGCCAGTTTTCTGAAAGTGGGCGTGTTTTCTTATGTAAATGAATCTCTAGACAGATTTACTATTGGGACTATTTAAAAAAAGTCGCAAAAAAGTCGCAAAAAAGTCCCAATTTCACTCCAGTGAGGACCATGCTTATCTTATGAGACTTTTTAATAGAACATGCGACTTTTTCATAAAAACGTGCGACTTTTTCGTAAAGATGTGCGACTTTTGTAAAGCTGCTTACTGACGGATAAACTGCTACCGTCAAACCACATTTATTACAGTCTTAAAGGGCCGATCATAAATCTGACTTGGCTAAAACTGACTTTAGCCATATGTTAAAGTGGAGTGAGCTGTCAGAGGAATGATAAATCTGGCCCAATGAGTTCACTGTACTAAAATGGCCCCCACAGTCACCAGATTTCAACCCAATAGAGCATCTTTGGGATGTGGTGGAACGGGAGCTTCGTGCCCTGGATGTGCATCCCTCAAATCTCCATCAACTGCAAGATGCTATCCTATCAATATGGGCCAACATTTCTAAAGAATGCTATCAGCACCTTGTTGAATCAATGCCACGTAGAATTAAGGCAGTTCTGAAGGCAAAAGGGGGTCCAACACCGTATTAGTATGGTGTTCCTAATAATTCTTTAGGTGAGTGTATGTGTGTGTGTCTGTGTATACATTTATCTCTCTCTATACACTGCGTGCAGAATTATTAGGCAAATGAGTATTTTGACCACATCATCCTCTTTATGCATGTTGTCTTACTCCAAGCTGTATAGGCTCGAAAGCCTACTACCTATTAAGCATATTAGGTGATGTGCATCTCTGTAATGAGAAAGGGTGTGGTCTAATGACATCAACACCCTATATTAGGTGTGCATAATTATTAGGCAACTTCCTTTCCTTTGGCAAAATGGGTCAAAAGAAGGACTTGACAGGCTCAGAAAAGTCAAAAATAGTGAGATATCTTGCAGAGGGATGCAGCACTCTTAAAATTGCAAAGCTTCTGAAGCGTGATCATCGAACAATCAAGCGTTTCATTCAAAATAGTCAACAGGGTCGCAAGAAGCGTGTGGAAAAACCAAGGCGCAAAATAACTGCCCATGAACTGAGAAAAGTCAAGCGTGCAGCTGCCAAGATGCCACTTGCCACCAGTTTGGCCATATTTCAGAGCTGCAACATCACTGGAGTGCCCAAAAGCACAAGGTGTGCAATACTCAGAGACATGGCCAAGGTAAGAAAGGCTGAAAGACGGCCACCACTGAACAAGACACACAAGCTGAAACGTCAAGACTGGGCCAAGAAATATCTCAAGACTGATTTTTCTAAGGTTTTATGGACTGATGAAATGAGAGTGAGTCTTGATGGGCCAGATGGATGGGCCCGTGGCTGGATTGGTAAAGGGCAGAGAGCTCCAGTCCGACTCAGACGCCAGCAAGGTGGAGGTGGAGTACTGGTTTGGGCTGGTATCATCAAAGATGAGCTTGTGGGGCCTTTTCGGGTTGAGGATGGAGTCAAGCTCAACTCCCAGTCCTACTGCCAGTTTCTGGAAGACACCTTCTTCAAGCAGTGGTACAGGAAGAAGTCTGCATCCTTCAAGAAAAACATGATTTTCATGCAGGACAATGCTCCATCACACGCGTCCAAGTACTCCACAGCGTGGCTGGCAAGAAAGGGTATAAAAGAAGAAAATCTAATGACATGGCCTCCTTGTTCACCTGATCTGAACCCCATTGAGAACCTGTGGTCCATCATCAAATGTGATATTTACAAGGAGGGAAAACAGTTCACCTCTCTGAACAGTGTCTGGGAGGCTGTGGTTGCTGCTGCACGCAATGTTGATGGTGAACAGATCAAAACACTGACAGAATCCATGGATGGCAGGCTTTTGAGTGTCCTTGCAAAGAAAGGTGGCTATATTGGTCACTGATTTGTTTTGTTTTGTTTTTGAATGTCAGAAATGTATATTTGTGAATGTTGAGATGTTTGTTATATTGGTTTCACTGGTAAAAATAAATAATTGAAATGGGTATATATTTGTTTTTTGTTAAGTTGCCTAATAATTATGCACAGTAATAGTCACCTGCACACACAGATATCCCCCTAAAATAGCTAAAACTAAAAACAAACTAAGGCTACTTTCACACTTGCGTTGTTCTTTTCCGGCATAGAGTTCCGTCACAGGGGCTCTATACCGGAAAAGAACTGATCAGGTATGTCCCCATGCATTCTGAATGGAGAGTAATCCGATCAGGATGCATCAGGATGTCTTCAGTTCAGTCGTTTTGACTGATCAGGCAAAAGAGAAAACCGTAGCATGCTACGGTTTTATCTCCGGCTAAAAAAACTGAAGACTTGCCTGAATGCCGGATCAGGCATTTTTTCCCATAGGAATGTATTAGTGCCGGATCCGGCATTCAGAATACCGGAATGCCGGATCCGTCCTTCCGGTATGTGCATGCGCAGACTGAAAAAAAGGTGAAAAAATAAATGCCGGATCCGTTTTTGCCGGATGACACCGGAAAGACGGATCCGGCATTTCAATGCATTTTTTCGACTGATCAGGCATTTTTAAGACTGATCAGGATCCTGATCAGTCTTACTAATGCCATCAGTTAGCATACATTTTGCCTGATCCGGCAGGCAGTTCCGGCGACGGAACTGCTTGCCGGATCTCTCTGCCGCAAGTGTGAAAGTAGCCTAAAAACTACTTCCAAAAATATTCAGCTTTGATATTAATGAGTTTTTTGGGTTCATTGAGAACATGGTTGTTGTTCAATAATAAAATTAATCCTCAAAAATACAACTTGCCTAATAATTCTGCACTCCCTGTGAATATAAATATATATATATATATATATATTATATGTTTGTAATTACATGTATATATTCAGGTATCTATTGCTCTCCAAGAAAAAAAAGGGAGTAGTGCATACAGTACTTTCTTTAGCAGAACAAAGGCTCTTTACAGGAACTGACTAAAATTCGATTTGCTAATATAAGCTTAAGTCCTCAGAAGTGTTTTATGTTATATTTATATCTAGTGCAGCAGTATATTGTGTATATACATAGTTCCACTACCAATCGCAATGCATGACTTCATAGAAATGTAAAAACTGATATTATTGATAACTAGCAATGCATTTTTTGCTAATATAAAAATATATTACAAGTTATATTATAATATGAATAATAATAATATAATTATAATATGTATATATATATATACATATATATATATATAATGCAAAAAACTACTGGCAGCACCACCTTAGAAGCAATTAAAGGCGGGTGCAAAGTCCAAGTACGGTAACTGGATCTTACCCACTTGTAGATAATAGAAAAAATTGGACTGCACTCCAGACGGTTACTTCAGTAAAACAACAGGTAGTGTTTATTCACTCATGTGGTGGCAGCAAAAAAGCGACGTTTCGGCTCGCGAGAAGCTCATCAAGAGAATGCCAAGAGTGTGCAAAGCAGTAATCAAAGCAAAAGGTGGCTACTTTGAAGAACCTAGAATATGACATATTTTCAGTTGTTCCACATGTGTTAATTCATAGTTTTGATGCCTTCAGTGTGAATCTACAATTTTCATAGTCATGAAAATAAAATAAACTCTTTGAATGAGAAGGTGTGTCCAAACTTTTGGTCTGTACTGTATATATATATATATATATATTATATGTTTGTAATTACATATATACACTCACCTAAAGAATTATTAGGAACACCATACTAATACGGTGTTGGACCCCCTTTTGCCTTCAGAACTGCCTTAATTCTACGTGGCATTGATTCAACAAGGTGCTGATAGCATTCTTTAGAAATGTTGGCCCATATTGATAGGATAGCATCTTGCAGTTGATGGAGATTTGAGGGATGCACATCCAGGGCACGAAGCTCCCGTTCCACCACATCCCAAAGATGCTCTATTGGGTTGAGATCTGGTGACTGTGGGGGCCATTTTAGTACAGTGAACTCATTGTCATGTTCAAGAAACCAATTTGAAATGATTCGAGCTTTGTGACATGGTGCATTATCCTGCTGGAAGTAGCCATCAGAGGATGGATAGAAACATAGAAACATAGAATGTGTCGGCAGATAAGAACCATTTGGCCCATCTAGTCTGCCCAATATATCTGAATCCTATGAATAGTCCCTGGCCCTATCTTATATGAAGGATAGCCTTATGCCTATCCCATGCATGCTTAAACCCCTTCACTGTATTTGCAGCTACCACTTCTGCAGGAAGGCTATTCCATGCATCCACTACTCTCTCAGTAAAGTAATACTTCCTTATATTACTTTTAAACCTTTGCCCCTCTAATTTAAAACTGTGTCCTCTTGTGGTAGTTTTTCTTCTTTTAAATATGCTCTCCTCCTTTACCGAGTTGATTCCCTTTATGTATTTAAAAGTTTCTATCATATCCCCTCTGTCTCTTCTTTCTTCCAAGCTATACATATTAAGGTCCTTTAACCTTTCCTGGTAAGTTTTATCCTGCAATCCATGTACTAGTTTAGTAGCTCTTCTCTGAACTCTCTCTAGAGTATCTATATCCTTCTGGAGATATGGCCTCCAGTACTGCGCACAATACTCCAAGTGAGGTCTCACCAGTTTTCTGTACAGCGGCATAAGCACTTCACTCTTTCTACTGCTTATACCTCTCCCTATACATCCAAGCATTCTGCTGGCATTTCGTGCTGCTCTATTACATTGTCTTCCCACCTTTAAGTCTTCTGAAATAATTACTCCTAAATCCCTTTCCTCAGATACTGAGGTCAGGACTGTGTCAAATATTCTATATTCTGCCCTTGGGTTTTTACGCCCCAGGTGCATTATCTTGCACTTATCCACATTAAATTTCAGTTGCCAGAGTTCTGACCATTCTTCTAGTTTTCCTAAATCCTTTTCCATTTGGCGTTTCCCTCCAGGAACATCAACCCTGTTACATATCTTTGTGTCATCAGCAAAAAGACAAACCTTACCATCGAGGCCTTTTGCAATATCACTTATGAAGATATTAAACAAAATTGGTCCCAGTACAGATCCCTGTGGAACCCCACTGGTAACATGACCTTGTTTTAAATGTTCTCCATTGACTACAACCCTCTGTTGTCTGTCACTCAGCCACTGCCTAATCCACTCAACAATATGGGAGTCCATGCTCAATGACTGCAGTTTATTGATAAGTCTTCTATATGGGACAGTGTCAAAAGCCTTACTAAAATCTAGATATGCGATGTCTACTGCACCTCCACCGTCTATTATTTTAGTCACCCAGTCAAAAAAATCTATAAGATTTGTTTGACATGATCTCCCTGAAGTAAACCCATGTTGTTTTTCATCTTGCAATCCATGGGATTTTAGATGTTCCACAATCCTATCCTTTAATAGGGTTTCCATTAATTTGCCTACTATTGATGTCAGACTCACTGGTCTATAGTTGCTAGATTCCTCCCTACTACCTTTCTTGTGAATGGGCACGACATTTGCCAATTTCCAATCTTCCGGGACGACTCCTGTTACTAATGATTGGTTAAATAAATCTGTTAACGGTTTTGCCAGCTCACCACTAAGCTCTTTTAATAATTTTGGGTGTATCTCATCAGGCCCCTGTGACTTATTTGTCTTCACTTTAGACAGCAAACTTAGAACATCTTCCTCTGTAAAGATACATGCATCAAACGATTTATTAGTCATCCTTTCTAGTGGAGGTCCTTCTCCTTTTTCTTTTGTAAAAACTGAACAGAAGTATTCATTAAGGCAGTCGGCTAGCCCTTTATTCTCTTCTACATACCTTCCGTCCTTTGTTTTTAATTTAGTTATTCCTTGTTTTAATTTCCTTTTTTCATTTATATATCTGAAGAATGTCTTATCCCCTTTTTTCATAGACTGAGCTAGTTTTTCTTCTGCCTGCGCTTTAGAAGTTCTTATAACTTGCTTGGCCTCTTTCTGCCTAATCTTGTAGATTTCCTTATCTTCATTGCTCTGGTTTTTTTTATAATTACAAAATGCTAGCTTTTTATTTTTAATGATTTGGGCCACTTCTGCTGAGTACCACAGTGGTCTCTTCCTTTTTTTGCTTTTACTGACAAGTCTAATGCAATTTTCTGTTGCCTTCAATAATGCACCTTTTAAGTAGTCCCATTTCTCCTGGACTCCATGTAATCCGTTCCAGTCTGATAAGGACTCATTTATGACTAATTTCATTTTTGCAAAGTCTGTTTTTCTAAAATCTAAAACTTTTGTTTTTGTGTGGTGGGACTCTTTCACAGTTCTTATATTAAACCACACTGACTGGTGATCACTAGATCCCAAGGTTTCGCCTACAATGACATCATATACCGAATCCCTATTTGCGAATACCAAATCCAAAATGGCCTCCCTCCGGGTTGGCTCCTCAACCACTTGTTGTAGAGATAACCCCAGTAGAGAATTTAGAATGTCTGTACTTCTGGTAGAACTTGCTATTTTGGTTTTCCAGTTTATATCTGGAAGATTGAAATCTACCATAATGATAACTTCTCCTTTGATTGTCATTTTAGCTATTTCTTCAACTAGTAGATCATCTAGTTCTTTAACTTGACCGGGTGGTCTATATATCACACCTACACGAGTTAATGCATGGTTAGCAAACTGCAACGTAACCCAAACTGACTTTATGTTGGCCTCACCAACTTGTATTAGGTTAGATTTAATGCTATCTTTCACATACAGGGCCACTCCTCCTCCTTTCTTGCCTTCTCTGTCTCTTCTGTATAAAGAGTACCCTGGTATGGTTATGTCCCAGTCATTTCTTAAATTAAACCATGTCTCCGTAACAGCCACTAAATCTACATTCTCAGATGCCATTATTGACCCAAGTTCATTGATTTTTTTACCTAAACTGCGAGCATTTGTAGACAGGACTCTGAGCTTATTATTTCTTAACCTCTGTGCTTCTGACCTGTTCTGGCATTGTTTCGGGGGGCAATTGGACTCTTTTATTTTCACCCTTTTGCCCCCTCTCATTCTGTTTACGCCAAATTCGGACTCTACCATTTGAATGTCTCAACAGAAATCGAGACTCATCAGACCAGGCAACATTTTTCCAGTCTTCAACATTCCAATTTTGGTGAGCTTGTGCAAATTGTAGCCTCTTTTTCCTATTTGTAGTGGAGATGAGTGGTACCCGGTGGGGTCTTCTGCTGTTGTAGCCCATCCGCCTCAAGGTTGTGCGTGTTGTGGCTTCACAAATGCTTTGCTGCATACCTCGGTTGTAACGAGTGGTTATTTCAGTCAACGTTGCTCTTCTATCGGCTTGAATCAGTCGGCCCATTCTCCTCTGACCTCTAGCATCAACAAGGCATTTTTGCCCACAGGACTGCCGCATACTGGATGTTTTTCCCTTTTCACACCATTCTTTGTAAACCCTAGAAATGGTTGTGCGTGAAAATCCCAGTAACTGAGCAGATTGTGAAATACTCAGACCGGCCCATCTGGCACCAACAACCATGCCACGCTCAAAATTGCTTAAATCACCTTTCTTTCCCATTCTGACATTCAGTTTGGAGTTCAGGAGATTGTCTTGACCAGGACCACACCCCTAAATGCATTGAAGCAACTGCCATGTGATTGGTTGACTAGATAATTGCATTAATGAGAAATAGAACAGGTGTTCCTAATAATTCTTTAGGTGAGTGTATAACAGGGATATCCGAAAATAAGCAAAGTCCCAATGAGCAATTAAAGAACAAACTTAAGCGGCGCCCCGCTAATAGCATCCACCAGCAGCGTCCCACTGGAATAATAATGCAGTTTATAAATCGCTGGATAATAATTGCTGGATAAAATCGTACGGTCTTACCGTCTCCTTTGATAAGTCGACAAAGATGCAGTTATGGACCTCTGAGTTTGCAGACCATATCTCATAGTAAACTCGCACACCGGCAATTGTTTGGCACATAAAGTTAGGCCTTCACCATGGAATCAGGCCTTACACATTCTTTTCCAAGTATACCTTTCGTGTGACAGATGGTTCTTTCTTTGCGACTTTCCAGTCAAATCTCCAGCTTCCCAAGTGGTCCAAATGTTGGGGTCCTGTCTAGGCTAGACACGTTTCGGGTTTAGAAGTACCCCTTCCTCAGTAGCTATCAGTCCCCCAAACAATCCCTTTCTTATATAGTGGAGAAGTTCTTCCAAAAGTCTGGATAAGATGTTCCAAAAACCTGGAGTGGATCGATTTTTGATCCACTGTTTCATTGAGTCTACTCCCATTGAAATCCTCGCTATATCATATAAAATCACATTGCCAAATGATTTTTTAATATATATGTATATAAAAACACACATATGTTACAATGGTCTTAAAATTTCCATGAAATAAAAAATAACATTCTAAACAAATAAAAACGAAAATATGCTCTAGATTGTGTTTGCAGCTGGGTATGTCATCCCCATATTGATGTAAGTCAGGTGCTTCTAATGGAACAAAAAACGCATCTAACACCATGCGGTTTCCATGCGGTTTTGATGCGTTTTTTGCGGCAATCATCCTGGACCCCTCTGTGTGATATTTCTACCTGTCCAGGATCACAATGTAAGAGCAGTACTTACTAAAATGCAACTGGTAACTCATGAGTTATTTATTGGTGAATCTTATATACTCCAATATCTTATTTTCTAATATCTTATTTTCAGGGAGAAAAGATACCTTGCTTGGAAGTCTATATTCCACACTACCATTCAAATTATTCAATATATAGAAACAAAATATGCTCTAGATTTTCTTTACAGTTGGGTATATAAACAACCCCTCCATCTCTATATAGATATGGACCAGGAGATTCCAATAAACCAATCTGACACCATGCGGTTTCCATGCGTTTCTAATGCGTTTTTTGCGGCAATCATCCTGGGCACCTCCGTATGACATTTCTACATTCCCCGGAGTGTCCAGGATCATAATTTGACAACAGTATTTAATAAAATTGCCTGTATCAGCCTCCTGAGTCATTTAATGGTGAACGCTATATATCCTAATAGACTAATTCCAAAACGTAAGTTGTCTTGTTTGAAAATCTGTGTCCCACAATACAACTCAAACTATTCTGGATAATTTCCCTATCAAGAACCACCACAATCCCTCCTTTATCCGAGGGTTTGATTATAACCTGCTTATCATTTTGTAGCAGTTCCAGGGCTTCTGATTCAGATGGAGTAAGGTTATTAGATCCCTGTCCATGAACATATAGTGCCCTAAGTTTTTCTGTTGTAATTATGAGGAAATCATCGAGGGGAGAGTATTCACTGGTGGGTGGGTTCTTTTTAGAGGGTGGTCTCAAGTGGGTGAAAAGTCCAGTGCTTATCGGCCTTTGACCTTCTTCCCACAGATCTGCTAGGAGATGCACATCATCCAATTCTTCCTCCTCTATGCCTAAGCTTCGGCATTGGTCACGATCGTGCATGAGGAAGAATTTCCTCCATTTTAGTTTCCTAATGAAAAGATTAATATCCTTCACCCAACTGAATGGGTTATATTTGGACACTGGGACAAAATAAATTAATTATTTGAAAATCCTCAGTGTGCCTTAACATTGATTTTTTTTCTGCTCAGGGGATATTCTGTGCCTATTCCTAAAAAAAAAACTCTGTCACCCCATGAGTCCTGCCTCTGCCTTGTTTTCTGTTAGGTCGCCAACCTCATCCTCTCCCCCTGTTCTTGATATTCACAGTTGTTGCTGGGGGATTCTCAGCGTCAGTGTCACCCTCTGACGAGGAAATGTCTGTCTCACTCTCTGTGTTATTTTTACTTTTTATGCCTGTGAAATTCAAGACAGTGCCTTCTTTTGAAATCGCGAGTGTCATGCACAATTTATGTTTCCTTTCCCTAATGTACCCTGTAAATTTCTCAACTGATCGCTGCAATGTTATTTCCCTCCTTACAAAATCTAGAGACTGTGTGAATTTTTTCGCTGCTTCAATATGTTCCTGCAATTCACTAGTAGTCTAGGCTAGTATGTTTTTCTCTTCCTCTAGTAATAATCTCATGAGGCGAAGGGAGGATTCGATACATTCTTTCTCCCACTTTTTCATGAGTTCTTCTGACCTCACCCGAGCTTTCGGTAATACCGGATTTTGCAGCCCTCTAGGAACTATTTTGTTCTTAAAGGGAGTCTGTCACCACAATTTGCCCTTATAGACCACTTACATAGCACTATAGTATAACTATAGATCAGTCAAATGGTACCTTTGTCTTTTTATTTGGATGTTCACCAGGGGCAAAAACTGAGTTTTATTCATATGTAAATGAGGGCTCACAAGTGCCCAGGGGCGGCGTTCGGGCTCTAAGTGCCCAGGCCGCTCTGCCTTCTTCTCACATAACCCCTCCCCAGCCTGTTGCTTGGCCCGCCCTGTAAGCCTCTTACGTCATCCAGTGTACTGGCCGATATCCCGCCCGCGTATGCGCACTGTGATGACCATTGTGGGCAGCAGCATCATTCCATGCAGTGCGTATGCGCGGGTGGGATATCGGCCAGTACACTGGATGACGTAAGAGGCTTACAGGGTGGGCCAAGCAACAGGCTGGGGAGGGGTTATGCGAGAAGAAGGCAGAGCGGCCTGGGCACTTACAGCCCGAACGCCGCCCCTGGGCACTTGCGAGCCCTCATTTACATATGAATAAAACTCAGTTTTTGCCCCTGGTGAACATCCAAACAAAAAGACAAAGGTACCGTTTGACTGATCTATAGTTATGCTACAGTTCTATATAAGTGGTCTATAAGGGCAAATTGTGGTGACAGACTCCCTTTAAGATAAGTCTCGAGGGTCTGAACCTCCCACCACGAACGTACGTGGTCCTTGTATATTCTTGTCAGATTTTTGAATACTGAGGAAATACTAGCCGACTGTGATGAAATAGGTAACTCCTGTTCTGAAAATACCTCCCGTGGCGTGGGTTACCTAACCATTTATCAGAGCTGTCACTGGATAGAAAACCTGCCATCACTCATCAAAGTTAACAAAGATGAATAAATAGTTCACTATATCAATTGTATCCAGAGTGGGCGACAATAGGAGATTGACGTTTAACTATTGAAAAGACTGTTGCTAAAATATAACTTTTATTATGACATTAAAATGTGGGCAATTCAACTCGCGTACATAGATATTAAAACTATGAGCCGTCCTAGATCACAATAGCACTAGGTCTGAGAATTATGTCATGTACTCAGACCAGATACTAGGACTGTGTACACACACAGGGAGCAAACTGTGTGTCAGCAGGGCAGCGGGGTGTATATCTAACGATAAACACTTTACTAGACCCCCACACACAGTGCCCCAGCACACTACGAATTAGAAGGGTTAGATGCAATCACTGAGCCCTGAACTGCTATCCTAGGTGCACCTACTCATACAGGCTAGCTACAATGTAGTTTTGATTCCTATCATTAGGATATTAGTCTCTACATCACTCAAGGTATCTGACCCTATTCTGCTCGACGCGTTTCTTAGTTGCAATATTATGCAACTTAGCGCAGAGTGGTATTTAGAAACAAACCATAACAGACAAACATATAGTGCTGCACGCTCTCATACATACCGTGCAGCCACATAGCCGTAGCACGGCCGCTCAGTGCAGGTCCTAAAGAAGAGAAAGCCCCTGTGTGTGTACACAGTCCTAGTATCTGGTCTGAGTACATGACACAATTCTCAGACCTAGTGCTATTGTGATCTAGGACGGCTCATAGTTTTAATATCTATGTATTAATTTCAATAGTTAAACGTCAACCTCCCATTGTTGCCCACTCTGGATACAATTTATATAGTGAACTGGATATCCATGCACAGTCTAAAAATGGCAGCACTGATTGGATAGAGTCAGTCTGTGCAGGGACACACAACCAACTTGTTACCACCCCTCTGTCCCCTTACTGAAGGCTAAAAGCAATTCATTCATAACTTCTAGTAGAAATAATACAAGAATGACACAACACAGAGCCATAAAAATAGATGCTCCAGAAGTGTTATTACACGGGGAATGCATGAAGGTATTAAAACAGGCATGTCAGGAGTGGTGAAAGGTCCTCTTAAAGTTATAAAACATTAATCCCATAATGGGATCTAAAAATCTAATAAATAATGTAATAAAAAGTTTTAAAATAAACAGCGTAAAAAAATAAACAAAAAAAGGCAAAATGTTTTTTTTTTCTATATTTCTGCAGCAAAAAATATTAGATAAACTACACTATAATTTATATTTATCCCTGAACAATGCCAAAAATAAAAATTTTCCTGGATAAATCAAGACCTCAGACATGGACGTAAGTGAAAAAAAAAAAAAAGTTACGGCTGCTGTAATGCAGAGAGAAATAAACAAATTTTTTTTATGGTCATTAAGGCCTTTTTAGGGCTAGTCATTAAGAGGTTAAGGTATATAGAAGTAACTGCTATGACTGCTGTAAAATAATTAATCATGATCATGTTGAAACCGTATTGTAATGCTTGTATTATTGGGGATAGATATATTTTTGTCTGAGGTCACACATGGCATATTTTTGGCATAGTTTCCACATCCAACACAAAGTACATATTACAGATTTTCAGTACCTGTGTTTCTACATGTACTGTATGTAATACCATACTAAGTAACCATGTCATGCCTTTATATAAACCTCCAGTTTACATAATACTTAATTATATTTAATTATATTTTCTTCTTCTTTCTTCTTATCTGTTCCGTGTTGTTCTAGTCAGAAGGTCATATCATAGTACTCAGAGATCTGGCTCCCTGCCTCCTTATTTACGCGTGATGTTACAAAGAACTGACACTTTTGACCAAGGAAGATGGTATAGTGCCAGCCAAGAACAGAACGCAATAGTCACTGGGAGTTAATCCTGCTTATTCATGTGAGACGCCAAATCATTTATTTGTGGTGCATTCCACCTAGCAATTCTTATTTACTTTTGTAAACATTGGGTGAAAAATACATTAAGCTAGAAAAAAAGATTTTTTATTATGCAGAAATTTTCATTTCACAGTTAAAAACTGCAGAAATATGCTTGCAAAACACAATACATATATTGTAATTGTCATATAGCGCTAAACCCCTAAAAGAGGTTGTCTCACGATTACATTTTATATTCCTCTGTTAGCAAAAGATAATGTTTTAATTGGAATAATATTTTTTTTAAAGGTTCCCATGTTTAGGTAAGTAGTGTAACATCTACATTATTCGTCAAACTCAATTTGACAGGTGCCAGGCCCCTTTTATTGACCTTTGATTAAAAACCAGACTATGACTAAATTAAAAAGTTTAAAAAGCTTCATTAATCATTAGCAGTTTATAGTAAGTATATATCACACACTACTATCAAAAGCATAGGAATAAAACAATAACAAGCTTTTCTATTTTTTATTTTGACAACAATTATATAATGCATATAATGTTTATTACAACATAATATTTGCTGAATTTAAAAGAGTTCTTTAAAAAAAAGAAATGTGTTTACAGACTTAACCATGCAGAATGTAACAGAGGTAAAGTTCTTTTTTTAGGTAGTAAGGTTGCTCGTGTTAGGCCTATGGGTGTAGAAGGAAAAGAGCCAGGTTTGTTTTGTGGTGGTGGTGGTGTATCAGAAGGCTGATTTAGATTCATTTTTATACCATTTAGACTTTCTCTGATATTGGAATTGCTGACAACCGTAGAGGGGATATTGCATGCATAAATGTGTCCCATCGAGTAGGTATATTCCTTTTGGCCATGCCGTGGTTTTGTGTTGTATTATGCACCAAGTCCAGCATATTAGATCCAGGAATTGCATTGCCCTTGTAAATAAATTCAGCATTTTAATTTCACGATGCGATATCAGGCTTTTGTAGCATTCAGTTTAATAAAAATTCAGCATATTTTTTTAGACGCGGATTGACCTGATTTACAATTTCACGGGTGGTGTCGGTCTTATCAGGTATTACCATATTTTTCGCCCCATAAGACGCCGTTTTTCCCCCCCCAAAGTGGGGGGGGAATGCCCCTGCGTCTTATGGGGCGAATACTAATGAAGCGTTTACATTTTGGAAGAGCTTAATTAGCACCGGAGGACCGGAAAGCGGTGAAGGATCTGTACTCACCGCTTCCTGGTCCTCTGCTCGGCTGTCTGCTGTACAGGGCTGCGCACCATGTGACCTCACTGTGCACAGCCTTCACAGCTGACAGCTGAGAACCAGGAAGAAGAGAGAGAGCGCTGGTGGTGAGGAGCGGCGGCGTCCAGGAGCAGGAGAGGTAAGTTATTTTTTTTATTTTTTTTTATTTGCACTGATGGCTGACATGGGGGGCATGATGGCTGACAAGGGGGCATGATAGCTGACAATGGGGGGCTGATGGGTGACATGGGGGGCTGATGGGTGACATGGGGGCATGATGGCTGACATGGGGCATGATGTCTGACATGGGGGGCTGATGGCTGACAAGGGGGCATGATGGCTGACATAGGGGTCTGATCTGAGGCATTGGGGGTCTGATCTGAGGTCTGATTAACATTGCGGGTCTGATTGGGGCTGTGAGCTGAGGTCTGATTAACTTTGGGGTTCTGATTGCTGGTCTGACCTGAGGTGTAATGGAAACAATTTTTTTCTTATTATCCTCCTCTAAAACCTAGGTGCGTCTGATGGGCCGGTGCGTCTTATAGGGCGAAAAATACGGTAAATGTGGCTGGTGGTGATGATCAGGAGTTGAAGATGCAACAAGATTTAAAGTCGCTAGTTCTTTTGCGTCCTGTTTAGCATGAACCAAGTTTTTTTGCACAACATCTATGTATTTTTTTTATTTTAATGTCGTCTGGTATGTTTCTGCTCTGTAAGGGCTCTTTCACACTTGCGTTCTTGTCTTCCGGCATAGAGTTCCGTCGTCGGGGCTCTATGCCGGAAGAATCCTGATCAGGATTATCCTAATGCATTCTGAATGGAGAGAAATCCGTTCAGGATGCATCAGGATGTCTTCAGTTCCGGAACGGAACGTTTTTTGGCCGGAGAAAATACCGCAGCATGCTGCGCTTTTTGCTCCGGCCAAAAATCCGGAACACTTGCCGCAAGGCCGGATCCGGAATTAATGCCCATTGAAAGGCATTGATCCGGATCCGGCCTTAAGCTAAACGTCGTTTCGGCGCATTGCCGGAGCCGACATTTAGCTTTTTCAGAGTGGTTACCATGGCTGCCAAGACGCTAAAGTCCTGGCAGCCATGGTAAAGTGTAGCGGGGAGCGGGGGAGCAGTATACTTACCGTCCGTGCGGCTCCCCGGGCGCTCCAGAGTGACGTCAGGGCGCCCCAAGCGCATGGATCATGTGATCACATGGATCACGTCATCCATGCGCATGGGGCGCTCTGACGTCACTCTGGAGCGCCCCGGGAGCCGCACGGACTGTAAGTATACTGCTCCCCCGCTCCCCGCTCCTACTATGGCAACCAGGACTTTAATAGCGTCCTGGGTGCCATAGTAACACTGAACGCATTTGGAAGACGGTTCCGTCTTCAAATGCTTTCAGTACACTTGCGTTTTTCCGGATCCGGCGTGTAATTCCGGCAAGTGGAGTACACGCCGGATCCGGACAACGCAAGTGTGAAAGAGGCCTAAACTGTAAAATCCCATTAATTTCATCATCAAGAGCTTGAATAGTGCTCTGACAAATGTTGGGTGTTGGTGGAAGGATCTGTTTTAACTTATTCAGCTCACTTTTGGGGACCAAGTCCATTTTTTTTGCATGCTCCATTATTTTCCAGCAATAAGGGTTGTTATGAATGGAATCGCAAAACTCAGGAGTGTTCCTATAAATCCACAAGTCTGATTCACTATGCGCCTCTTTTTCTTCACGGCTAAAGCTTTATCCCCCAGCTTTCTTATAGCTTTACGCCACTTTTTTAGGAAATTTCTTTGGTGTTCTTTTAGGGGCAACCGACCTTTTAAGATATTTAAAGCGATCTCCCTAATGGCCTTGATTAAATCGTTACTGGCATTTTTCAAAATAGACTTTCTGAGTGAAAGTGATGCTTTTACAAAAGTTTTTAAGATATACCAGTTGCGTCGTATTCTCTCAGACATCTTGTCCGTACAATGTACAGTACACAGAATGCTGATGATTTTGCAATATTCACTTATTAGAGCCAATTTTCTTCTGAATATACACAGCTGGTAAATCTGGAGGGAACAATCCTGTTCTTAAGATGATCAGTCTGCATATAGGTCTTATATTATGATAAAATAAGTCCGCTTATCTCCACTTGTGTCCTGGAAGTATAGTCACTTAAGAGAAAAGCTGGAACAGTCTTACCCCATATGGTTGTGCTCCGGGCAGCTGCTGTAAAGAAAGTGTCCTTCTAAGGTCATCCGATCCTCTGCGGCATGTAGCGGTGGTGCGCACGTGTCTTTCGGCGTCTTCGGCGTCTTCTTGTGTTCCGGCTTCCTGGATCGCTGCGTCACTCTCTGCTATACAGGATGTGACGTTCCTATGACCGGAAGTGTCGGTCTGCTGTTCCGGACTGCTTACCAATTTGTTAGTAAGCTGTATAAGATTCACCTTTAGTTGATAAAAGGACTTTTTTAATACACAATCCAAGTACTATTCTGGGTAAAACCAAACGCGTTTCGGTGCACTCTTGCACCTTCATCAGTGGTGAATAGTACTGTTCTTTTCCTTCCTTTTATAGAGGAGGGATCATTAAGACATCCAGGATAAATCCAAAATGTGAAATGGAATTCGGATAAAAAATGACATATAATACAACAGATATCATTCTGTATAAATAGCTTAGAGGCTATAGATAACATAAAGCATTAGATAGGATATATGACTATCATAAATAATGGGGGTGTGTTATTATCAATATTTGACATCAATATTAAAATTTATAAAAGATTTATAAAAGGTTTTTGTAAAGAAATTTTTGTAAAAAAGTATTAAAAAAGTCCTTTTATCAACTAAAGGTGAATCTTATACAGCTTACTAACAAATTGGTAAGCAGTCCGGAACAGCAGACCGACACTTCCGGTCATAGGAACGTCACATCCTGTATAGCAGAGAGTGACGCAGCGATCCAGGAAGCCGGAACACAAGAAGACGCCGAAGACGCCGAAAGACACGTGCGCACCACCGCTACATGCCGCAGAGGATCGGATGACCTTAGAAGGACACTTTCTTTACAGCAGCTGCCCGGAGCACAACCATATGGGGTAAGACTGTTCCAGCTTTTCTCTTAAGTGACTATACTTCCAGGACACAAGTGGAGATAAGCGGACTTATTTTATCATAATATAAGACCTATATGCAGACTGATCATCTGCATAGGTAGGCATCCATTGGTCATACAAGGACTATTTTCTGCCATTTATATATCTTTACTCTATAAGAGGAACTAGAATGTTCCTGATATTAGTTTAATAACTTTTAATTGCATGATGAAATTTTACTGCTTCTGTATGCCACATTACTATTGAAAGTTGCCACTACATCCATCATTTGTAGAAAGGCATAATTTTACAATAAATAAATAATTGAGATATACCTCATATATTATTGAAGTCCTATATATACCCAGCCATTCGAGTGCCCTCCATCCTGTGAAATCTTTACCACATCAATTATTTTTGGCAACTGGTACTGCCATATTTGGAGAGAGCACCTAACCGTGTTGCGCAAGTCAGTAGAGCCTCTGCAATACCGTTTTTCTACAATCCTGTTCTTAATCGTAGCTCTTCTGGAGTGGTAGCTCTCAAATCTACTAACATATATCCGTAAGGAGCACGTGTGGAATCCTCAAAAGCTTCTAAAAAGAAACGTGATTTCCCCGGATACGTCTGTCTCGCTACTTTATCGGGGGGGGGGGGTTATTAAAAACTTAAAGTACCATATACTTGGTGTTTAAATTTATAGTTCTACTTTTCTTTCCCTGACAGAATATATTCTGTACTAGGTATATTATGCTTAGATTTCTGTGATGTACATACTTGGTAGAAGCTTTTTCTATTTTACAATTTTCACTAGCGCTCTCCATTAGATCATCAACAACAGTCAAATTTAACTTGTCAGGTGGAAAGAGGTTATTGTCTACAAATGTATGCGGGAGTCCTTCAATAAACCTGATGTTGGGAAAATTTTGAGACAGTTCATCATATAGTTTTTGCCAACATGCATAAAACTAAACAATATTATCGGGTTTGTGAGATATAAGAACATCAGCATTGTGTA
Organism: Bufo bufo; assembly: GCF_905171765.1. Lineage (NCBI taxonomy): Eukaryota > Metazoa > Chordata > Amphibia > Anura > Bufonidae > Bufo > Bufo bufo. The sequence continues at coordinate 702,829,590 of NC_053390.1, read as the reverse complement.
ACAGTTGTTTCACAAAATTACTTTTTCCAGAATTTGACGGCCCTGCTAAAATAAAGGAGAAAGGGTGCTGCAAGCGCGTGTCCATGTTGTAAATCCCTCTAAAAAGAGACTCATTACAAGCAATGCGCAATAACGCATTTTTTATTTTTTTGCAGGTGGCTCTAGTGTTTCACTGATACCGAGCTTCTTAAAAAGGGCAGCTAAAGTATCTGAAAAAGAGCAATGTTGTTGTGTGATAACATTATTAGAGACCAAAAGGTAGTGTTGTAAAATCGTCTAATAAATGTCTCTTTGTATAGACGCACTTTTGTGTTTTACGCAAAGGACTTGTAAAATCCCAACACTTCTTATTCCGCACAATACCGGGTTGCTCTACAGTTATGTATTTCTGGGTCTTAGAGGATGAATTGCGAGGGTAATCCAAAACTAAATCTTTTAAGCTGTCAAAATTAATAGCTTGTGTGTTAGTAACTTATACCCTTAACTTTTAACACAGTTTTACCATTATTGAGTTTATAGCCATAGCTTTTGGGTCCTGCAGATATAAACTCTGTGATGTATTTACCATCGGGTTTTTCACTGGTTAATTCCCCCAGATAATCGCCTAAAGGCGGATTCTACTCACCCTCACGTTCTATAAAAATGACAGAGTCTGTGTGGTGATAAAGGCACCAAAGTATTGATTTATGTAACCAAAATCATCATAAATGATCTCCGGGTGACCCACAGGGTATGTTTTTGTTTTGTTAACGAAAGGGTAGAGGCTGGTGAAATCGTAATAATTTATGGTTTCCCCTATATCCTGCTTGTGATAGAGCTTAAAGAGGACCTTTCACTTGTATAAACTATGTGAACTGAGTATGCTGCCATATAGAGCGGCGCCCGGGGATCTCACTGCACTTACTATTATCCCCGGGCGCCGCTTCGTTCTCCCGTTATAGGCTCCGGTACCTTTGCTCCTTAAGTTATAGTAGGCAGGTCTTCCCTTGTCCTGTGGGCGTCTCCTTCTCCTAGGCTGCAGCGCTGGCCAATCGCAGCGCACAGCTCACAGCCTGGGAGGTTTTTTTCTCCCAGGCTGTGAGCTGTGCGCTGCGATTGGCCAGCGCTGCAGCCTAGGAGAAGGAGACGCCCACAGGACAAGGGAAGACCCGCCTACTATAACTTAAGGAGCAAAGGTACCGGAGCCTATAACGGGAGAACGGAGCGCCGCCCGGGGATAATAGTAAGTGCAGTGAGATCCCCGGGCGCCGCTCTATATGGCATCATACTCAGTTCACATAGTTTATACAAGTGAAAGGTCCTCTTTAACAGCGTTGGTTCTGCCCCCATACGATGCATCACGTGGATCTAAAGGTTGTAGGAACTGCATTTTTGTAAGATCGGCTTGAAGGTTAGAATCTTTTTTCACCATCTCATTCAAGTCATGTTCCCATAACACACGAACCATGGAACCATGCAACCACAACTCTGTAAGTAGCGCTTTTTACATAAAAAAGTGTAATATAATTGGCCAAAGGTTGTGTTAGTGACTTTATTTCTGTCTGCTTCATTATAGCATACGGGGCAGCCATGGTAAAAGCAACCATGAAATTAAAATGCTATACAGTTTCAGGAAAAAGTATGTGAACCCTTTGGAATGATATGGATTTCTGCACAAATTGGTCATAAAATGTGATCTGATCTTCATCTAAGTCACAACAATAGACAATCACAGTCTGCTTAAACTAATAACTCACAAAGAATTAAATGTTACCATGTTTTTATTGAACACACCATGTAAACATTTACAGTGCAGGTGGAAAAAGTATTTGAACCCTTGGATTTGATAACTGCTTGAACCTCCTTTGACAGCAATAACTTCAACCAAATGTTTCCTGTAGTTGCAGATCAGACTTGCACAACGGTCAGGAGTAATTCTTGACCATTCCTCTTTTCAGAACTGTTTCAGTTCAGCAATATTCTTAGGATGTCTGGTGTGAATCGCTTTCTTGAGGTCATGCCACAGCATCTCAATCGGGTTGAACTCAGGACTGGGCCACTCCAGAAGGCCTATTTTCTTCTGTTTAAGCCATTCTGTTGCTGTTTACTTCTATGCTTTGGGCCATTGTCCTGTTGCAACACCCATCTTCTATTGAGCTTCAGCTGGTAGACAGATGGACTTAAGTTCTCCTGCAAAATGTCTTGATAAACTTTGGAATTCATTTTTCCTTTGATATAGCAATCTGTCCAGGCCCTGACACAGCAAAGCAGCCCCAAACCATGATGCCCCCACCACCATACTTCACAGTTGGGATGAGGTTTTGATGTTGGTGTGCTGTGCCTCTTTATCTCCACACATAGTGTTGTGCGTTTCTTCCAAACAACTCAACTTTGGTTTCATCTGTCCACAGAATATTTTGCCAGTACTGCTGTGGAACATCCAGATGCTCTTGTGCAAACTGTAAACGTGCAGCAATGTTCTTTTTGGACAGCAGTGGCTTCCTCTGTGGTATCCTCCCATGAAATCCATTCTTGTTTAGTGTTTTACGTATCGTAGATTCGCTAACAGGGATGTTAGCATATGCCAGAGACTTTTGTAAGTCTTTAGCTGACACTCTAGGGTTCTTCTTTACCTCATTGAGCAGTCTGCGCTGTGCTCTTGCAGTCATCTTTACAGGACAGCCACTCCTAGGGAGAGTATTAGCAGTGCTGAACGTTCTCCATTTATAGACAATTTTTCTTACCGTGGACTGATGAACAGCAAGGGTTTTGGAGATACTTTTATAACCCTTTCCAGCTTTATGCAAGCCAACAATTCTTAATCTTAGGTCTTCTGAGATCTCTTTTGTGGGAGGCATCATTCACATCAGGCAATGCTTCTTGTGAAAAGCAAACCCAGAACTGGTGTGTGTTTTTTATAGGGCAGGGCAGCTGTAGCTAACACCTCCAATCTCATCTCATTGATTGGACTCCAGTCAGGGGCGTACACAGAAATCATTGGGCCCCATAGCTTTTATGCCTTGCAGGATAGCAGGAAATCTGAGTGACATTACATGATGTAATAGCACCCAGCTTTTCTGCTCTCCTGCATGGCACATGTGGAGAGACATGAGAAAGCTGAGTAACACAACCCTCATATCTTCTCATGCCTCTGCACTTGTGCCATGCAGGACATCAGGAAAGCGGAGTCACATTACATAATGTAGTGACACCCAGCTTCCCTCCTGTTCTGAATGGCATATGTGCAGAGGAATAGCCTGGGAAAGCTGAGTGACCTTGCCCCCTGCCACACACATACACCTCTGCACTGTCCTCACCTACAAGTCGTCACTTACTTCATTACTGGTTGTGGCAATCCAGAGGAATCAGGCGGAGGCGGAGCTAACAGGCAGGAGGCGGAGCTAGGAGGCGGGGCTACCAGACGGGAGACAGTTAGGAAGATAGACGGGGGTGTGGACTCTCCTCCACTGCAGGGCCCCCCCTTCCTCACGGGCCCCATAGCAGCTGTGTGGTCTGCCTATATGGTAGGTACGCCACAGACTCCAGTTGGCTGATACCTCACTCCAATTAGCTCTTGGAGATGTCATTAGTCTAGGCGTTCACATAATTTTTCCACCTGCACTGTGAATGTTTACATGGTGTGTTCAATAAAAACATAATAACATTTAATTATTTGTGTGTTATTAGTTTAAGCAGACTGTGATTGTCTATTGTTGTGACTTAGATGAAGATCAGATCACATTTTATGACCAATTTGTGCAGAAATCCATATCATTCCAAAAGGTTCACATACTTTTTCTTGCAACTGTATGTTGCCCATTAACAAATGCATAACCACCTAAAAAATATCTGCCCACCTGTTTCTCCCCTCTTTAATGTGTGTTGTATGTCAATATTCTCTGTGTGAGACACATACAGTTGTGTTCAAAATTATTCAACCCCTAATGCTGTAAAGGGTTTTAGGGAATTTAGTGTACATTTGTAATTGTGTTCAGAATGAAATCTTACAAGGACTTTTTAAAGAACCAAATGCAACTAAAATGACATCAATTGTTTTTGTAATACAGTATAGAATAAAATGTATACAGTGTATACAGTATAAAATGTTCTTTTTGTGATTTCTTCATTGACACAATTATTCAACCCCTTAAAGACTACCACTCTTAAGAACAGAGTGGTAGTGTTTTCGATCAGGTATTGAAAACACCTATGGATGTCAAGGAGCAGCAATCAAGCATAATAAGCACCAATTAGGAAGATTTAAAAGGACTGTGATACTTAGCTCCTTCTAGACATTTACTGGTGTGTTTACAAACATGGTGAAGTCAAGAGAATGGTCCAGGAAGACAAGAGAAGAGGTGATTTCTCTTCACAGGAAGGGCAATGGCTATAAGAAGATTGCAAAGATGTTAAACATACCAAGAGACACCATAGGAAGCATCATTCGCAAATTCAAGGCAAAGGGCACTGTTGAAACGCTACCTGGTCGTGGCAGAAAAAAGATGCTGACTTCAAATGCTGTGCGCTACCTGAAGCACAAAGTGGAGAAAAGTCCCCGTGTGACTGCTGAGGAACTGAAAAAAGATTTGTCAGATGTGGGTACTGAAGTTTCAGCTCAGACAATAAGGCGCACACTGCGTAATGAAGGCCTCCATGCCAGAACTCCCAGGCGCACCCCCTTGCTGTCTCCAAAGAATAAGAAGAGTCGACTGCAGTATGCCAAAAGTCATGTGGACAAACCACAAAAGTTTTGGGATAGTGTTCTGTGGACTGATGAAACAAAATTAGAACTGTTTGGGCCCATGGATCAACGCTATGTTTGGAGGAGGAAGAACAAGGCCTATGAAGAAAAGAACACCTTGCCTACTGTGAAGCATGTTGGGGGGTCAATCATGCTTTGGGGCTGTTTTGCTTCTACAGGTACAGGGAAGCTTCAGCGTGTGCAAGGTACCATGAATTCTCTTCAGTACCAGGAGATATTGGATGAAAATGTGATGCAGTCCGTCACAAACCTGAGGCTTGGGAGACGTTGGACCTTTCAACAGGACAATGATCCCAAGCATACCTCCAAGTCCACTAGAGCATGGTTGCAAATTAAAGGCTGGAACATTTTGAAGTGGCCATCACAGTCACTAGACTTAAATCCGATTGAGAACCTCTGGTGGGACTTAAAGAAAGCAGTTGCAGCGCGCAAGCCTAAGAATGTGACTGAACTGGAGGCTTTTGCCCATGAAGAATGGGCGAAGATACCCGTAGATCGCTGCAAGACACTTGTGTCAAGCTATGCTTCACGTTTAAAAGCTGTTATAACTGGAAAAGGATGTTGTACTAAGTACTAAGATTGAATGTCACTTGGGGGTTGAATAAAACTGATAATGATGTGAGCACAGAAAATACATTTGTGGTTATTTCATTATAAATGTTATGTTATATTTGTCTGACTTACAAGTGCCTCTTTGATTTAATTGTAAACAAGATGACTGAAATGATCAAAATCAATGTCAAACTGCCAAAACACTCAATTTCAGTGGGGGTTGAATAATTTTGAACACAACTGCACATGAGTCACTGTATGGCTGAAGTTGAATAACGCTTTTTTACCTTGTGGTAGTTATCTGCTGGCACGATGGCTATTGTGTTTTTGTGGAGAAATTTAAATCTATACATAGCCATACATACAGATGCTAGAGTGATGAGTTGAAAAGGATCAACACACTTGGCCACATTAACAAACTTCTTTTCACGTTTACAGTACTTCAAAAAGTTTGACTATATACCCGTGTGCAAACAATACTTTGACACCATTAGCATCTGAATATTATCAAACCAGGCCACACCGGTGAAGTTCAAGTACGGCATGTGTGTGTTAAGACTACACTTTAGACCCCGAAAGGAATCAAGGAGTTGAATGATGGCGCAAAGGGTGTATGGAGACCCAGCAGTTTATGCCCGCTATTATGTTGCGCAAGCCGGATCTGGGTTAGAGGGGTTCCGTGGTGTGAATACATGTATGGTGCAGGTCTTGCAGGGATATTCAAAGGGCTTTTTAGACAGGCTGTACCTCTATTTAGAAGGGGAATAGAGATAGTAAAACCGCATTTGAAGAATGCTGTCAAAAACATTGCGAAAGATGCATTTACCTCAGTCTCAACGGCTGTTATAGATAAGTTCAACAATCCGGTGCAAGAGCAGAAGGGGTCTGGAGTAGTTTATCTTGCAAAACAACAACGTAAAAGAAAAAGGCAACCTGCCACTTCGTTGCCCCCCATGCTTATGAATAAGAAGGTTGTGCGTAAAAGACGGCGTGTTCAGATATCACTAAGTCCTGCTGCTGAAGATATCTTCTAATACTGCATCATGGCATTCATGCACAACGACTCTATAGAATGCACCAAATCAGAATTGGACATTTTCGACGTTCCCCCTACACAGACCAGTATTGAAAAATCACTCTTTGTAGAAGTCCAGCCTATTGCTGCCCTTGCAGATGGTGCCCCTCTGGAATTTTTTATATCGGGTAGCGATGAAAATTATTGCGATCTGAATAACATCCTTTTGTACATAAAGTGTTGCATTCTGAAATGGGATAATACCGTGTTGCCCTTATTAATTACCCTATAGCAACACTGTTCAACCAGGTGGACATCACCCTGGGTGATCGCCTTATCTCGCAGTCGGATAACCTCTATAGTTATAGAGATTTTAAATTACAGTTCCTCGACTCTAGCCTCCCAGTTTACAGCTGGCCTGTTCTATAAAGACACAGACACACAATATTGATGGTGAGAATTTGGGATTCAACAAGAGGGCGCAGGCAACCACACAATCTAAACCTGTAGAGCTTTTGGGCCCTATCTTTCGAGACATATTCAATCAACCAAAATGAATACTAAATGCTTTGCATTTGAAGATCAAATTATCTTGAAATAAAGATGCCTTTTGTCTAATGTCTGGTGATCAAGAACATTATAAAGTTCAGATTCAGCAAGTTCAGACTCTATGTAAACAGAGTCGATGTCTCACCAGCCGTCAGAATAGGCCACAGTTAAGCACTTCTAACATCCACGGCTAAGTACAACCTCGATAGGGCCAGTTTGAAAGTATACAGTATACCCTCTGGTACAAGAATTACAAATCATGAGAATCTGTTCCTGGGTCAAATTCCTAAAGCTGTGATATTAGGCTTTGTGGATAATGAGGCATTTAGTGGCAGCTACCAAAGAAACCCACTATGCTTCCAGCACTACAACATAAATCATGCAGCCTTGTATCTGGACGGTCAGCAGATACCTGCAAAACCCTTTCAGTAGTGATGAGCGAGCATGCTTGGCCGAATACTTGTTCGGCTTGAGCATCGCTATCCTCGGCACATGGCGGTACTCGGCCGAGTGCCACATGTGCTCGAGCGCCATGCTCGAGTCTCCTCGCTGCATGTTTCGCGGCTGCTAAGCAGCCAATAAATGTGCAGGTAAGTTCTGCCCTCACTGTAATGCTAGCAGCCATGTTGGCTACTGGCATTACAGTGATTGGCTGGCCAGAAGGCATTATCGGGTGCTATATAGCACCCGATGACGCGGGTTTGGCTCATTGCGAGTCAGGGAGAGCTGCGCTTAGGAAGGTACAGATAGTGTAGGGAGTTTATGATCGCATTTTATTCAAGTGAATAACGTTTCAAAGACCCAAAAGTCCTTTTAAGGACTATTGTGTGTGGTTGGCAGCAATTTATTTTAGCAAAGTAGTACTCAAATTTTTTACATACTTTGCAAAATAGCGATTCTTTTTCTATATAGAGGGTGTCTGCAGTGACTTGTGTGCAATACCTTCTGTGTGTCAGGGTCAGAGATAGGAAGAATATTAGTGAAAACAATAATTTTTTTACCATAATCTATCCACATTTTTGCTGTAAACAGTGTCATCCGTGAGTTGTCAGATCTGCGCTGCAATACCTTGTGTGGTTGTCAGGGCCAGATATAGGGAAAAAATACACTATTTTTTTCCCCAAAATCTATTCACATTTTTTTCTGTCAACGGTGCAATCAGTGAATTGTGTGATCTGCGCTTCAATGCATTGTGTGTTTGTCAGGGTGCAGGCCAGATATAGGGAAAAAATTAGAATACAGAAAATACAATTTTTTTTCCCATAATCTATCCAAAAAATTTTCTGTCAACGGTGCAATCCGTGAATTGTGTGATCTGCGCTTCAATACATTGTGTGGTTGTCAGGGCCAGATATAGTGAAAAATATAAATATAAACTACATCAGAAAACAGTGTCTGCACCGCAGATTCCAATAATCTGGGCCTAAAATAGTGTCCATATTATGTGTGTTTCTGTGACATATACTGTCCTGCATCCAAAAACTGAGTTTGTTTTGCAAATTCCAAAAATCTGGGCCTAATCTAGTGTCCATATTTTGTGTGTTTCTGTGACATATACTGTCCTGCATCTGAAAACTGTTTCTTTAGGGCAAATTAAAAAAAATCTGGGTCTAATCTAGTGTCCATATTCTGTGTGTTTCTGTGACATACTGTATACTGTCCTGTATCCAAAAACTGTTTCTTTAGAGCAAATTCCAATAATCTGGGCCTAATCTAGTGTCCATATTCTGTGTGTTTCTGTGACATATACTGTCCTGCATCAGAAAACTGTTTCTTTAGGGCAAATTCAAAAAATCTGGGTCTAATCTAGTGTCCATATTCTGTGTGTTTCTGTGACATATACTGTCTTGCATCCAAAAACTGTTTCTTTAGGGCAAATTCCAATAATATGGGCCTAATCTAGTGTCCATATTCTGTGTGTTTCTGTGACATATACTGTCCTGCATCAGAAAATGGTTTCTTTAGGGCAAATTCCAAAAATGTGGGCCTAATCTAGTGTCCATATTCTGTGTGTTTCAGTGAGATAATAGTCCACAATAGTCCTTTTAAGGACTGGTATAGGTGTACTATTGATAGTTGTGCAGTACAGAGGGATGTAATACACTTATAATATACACTGCTCAAAAAAATAAAGGGAACACTTAAACAACACAATGTAACTCCAAGTCAATCACACTTCTGTGAAATCAAACTGTCCACTTAGGAAGCAACACTGAGTGACAATCAATTTCACATGCTGTTGTGCAAATGGGATAGACAACAGGTGGAAATTATAGGCAATTAGCAAGACACCCCCAATAAAGGAGTGGTTATGCAGGTGGTAACCACAGACCACTTCTCAGTTCCTATGCTTCCTGGCTGATGTTTTGGTCACTTTTGAATGCTGGCGGTGCTTTCACTCTAGTGGTAGCATGAGACGGAGTCTACAACCCACACAAGTGGCTCAGGTAGTGCAGCTTATACAGGATGGCACATCAATGCGAGCTGTGGCAAGAAGGTTTGCTGTGTCTGTCAGCGTAGTGTCCAGAGCATGGAGGCGCTACCAGGAGACAGGCCAGTACATCAGGAGACGTGGAGGAGGCCGTAGGAGGGCAACAACCCAGCAGCAGGACCGCTACCTCCGCCTTTGTGCAAGGAGGAACAGGAGGAGCACTGCCAGAGCCCTGCAAAATGACCTCCAGCAGGCCACAAATGTGCATGTGTCTGCTCAAACGGTCAGAAACAGACTCCATGAGGGTGATATGAGGGCCCGGCGTCCACAGGTGGGGGTTGTGCTTACAGCCCAACACCGTGCAGGACGTTTGGCATTTGCCAGAGAGCACCAAGATTGGCAAATTCGCTACTGGCGCCCTGTGCTCTTCACAGATGAAAGCAGGTTCACATTGAGCACATGTGACAGATGTGACAGAGTCTGGAGACGCCGTGGAGAACGTTCTGCTGCCTGCAACATCCTCCAGCATGACCTGTTTGGTATTGGGTCAGTAATGGTGGCATTTCTTTGGAGGGCCGCACAGCCCTCCATGTGCTTGCCAGAGGTATCCTGACTGCCATTAGGTACCGAGATGAGATCCTCAGACCCCTTGTGAGACCATATGCTGGTGCGGTTGGCCCTGGGTTCCTCCTAATGCAAGACAATGCTAGACCTCATGTGGCTGGAGTGTGTCAGCAGTTCCTGCAAGACGAAGGCATTGATGCTATGGACTGGCCCGCCCGTTCCCCAGACCCGAATCCAATTGAGCACATCTGGGACATCATGTCTCGCTCTATCCACCAACGTCACGTTGCACCACAGACTGTCCAGGAGTTGGCAGATGCTTTAGTCCAGGTCTGGGAGGAGATCCCTCAGGAGACCGTCCGCCACCTCATCAGGAGCATGCACAGGCGTTGTAGGGAGGTCCTACAGGCACGTGGAGGCCACACACACTATTGAGCCTCATTTTGACTTGTTTTAAGGACATTACATCAAAGTTGGATCAGCCTGTAGTGTGTTTTTCCACTTTAATTTTGAGTGGGACTCCAAATCCAGACCTCCATGGGTTGAAAAATTTGATTTCCATTTTTTTATTTTTGTGTGATTTTGTTGTCAGCACATTCAACTATGTAAAGAACAAAGTATTTCAGAAAAATATTTAATTAATTCAGATCTAGGATGTGTTATTTTTGTGTTCCCTTTATTTTTTTGAGCAGTGTACTTTCTAACATAGAAAGCATATTATAGTGAATTTGTATTGTGCAGCAGTGGTGGTGAGCGGTTCTGCAGCAATACTGCAGCTACACAGAGTGACAAACGCAATTACAAAAAATAATTATAACTAGTGTGATATACCATTCGCCCCCCAAAACGACTGATTGAAGCCGGGTGTTATATACCAATATACTTTCTTTATACTGTATTTGGGTACTGCAGCATCTGTTTGCTGTTTTTCTGCGTTCCCTCTGCTACACACAGTGACAAACAGTACTGGAAAAAAAGTATTATAACTGGTGTGATATACCAGTCGCCCCCCAGAACAACTGATTGAAGCGGGGTGTTATATACCAATATACAAACCGGATTCCAAAAAAGTAGGGACACTATACAAATCGTGAATAAAAACTGAATGCAATGATGTGGAGGTGCCAACTTCTAATATTTTATTCAGAATAGAACATAAATCACGGAACAAAAGTTTAAACTGAGAAAATGTACCATTTTAAGGGAAAAATATGTTGAATCAGAATTTCATGGTGTCAACAAATCCCCAAAAAGTTGGGACAAGGCCATTTTCACCACTGTGTGGCATCTCCCCTTCTTCTTACAACACTCAACAGACGTCTGGGGACAGAGGAGACCAGTTTCTCAAGTTTAGAAATAGGAATGCTCTCCCATTCTTGTCTAATACAGGCCTCTAACTGTTCAATCGTCTTGGGCCTTCTTTGTTGCACCTTCCTCTTTATGATGCGCCAAATGTTCTCTATAGGTGAAAGATCTGGACTGCAGACTGGCCATTTCAGTACCCGGATCCTTCTCCTACGCAGCCATGATGTTGTGATTGATGCAGAATGTGGTCTGGCATTATCTTGTTGAAAAATGCAGGGTCTTCCCTGAAAGAGAGGACGTCTGGATGGGAGCATATGTTGTTCTAGAACCTGAATATATTTTTCTGCATTGATGGTGCCTTTCCAGACATGCAAGCTGCCCATGCCACACGCACTCATGCAACCCCATACCATCAGAGATGCAGGCTTCTGAACTGAGCGTTGATAACAACTTGGGTTGTCCTTGTCCTCTTTGGTCCGGATGACATGGCGTCCCAGATTTCCAAAAAGAACTTCGAATCGTGACTCGTCTGACCACAGAACAGTCTTCCATTTTGCCACACTCCATTTTAAATGATCCCTGGCCCAGTGAAAACGCCTGAGCTTGTGGATCTTGCTTAGAAATGGCTTTTTCTTTGCACTGTAGAGTTTCAGCTGGCAACGACGGATGGCACGGTGGATTGTGTTCACTGACAATGGTTTCTGGAAGTATTCCTGAGCCCATTCTGTGATTTCCTTTACAGTAGCATTCCTGTTTGTGGTGCAGTGTCGTTTAAGGGCCCGGAGATCACGGGCATCCAGTATGGTTTTACGGCCTTGACCCTTACGCACAGAGATTGTTCCAGATTCTCTGAATCTTCGGATGATGTTATGCACAGTTGATGATGATAGATGCAAAGTCTTTGTAATTGTTCGCTGGGTAACACCTTTCTGATATTGCTCCACTATCTTTCTGCGCAACATTGTGGGAATTGGTGATCCTCTACCCATCTTGGCTTCTGAGAGACACTGCCACTCTGAGAAGCTCTTTTTATACCCAATCATGTTGCCAATTGACCTAATTAGTGTTAATTGGTCTTCCAGCTCTTCGTTATGCTCAAATTTACTTTTTCCAGCCTCTTATTGCTACTTGTCCCAACTTTTTGGGGATTTGTTGACACCGTGAAAATTGGAATCAACGTATTTTTCCTTTAAAATGATACATTTACTCGGATTAAACGTTTGATCTGTCATCTACGTTCTATTACAAATAAAATATTGACATTTGCCATCTCCACATCATTGCATTCAGTTTTTATTCACAATTTGTTTAGTGTCCCAACTTTTTTGGAATCCGGTTTGTACTTTCTTTATAGTGTATTTGGGTACTGCAGCATTTGTTAGCGGTTTTGCTGGGTTCCCTCTGCTACACACAGTGACAAACAGTAATAGAAAAAATAATTATAACTGGTGTGATATACCAGTCGCCCCCCAAAACGACTGATTGAAGTGGGGTGTTATATGCCAATATACTTTTTTATAGTGTATTTGGGTACTGCAGCATTTGTTTGCTGTTTTGCTGCCTTTCCTCTGCTACACACAGTGACAAACGGTACTGGAAAAAAAATATTATAACTTGTGTGATATACCAGTCTCCCCCCAAAACAACTGATTGAAGCGGGGTGTTATGCGCATGCACGTACGCGAAAATTATATTGCCGATATTTCGCACTGAAAAAAATAATGAATGGAATTCGCAAATTCGAATAATACATCTGGTATGTCACCGTCCATGTTGTGGGACTATTTGTGCACTTCTAGTAATTTTTTCTTGGCTGCAAATATAAGCTGAAGGCTTTTCAGGTTCACCTGCCATTAAAATTAATGGGACCCGCCGCGAACTTGCGGTTCGCGAACATTTGATCGCGTTCGCACAATCGCGTTCGCAAACCGTCCCGGCAGATGTTCGTCCATTACTAGTCACGGGGACGTGCAATCAGGCAGAAGTTATCTAGAGTCAACAAAGCAGCAGCAGGGCCTCTCCTGTGTAACGTTTCCTCGTCCAAAATACCGCAGTGACATTCCCTGTAATTTATTATTACTCATTCCAATAACAGGGCATCTTAAGAGTTCTGTATTGTTATTTATCGTCACTACCTCCCCGAGTCGGGAGTTGGTAATTGCCGCGCGCCTGCTGCCTTCCTTGGATGCCTGACCTTTAATAACTTGACCCACCCTCTCTGGGTGGTTCACAATTAGGAAAAAAAGGGGCAAGGTAACAACAGCCAATCAGATTTCTGCCATTGACCTCCCTTGGATGTGGTATTCCTTTCTCAAGCTCCCTCTCCGGCATGGAACCCTGATTCCCTGTTACCCGTGATCACCATGGTAGGCGCATAAAAGAACATCGAAATTTGATAGGGAAGTTATCCAAATGGATCGTGGACGATCAGGCAGAAGTTATCTAGAGTCAACAAAGCTGCAGCAGGGCCTCTCCTGTGTAACGTTTCCTCGTCCAAAATACCGCAGTGACATTCCCTGTAATGTTTTATTACTCATTCCAATAACAGGGCATCTTAAGAGTCCTGTATTGTTATTTATCGTCACTACCTCCCTGAGTCGGGAGTGGGTAATTGCTGCACGCCTGCTGCCTTCCTTGGATTCTTCTGCTTTAATAACTTGTCCCACCCTCTCCACCCAATCAGATTTCAGCCATTTACCTCCCTTGGATGTGGTATGCCTTTCTCAAGCTCCCTCTCCGGCATCGAACCCTGATTCCCCATTACCCGTGATCACCATGGTAGGCGCAGAAAAGAACATTGAAAGCTGATAGGGCAGACATCCAAATGTATTGTTGCCGTCACGGGGACGTGCAATCGCCCAGAGGTTATCTAGAGTCACCAATGCCGCAGCAGGCCCTCACCCCTAAGGTTTTAGATGGTCAGATCAGCAGGCCCTTGCTCCAAATGTTTTTGAGGGTCACCAGCAGGCCATCAACAATTGTACCACAATGTGAATGAGGCCCTCCTTTATATGATATACAGGCTGTTTCGGAGTGCCTCTTGCTTGGAATTTTTTGCAGCACTTGCACTTTATATACAGTTGAATATACAGGGGAGAATGTTTCCTAACAATTTATCCTGTAAAATTGATTTTTGGGGGGTTTTGTGCGTATTATTGTCAGTCTGTAAAAGTGGCATACAACTCGGACAACATGGTTCCCAGCAGCGACCTGGGAGTCCAAGATGCATCCAGACATCGTCCCCATGGTGTTCCCGATCCATTTTGGTGGTGTTTCTGTCACTTTCTGACCTTTTCTAATGGACCTAATGGACCATCCACCCTCCCCTCTTCAGAGTAGGGGGTGCCTGGTTGTCTCCCATTGACTTCCATTATACTGTACTCGGATGCTCGGCCGAGCACACGAATATAGCAATGTGTTCGGGCCAAACACCCGAATACTTTGGTGCTCAATCATCACTACTTTTCAGCCAAATTTAGATACTTTATCAGCTATCAGAGAATATTTTGCTCTAGTTCACATTTCTGTAAAGCAGAAATCTAATATGCACTATTTGCTTTTGACCTGTCTCCTGATCAGGAGCCTGAAGGTCATTTTTCACTTGTCAAAACAGGTAACCTACGCGCTAATATAAGATTTCCCTATACCAGACATATATTTGCAGGTGTGTTCCCATGTGATTTTTTACCATAATGCAGGACTGTTGAAAGGCCAGCAGTGTACATTGTCAATACAGACAATTCGAGCCAGAGTGGTAGCCATTGGATATTAATTGTGTTATGTACTGAAAAATAGGCCATATTTTTTGATAGCTACAGATTTGCACCAACTGCAAGGATATTCCTGTTGTGGAAATTTTATTATGCGGACATTTTACTTTAGGATGTGTGTGTGTTTTTATAGTTTGTCATCTGTCTCCCTGTGTCTGATTTAGCCAAGGAGCGCTCTAGCAGAGGGTACTTTAGCTGAATCGGGACCAGTGGCAAAACCGTCAGTATGAAAACCTTCTCATTGGCTTGGAGACATATCTGCTTTCAGGACATGCATATCTGCCTTGTCGGTATACTAGTACCGTATACTGACAATAGCTGTAGCAATGTCTCGCAGATAATTTCAAACCTATGGGAACCAGTAGAATGATCTTTATTAGATACTGATCACCTTTGAGCAGTATTGAATGAGGTCCATGCTGACAGTGATGGGGGGTGGGCGGCCACCTGGCTGATCAGACAATGGACATGACTCATCCTTCCTTATACAGGGATGGGGCGTGAGCATTGTCTGCCTAGCCACATTGATTGCCCCGCCCTGTCCTTTGACATCACTTCCTGCATGTTATAACTTCCTGTATCCTTGTCTTGGGCCAGCCCCCTTTTACACCTTTTGTTAGTAAATAAAAGGTGAGCAGACTGAGCAGGGCGGGAGGAGTCGCTCAGAATTTTCTACCAAGATGGTAACGCCTGGGTTTGTTTTCCCATTGACATGCATTAATGCCGTATCCGGCCCCGAGTGTTCCGACAAAACGGATCCGGCATTGCGTTCTGCGCATGCTCAGACCGCAAAAAATGTGAAAAAAATAAATGCCAGATCCATTTTACCGGATGACACCCGAAAGAGACGGATCCGGGATTTCAATGCATTTGTCATACGGATCAAGATCTTGATCCGTATGGCAAATGCCATCAGTTTGCATGCGTTTTGACGGATCCGGCAGGCAGTTCCGTTGCTGAAACTGCCTGCCGGATCCGTCAAAACGCATGCAAACTGATGGCATTTGCCATACGGATCAAGATCTTGTTAATGTTTTATTCCTATGCTTTAGGCCTCCTGCACACGACCGTTTTTTTTTTTTCCCATTTACTGGCCGTTTTTTGCGTTCCGTATACAATCCGTATACGGAACCATTCATTTCAATGGTTCCGCAAAAAAAAACGGAATGTACTCCGTATGCATTTATTGAAAATGTTATGCCCAGCCAAATTTTATCTATGTAATTACTGTATACTGTATATGCCATACTGAAAATGCGGAACGGAAAAACGGAACAGAAACGGAAACACAACGAAAACAAAAAACGGAACAACGGATCCGTGAAAAACGGACCGCAAAACACTGAAAAAGCCATACGGTCGTGTGCAGGAGGCCTTAAAGAGATAGTAGTGTGTGATATATACTTGATATACACTCACCTAAAGAATTATTAGGAACACCTGTTCTATTTCTCATTAATGCAATTATCTAGTCAACCAATCACATGGCAGTTGCTTCAATGCATTTAGGGGTGTGGTCCTGGTCCAGACAATCTCCTGAACTCCAAACTGAATGTCAGAATGGGAAAGAAAGGTGATTTAAGAAATTTTGAGCGTGGCATGGTTGTTGGTGCTAGACGGGCCGGTCTGAGTATTTCACAATCTGCTCAGTTACTGGGATTTTCACGCACAACCATTTCTAGGGTTTACAAAGAATGGTGTGAAAAGGGAAAAACATCCAGTATGCGGCAGTCCTGTGGGCAAAAATGCCTTGTGGATGCTAGAGGTCAGAGGAGAATGGGCCGACTGATTCAAGCTGATAGAAGAGCAACGTTGACTGAAAAACCCACTCGTTACAACCGAGGTATACAGCAAAGCATTTGTGAAGCCACAACACGCACAACCTTGAGGCGGATGGGCTACAACAGCAGAAGACCCCACCGGGTACCACTCATCTCCACTACAAATAGGAAAAAGAGGCTACAATTTGCACGAGCTCACCAAAATTGGACTGTTGAAGACTGGAAAAATGTTGCCTGGTCTGATGAGTCTCGATTTCTGTTGAGACATTCAAATGGTAGAGTCCGAATTTGGCGTAAACAGAATGAGAACATGTACCCATCCTCTGATGGCTACTTCCAGCAGGATAATGCACCATGTCACAAAGCTCGAATCATTTCAAATTGGTTTCTTGAACATGACAATGAGTTCACTATACTAAAATGGCCCCCACAGTCACCAGATCTCAACCCAATAGAGACCCTCAAATCTCCATCAACTGCAAGATGCTATCCTATCAATATGGGCCAACATTTCTAAAGAATGCTATCAGCACCTTGTGGAATCAATGCCACGTAGAATTAAGGCAGTTCTGAAGGCAAAAGGGGGTCCAACACCGTATTAGTATGGTGTTCCTAATAATTCTTTAGGTGAGTGTATACTGCTGATGATTAGTGATGAGCAGCAGGGGCTATATTCGAATTCGCAATATTCTGTAAAATATTTGTCATATGTTCGCGAATTCGAGAATTCAAGATTATTTAATTGAATGTTAAAAATCAGCAATGTTAAAATAGCGTAATGCGAATTCGTAACGCGAAATACAGGCGTGGGTCACTTTTGCTACATTTTTCAAGCTGCTAGAAGTTTCCTGAGACTGGAGAAAATGGTTGGCACGGCAGAACATTACAATAGCTTTATATGCAGATAGAGTCAAGTTAATATATAATATATTCGCGATTGCGCTAATCGGCAGTGATTAGAATATTTTTTCGCACTACGTGCAACTTCA
The DNA here is from genome assembly GCF_905171765.1 of Bufo bufo. NCBI lineage: Eukaryota > Metazoa > Chordata > Amphibia > Anura > Bufonidae > Bufo > Bufo bufo. Next base: position 702,811,893 of record NC_053390.1, on the reverse strand, counting down.
CATTTTAGCGGGTCTGACTACAGATTACTGATTGGTGCACTGAGTATTGTTGTGAACTTGACATTGCTTCCTTCTCATTGGCCCACAAGCAAGAAAAAGGGAGGAATCATGTGTTCAGATGGAAAAAAATTATAAATATTCGATATATAACGAATATATATAACTATATTCTAAATATTCGCGAATTCTCGAAGTGGCAATATTCGCGATAAATATTCGCTATTTGAATATTCGCGCTCAACACTACTGATGATTAATAAAGCTCTTTAAACTTTTTAATTTTGTCATAGTATGGTTTATTTAATAGACTGGCACTCACTATGTGGGTCATATAAACACAATTTATTATTGCAGCAGAATTTTTTTTTATAATAACACTTTAAAATTCGCTTAAACCAACTCTAACCATCCACAGTTCCGGATAAATGTATACCTGTGGACGAGATGGAGTGGAAGCAACAGATAAAATAACATTCAATCACAATGTAAAACATATAAAAAAACGCAATATAATCGCAGCAAAATGCAGGGTCTTGTATATAAAGTCCCTTCAATCACTGTACCGAAGGGGTATTACGCTTTTCAAGCAAAAAACATTCCTTTGGTCTTGGTACTGTCTGCTTGTGAAATGATGCTGAATGCACAACGGTGTATTTAAATCCCCAATTGTACTCCTAAAGGGGAATGTACACACTGGACGTGTAGCGGTTCAGTCCGGCATAGAACAGTCACCATAATCAAAGATGAAGATTTGCCAAATATATCGCTGGCATTTCGGTGTAGTCGTGGGTAGTGCGGGATTAAAGGTCTTACCGGTAGGTAGTCAAGACCGGCAGTTGGAGGTCCCGTCCAGCAGATCTCTACTCACCACAGTGTGGCTCTTTCTCTTTCCCTCAGCGTCCTCGCTTGCCTGTGCGTCTCACGTGATTGCCTTAGGGAGATCGTGAGAGTAGCCTTTCAGTCCGCTTCATAGATAGAGTTGTACTCATGCAGAAAAAGAGATTTTGGAGCGCTCCAATCTTTATTATTTCCCAGGTGATCCGCTGTATGTCCAGTTTGGTGTAAATGCAGTGGTATAGCGCCAGACACATTTCGGGGACTTCTCTCCCCTTCTTCAGTGGCTCTACCCCTGCTACACCTGCTACACCGTCACAGTGCCGTTAAAACAGTGCCGATTCCAGCAGGTCTGAATGCTGAGCTAGAAATGTTCTGCTTCCTTTAGATCAAGGGCTGTGTGCCTCTCATCCAATGGGGGATCACGTCTGGCCGTTTTATCGGCACTGTGATCCCCCCTTGGAGATAGGCTCACATGCCCCCAGCTACTTTTAGATGCAGGTGGCAAGTTCAAGTTATGAAACAAAGTATGCAAGACGATTGAGTCATATTTTGTTATATATTACAAATTTGTCATTTCTGAAGTATCTTCCGCCGGTTGGATATGATATCTAGAGCTATGTTTCTCCATGAATAGATAGGAGTGTTATTATGTAATATGGGGTGAATTCCCCTCTCTTTTATTATATATTTTTTATCACTATATATTTAAACTCTTGAGTTTTTACCAAAGCAATGTCGCAGCACTTTTTCCTTTATTACTTAGTTTAATCACAGCAATGTGTGGATAATATGTGGAAAACGCATATGTTCACCAAAAACCGCACAGAAGACGCAATGACACCGCAAGGAGCAAAATTTGTGTTCCGGCCCAGCTTTTGAGGATGACCTACGGGACTATAAAAGGATGTGACGGTGTAGCAGGGGTAGAGCCACTGAAGAAGGGGAGAGAAGTCCCCGAAATGCGTCTGGCGCTATACCCCTGCATTTACACCAAACTGGACATACAGCGGATCACCTGGGAAATAATAAAGATTGGAGCGCTCCAAAATCTCTTTTTCTGCGTGAGTACAACTCTATCTATGAAGCGGACTGAAAGGCTACTCTCGCAATCTCCCTAAGGCAATCACGTGAGACGCACAGGTGAGCGAGGACGCCGAGGGAAAGAGAAAGAGCCACACGGTGGTGAGTAGAAATCTGCTGGACGGGACCTCCAACTGCCGGTCTTGACTACCTACCGGTAAGACCTTTAATCCCGCACTACCCACCACTACACCGAAATGCCAGTGATATATTTGGCAAATCTTCATCTTTGATTACGGTGACTGTTCTATGCCGGACTGAACCAATACATGTCCAGTGTGTACATTCCCCTTTAGGAGTACAATTGGGGATTTAAATACACCGTTGTGCATTCAGCATCATTTCACAAGCAGACAGTACCAAGACCAAAGGAATGTTTTTTGCTTGAAAAGCGTAATACCCCTTCGGTACAGTGATTGAAGGGACTTTATATACAGGACCCTGCATTTTGCTGCGATTATATTGCGTTTTTTTATATGTTTTACATTGTGATTGAATGTTATTTTATCTGTTGCTTCCACTCCATCTCGTCCACAGGTATACATTTATCCGGAACTGTGGATGGTTAGAGTTGGTTTAAGCGAATTTTAAAGTGTTATTATAAAAAAAAATTCTGCTGCAATATTAAATTGTGTTTATATGACCCACATAGTGAGTGCCAGTCTATTAAATAAACCATACTATGACAAAATTAAAAAGTTTAAAAAGCTTTATTAATCATCAGTAGTGTTGAGCGCGAATATTCAAATAGCGAATATTTAGCGCGAATATTGCCACTTTGAGAATTTGCGAATATTTAGAATATAGTTATATATATTCGTTATATCGAATATTTATAATTTTTTTCCATCTGAACACATGATTCCTCCCTTTTTCTTGCTTGTGGGCCAATGAGAAGTGTTATTATAAAAAAAAAAATTGGCTGCAATATTAAATTGTGTTTATATGACCCACATAGTGAGTGCCAGTCTTATATATACTTTTTCCACTTTCCACTTCTTACTGATTGGGTGATCAGTTAAGACTAGAGCACCTTTTCCATCCTGAGAAGGTGGTGAGCTATCCACGTTAACCAATCTATTCAGTAATGGTTTATTTAATGATTTTATTATTAAAGATTATAAGAGGTTCATAAGATTTTAATAGATTCATAAAAAAGATTCATACGATTTTAATAGATTAACCCCTGGAGGACACTGGGATTTTCCTTTTTTGCGTTTTCGTTTTTCACTCCCCGCCTTCCCATAGTCCTAACTTTTTTATTTTTCCCTTCACATAGCCTTATGAGGGCTTATTTTTTGCGGGAAAAGTTTTACTTTCTAATTGTAGTAGGAAGCGGGAAAAAAAATCCAAATGGGGTAGAATTGAGAAAAAAAACGCAATTGTGAAAAAGGTTTCTATTGAAATGTTTTTTACACTGTACACTATATGGTAAAATTGACCTGTTATCTTCATTCTCCAGGTCAGTATGGTTACAACGATACTTGTATAGTTTTTCTTGCATTTTAATACTGAAAAAAAATTAAAACCTTTGAGAAAAAAAAATATTTTTATAACCATATTCTGACCCCTATAACTTATTTGTAGTTATGTGTACGTGGCTGTGTGAGGGATCATTTTTTTCAGGATGGTCTGTTCTTTTCAGTGATACCTATTTGAAGTGTGTGCGACTTTTGGATCACTTTTTATAAAAAAATTATTGGTTAGTTGAAGTGACAAAAAATGGCAAGTTGGCTGTTTTTGTTTGTTTCCCGTTACGCCATTTTCCGTATACCATTATTATTGTAATATTTTAATTATATGGGCATTTTCGCACGCGGCGATGCCCATGATGTTTATTTTTTTATTGGTTAAGTATTTTTATTTAAGGAAAGGGGGGTGATTTAAACTTTTTTTTTTTTTATAGCCATCATTGAACACTTCATTTGGAATATGACAATACAATGCTGCCACCTAATGGCCTGTATTGGCATATTCCTGAAATACGCACCGAAGCCTGCATGAGGCTTTGATGTATTTCAGCGATGTAACAGGTTCCCCGATCTCAGTCGGGGAACGCTGTTACCGGAGAGGAAGTGTGCGACTACCGCTTCCGGGCTGATCAGATGTCGTGGTCACATTTGACCACGGCATCTGAAGGGTAAAACTTTTGCGATCAGCCTTATGGTGCCATGTTTGGGGACTGGACTTCTGCCGTACATAGGTCCTTAAGGGGTTAATAAAAGAGATTCATACGATTTTAAGAAATTGATACAAGAGATAATTTTAATACAAGAGATTCATACAAGAGGTCCATAATGTTTTATTAAATTCATACAAGAGGTTGATACAACTTTAATATCATTTTATTTTTAAAGATATTAAAACATAATTTAATTACTGCCACAAGTAAGTCACGCCTATGGGCGTGATACTTTTGAGTAGACAGTTACAGTCCTTAGACTAAGGGCTCATGCACATGACCGTGCAGTTTTTGCGGTCCACAAATTGCGGATCTGCAAAAAACGGATGCTGCCCGTGTTCCTTACGCAATTTGCGGAATGGAACAGGAGGTCCATTATAGAAATGCCTATTCTTGTTCTCAAGATGGACAAGAATAGGACATGATCTATAATTTTTGCGGGGCCACGGAACGGACCAATGGATGCGAACAGCTGTCTGCATCTTTTGCGGACCCATTGAAATGAATGGTTCCGTATACGGACCGTATACGGAATCAAAATACGACCCGTATACGGAACTCAAAAAACATGTGCATGAGCCCTAAAACTCATTCTGCTTTCAGCAACACACAGGAACAGACCTCTCTCCACAAACACACACACAAAACCATAATTATTCAATGTAGTAAAAAGACTGTGCTACATATGTTGACCCCTACAAAACACAGGGGTACATGGGGAGTCCCCTTAAACCTTAGGACTGGTGGAGGAATGATTGAATAAGCCTATCAATCATTCCACCAGCTAAGGTCACACAGGGGTGAGGGAGGAGGGGAGGGGGGGGCGGGTTAATCAAAGGTCAATAAAAGGGGCATGTTACTTGTCAAATTAAGTTTGACGAACAATATAGATGTTACACTACTTAGGTATTGCTGTTACCTTCTTGTTGTGGCACCCCTTTGTGTTCTTTTGATTCCTTCTTAAACATCCACCTCATGTGACCAGTGCTGGTGAATAGTCATACCCAGTGACTCATTCCCACTGCCAGAAAAGCAGTGGGAATGAGTTACAGGGTCACGTGTTGTATGGTGGACACCTCACTGCGGCAGCCGGTCACTGTGTGATCCCCGTCCATGCTAGCTGGAAGTTTACAAGCAGGGACTGGAGCACAGTGGACCAAAGGAGCAATTGAATGTTGGGGAGCAGGCAAATATGCTTCCACAAGTCCACTATGAAGGGGTAAAAAGCTGGCGAAGCCCTTTAATGACAGTACTATCCTCCAGAGATATATAGTGTAGAAAGCAGCACAATGCCAGGTCTACCAGTAACTTCTCTGGTACATTAGCTTAATCCTGCTTCAACAGTTCATAGCAAACACTGTAAGAGGAGCAACACTTATGAAATCTATTAAATATCTAATACCATAAGACTCACTGGGTTCAGACCTTTACTTACAGCATTAGCTCAAAGAAGTAAAGTACACATTTTAAGCAAAAATGTTTATTCATGCAAAGTTCTACAACATTTTAAGAAACAGCTGTCAGTGAACTGGAACATTCAGATACTCTAATATTGTGAGATGTACTACATGACAACATTGTAAAGATAGGTAACAGTAATTCTTGGTTATCTCATTTTCAAGCATATAAATGTATTCACCATTATTAGACACCTTCAGTTATCTATAGCTTAGAGCATATATTATTTCATATACTAGTGCTCCTGGACAGTCTCCTGCTGCGAGAACTTGGCAGGACTAAGTTGACAGCTTGGAATCAAGAGGAACATGGAAGTTACTCTATGGGAGTATCTTGATCTCTTCATCCATGGGCAAAAGCTGGATTTTTAACTTTACCCGTAGTTTTATTTTAAATATATAACATTGGCAGTTCTTGCATGGTCTCTATCATTCTTGCATTGGCAGTGCTATCTGTGCAAGAAAATAAAAAGGCAATGATTATGTGGCAGATCAACACTGTCATTCATTATGAATCTGATAAATTGTTTCTGTTGTCTTTCGATCAAGTTGAATTACAACCACAATGAGGGCCAACTTCAACTTCAAAACAAATAAAGAGGGTTTCAAGGAGTTTTGAAAACTGATCCTCGGTATAGGCTATTAGTATCTGATCGGTGGGGGTCCATCACCCGGGACCCCCACTGATCAGCTGTTTGAGAAGGCACCAGTACTCACAGTAGCGCTGTGACCTTCTTTCAGCAGACCAAGCACAGTGGCGTACATAGTATAGCAGCTGTGCTTGGAATCACAGCCCAGCCCTATTTACTTCTGGGTGCTGAGCTGCACCTAGGCCATTTGACCGATTAATGAGACATCACACAGCCTAGGAAAGGCTGGAGAAGGCAGTGGCTCCACTGTGAGAGCCGCTGCCTTCTCAAACAGCTGATCGGTGGTTATTCTGGGTGTTGGACCTTCACCGATCAGATACTGATGACTTATCCAGAGGATATGTTTTCTGAACGCCTTATTTTTTTATTTTTCTGCCGATCATCTTATGCAGGGGCTCGTTTTTTCCAGGAAGAGTTGACGTTTTTATTGGTACCATTTTTGGGTACATATGATCTTTTGATCATTCATTATTACACTTTATGGGGCAAGGTGACCAAATAATTAGTAATTTTGGCACAGTTTTTATTTATTTATTTTTACAGCATTCACCTGACGGGTTAGGTCATGTGACATTTTAATAGAGCAGATTGTTACGGATGTGGTAATACTTAATATGTATACTTTTTCTTATATATTAAAATTTTACACAAAAATAGCATTTTTGAAGCCAAAAAAATGATGTTTTAGTGTCTCCAGAGTCTGAGAGTCATAGTTTTTTTTTTTTTTGACTGTTTGTCTTAGGTAGGGTCTCATTTTTGCAGGATCAGGTGACGGTTTGCTTGGTACTATTTTGGGGGGCATACGCCTTTTTGATCGCTTGGTGTTGCAATTTTTGTGATGTAAGGTGACAAAAAATGGCTTTTTTGACACAGTTTTTTTTACGGTATTCATCTGAGGGGTTAGGTCATGTGATATTTTTGTAGAGCTGGTTGTTACAAATTATGTTTTAGTATCTCCATGTTCTGAGAGATATAATTTTATTTATTTTTTGCGATTTTCTTATGTAGGGTCTCATTTTTTGCGTGATGAGGTGGCTGTTTAATTGGTACCATTTTTGATCGCTTGGTGTTGCAATTTTTGTGATGTAAGGTGACAAAAAATAGCTTTTTTGGCACTGTTTTTATTTTTATTTTTTACGGTGTTCATCTGAGGGGTTAGGTCATGTAAAATTTTTATAGAGCAGGTTGTTATGGATGCGGCAATACCTAATATGTCTACTTTTTTATTTATTTATTTCACTTTAGCACAATAATAGCAGTTTTGAAGCAAAGAAAATCATATTTTAGTGTCTCCATTGTCTGAGTCATATTTTTATTTTATTTTTTGACTGTTTGTCTTAGGTAGGGTCTCATTTTTGCAGGATCAGGTGACGGTTTGATTGGTACTATTTTGGGGGGCATACGCCTTTTTGATCGCTTGGTGTTGCAATTTTTGTGATGTAAGGTGACAAAAAATAGCTTTTTTGACACAGTTTTTTTTACGGTATTCATCTGAGGGGTTAGGTCATGTGATATTTTTGTAGAGCTGGTTGTTACAAATTATGTTTTAGTGTCTCCATGTTCTGAGAGCTATAATTTTTATTTTTTTTTGCGATTTTCATATGTAGGGTCTCATTTTTTGCGTGATGAGGTGACTGTTTTATTGGTACCATTTTTGATCGCTTGGTGTTGCAATTTTTGTGATGTAAGGTGACAAAAAATAGCTTTTTTGGCACTGTTTTTATTTTTATTTTTTACGGTGTTCACCTGAGGGGTTAGGTCATGTAAAATTTTTATAGAGCAGGTTGTTACGGATGCGGCAATACCTAATACAGTACAGACCAAAAGTTTGGACACACCTTCTCATTCAAAGAGTTTTCCTTATTTTCATGACTATGAAAATTGTAGATTCACACTGAAGGCATCAAGACTATGAATTAACACATGTGGAATTATATACATAACAAACAAGTGTGAAACAACTGAAAATATGTCATATTCTAGGTTCTTCAAAGTAGCCACCTTTTGCTTTGATTACTGCTTTGCACACTCTTGGCATTCTCTTGATGAGCTTCAAGAGGTAGTCCCCTGAAACGGTTTTCACTTCACAGGTGTGCCCTGTCAGGTTTAATAAGTGGGATTTCTTGCCTTATAAATGGGGTTGGGACCATCAGTGACGTTGAGGAGAAGTCAGGTGGATACACAGCTGATAGTCCTACTGAATAGACTGTTAGAATTTGTATTATGGCAAGAAAAAAGCAGCTAAGTAAAGAAAAACGACTGGACATCATTACTTTAAGAAATGAAGGTCAGTCAGTCAGCCGAAAAATTGGGAAAACTTTGAAAGTAAGGGCTATTTGACCATGAAGGAGAGTGATGGGGTGCTGCGCCAGATGACCTGGCCTCCACAGTCACACGAACCTGAACCCAATCGAGATGGTTTGGGGTGAGCTGGACCGCAGAGTGAAGGCAAAAGGGCCAAAAAGTGCTAAGCATCTCTGGGAACTCCTTCAAGACTGTTGGAAGACCATTTCAGGGAACTACCTCTTGAAGCTTATCAAGAGAATGCCAAGAGTGTGCAAAGCAGTAATCAAAGCAAAAGGTGGCTACTTTGAAGAACCTAGAATATTACATATTTTCAGTTGTTTCACACTTGTTTGTTATGTATATAATTCCACATGTGTTAATTCATAGTTTTGATGCCTTCACAGTCATGAAAATAAAGAAAATTCTTTGAATGAGAAGGTGTGTCCAAACTTTTGGTCTGTACTGTATGTCTACTTTTTATTTATTTATTTCACTTTAGCACAATAATAGCAGTTTTGAAGCAAAGAAAATCATATTTTAGTGTCTACATTGTCTGAGTCATAGTTTTTTTATATTTTTTGACTGTTTGTCTTAGGTAGGGTCTCATTTTTGCAGGATCAGGTGACGGTTTGATTGGTACTATTTTGGGGGGCATACGCCTTTTTGATCGCTTGGTGTTGCAATTTTTGTGATGTAAGGTGACAAAAAATGGCTTTTTTGACACAGTTTTTTTTACGGTATTCATCTAAGGGGTTAGGTCATGTGATATTTTTGTAGAGCTGGTTGTTACAAATTATGTTTTAGTGTCTCCATGTTCTGAGAGCTATAATTTTTATTTTTTTTGCAATTTTCTTATGTAGGGTCTCATTTTTTGCGTGATGAGGTGGCTGTTTTATTGGTACCATTGTCGGACATAAGCCTTTTTGATTGCTTGGTGTTGCACTTTTTGTGATGTAAGATGACAAAATGGATTTTTTTTACACAGTTTTTTTTATGGTGTTTATTGGACGGGCTGGATCATGTAATATATTTATATAGCTGCTTGTTACGGACGTGGCGATACCTAATATGTGTTTTTTAATTTATTTTTCTATTTTTTATTATACAATATGAATAAAGGGGCATTTTTTTCTTTTTTTTACTTGAAACTTATTTTTCTTTATAAAAAACACTTTTTTTAAAACTTTTTAAAAAACTTTATTTCTGTCCCACTCTGGGAAATCAACTTTTTGAGGGTCTGATCCCCTCTGCGATGCATTACAATACATCTGTATTGTAATGCATTGCCTGTTAGTGTATTACACAGAGTCATACACTAACAGGTTGCCTAGGAGACCCAGCCTGAGGCTGGATCTCCTGGGCACCCGTAGAAGGCAGGTCCCGATGCCGTTCAAGGCATTGGGCAGCCTCTGCATGGCATCGGGCTGCCCTTCACCCATCGGGTCCCTACCACAGCACCTTGGGGACCCGATGGGCTCCCTCACCCACACCAAACCCCTTCTATATCGCGGTCAGCGTGGTCTGCGGAATAGATGGGGTTAATCCGCTGGCAACGGCTTTTACAGCGATGCCGTCTCATACAGCAGGGGCCCGGCTATCAGTGACTGCCGGGCCAGTGATCGGGCATGCACCGCTTAGATGCCCGCCCGATCAACATGACGTACTATTATGTCAAAATACGGAAAGTCACTGACTTCCATGATGTAATAGTATGTCATATGTCAGGAAGGGGTTAAAGTGTAGTTGACTACTTCTCAATAAGGTACAAGGTACATACTAGCCAAATACACTACTCACAAAAAGTTAGGGATATTTGGCTTTTGGTTTAAATGTATGAAAAAAGGTAAAAAGTTTGGGTACTTTCACACTAGCGTTTAAGTTTTCCGGTATTGAGTTCCGTCATAGGGGCTCATTACCAGAAAAAAAGGCTTCAGTTTTGTCCCCATTCATTGTCAATGGGGACAAAACTGAACTGAACAGAACGGAATGCTCCAAAATGCATTCTGTTCCGTTTATTTGCGTTCCCAGACCGGAGAGCAAACCGCAACTTGTTGTATTTCGCTTTCCCTCCTGGGATGCGGAGCAAGACGGATCCGGCATTACCACCCATGCAAGTCAATGGGACCGGATCCGTTTTCTCTGCCACAATCTGCCACAATAGAAAACTGATCCGTCCCCCATTGACTTTCAATAGAGTTAATGACGGATCCGTCTTGGCAATATTAAAGATATGTTAAAGATAATACAACTGGATCCGTTCATAACGGATGCAGATGGTTGTATTATCAGTAGCAAAAACGTTTTTGCTGGACCTTCCCGGATCCAGCTAAAACGCTAGTGTGAAAGTAGCCTTCACGCTACAGTGATATTATATTGTGAAAGTGGGGCATTTAAGTAGAAGCAGCAATGGTGATTTCCTCATCTCAAACTATTTATTGAAACAAAAGCCAGCAAAAGTGGTATACCCTCACAAAAAATGTCAATGCCTCAATAACTTGTCATGTGGCCTTGAGCATCAATTACAGCTTGACAACGATGTCTCATGCTGTTCACAAGTCGACTTATTGTCTGCTGAGGCATGGCATCCCACTCTTCTTGAAGGCGGCCATTAGGTCATTGAGGTTCTGCAACCTCGATGAGCTGGCGCGTTGTCGTCCATGAAGATGAAATTAGGTCTGTGTTGTTCATGCAGAGGCACAATGACTGGATTAATGATGTTATTCAAGTAGTATGGGCTTGTTACTGTACCATTCACAAAGTGTAGGACAGTTCTGTATTGACTAGACACACCTTCCCACAATGTAACACCACCACCGCCACCAAAGGCTTGTCTGGTGACAACAGTGGCAGATGCATAGTGCTCTCCTTGACGTCTCCAACATCGTTGGCGGCCATCATTTCTGCTCAGCGTGAATAGACTCTCATCAGTGAACAGAGGGCCCACTGGTCCCTTATTCAGCGTAGATGCATCCTGGCCCATGCAAGATGATGATGCCTGTGCCTGGTGGTGTGCTCATGTACCCTTGCAGGTCATCTAGCATGCAGACCACGCTGATGTAAACGGTTTTAAATGGTCTGATGTGACACTTGGGTGCCTCTTGCCTGCCTTAAATGTGCCTGGAATTGTGTGGCATTCATCATACAGTTCTTCAGAGCATTGTTCACAATGAAGCGGTCATCATTGTGGGATGTGGCCAAAGGACATCCACTTCTATGCCTTTCTGTGAGTCTTCCAGCCTTTCTGTATCTCTTGCAACCTGCTGATGACACTCTGGGACTCTCTAAGCTCAGTGGCAAATTACGTCTGAGAACATCCTGTTGAAGCCTTGCAATGGCGAGGTAGTGTTGATCAATTCTTAGGTGTCATCTTGGTCTCATGATGTCAAAATGTGAACAGCATGATGTGGAGGGCTGTTTAAATACCAATTCTAATTGAATTAGGACATGTATTGGGTTATTCAAATGTCAAACACCTGTTGTGAATTTTGCCGTTAAGCTCCTTGTTAGAGAACAGCAAGTTGTGCAAAAAGTACTGAAACATTGAACAGTTAGACACGTGCATTCAAGAGTTTAGAGAAGGTCACATTAAGTTCACCTGTAAAGGTTAGAGTGCATTTTAGGTTTATCCTGAAATTTAACCCACGAGTCAAATAGCCCTAACTTTTGTGAGTAGTGTATATGACAAAAGGGCAGTATTTTGGCATAGGTCTAGCAAATGAAAGTTTATGGACATGTTAGATACCTCAGCGTATACACTAAACTTTGACCTTAATCATATTGTGGAATAAAAACTCCCTTCCTCCTTCAGTAATCAACAAATACAAAATATTGTGGTATTGGCTATATGGAATTTCTTTTATTCTATCCAGTGAGTACTCAAAGTGATGATATGGCCCCAGTTAAAGTAGCTTCCTTTAATAGAAATGAAGTTGTCAGGATCAAGTGATTCTCTGGCTGGGGGACAGTAAGCACACACAGATTTAATGTACAGAGTCCGGGTTTCCCCTTTTCTGTGCTTATTTATACATAAAGAAGAAAACACAAAGCAAATCAATTGTTTATGGTATAGGTAACAATGCATGAAGGTGAGCACTTATCCAATCAAATCTTTATGGTACAGGACTCTGATCCAATGAGATTGAAGAAACAGGGCATGATAGTCTTATGTCAGGACAACGCAAGATATGGTGGTATGTGTCGACAGTCTGCCTGGCCTTAGACTCAGACAATCTAAACAAATATTGCAACCCACCATCCCCTTCCCATATCCTGTGTTGGAATGTTCTTAAGAAGTTTGGAAAAGTGTGTTCAGGACAAGATGGAGTCTGTTACATTAACACTACAAATGAGCGATGTTTTCAAAAATTCAATTTGGATGCTTTGCCAAAATTTCCCCCAAAATTTGATTTGATCCAAATTAACTTAACTATAAATCAGCTATTTCCCGCTGCAGGGAGCATGTATATCAGTGTACATCACTGTGCATTGCAGAAACATGCATAGCTAGTCCGCTGTGGTAGTCAAACAGTTACTGTGAATCAGTATGACAGGCAGGTGAAAGGCGTCACTCTTAGAATCACTTCACTTATTTTTGTAAGTTACGGGGCCAAAACTGACCAAATGACTCAAGTGTGAACTCAGCCTTACAGGTCAATGTTGGCGTCAGGTATAATGCACTTAACCGTACAGTGGCCAAGATTTTGCTACAGAGTGAAAGAGCATTCTCCTGTTACACCGTCTGCTGATTCCACATAGATTGCTTACAGAACCAGTTCTGTTAGACGAGGATACAAGTAGTGGGCCCATGACAGAGTGGAGAGGGTGTCAGCAGTAAGTTTGTGTTGACATCACTGTTTATTATTCCCTTCTTCTTATCCGTACCAAGAACAACCACAAAAAAACAGATCCCGTCTTTTGAACATCCGACTTCACATGGTCAGTATTTGGTCAGTAATTGATCAGTATTGGGGCATGTCAACTAAGCAAGGTGTCGGAGGAACCCACTGACTCCTGGCTAGGGATGTCTGATGATCAATACACGACCAATGGATGACAGTGGCTGCTCTGGTCTGTGACTGCTGCTACCCCCCCCCCCCCCCCCCTCACTTTCTTCTTCAGCTACTTCTACTAGCTCCAGAAACATTTTTGACACTGCCTGTTCCCTTGGAAGGCCCTGGCACCTGTCTGTCAGACATACTGTACAGTAATAGTAACCGTAAGTGTAAAATTGCAGTGGTATTAGATTGCTTTCTAACTCCAATTAGAGAATCAAGGCCTAATGGAATCATTTTTCTATTACACAAGTGTAAAACCAAATAGTAAATAGACCACAATTTCACCCCAATTACAGAAATAAGGCCTAGTGGAATTAATTATGTAAAAAAAACTATGTGAACACCCCAAAATCAGTAGTATTAGAACACTATTTCACCACAATCACTGAATCATAGCCTAATGGAATTCCTTATCTATAACACAAGGCGTAAAACCAAATAGGTGAAAAAATAGAGCGCCGTTTCACCGCAATTACAGAATCAAAGCTTTATAGAATTACGTATGTACCACAATAGCAGTAGTATTAACCTCTTCAGGACACAGGGCGTACAGGTACGCCCTTATGTCCTGGTACTTAAGGACACAGGGCGTACCTGTACGCCCTGTGTATTTCTAATCACCGCCGCACGGCGGGCGGTGATCAGAAGCCGGTGCCTGCTCAAATTATTGAGCAGGCACCTCGGTTAAAAACGCGGGGGGGGTCCCGTGACCCCCCCATGTCGGCGATCGCTGCAAACCGCAGGTCAATTCAGACCTTTTACCTATTGCGGTGGCGGCGTGTGGCGGTGCCATCGGGTCCCCATGCGGCTGTAGGGGGGACCCGATGGCATGGAAGGCAGCAGGATGTCTAAGGAAGGCATCGCGCTGCCTTCCGGTGACGAGCCTGTGAGATCCAGGCCCCTGGATCTCACAGGTCGGAATTTGTACACAGTACAAATACAGCCTCATACAGCCAATGCATTCCAATACAGAAGTATTGGAATGCATTGTAAAGGATTAGACCCCCAAAAGTTCAAGTCCCAAAGTGGGACAAAAAAATAAAGTTGAAAAAATAAAGTTTTCCCCCCCAAAAATTAAAAGTTTCAAGTAAAAATAAACAAAAATTTCATTTACCCCAAATAAAGTTAAAAAAAATTGGTAAAAAAAAAGGGAAATAAAAAAAGGATACATATTAGGTATCGCCACGTCCATATTGACCGGCTCTATAAACATATCACATGACCTAACCCCTCAGATGAACACCGTAAAAAAAAAACTGTGCTAAATAAACCATTTTTTGTCACCTTACATCACAAAAAGTGTAATAGCAAGCGATCAAAAAGTCAAACGCACCCCAAAATAGTGCCAATAAAACCATCATCTCATCCCGCAAAAATCATACCCTACCCAAGGAAATCGGCCAAAAACTGAAAAAATTATGTCTCTCAGACTATGGAAACACTAAAACATGATTTTTTTTTCTTCAAAAATTAAATGGATTGTGTAAAACTTACATAAATAAGAAAAAGTATACATATTAGGTATCGCCGTGTCCGTATCGACCGGCTCTATAAAAATATCACATGACCTAACCCCTCAGATGAACACGGTAAAAAATTTTAGATAAAAACTGTGCTAAATAAACCATTTTTTATCACCTTACATCACAAAAAGTGTAATAGCAAGCGATTAAAAAGTCACACGCACCCCAAAATAGTGCCAATAAAACCGTCATCTCATACCGCTAAAATCATACCCTACCCAAGGTAATCGCCCAAAAACTGAAAAAATTCTGGCTCTCAGACTATGGAAACACTAAAACATGATTTTATTTGCTTCAAAAATGAAATCACTGTGTAAAACTTACATAAATAAAAAAAAAGTATACATATTAGGTATCGCCGCGTCCGCGACAACCTGGTCTATAAAAATACCACATGATCTAACCTGTCAGATGAATGTTGTAAATAACAAAAAATATAAACGGTGCCAAAACAGCTATTTCTTGTTACCTTGCCTCACAAAAAGTGAAATATACAGGGAGTGCAGAATTATTAGGCAAGTTGTATTTTTGAGGATTAATTTTATTATTGAACAACAACCATGTTCTCAATGAACCCAAAAAACTCATTAATATAAAAGCTGAATATTTTTGGAAGTAGTTTTTAGTTTGTTTTTAGTTTTAGCTATTTTAGGGGGATATCTGTGTGTGCAGGTGACTATTACTGTGCATAATTATTAGGCAACTTAACAAAAAACAAATATATACCCATTTCAATTATTTATTTTTACCAGTGAAACCAATATAACATCTCAACATTCACAAATATACATTTCTGACATTCAAAAACAAAACTAAAACAAATCAGTGACCAATATAGCCACCTTTCTTTGCAAGGACACTCAAAAGCCTGCCATCCATGGATTCTGTCAGTGTTTTGATCTGTTCACCATCAACATTGTGTGCAGCAGCAACCACAGCCTCCCAGACACTGTTCAGAGAGGTGTACTGTTTTCCCTCCTTGTAAATCTCACATTTGATGATGGACCACAGGTTCTCAATGGGGTTCAGATCAGGTGAACAAGGAGGCCATGTCATTAGATTTTCTTCTTTTATACCCTTTCTTGCCAGCCACGCTGTGGAGTACTTGGACGCGTGTGATGGAGCATTGTCCTGCATGAAAATCATGTTTTTCTTCCTGTACCACTGCTTGAAGAAGGTGTCTTCCAGAAACTGGCAGTAGGACTGGGAGTTGAGCTTGACTCCATCCTCAACCCGAAAAGGCCCCACAAGCTCATCTTTGATGATACCAGCCCAAACCAGTACTCCACCTCCACCTTGCTGGCGTCTGAGTCGGACTGGAGCTCTCTGCCCTTTACCAATCCAGCCACGGGCCCATCCATCTGGCCCATCAAGACTCACTCTCATTTCATCAGTCCATAAAACCTTAGAAAAATCAGTCATTTCTTGACGTTTCAGCTTGTGTGTCTTGTTCAGTGGTGGTCGTCTTTCAGCCTTTCTTACCTTGGCCATGTCTCTGAGTATTGCACACCTTGTGCTTTTGGGCACTCCAGTGATGTTGCAGCTCTGAAATATGGCCAAACTGGTGGCAAGTGGCATCTTGGCAGCTGCACGCTTGACTTTTCTCAGTTCATGGGCAGTTATTTTGCGCCTTGGTTTTTCCACACGCTTCTTGCGACCCTGTTGACTATTTTGAATGAAACGCTTGATTGTTCGATGATCACGCTTCAGAAGCTTTGCAATTTTAAGAGTGCTGTATCCCTCTGCAAGATATCTCACTATTTTTGACTTTTCTGAGCCTGTCAAGTCCTTCTTTTGACCCATTTTGCCAAAGGAAAGAAAGTTGCCTAATAATTATGCACACCTAATATAGGGTGTTGATGTCATTAGACCACACCCCTTCTCATTACAGAGATGCACATCACCTAATATGCTTAATTGGTAGTAGGCTTTCGAGCCTATACAGCTTGGAGTAAGACAACATGCATAAAGAGGATGATGTGGTCAAAATACTCATTTGCCTAATAATTCTGCACGCAGTGTAGAGCAACCAAAAATCATATGTACCCTAAACTAGTACCAAAAAAACTGCCACCCTATCCCGTAGTTTCTAAAATGGGGTCACTTTTTTTGAGTTTCTACTCTAGGAGTGCATCAGGGGGGGCTTCAAATGGGACATGGTGTAAAAAAAAACAGTCCAGCAAAAAATGAGTTTTGTTTGGCTGTTAACCCTTGCTTTGTTACTGGAAAAAATGGATTAAAATGGAAAATTTCCCAAAAAATTGAAATTCTGAAATTTCATCTCCATTTGCCAATAACTCTTGTGATACATTTAAAGGGTTAACGACGTTTGTAAAATCAGTTTTGAATACCTTGAGGGGTGTAGTTTCTTAGATGGGGTCACTTTTATGGAGTTTCTACTCTAGGGTTGCATCAGGGGGGCTTCAAATGGGACATGGTGTCAAAAAAACCAGTACAGCAAAACCTGCCTTCCAAATACCGTATGGCATTTCTTTCCTTCTGCACCCTGCCGTGTGCCCGTACAGCGGTTTACGACCACATATGGGGTGTTTCTGTAAACTACAGAATCAGGGCCAAAAATATTGAGTTTGGTTTTGCTGTTAACCCTTGTTTTGTAACTGGAAAAAAATTATTAAAATGGAAAATCTGCCAAAAAAGTGAAATTTTTAAATTGTATCTCTATTTTCCATGAATTCTTTTGGAACACCTAAAGGGTTAACAACGTTTGTAAAATCAGTTTTGAATACCTTGAGGGGTGTAGTTTCTTAGATGTGGTCACTTTTATGGAGTTTCTACTCCAGAATCAGGGCCATAAATATTGAGTTTGGTTTGGCTATTAACCCTTGCTTTGTAACTGGAAAAAAAAATTTAAATGGAAAATCTGCCAAAAAACACCTAAAGGGTTAACAAAGTTTGTAAAATCAGTTTTGAATACCTCGAGGGGTGTAGTTTATAGAATGGGGTCATTTTTTGGGTGGTTTCTATTATGTAAGCCTCGCAAAGTGACTTCAGACCTGAACTGGTCCCTAAAAATTGGGTTTTTGAAAATTTCTGAAAAATTTCAAGATTTGCTTCTAAACTTCTAAGCCTTGTAACATCTCCAAAAAATAAAATATCATTCCCAAATGATCCAAACATGAAGAAGACATATGGGGAATGTAAAGTAATAACTATTTTTGTAGGTATTACTATGTATTATAGAAGTAGAGAAATTGAAACTTGGAAATTTGCAATTTTTTTACAAATATTTGGTAAATTTGGTATTTTTTTATAAATAAAAATTATTTCATTTTTACTTCATTTTACCAGGGTCATGAAGTACAATATGTGGCGAAAAAACAATCTCAGAATGGCCTGGATAAGTCAAAGCGTTTTAAAGTTATCAGCACTTAAAGTGACACTGGTCAGATTTGCAAAAAATGGCCTGGTCCTTAAGGTGAAATAAGGCTGTGTCCTTAAGGAGTTAAACAGCTTTTCACCCCAATGAGTGCATCAAGGTGTAATAGTATTGCTTACTTTTAACCAAGGGGGGCACTGTTCTATTAGCCCCTGTACTCTCCCTATGCTCTCCATAAAGTGTGGATAAAGTCTCCCTATGATCTCCCTATTATCTCCCAAACTGTCCATGTGCTGTCCCTGAACTGTTCCAAACTAAAATTTTGCAAAGTCTTTCTTAATCACTGTCCCTAGCACCTGTCACATCTCTCCCTGCACTAAGTTCACAGTAAAATGGTGGAGACCGGACAGGATGAGGCTTTTTATAGGGCTGTGAAATCACAGGTGCTGACTATCTGCTGAGTGGTTGGCTGTACGCCATGATGGGTGAACCCCTTATTCCCAGGCTTCTCACTTTCACTAATTTGGATTTGATTCGCTCAACACTAATTTACACCCCCACAGAGCCCTGATCTCAACATTATTAAGTCTATCTGGGATTGCATGAAGAGACAGAAGGATTTGAGCAAGCTTACAAACACATCTGTAGTTAGTTCTCCAAGATGTTTGGCATAACCTCCCTGCTGAGTTCCTTCATAACTTGTGTTACCTATGTAATGTTTTATTTCTCTATACAGGGAGTGCAGAATTATTAGGCAAGTTGTATTTTTGAGGATTAATTTTATTATTGAACAACAACCATGTTCTCAATGAACCCAAAAAACCCATTAATATCAAAGCTGAATATTTTTGGAAGTAGTTTTTAGTTTGTTTTTAGTTTTAGCTATTTTAGGGGGATATCTGTGTGTTCAGGTGACTATTACTGTGCATAAATATTAGGCAACTTAACAAAAAACAAATATATACCCATTTCAATTATTTATTTTTTACCAGTGAAACCAATATAACATCTCAACATTCACAAATATACATTTCTGACATTCAAAAACAAAACAAAAACAAATCAGTGACCAATATAGCCACCTTTCTTTGCAAGGACACTCAAAAGCCTGCCATCCATGGATTCTGTCAGTGTTTTGATCTGTTCACCATCAACATTGCGTGCAGCAGCAACCACAGCCTCCCAGACACTGTTCAGAGAGGTGTACTGTTTTCCCTCCTTGTAAATCTCACATTTGATGATGGACCACAGGTTCTCAATGGGGTTCAGATCAGGTGAACAAGGCCATGTCATTAGATTTTCTTCTTTTATACCCTTTCTTGCCAGCCACGCTGTGGAGTACTTGGACGCGTGTGATGGAGCATTGTCCTGCATGAAAATCATGTTTTTCTTGAAGGATGCAGACTCCTTCCTGTACCACTGCTTGAAGAAGGTGTCTTCCAGAAACTGGCAGTAGGACTGGGAGTTGAGCTTGACTCCATCCTCAACCCGAAAAGGCCCCACAAGCTCATCTTTGATGATACCAGCCCAAACCAGTACTCCACCTCCACCTTGCTGGCGTCTGAGTCGGACTGGAGCTCTCTGCCCTTTACCAATTCAGCCACGGGCCCATCCATCTGGCCCATCAAGACTCACTCTCATTTCATCAGTCCATAAAACCTTAGAAAAATCAGTCTTGAGATATTTCTTGGCCCAGTCTTGACGTTTCAGCTTGTGTGTCTTGTTCAGTGGTGGTCATCTTTCAGCCTTTCTTACCTTGGCCATGTCTCTGAGTATTGCACACCTTGTGGTTTTGGGCACTCCAGTGATGTTGCAGCTCTGAAATATGGCCAAACTGGTGGCAAGTGGCATCTTGGCAGCTGCACGCTTGACTTTTCTCAGTTCATGGGCAGTTATTTTGCGCCTTGGTTTTTCCACACGCTTCTTGCGACCCTGTTGACTATTTTGAATGAAACGCTTGATTGTTCGATGATCACGCTTCAGAAGCTTTGCAATTTTAAGAGTGCTGCATCCCTCTGCAAGATATCTCACTATTTTTGACTTTTCTGAGCCTGTCAAGTCCTTCTTTTGACCCATTTTGCCAAAGGAAAGGAAGTTGCCTAATAATTATGCACACCTAATATAGGGTGTTGATGTCATTAGACCACACCCCTTCTCATTACAGAGATGCACATCACCTAATATGCTTAATTGGTAGTAGGCTTTCGAGCCTATACAGCTTGGAGTAAGACAACATGCATAAAGTGGATGATGTGGTCAAAATACTCATTTGCCTAATAATTCTGCACGCAGTGTATATAATGGACATAATGTGTTTCACTACTTATCCTTGAGGAAGCTGCATAGGATGCAGTGATACATATGTATTCTTTATTTGTTATATCAGGAATTATGTTTGGATTTTGGTGCTAATTTATTTATTTCTTTTTGGGCTCATTTATCCAACTGGTAATTTTTGAACCCCTTTCTTTGGTGTATACTGTTATGTAAGCATATTCTTTATACATTAGGCTCTACTTATGATCTCCTCGCTGTGGAGGGGGTTCTAGACAATATAATTTCTATAGGGTTTTAAGTGGTTTCATGCATTTTGTCCAATAAAAGCTCTATTTTATCTACTTTGGTGTGCACCTTTCTGTGGCATGTTTTCTGGTTCTAAAAATAAACTATTACATCTAATTTTTAAAGCATTCTTACTTTGCATATTTTTTTCACACCTGCCTAAAACTTTTGCACAGTACTGTATGTTGGCACCAACTGTTGCATTATTTAGGCACTCGATACCAATGTTTATTTCACACTGTTTGACACTCTCATGTAGGCATGATAAATTGTATTATGTTGAAACTATGGAAATATTACTTCACTATGCATGATGGTATTTGGATTCCTCTCCTTTTTTCTCAACTCTCAAGTCTTCAAAGACTTTGATCGGACTCTGATGACTAGCAAATGAGTGGTTAAAACACTTAAAAACACTTAAAATTTTTGCGTCTACTGGAGATGGAAAAAAACATCTTGAGAACTTATAATTACACTAATTTTTTTCACTTTACGACAAAAAATTCCTTATAATACTAGATGTACAGTGTACATATAAGGTTAATGTATGTTAGGTTATGTATACAGTATAATTTCAAATGATTAAAATGTAATTTAATTGCTCTCAAATTGATCTATTTAGTATTGCCATCAATTTTGTTTTTCTGAAGACAATTGCAAGAGTTTAGCTTCTATACATGTCTACATGATTCAGTTTAACAGACATCTCTCAGCACACTTAATCCTAGGCTGATAAGTAACAGGTAAAGAGAATAGTTTTTCGACTGATTTACCTTGATAATTCCTCCATTGTCAGCCAAGAAATGTCATGACTTATTCCCTATTTCTGTCTTATTGCATACATTTGGATCATGTTACCCCTTCCATTACTTCCACAGAAAGTCTATCCTCTGTCAAGCATACCTTTTCCAGAACAAATATTCTATTATGAGGCTGAAAGTAAGACCTTTACATAAGATGAAAGCTCCTTGACCACTGAAATCCCAGGTGCACCCAGCAGATCTGTTTTATTACAAAGTAATATGTTGAGGCTTTGTAACTTTAAGGATGTTACAAGGAGACAGATATAAGCATAATATTCATGTATTCACAGGCACATACCTACAAACTCTATCCATTTATCTATCAGAAATGTGGATCATATATCTCAACAAGCACTTGCAATTTGAATATGAACTTGACTTCTTCAGGCCTCATGTTCAATAGTTATTGTTTTAGATTTTTAAAGACCCAAATGAAGACATTTTACCAAATTCCAAATATCCACCATCAGTAACTGACTGGAAATGATTCATATATATTTTATAAAGGAGTCCAGAATCAACTTTAATATTACCATACCTTCAGTATTTATTAAAAATATATTTTCTAGGAACCAAGAGTTCTCTAGGACTCTACAGTATGTGAAGATAAGACAATGTTCAAATTACCATAGCTATGAATAAACAATGTAAAAGAAAAATCATTTGTACTTCAGTTTATTTTCTTTTGACGATTGCTGCACTTTAATTTAAAAAAAAATATTTTAATTGTTTTATAACTTTTTAATATTTTTTTTTTTCCAGTTGGACACAATCCATTTTCAACTTATGTTCAGCATACTTGTTCGATATGCGCATTGAATCAACACTTATATGATTTGCTAGATGTGAGTCTGTAGGCATGTTGGTATATATGATGGATGCTCAAATCATGAGTGTGATATGCACAGAGCCAAAGAAGTAATGCTAACTTTCTCATTATTGCCCTTCTTAAACTGGTTGCAAATTTCTGAACAGCTAATGTGTCACCTACGTTACTGTGAATAGATGCTTGTGTTGTGTGACTCCTTATGTAGGCTTTTCTACCTTTAGCATGTGTAATAACCTTAGCCCAAAAACAATAACCTTCTTTATCAAAAGATACAAGGCACTTCATTTAATAAAAGTTTCAATGTGTCCTCATTTAATGCACAAAAACTTTCCATTCATGTTCCATTTTTATGCACGGCTTATTTCTACATACCTGATTGTCAGGTACACATATTACAATGAAGTCCTGTTACAAACAGAGAAGGCTTTTATCACCCTTTAAAATCTAATTAATCCATATTGAAGCACAATGATTACTGTTGTGTTTTAGGGTGAGGGGTCATAGAGCTTTCTTTGTTCACCCACTGGCTAGTAATCATCAGGCATTGGGATATAATTTTACTCAGCAAATTGAAAGGTAACAGATCAAATGCTTATCATAAACTTAACTCCTAGCTGCCAGGAATTCCTCCCTCATCTATATGAAACACTATCTTTTGTAAGAACAAAACCTTGTTTTGAGGCCACTCATGGGTTAAAGTCTAAAGCTTATATTCCCTGTAGCTAGAAGCCACGATTATTAGTTCACTATCAACTGCAAGACACCAGATAGCTGCTTGGGTGTACTTACAAAAACTCTTTCAAGGAATAAATCAAGTATGGCTTTGGCCACAAGAACTTACGTACAGTTTGGAGGAACTTTTTTGTCTTTCACTGGATGGATTCTGTCCTGTGTGACTACATATGTGCCTCTCTGGAAAAACTTGAATCTAGATTTAAATGAATTAGAGAACTGGACTATGGGACTCTGGCAGACCTGCGTTGTTCAAGAGGAAGGAGGAATGCAATGCAAGGACTTTGATTCTTTCCTGGCTCTTTCATCGGAGCTCAGGATTTCAAGGATTTTAATGTTCATATCCAATGGTTCTGGGATGCTTGGACTTGTCATCTCCAGCCCTGGTTTAGAATGTGTGAAATTTGGGGCAGGAAATCAGGAGCTGAAGACTCGACTCCTACTTCTAGGAGGCATCATGCTTTGGACTTCAGGACTAAGTGCTTTAGTTCCAGTCTCCTGGGTGGCTTATGACACTGTTCAGGAGTTTTGGGATGAGTCTATCCCAGACATTGTTCCAAGATGGGAGTTTGGTGAAGCTCTCTTTATGGGTTGGTTTGGAGGTTTTTTCCTCATTCTTGGTGGATCTCTCCTTGCTTTCTCCTACTGCTTCACATCTTCTGACTCAACATCTATATCCTACAAGCCTACCAAGCAGCAAGAACAATGTTTATCAGTAAACTTCAAATATCCAGATCTCACTATATGACATTTAAGCGTAGCTGTGGATCTTAAACCATGTAGATGTGGGTCTCTGAATTTGAGTTTTTTTAATGTTTCATTTTCTACTTTTTTCAGTTGACTATTATTGTGTTTTGACTCTAATAGGCAATGGCATTGCTAGCCATTCATTAAGATTTGGCTATATGCAAGTCAGTCATACCAGTATTATCACAATTTTTTAGAGAATAACACAGTGTTGGATGTTGGGTCTTCAGAAAGGGTCCAGCAACCTAGTAAAATGTGCACTGGAGCCAGGATATATGAGACAAAGCTAAAATATTATGTCATGCTTCCTGTGGTTTCAGTTTACACATTGGTTAAGTCTGTGCATTCATAGTGTTAATGTATCCACCATCTATAATGAGGCACAGGTGCAGCACTCCATTGTATATGTATTTATAGTGATGATTCTGCTTTTCTCTTTTGGTATTTGGCACAGACCTTTCATCCACTGTTCATAATTTCAGTTAAAAGTAGTGTTTGATCAAAATAACCCTCATTACATGTAATCTGAAGTAAAATTGAGGATTAATATTACACAGAAAGATTATAATAGGATTAGTGGAAGGTGAATAAAGGATGGAGATTTCTCTCGCTTCTCACTATATTTAGCATATGAAATCATTTTTCATGTATTGCATTGTTAGTGACAATTTCAGTCAAGTTTTGCTTCTAATTCAAAAACTGTATTGCATTCATCCCTGCATAGGAACTCTAACTGTGTTAAGTCAACAAGAAAGCATTTATTTTGTATATCAGAATGTTTTACCAACTTTGAAAAATCTTTGGGTTCAGTCTTTTGAGACTGATTACAGGTCGGACAATTTAATTAACTTCAAAAGATAAAGTGCATCCATGATCTGCCCTTGTTTATTTTACTAGTGACTGTGCTTCTCAGCCCTTTCTATGATATTGTGCCTATATTAATTAAAAACTGAGCATTGAGTATTACTAAGGTGTTGTTAAATGTCCACTTACTGTATAAGTAATGTAATACTTCATGAAAACTTAGCAGATTCCACCATGTTACTCTCTCCTTTTCCTGGCAACTGTAGTCATACTGGTTCCACTGCCATCAGTAACTGGGGTCATTCCTGTGGGTGACACATAGGCTAGCATAGTTTGTTTGTTTTATTCTTCACCTTTATTGCTTTTTTTGCCTTTTACCTTTGTATTTAGATTTGTTCTTAAAGAAATGACTGGTTAAGACATCTTAAAACTGCTGATCCACCTTCTTTGCTTCATTTTATACAGTTTACAAACTAACTTGGAGGAATTCTTTAAATATCTGAAACAGGAACCATGAAGTGCTCCAAAATCCTTTAGGAAACCCAAACAGAGCTGAACCCGGACGTACCCACAATTTCACCCATGCAGCCCCCTGATGTTAGCATTTCATGCTCCGATGCTTTCCTTTGCCCTGCGCTAAATTGCGCAGGGCAAAGGCATTTTATGGAGTTCCGGTGATGAACCAGGCTCTCCATAAGGACTGCTAGGCGGAGGCGGAGGCACTGATGGGCGGGCTTTAGTGCTACCCTAGCCTGTAAAGCGGCTAGGGTAGCGCTAAAGCCCGCCCATCAGAGTCGGTGACGTCACTGGGAACACTACTGGGTGGAAGTCTCCGTTTATTAGAGATGAGCGAATCGACTTCGAATGAAACATTCTCAAAAACCTTTTACCGAACTTAGGTTCGGTTCCAAGGTACCACTTGGAACCAAAACTGAGTTCAGTAAAAGGTTTTTAACAGTAGAAATACATTTCTGAAGACTTCGCAAAGTAATAACTTCGGCTCATAGGAGCCAATACATTCTAATACTGTATGGAGCGCTCCATAAAGTATTCTAACAAAGTTTTATGCAAATCGACTTCAGATGTTTCATGTCGATTCGCTCATCCCTAGTTATTATAAACAAAAAAAAAAATTCCTACGCGATCCAGCGCAGGGCAAGGAAGAGCATCAGAGCATGAAATGCTCCAATGCTAATATCAGGGGGTCTGTCTGGGTAAAAATGTGGGTATGTCTGGATTCAGCTCTGCATCCGGACAACCCCTTTAAGTCTGTGGTATAAGGTATTTTGCAAAAAGCAGCTTGTATCTACTGAACACATTTAGTTCATAAACACTGAAACTTGAATAGGATTTCAAGTTTATTTTATGGAAGGGCAGAGGTCGATAAAAGTTCAAAATTGAGTAATAATCTCCTCTTCTCAATGGAGTAAACATAACCAGGAAGCTATGTGCCAGTTGGAATGCCCCAGCAGTGCTTGCTATGACTTTGTTATAGGATGCCATGCTTACAGGACAGCTGCTGCTACTGCTATCACGTGTGCTTTCCAGAGCAGGTGACTATATACAATACACTATACACATATTGGCAAGACAGTAAAGAGTTGTTTTCAGCTTTAACCCCTTCCCACCCAGCTTTAGGACGGGGATTTAAAGATCGTGTCCACTTGCGAGTGCGGCAGTGCCATAGCCACTGGGTGCCTGCTGTGTTAAACAGCAGACACCCCAGGCTAATATATGTGATTGATGATAATTGACGATTGCATACCTTTAACCCCTCAAATGTGACCACGGCATCCAGGACCGCTAAAACCAGGAAGAGTGCGCTTCTGGGTGTGGACCAGCTCCCCCTAGCGAGGATCAGGGGAGCCAGATGGTGAGTGGAGCAGCCTGATTAACCTGTACAAATATATAAACGGAATATACAAAAAATATCAAGGGAGGCTATTCTGTGTTAAACCCCCTCAAAAAACAAGGGGCCACTCCCTACACCTGGAAAAAAAAGATTGTCATAAGAGGCAACAAGTATTCTTTACAGTAAGGGCTTTGAATCTCTTGAATAGCCTGCCGCATGAGCTGGTCACAGCAAATATAGTAGATGGCTTCAAAAAAGGTTTAGATGACTTCTTAATTCAAAATAACACTGAGGCTTATGACAATGTACAGAAATCTTGTTCTACAAACCATTTCCCTTTGGCCCAATCCCTTTTTAAAAGGAAGATGACATTGATCCAGGGATTTGTTCCGTGGATTGATATAGCAGGATTATAGGTTGCACTTGATGGACTTTTGTCTTTTTCCAACTTTAACAACTATGGGGGTCATTTACTAAGTTGAAATACATCTAAATTAGGCTAATTTCAGGCACAGATGTGGGTGTGGCGTGGGCGGGAAGGGGACGGGCATGTTCGTATCATTCATCATTTTCTACGTCTGTTTTAGGCGTATAAAATGGTCTAATTGTAAGGCTACTTTCACACTAGCGTTATTAGAATCCGTCAGGCAGTTCCGGCAAACCTTATAAAAACGCATACACTTGTTTTTCGGATCTGTTAGACGGATCTGGTGAAATACCGGATCCATCTCATCCGATATCATCCGGAATAATGGATCCGGTATTAAAAATTTTTCAAAGATCAAATGCGAAAATCGCTCCTCCTATATACCGGCGCATGCACAGACTGGAAATGCAGCAATTTCAAGAACACTTGGTACCGGATACGGCATTATTACATCTCTATGGAAATGAATGCCGTATCCGACAAGTGTGGTATTGTTCCAAGATTTTGTCCGAAAAAAAAAAAAAACGCAGCATGCTGCAGTATTTTGTCCGGTCAAATACCGTAAAAGGGACAGAACGGAAGACATCCTGATGCATACTGAACGGATTGCTTTCCATTTACCGGACCCTTTACCGGATTTCAATATCCTGGAAAAGAATAACGCTAGTGTGAAAGTACCGTAAGTCAGCTTGGAAGCTGTCTTACATTTAGAACTGATGCTGGATGTGCCGAAGTTATGTAGAAGCCTGCGCCTCTTCATAACTTTGGCGGATTCTCCTCCAGTTATGGGGCTTTATTAAGACCAGCGTCTAAAACACCGGTCTTAATAAATATGCCCCTATGTAACTAAGTGACATGAAATTTCTAAAATTGGGCTGCTTCCTGAAGGTCCCAACTAGGGACTAGCAGAGGTTAACTAGCAGTCATATATCTTATAAGGAAACATACATATACTAGTCTGGCTTGTTAGTAAACTTGACAGTTGCGGGATCTAAAACTATCTAAAAAGCTCATTCTATGCCTTCTTCACACTCAGAGTTTAGCCTACATACTAACATGTTAGAGGAAAACAAACTGTAACATAACACGTTACATATACACACACACACACTTACACAGTACACTATAACTTATGACCATTTAACAGCCTGAAGTAAGCATATAAAAGAAAATAACAAATCTTTATGAATAAATGGAGTAAAAATTTATTAAAGGTGGGAATAACATTCTGCTATGGAAAGAAATGCTATGGACATTAACGTTGCAGTCTGTTAAACCGCTGAGCTTGAATGACTCAATATTCTATATCTGTTTCATATGATTATTTATATCAAACAGTTTGGTATATTACCATCTAATATCAAAAATTGATAATTTGAAAGAGGTTTATTGCAAAACATTGTGTATACCAACATACGTGTATTTTTTGATGTGGTGGTCCTAAGTAGGGTTGAGCGAACCCGAACTTTTCAGTAAAAGTTTGGGTTCGGTGTTCTGCGCTTTTTTGGCGCTTTTTGAAAGGCTGCAGAGCAGCCAATTAACAAGCTGTTAACTGTCTGACCTTAGAAGCCATCACAGCCATGCCTACTAATGGCATGGCTGTGATTGGCCAGAGCAGCATGAGACCCAGCCTCTATATAAGCTGGAGTCACGTAGCACTGCACGTCACTCTGCAGTCACAAGTGTAGGGAGAGGATGCTGCTGGACTTGAGATTTCAGGGAGAGCATAGGAGAGAATCTAACTCAGCGATCTACATAGAAATAGTTGTGTGGGTGCAGGGCACAATCGTTTTACCCTGCCCTGAGCCCATTGACAAAAAAAATAAAATACTTTTATAATTCTGTTAGTTAGGTGGGCGGCGGCCATTTTATGCAAGCTCGGTGCACCAGCACAGCATCTGAGCTTTTGGGACATTGCAAATCACCATTTTTTTTTTGGCAAACTACAACATCTGGATTAGTCAGTGTGCAATTTAAGCTAGAAATACACCCATCATTTTCTGGATTTAGAAAAACACACTTTTGTCAAAAAACTGTATTTTCCTGATCTGCAAGTGTTAAATTCAAGTTTAATATATACAGCTTTTATATTCTGTTACTAAAAAAAACACACACTTTTTTGAGCAATTTACAACATCTGGATTAGTCAGTGTGCAATTTAAGCTAGAAATACACCCATAATTTTCTGGGGTTTGAAAAATACACTTTATTTTGAAAAAACTGTATTTTCCTGATCTGCAAGTGTTAAATTCAAGTTTAATATATCCAGCTTTCATATTCTGTTACAAAAAAAAAAAAACGTTTTTGGCAATCTACAACATCTTGATTAGTCAGTGTGCAATTTAAGCTAGAAATACACCCATCATTTTCTGGGGTTTGAAAAACACACTTTTTCCCCCAAAAAAACAGTATTTTCCTGATCTGCAAGTGTTAAATTCAAGTTTAATATATACAGCTTTCATATTCTGTTACCAAAAAAACACTTTTTTGGCAATCTGCAACATCTTGATTAGTCAGTGTGCAATTTAAGCTAGAAATACACCCATCATTTTCTGGGGTTTTAAAAACACACTTTTTTTATACAAAAAACACTATTTTCAGGCCTTGCAGCATCAGCACGTGTGAAATTGCTGTCAAAACACTCGTTTGGGCCCAAAAAATTTAGTTGGCAGCCTTTGATGCAGATGTCATTGTGAGATACACCCTTAATACATTTGGGTTACATTCAGAGATTTTAAATACCGCCATTTGGTGCACCAATATTAAATTCAGGCCTACACTGGTTCAGGCCATGGAAGATACACCCTCTACATACAGGGGTTTGATTCAGGCATTTGAAATACAGGCATTTGAAATACAGCCATTTTGTGCAAAGAAATATTTAATTTAGGCCTACACTGGTTCAGTCCCTGTGAGATACACCCTCTACATACAGGGGTTTGATTCAGGCATTTGAAATACAGCCATTTAAAATACAGCCATTTTGTGCAAAGAAATATTTAATTTAGGCCTACACTGGTTCAGACCGTGTGAGATACACCCTCTACATACAGGGGTTTGATTCAGGCATTTGAAATTCAGCCATTTGAAATACAGCCATTTTGGGCAAATAAATATTTAATTTAGGCCTACACTGGTCCAGGCCCTGTGAGATACACCCTCTACATACAGGGGTTTGATTCAGGCATTTGAAATGCAGCCATTTTAAATACAGCCATTTTGGGCAAAGAAATATTTAATTCAGGCCTACACTGGTTCAGATCGTGTGAGATACACCCTCTACATACAGGGGTTTGATTCAGGCATTTGAAATACATCAATTTTAAATACAGCCATTTTGGGCAAAGAAATATTTAATTCAGGCCTACACTGATTCAGACCGTGTGAGATACACCCGCTACATACAGGGGTTTGATTCAGGCATTTGAAATTCAGCCATTTGAAATAAAGCTATTTTGGGCAAATAAATATTTAATTTAGGCCTACACTGGTCCAGGCCCTGTGAGATAGACCCTCTACATACAGGGGTTTGATTCAGGCATTTAAAATACAGCCATTTTAAATACAGCCATTTTGGGCAAAGAAATATTTAATTCAGGCCTACACTGATTCAGACCGTGTGAGATACACCCTCTACATACAGGGGTTTGATTCAGGCATTTGAAATACAGCCATTTTAAATACAGCCATTTTGGGCAAAGAAATATTTAATTCAGGCCTACACTGATTCAGACCGTGTGAGATACACCCTCCACATACAGGGGTTTGATTCAGGCATTTGAAATACAGCCATTTGAAATAAAGCTATTTTGGGCAAATAAATATTTAATTTAGGCCTACACTGGTTCAGGCCGTGTGAGATACACCCTCTACATACAGGATTTTGATTCAGGCATTTGAAATACAGCCATTTTAAATAGAGCCATTTTGGGCAAAGAAATCTTTAATTGAGGCCTAGTCTGGTTCAGGCCGTGTGAGATACACCCTTTACATACTGTCGTTCTATTCTACTATTAATTAAGCACCCATTTAGGGCAAGATTCTAAATTCGAAAAATATGAGGAGCGGTCAAATAAGGGACATAGCCCAGGTCGTGGTGCTGCTGGTGGAGCTCCTGTTGCAGGGAGAGGACGTGGTTGATCTGTGCCAGCTACACGCACAAGTGAAACCCCTTCCTCAGGTGCGAGTAGGCGACAGAACCTGCAGCGGTATTTGGTCGGGCCAAATGCAGCTCTACGAATGGTGAGGCCTGAACAAGTACAGGCGATAGTAGATTGGGTTGCTGACAGTGGATCCAGTTCCTTCACATTGTCTCCCACCCAGTCTCCTACTGAAAGACCACAGTTGGCACCTGCAGCCGATGTCCATCAGTCTTTCACCTCACCCCCTTGCAAATCAGCCAAGCAGTCTGAGCCCCAAGTCATGCAGCAGTCTCTTCTGCTTTTTGATGACTCTGTTAGCAGGGTTTCCCAGGGCCATCCACCTAGCCCTGCCCCAGAAGTGGAAGAGATTGAGTGCACCGATGCCCAACCACTTATTTTTCAAGATGAGTACATGGGAGGACCATCGCAGCATGTCTCGGATGATGACGAAACACAGGTTCCAACAGCTGGGGCTTTCGAAAGTGTGCAGACTGACAAGGAAGGCAGGGGTGAAGACTAGGTGGAAGATGATGTGGAGGACGATGAGGTCCTGGACCCCACATGGAATCAAGGTCATGCAAGTGACCTATGTAGTTTGGAGGAAGAGGCGGTGGTCGCACAGAGCCACCAGCACAGCAGAAGAGGGAGCAGGGTGCAAAAGCGGAGCAGCCGCCCTCTAGACAGTATGCCTCCTACTGCCCACCGCAGCAAGGGACCGAGCACACCAAAGCCAGCTCCAAGGAGTTCCCTGGCGTGGCAGTTCTTCAGACAATGTGCTGACGACAAGACACGAGTGGTTTGCACGCTGTGCAATCAGAGCCTGAAGTGAGGCATAAACGTTCTCAACCTGAGCACAACCTGCATGACCAGGCATTTAAGTGCAAAGCACGAGCTGCAGTGGAGTAGACACCTCAAAAACCAAGAAAGGTCTCTGGCTCCTCCTGCATCCTCTTCTGCTGCAGTCTCGGCCTCTTCATCCACCTCTGGAGTGACAGTGCCACCTGCCACCCCGCAAACAGAGAATCTGCCAGCAACACCAACACCTGGGTCACCAAGCATCTCCACAATGTCCCACGGAAGCGTTCAGCTCTCCATCTCCCAAACGCTGGAGAGGAAGAGGAAGTAGCCGCCTACCCACCCGCGATCCCTAGCCCTGAATGCCAGCATTTCTAAATTACTGGCCTTTGAAATGCTGTCTTTCCGTCTGGTAGAGACGGATAGTTTTAAAGGCCTTATGGTGGTGGCTGTCCCACAGTACGTTTTCCAGGCGAGCCATCCCTTCCCTGCACAACCAAGTAGGGGACAAAATCAGGTGTGCACTGCGCAACGCCATCTGTGGCAAGGTGCACCTTACTACGGATACGTGGACCAGTAAGCACGGTCAGGGCCGTTATATCTCTATAACAGCACACTGGGTAAATGCAGTGGTGGCTGGGCCTGAGACGGATAGCAGTTTGGCGCATGTCCTTCCACCACCGAGGATTGCAGGGCGCTTCAGTTTGCCTCCTGTTGCTTCCTTCCCCTACTCTGCTTCCTTATCCTCTACCAGCTCCTCATCCGGTCAACGTAACACCTTCACCACCAACTTCAGCACAGCCAGGGGTAAACGACAGCAGGCAGTTTTAAAACTTATCTGTTTGGGGGACAAACCCCACACCGCGCAGGAGCTGTGGACGGGTCTTGAACAACAGACCAATGAGTGGTTTGTGCCTGTCAGCCTCAAGCCCGGCCTGGTGGTGTGCGATAATGGGCGAAATCTCGTAGCAGCTCTGGGACTAGCCGGTTTGACGCACATACCTTGCCTGGCGCCTGTGCTGAATTTGGTGGTGCAGAGATTCCTTAAAAATTACCCTGATATGTCAGAGCTGCTGCATAAAGTGCGGGCCTTCTGTGCGTGCTTTCGGCGTTCTCACCCTGCTGCTGCTCGCCTGTCAGCGCTGCAGCGTAACTTCAGCCTTCCCGCTCACCGCCTCATATACGACGTGCCCACAAGGTGGCCAACTCCAGTTTTAGCTGCAGCACGCACTGGTGAGTCGCTCGGCGGAACAGCACCACTTCACCACCAATGACTGGGCCTCCATGCGAGACCTGTGTTCCTTCTGCGCTGTTTTGAGTACTCCACCAACATGGACAGTGTCGATAACGTCGTTCTCAGCGTTATTATCCCACTTCTATGCCTCCTTGAAAAAACGCTCCTGGCGATGATGGAAGAGGATGTGGCACAGGAGGAGGAGGAGGAAGAGGGATCATTTTGTAGGGTTTCCGGCCAGTCATTCTTAATTGGCTCCGAGGGTGGGTTCCTGCACCCACAAACCCAAGGTTCACAATTGTCCAGCCAGGGCACAGTTCTGGAGGATAAGGAGGTGGAGGATGAGGAGGAGGAGGAACCATGTTCACAGCAGGGTGGCATCCACACCAGCTCATGGCCATCACTGGTGCGCGAATGGGGGGATACAGAGGACACAGACGATACACCTCCCAAAGTGATCGTAAGATGCGCTAGTACAAGCGCACACTGGTAGACGCGCTGCTGGTGGCATTCCCACCTGACAGCGGGGGCACAGTGGAAGCACAAGGCGAAAGCAGAGGACGAGAAAGAGGTCGCCAACGCAGCTGGGGCACCGCCAGCACCTCAGAAGGCAGGGTTAGCATGGCCGAAATGTGGAAAAGCTTTGTCAGCACGCCACAACAACCAGCACCACCAGCTGATATGGAACATCTTAGCAGGAGGCAGCATTTCACCAACATGGTGGAGCAGTATGTGTGCACACGCCTACACGTACTGAATGACGGGTCTGCCCACTTCAACTTCTGGGTCTCCAAATTGGGCACATGGCCTGAGCTTGCCCTTTACGCCTTGGAGGTGCTGGCCTGCCCTGCAGCCACTGTATTATCTGAATGTGTGTTTAGCACGGCAGGGGGAGTCATCACAGACAAGGGCAGCCGCCTGTCCACAGCCAATGTGGACAAGCTCACGTTCATTAAAATGAACCAGGCATGGATCCCTCAGGACTTGTCCATACCTTGTCCAGAATAGACATGTATATCGGCACTAACCAGCGATTGTTATACTGCAGCGCAATTGCTCATGTTTGTATTTTGGATATTTCACACTCTTTTGGAGTGTACCTTAATTTAAAAAAATTTAATTAAAACCAAAAACCTGTGTTGGCTATCTCGTCCTCCTCCACCGCCACTTCCACCTACTCTGCTACATCCACCGCCTCCTCAAACTCCTACTCCATATGGAACTCCACCTCATAAATCAATATATATATTTTTTTTTGTACATGTTTTATTTTATATCATTTCACTTATTTGTCATTTACATTTTCGGGTGAAATTCACCAATTTTTGGTTGTATAGTACCACTGCTATACCTAGTAGGCCGCTTAAAAAATAAATAAAAATTGTCATTAACATTATCGGGTGAAATTCACAAATTTTTGGGTGTATAGTACCACTGCTATACCTAGTAGGCCTGTTAAAAAAAATAAAAATTGTCATTTACATTTTCGGGTGAAATTCAGCAATCTTTTGGTGTGAAGTACCACTTCTATACCTAGTAGACCAGTAAAAAAAATAAAAAAATTGGCAGTTACATTTTCTGGTGAAATTCAGCAATTTTTTGGTGTGATGTACCACTGTTATACCTATTAGATCGGTAAAAAAAAAACATTTGTCAGTTACATTTTATGGTCTAATTCACCAATTTTTGGGTGTAATATACCCCTCCTCTACCTAGTTGACAGATTATTAAATTTCAATAATTTTTATTTTACATTTTCGGGTGACAATAAACAATTGTTTTCTGTCATAGACCCCTGCTCTACCAAGTAGACAGGTTAATTAATTTCTGTAATTTTTCTGTTACATTCTTGGGTTGACATTATACAATTTTAGACGTGAATAAACCCCTGCTCTGCATAGGTGACAGGGAATAAAATTTCTGAAACGCTTCTTTAACCACCTCCCGACCGCCTAACGCATGGATGCGTCCGGAAGGTGGTTGATTCATTCCTCCTGGACGCATCCGTGCGTCATCTCGCGAGACGCGAGATTTCCTGTGAACGCGCGCACACAGGCGCTCGCGCTCACAGGATCGGGAGGTAAGCGAGTGGATCTCCAGCCTGCCAGCGGCAATCGTTCGCCGGCAGGCTGGAGATGTGATTTTTTTAACCCCTAACAGGTATATTAGACGCTGTTATGATAACAGCGTCTAATATACCTGCTACCTGGTCCTCTGGTGGTCCCTTTTGTTTGGATCGACCACCAGAGGACACAGGTAGCTCAGTAAAGTAGCATCAAACACCACTACACTACACCCCCCCTGTCACTTATTAACCTCTTATGAACCACTGATCACCCCTGATCACCCCATATAGACTCCCTGATCACCCCCCTGTCATTGATCACCCCCCCTGTCATTGATCACCCCCTGTCATTGATCACCCCCTGTCATTGATCACCCCCCTGTAAGGCTCCATTCAGAGGTCCGTATGAATTTTACGGATCCACTGATAGATGGATCGGATCCGTAAAACACATACGGACGTCTGAATGGAGCCTTACAGGGGAGTGATCAATGACGGAGGTGATCACCCCATATAGACTCCCTGATCACCCCCCTGTCATTGATCACCCCCCTGTCATTGATCACCCCCCTGTAAGGCTCCATTCGGACGTCTGTATGATTTTTACGGATCCACTGATACATGGATCGGAT
This sequence comes from Bufo bufo, assembly GCF_905171765.1. NCBI lineage: Eukaryota > Metazoa > Chordata > Amphibia > Anura > Bufonidae > Bufo > Bufo bufo. Next base: position 702,775,863 of record NC_053390.1, on the reverse strand, counting down.
CCGCAAAACACATACGGACATCTGAATGGAGCCTTACAGGGGGGTGATCACCCCATATAGACTCCCTGATCACCCCCCTGTCATTGATCACCCCCCTGTCATTGATCACCCCCCTGTAAGGCTGCATTCAGATGTCCGTATGATTTTTACGGATCCACTGATACATGGATCGGATCCGCAAAACACATACGGACGTCTGAATGGAGCCTTACAGGGGGGTGATCACCCCATATAGACTCCCTGATCACCCCCCTGTCATTGATCACCCCCCTGTCATTGATCACCCCCCTGTAAGGCTGCATTCAGATGTCCATAGGATTTTTACGGATCCACTGATACATGGTTCGGATCCGCAAAACACATACGGACATCTGAATGGAGCCTTATAGGGGGGTGATCAATGACAGGGGGGTGATCACCCCATATAGACTCCCTGATCACCCCCCTGTCATTGATCACCCCCCTGTCATTGATCACCCCCCTGTCATTGATCACCCCCCTGTAAGGCTGCATTCAGATGTCCGTATGATTTTTACGGATCCACTGATACATGGATCGCATCCGCAAAACACATACGGACATCTGAATAGAGCCTTACAGGGGGGTGATCACCCCATATAGACTCCCTGATCACCCCCCTGTCATTGATCACCCCCCTGTAAGGCTGCATTCAGATGTCCGTATGATTTTTACGGATCCACTGATACATGGATCGGATCCGCAAAACACATACGGACATCTGAATAGAGCCTTACAGGGGGGTGATCACCCCATATAGACTCCCTGATCACCCCCCTGTCATTGATCACCCCCCTGTCATTGATCACCCCCCTGTAAGGCTGCATTCAGATGTCCGTATGATTTTTACGGATTCACTGATACATGGATCGGATCCGCAAAACACATACGGACATCTGAATGGAGCCTTATAGGGGGGTGATCAATGACAGGGGGGTGATCACCCCATATAGACTCCCTGGTCACCCCCCTGTCATTGATCACCCCCCTGTCATTGATCACCCCCCTGTAAGGCTGCATTCAGATGTCCGTATGATTTTTACGGATCCACTGATACATGGATCGGATCCGCAAAACACATACGGACATCTGAATGGAGCCTTACAGGGGGGTGATCAATGACAGGGGGGTGATCACCCCATATAGACTCCCTGATCACCCCCCTGTCATTGATCACCCCCCTGTCATTGATCACCCCCCTGTCATTGATCACCCCCCTGTAAGGCTCCATTCAGACATTTTTTTGGCCCAAGCTAGCGGAAATTTATTTTTTTTTCTTACAAAGTCTCATATTCCACTAACTTGTGTCAAAAAATAAAATCTCACATGAACTCACCATACCCTTCACGGAATCCAAATGCGTAAAATTTTTTAGACATTTATATTCCAGATGCTTTAGGGCCCCTAGAATGCCATGGCAGTATAAATACCCCACATGTGACCCCATTTCGGAAAGAAGACACCCCAAGGTATTCCGTGAGGGGCATATTGAGTCCATGAAAGATTTAAATTTTTGTCCCAAGTTAGTGGAAAGGGAGACTTTGTGAGAAAAAAAAAAAAATCAATTTCCGCTAACTTGTGCCAAAAAAAATAAAATTTCTATGAACTCGCCATGCCCCTCATTGAATACCTTGGGGTGTCTTCTTTCCAAAATGGGGTCACATGTGGGGTAATTATACTGCCCTGGCATTCTAGGGGCCCTAAAGCGTGAGAAGAAGTCTGGGATCCAAATGTCTAAAAATGCCCTCATAAAAGAAATGTGGGCCCCTTTGCGCATCTAGGCTGCAAAAAAGTGTCACACATCTGGTATCGCCGTACTCAGGAGAAGTTGGGCAATGTGTTTTGGGGTGTCATTTTACATATACCCATGCTGGGTAAGATAAATATCTTGGTCAATGGCCAACTTTGTGTAAAAAAATGGGAAAAGTTGTCTTATGCCGAGATATTTCTCTCACCCAGCATGAGTATATGTAAAAAGACACCCCAAAACACATTGCCCAACTTCTCCTGAATACGGCGATACCATATGTGTGACACTTTTTTGCAGCCTAGGTGGGCAAAGGGGCCCACATTTCAAAGAGCACCTTTCGGATTTCACAGGTCATTTACCTACTTACCACACATTAGGGCCCCTAGAATGCCAGGGCAGTATAACTACCCCACAAGTGACCCCATTTTGGAAAGAAGACACCCCAAGGTATTCCGTGAGGGGCATGGCGATTTCCTAGAATTTTATATTTTTTGTCACAAGTTAGCGGAAAATTATGATTTTTTTATTTTATTTTTATTCCTTACAAAGTCTCATATTCCACTAACTTGTGACAAAAAATAAAAACTTCCATGAACTCACTATGCCCATCACGAAATACCTTGGGGTGTCTTCTTTCCAAAATGAGGTCACTTGTGGGGTAGTTATACTGCCCTGGCATTTAAGGGGCCGAATGCGTGAGAAGTGGTTTGAAATCAAAATCCGTAAAAAATGGCCGGTGAAATCCGAAAGGTGCTCTTTGGAATGTGGGCCCCTTTGCCCACCTAGGCTGCAAAAAAGTGTCACACATCTGGTATCCCCGTACTAAGGAGAAGTTGGGCAATGTGTTTTGGGGTGTCATTTTACATATACCCATGCTGGGTGAGAGAAATATCTTGGCAAAAGACAACTTTTCCCATTTTTTTATACAAAGTTGGCATTTGACCGAGATATTTATCTCACCCAGCATGGGTATATGTAAAATGACACCCCAAAATACATTGCCCAACTTCTCCTGCGTACGGGGATACCAGATGTGTGACACTTTTTTGCAGCCTAGGTGGGCAAAGGGGCCCATATTCCAAAGAGCACCTTTCGGATTTCACCGGCCATTTTTTACAGATTTTGATTTCAAACTATTTACCACACATTTGGGCCCCTAGAATGCCAGGGCAGTATAACTACCCCACAAGTGACCCCATTTTGGAAAGAAGACACCCCAAGGTACTCGCTGATGGGCATAGTGAGTTCATAGAAGTTTTTATTTTTTGTCACAAGTTAGTGGAATATGAGACTTTGTAAGAAAAAAATAAAATAAAAAAAATCAGCATTTTCCGCTAACTTGTGACAAAAAATAAAAAATTTTAGGAACTCGCCATGCCCCTCACGGAATACCTTGGAGTGTCTTCTTTCCAAAATGGGGTCACTTGTGAGGTAGTTATACTGCCCTGGCATTCTAGGGGCCCAAATGTGTGGTAAGAAGTTTGAAATCAAAATGTGTAAAAAATGACCGGTGAAATCCGAAAGGTGCTCTTTGGAATGTGGGCCCCTTTGCCCACCTAGGCTGCAAAAAAGTGTCACACATCTGGTATCTCCGTACTCAGGAGAAGTTGGGCAATGTGTTTTGGGGTGTCATTTTACATATACCCATGCTGGGTGAGAGAAATATCTTGGCAAAAGACAACTTTTCCCATTTTTTTATACAAAGTTGGCATTTGACCAAGATATTAATCTCACCCAGCATGGGTATATGTAAAATGACACCCCAAAACACATTGCCCAACTTCTTCTGAGTACGGAGATACCAGATGTGTGACACTTTTTTGCAGCCTAGGTGGGCAAAGGGGCCCATATTCCAAAGAGCACCTTTCGGATTTCACCGGCCATTTTTTACAGATTTTGATTTCAAACTACTTACCACACATTTGGGCCCCTAGAATGCCAGGGCAGTATAACTACCCCACAAGTGACCCCATTTTGGAAACAAGACACCCCAAGGTATTTGCTGATGGGCATAGTGAGTTCATAGAAGTTTTTATTTTTTGTCACAAGTTAGTGGAATATGAGACTTTGTAAGAAAAAAAAAATATCATCATTTTCCACTAACTTGTGACAAAAAATAAAAAGTTCTATGAACTCACTATGCCCATCAGCGAATACCTTAGGGTGTCTACTTTCCGAAATGGGGTCATTTGTGGGGTGTTTGTACTGTCTGGGCATTGTAGAACCTCAGGAAACATGACAGGTGCTCAGAAAGTCAGAGCTGCTTCAAAAAGCGGAAATTCACATTTTTGTACCATAGTTTGTAAACGCTATAACTTTTACCCAAACCATTTTTTTTTACCCAAACATTTTTTTTTTATCAAAGACATGTAGAACAATAAATTTAGAGAAAAATTTATATATGGATGTCGTTTTTTTTGCAAAATTTTACACCTGAAAGTGAAAAATGTCATTTTTTTGCAAAAAAATCGTTAAATTTCGATTAATAACAAAAAAAGTAAAAATGTCAGCAGCAATGAAATACCACCAAATAAAAGCTCTATTAGTGAGAAGAAAAGAAGGTAAAATTCATTTGGGTGGTAAGTTGCATGACCGAGCAATAAACGGTGAAAGTAGTGTAGGTCAGAAGTGTAAAAAGTGGCCTGGTCATTAAGGGTGTTTAAGCTATAGGGGCTGAGGTGGTTAATTGATGCGCGCCACCTCCTTTGATTCAATGCTTAAACTTAAACAAGTTGTACCACATTTGCACTTCAATAATTTGTCCCACATTTCCGCTATACTCTTTTGGCCAACATTTGCGCCTCAATAGCTTTTCCCACAATTCCACTTGACTCTTTTGGCCCACATTTTGGCTTCTGTAATTTGTCCCACATTTGCGCCTCAATAGCTTTTCCCACATTTCTGCTCAATCCCAATTTTTTAAAATAAATTTATCTCCCTTAAATTTGGTCTCTTTTTCTCACACTCCCTCTCCGGCCTGGAACCCTGATTCCCCGCCACCCGTGATCACCATGGTAGGCGCATAAAAGAACATCAAAAGTTGATAGAGCAGATATCAAATTTGATCGTGAACATCACAGGGACGTGCGACATGGTGGGGCAGTAAGTATGCACACGCCTACACGAACTAACTGACAGGGGTCAGCCCCTGCAACTTCTGGGTCTCCAAATTGGGCACATGGCCTGAGCTTGCCCTTTACGCCTTGGAGGTGCTGGCCTGCTCTGCAGCCGGTGTATTGTCTGAACGTGTGTTTAGACTGGAGGGGGTTATCACAGGTTATATTTCCGAATGTTTTGGGGTGTACCCTAATTTAAAAAAATAAAAATAGATTTTAAACCAAAAAGCAGTGTAGGCTTCCTCCTCCTCCTCCACCGCCACTTCCACCTACACCGCCACATCCACCACCTCCTCAACCTCCTACTCCATATGGACCTGGTCCTCCTAGATCAAGATTATTATTTTTTATTTTTACGTATTTTATGTTATTTTAAGTCATTTCCCTATCCACATTTGTTTGCAGAGCACTTCCATGCTCTTAACCACATTTTGACGACATTTGCAGTGCTCAAAAGTTCGGGTCCCCATTGACTTCAATGGGGTTCGGGTTCGGGGTCCGAACTCAAACTTTTTTCCGAAGTTCAGCCGAACCCGTCGAACCCGAACATCCAGGTGTCCGCTCAACTCTAGTCCTAAGGTGTTAACTAGCACACAAGATGTTTTACTTATACATAAATTCTTTTAGTCACCTAATCTATAACATGCCTCGTAATATGGAGCTGTTTATATATTTGGGCTGGAGGCTCTACCTCACTGAACACACATTATCAGCAGCGGCCAGTATTAACAATCTTGCGTCAGTTAGGCTACTTTCACACCTGCGTTAGGTGCGGATCCGTCTGGTATCTGCACAGACGGATCCGCACCTATAATGCAAACGCTTGTATCTGTTCAGAATGGATCCGTTTGCATTATTCTGTCAAAAAAAAGTCTAAGTCAAAACGTATCCGTCCTGACTTACATTGAAAGTCAATTGGGAACGGATCCATTTTCAATTGCACCATATTGAAAGAAAGATGAGACAGAGGGGATATAATAGAAACTTTTAAATACATAAAGGTAATCAACAAAGTAAAAGAGGAGAGAATATTTAAAAGAAGAAAAACTGCTACAAGAGGACATAGTTTTAAATTAGAGGGGCAAAGGTTTAAAAGTAATATCAGGAAGTATTACTTTACTGAGAGAGTAGTGGATGCATGGAATAGCCTTCCTGCAGAAGTGGTAGCTGCAAATACAGTGAAGGAGTTTAAGCATGCATGGGATAGGCATAAGGCCATCCTTCATATAAGATAGGGCCGGGGGCTATCCATAGTATTCAGTATATTGGGCAGACTAGATGGGCCAAATGGTTCTTATCTGCCGACACATTCTATGTTTCTATATTGTGTCAGTGAAAACGGATCCAAATTTATGCATTCTGAACGGATCCTTATCCATTCAGAATGCATTGGGGCTGAACTGATCAGTTTTGAACCGTTTGTGAGATCCCTGAAACGGATCTCACAAACAGAATTCAAAACGCCAGTGTGAAAGTAGCCTTACTTGCTCAGCTAGTGGTTATGAAATATCATGCAACTGAGTGACACATAACACGGATATATTAGAAAAAGCAGGGTGAGATATTTAGTAGCATGCTGGCTATATGCAACTCCAGAGTTCACATCATGCTGAGAGATAAAATGCTTTTGGATATTAGCAGATGGGAAAAAGGTGACTATCCCAGCGCAGTGATTTAATAGACTGCGACTGGGAACTTAATGCAAATGGAAAAAAAGTAAAAGTGGCCCCATGTTGTAGGCAGATCCAAATTGACAGAAGGCAGGCCAACACAAGTAGGCAGGGCACAATACCGTAGTGCAGCAGAACCAAATAACAAAGTGCCACTGGTCAGGGAGACATGAGGAGGGCTCAGACAGCCCCCTGAGCATCGGCCCACTGGTGTCAGATGTCTGTGACGTAATGTAATACAGTGCTGAGTAAAATCTTACCTTTATACTAGTCACTAAAAACAAGTGCATTGTGCATACTGAGAGACAAAGTACCATGAGTTACCATATGAGATGATAGGAAACTATATCTACTTGAAATAACCTATCCTTCTGGTTAGGGTACTTTCACACTAGCGTTAAAGTTTTCCGGTATTGACTTCCATCATAGGGGCTCAATTCTGGAAAAAAAAACTGATCAGTTTTGTCCTAATGCATTCTGAATCGGAAGCAATCCGTTCAGTATGCATCAGGATATCTTCCGTTCCATCACTGCTGTCCCTGATGTCTCCGGCCTAAATACCGGAACAGTTGCCGTAATGCCGGATACAACATTACTTTCCATTGAAATGTATTAGTGCATTAAAATTACAGCATTGACGGATCCGGTCTTCCTGTCTGCACATGCGCAGACCTTTAAAAATGTGAAAAAAATCTGAATGACAACGGAGAGACGGATCCGGTATTTCAATGCATTTGTCAGATGGATCCGGATCCGTATACAAATGCAATCAGTTTGTATATGGATTTCCGAATCCGGCAGGCATTTCCGGCAACAAAACTGCTTGCCGGAATCCAACAACGCAAGTGTGAAAAGGGCCTTACCTTCACCAAAGCCTGATTTGGAATTCATAAGTGTGGGCTAGCTATTTGCTATGTTTTACTTTTTTCATAAATATTAGTTTGTTATACCTTTTCTTAAGGTAGTTCCATGTACACCTTCGGAGCAAATTTTTTATGATTGCATTTCACTCATTTTGGACTAAAAATAATTTTTTCAATTGGTCTTTATAAAAAAAAAGTTCAGCCATTTCCAAGATACAAGAGTTAAAAATCAGTCGGTTTGCAAGCCGTCACCTTGTGTTTTCTTTGAATCCTGTCATCTGACGGCTCATATGTAGTTCTTTTCTCTGACCTAATGACCTCATAAACACTCATTATAGCCCAATTCTTATCAAACTGATAAGAATATGGCTTAAATAAGTGTTTATGAGGTCAGAAGATAAGAAATTATTTGTAGCCAAAAATGAGTAAGATGCAATCATAAAATAAATTCCCACAAAGGTGTACATAGCCCAAACGTAAAGGTATGGCCACACGGTCAGGTTTCTGCATGCAGTTTTGAAAGCCAAAGTCAGGATTGGATTTTAAAAGGGGAGAAACTATAAAAGCCAGATATGATGCATCCTTATTTCTGAATTCATTCCTGGTTTAGGCTTCAAAAACTGACTGTGTGGCCGTGCCCTAAACCTTCTTAATTTCTTTCTCCTACATAACCCTATTCCCTTTCAAGCTGTTCTTTTAGGTTCAATGAAGAGAATTATTTCCTGTACAGGTAGGTCATGACATCTTCTCCCCAGAGTGCGTAGCCAGGCTACAGATATCTCCAAAAGGAAGACTCCCTTGGATCCCTGGATCAGAGGGGAAAATCTATTTGTTTGCATTGAATCAGACCTGATCTCTGGTCAAAAGCATGAATTTTTATTTTGTCCAGATGATTACTTTACTGTCTGTTAGTTATTATACAAGCCAGCCCATATGTACTTATGCTCATTTTCACTACTTACTTTTATTATAAAAAAAAAGACATCAAACAAATCCAACCATTCAACACACAATTAACTGGTGAAGCACTTGTGATTAGTGATGAGCGAGCATGCTCGGCCGAATATCTGCAATGCTCGAGTCTCCTCCCTGCACATTTCGCGGGTTTTAAACAGCCAGTAAAGGTGCAGGTAAGTACTGCCCTCATTGTAATGCCAGTACCCATGTTGGCTGCTGGCATTGCAGTGATTGGCTGGCCGGACGCGTCATCTGGTGCTATATAGCACCCGATGACGCATGTTCGGCTCAGACGTAGACAGGGAGAGCAGAGCGTAGGAAGGGAAAGACAGAGTAGGGAGCGAATTTCACCGTTTTCATTTTGAGAAAGCTTTTCCAAGACCCAAAAGTCCTTTTAAGGACTACTTTGTGCGTGTGTGTGTGTGTGTGTGTTTAAGAGCAGCAATCTATTTACCTGCAGTCTCAGGGACAGTGCTGAGGAAGAGACAGATAGTGCAGGGAGAGAAATTTGCTGTTTTTACTACCAAACGGTTTTCAAAAACCTCAAAGTCCTTTTAAGGACTACTGTGTGTGTTTGACAGCAGCAAGATATTTTTATTTTATACCTATTAGTGACATATACTGTACATCAGCCGCAGACTGTGTCTTTAATAATCTGGGCCACATCTAGTGTCCATAGTGTGTGGCATTGTGTAAAAAATACTGAACTACATCTGCAAACAGTGTCTGTATTGCAGATTCCAATAATCTGGGCCAAATATAGTGTCCATAATCTGTGGTGTTCTGTAACCAATACTATACTACATCAGAAAACAGTGTCTGTTTTGCAAATTCCAATAATCTGGGCCTAATATAGTGTCCATAATCTATGGTGTTCTGTAACCAATGCTGTACTACATCAGAAAACAGTGTCTGTATTGCAGATTTCAATAATCTGGGCCTAATATAGTGTCCATAATCTGTGGTGTTCTGTAACCAATACTGTACTACATCAGAAAACAGTGTCTGTATTGCAGATTTCAATAATCTGGGCCTAATATAGTGTCCATAATCTGTGGTGTTCTGTAACCAATACTGTACTACATCAGAAAACAGTGTCTGTATTGCAGATTTCAATAATCTGGGCCTAATATAGTGTCCATAATCTGTGGTGTTCTGTAACCAATACTGTACTACATCAGAAAACAGTGTCTGTATTGCAGATTTCAATAATCTGGGCCTAATATCGTGTCCATAATCTGTGGTGTTCTGTAACCAATACTGTACTACATCAGAAAACAGTGTCTGTTTTGCAAATTCCAATAATCTGGGCCTAATATAGTGTAAGCAACAAAAAAACTATAGGGCCAAGCGTGCCAAACTTGACAAATTACTCCCAAAATGAAATAGCAAAATATACTGATCCCCTAAAGGACAGAGGGGTAAAACTTAACATTTAATAGGTAATGATATAAAATGATGAAGCGCTAGCCAGGATAAACCCTTAAAGACAAACAAACACAAGACAGCCCGGGTGGGCCTAGACAAATAAGCACCCATGAGAAGCTGTAGAAGTGGATAGTAGAGTCACTTTCAATAGAGCGGGCTTCCATGCGGTGAACTGCAATACCATTCAGAGTTGATGCCAACATATAGACCTCAGCGTAGATAAGAAGTAGGGAGCAGAGAGTCCCTAGATCACCCTGAGAGGGGGACAGGGGCTATAACACCCTACCTATCTATACGAGGTACTTGCCCCGCAAGGGGCGTCCCCGTCCAGATACCTTTCCCCATCCCGGGCGGTATCACTAGTACACCCTAGGGTTGACTCAGATAAAAATGAACAAGGCCTGGATTGCCCCTGACTTCTCAACTCCACCAGAGGAGAGCTGAGCTGATGATGAACATAATGGCAATTTCAATCTATTGTTTATAATGTACTCAATCTACTGTAGTGTATTCCCATGCACCTTTTCCACCACAAAAGAGTATATGGTTGAATCTTGTTTTCTCCTCCTCCTCCTCATCCAGATTGTATATATTCCCTCCACTCTAATTTTTTTTAATAGGGTCAGCTCAACTGCAGGCTCTCAACTCAAATTTTTTTATAGGGTCAGCTCAACAGCATGCACTCGCATATAATGTTTTAGAGCGTCATTTGAACAGCATGCACTCGCAAATAATGTTTTAGCGGGTCAGCTACACAACATGCACTTGAAAATAATGTTTTAGAGCATCAGCTGTACAGCATGCACTCGCATATAATGTTTTAGAGCGACAGCTCACCTGCAGCCACTCACATATAATGTTTTAGAGCGTCATCTGAACAGCATACACTCGCATATAATGTTTTAGAGCGTCAGCTGAACAGTATGCACTCGCATATAATGTTTTAGAGCGTCAGCTGAACAGTATGCACTCGCATATAATGTTTTAGAGCATCAGCTGAACAGCATGCACTCGCATATAATGTTTTAGAGCTTCAGCTAACCTGCAGGCACTAGCATATAATGTTTTAGTGTGTCAGCTCACCAGCAGGCACTCGCATATAATGTTTTAGAGCGTTAGCTCACCAGCAGGCCCTCTCCCCTCATGTTTTGGATGTTTCTGTCACTTTCTGACCTTTTTCAATGGACCAGGCACCCTCCCCTCTTCAGAGCAGGGGGTGCCTGTTTGTCTCCCATTGACTTCCATTATACTCGGGTGCTCGGTTGAACACACGAATATAGGAATGTGTTCGTGCCGAACACCCGAATACTTTGGTGCTCGATCATCACTACTTGTGATTTTTCACAGTAATTAGCCAATATGTTCATAACATCAGTGGCCAATCTAGCTGTGCTACATATACAGTACTGTACTGCTCTTAACCTGTGCTACCTGTGCTCTTAATACTGGGCTACACGTACTTTGTCACTACTGGTGTACTATACACTGTATATGTGCTCCATGTACTGCTTTGCTACCTACAGTGTATTGTACGGCTATCTACATTACCTACTGTATGCTACATATACTGTGCTGCTTCCTGCCTGTAGTTTATGTACTATACCTCCCTAAGTGTACTACCTTGTACTGTTGTCTGTCTGTAATATCATGCCTCCCAACCGTCCCAGTAGGACAGTGCCTGATTTAAACTGCTGTCTTGGGAGGGCTGCAGCATGTTCCGATTTCAACTGTATCTTCGTCCTCAGGATTCTGTTTAATATAGTGATGAAGAAAGGAGCTGTCAGCTCCCTTTTCTATCATTTACTAGCCTGTGCTCGCTCCCACAGGCAGGCGCAATTTAGTGATGTCATCGTACATGCTGGGCTGAGCAGGAGATGATGTGCTTCATTCATTGGGGTTTGGGGCTAGGTGAGTTTTTTTATTTTTTATTTTAATAAAACTACAGGGGCATCCCTACTATGAAGGGGTCAGCACTATTGTCAAGGAGCACTAAGGAGAGAATACTACACTGCATACAAATTTTATGCAAATTGCATTTAAGTGTCATAAAGATGCAATTTTTTTGTTTTTCAATTAAACTCATGGATAGTATTGTGTCTCAGAGCTCTTTGGATCACTGAAATCAATCTCAAACACTAAAACTACTTAACCCCTTAAGGACACATGACATACTGGTACGGCATGTTTCCCGAGTCCTTAAGGACACATGACGTACCGGTACATCATGTGTTGTTCCGATCACCGCCGCCCGGCGGGCGGTGATCGGAACAAGGTGCCTGCTCAAATCATTGAGCAGGCACCTCGGCTAAATGCACGGGGGGGTCCCGTGACCCTCCCGTGTCGGCGATCGCGATCGATTCAGACCTGCGGTTTGCTGCGCTTTCTGATCAGTTTCTGATCAGAAAGTTTAATATGCCGAAAATATAGATTTTCCACCCCCCCTGCACCCCTGAATGATTTTATGCCGGCGGGTGGTGCAGGGGGGGGTTGCAGGTGGTGCAGAAGGCGGGCGGTGCGGCAGGCGGGATCGTGATACCCCGCCCGCCTCCTCTTAAATATTCATTGGTGTCCAGTGGTTATACCAGAGTGTCAGCTGTATGGAAAAGGTTAACAGCCAGGGAGCTCCCTCCCTCTCCCATCGGGGGGCTGCTGTGCCTTTGCAACCCCCAGACAGGATGGGGTCACAGAGGGAGGGAGCCCCCTCCTTCCCCTTCCCCGTCTGCTCAGTTGTGGCACACGGGGAAGGTTCCCATGGCAACAGGATGCCTTCTCAGGCATCCTGCTGTCCATGGTGCTGAACAGATCTGTGCTAAAGGCATAGATCTGTTCAGACAAAGTGTAAGTAAAATACAGTACAATACACTATATGGCGTACTGTACTGTATTATACAGACATCAGACCCACTGGATCTTCAAGAACAAAGTGGGTCTGGGTCAAAAAAATGTAAAAAAAAAGTGAAAAAAGTAAAGATAAAAAAAAATACATTTATCACTGAATAAAAATTTAAAAAATAAAATTCCCTACACATGTTTGGTGTCGCCGCGTGCGTAACGACCTGATCTATAAAATGGTCATGTTACTTTCCCCGCACGGTGAACGCCATAAAAATAAAAAAATAAAAACTATGAGGAAATTAAAATTTTGCCCACCTTACTTCCCAAAAAAAGTAATAAAAGTGATCAAAAAAGTCGCATGTACCCCGAGATAGTACCAATCAAACCGTCATCTCATCCCGCAAAAATCATACCCTGCCCAAGATAATCGCCCAAAAACTGAAAAAACTATGGCTCTTAGACTATGGAAACACTAAAACATGATTTTTTTTGTTTCAAAAATGAAATCATTGTGTAAAACTTACATAAATATAAAAAAAGTATACATATTAGGTATCGCCGCGTCCGTATCGACCGGCTCTATATAAATATCACATGACCTAACCCCTCAGATGACCACCGTAAGAAAATAAAAATAAAAACGGTGTAAAAAAAAGCCATTTTTTGTCATCTTATATCACAAAAAGTGTAATAGCAAGCGATCAAAAAGTCAAATGCACCCCAAAATAGTGCCAATCAAACCGTCATCTCATCCCACAAAAAATGAGACCCTAACTAAGATAATCGCCCAAAAACTGAAAAAACTATGGCTCTCAGACTATGGAGACACTAAAACATAATTTTTTTTGTTTCAAAAATGAAATCATTGTGTGAAGCTTACATAAATAAAAAAATTGTATACATATTAGGTATCGCCACGTCCGTGAAAACCTGCTCTATAAAAATACCACATGATCTAACCTGTCAGATGAATGTGGAAAAATAACAAAAAAATAAAAACTGTGCCAAAACAGCTATCTCTTGTTACCTTGCCTCACAAAAAGTGTAATATAGAGCAACAAAAATCATATGTACCCTAAACTAGTACCAACAAAACTGCCACCCTATCCCGTAGTTTCTAAAATGGGGTCACTTTTTTGGAGTTTCTACTCTAGGGGTGTATCAGGGGGGCTTCAAATGGGACATGGTGTAAAAAAAAACAGTCCAGCAAAACCTGCCTTCCAAAAACCATATGGCGTTCCTTTCCTTAAATAATGAGGTTTTTTTGGCTGTTAACCCTTGCTTTGTAACTGGAAAAAAAAATATTAAAATGGAAAATCTGCCAAAAAAGTGACATTTTGAAATTGTATCTCTATTTTCCATTAAATCTTGTGAAACACCTAAAGGATTAACAAAGTTTGTAAAATCAGTTTTGAATACCTTGAGGGGTGTAGTTTGTTAGATGGGGTCACTTTTATGGAGTTTCTACTCTAGGGGTGCATCAGGGGGGCTTCAAATGGGACATGGTGTAAATAAACCAGTCCAGCAAAATCTGCCTTTCAAAAACCACACCTTTCCCTCTACGCCCTACTGTGTGCCCGTACAGTAGTTTACGGCCACATATGGGGTGTTTTTGCAAACTACAGAATCAAGGCAATAAATATAACATTTTGTTTGGCTGTTAATCCTTGCTTTGTTACTGGAAAAAATTTATGGACCGGTTTATTTACACCGTGTCCTGTTTCAACCCCCCTGATTCACCCCTGGAGTAGAAACTCCCTAAAAGTGACCCCATTTTGGAAACTACGGGATAAGGTGGAAGTTTTGTTGGGACTATTTCTAGGGTACATATGATTTTTGGTTGCTCTATATTACATTTTTGTGAGGCAAGGTTACCAAAAATTTAAATTCTGAAATTTCATCTCCATTTGCCATTAACTGTTGAGGAACACCTAAAGGGTTAATAAAGTTTGTAAAATCAGTTTTGAATACCTTGAGGGATGTAGTTTCTTAGATTGGGTCACTTTTAGGGAATTTTTACTCTAGGGGGGCATCAGGGGGGCTTCAAAAGGGACATGGTGTCAATAAAAAAGGCCATCAAAATCGGCCTTCCAGAAACCATGTCGGTCCTTTCCTTTTAGTGATACAGCAGTTTACGACCACAAATGTGGCATTTCTGTAAACTGCAGTATCAGGGTAATTAAGTTTTGTTTGGTTGTTAACCCTTCCTTTGTTACCGTAAAAAACGGATTGAAATGGAAAAGTGCCAAAAATAGCTGTTTTGGCACCGTTTTAAAAAAAAAATTTTGACCGTGTTAATCTGGGGGGTTAGGCAATGGAGTATTTTTTTAGAGGAGATTCTTACAGACGCCGCGATACCTAATAAGTCTACTTTTTTTTACAATTATTTAGGTTTTAGATTATATTATCCTTTTTGATACAAAAAACACATTTTTGTATCTCTAAAGTCTGAGTCATTTTTTTTTTTTTAGCTGATTATTTTATGTAGGGGCTCATTTGTTGCGGGATGAGAGGACGGTTTTATTGGCACTATTTTGGGGGCTATATGACTTTTTGATCGCTTGCTATTAAACTTTTTGTTATGTAAGGTGACAAAAGAAATTCTTTTTTTGCACAGTTTTTTTTTGTTTTTTGGACCGTGTTAATCTTGGGGGTTGGGTCATGGGGTATTTTTATAGAGGAGATTATTACCGACGCGGAGATACCTAATTTGTATACTTTTAATAAATTATTTTAGTTTTTACTATTTTTTTGGGTGTCTGAAGTCTGAGAACCAGTTTTTTTATCCGATGTCAGTGGCTAAATTGGGATATAAATTTAGAACTCCATGGAAGTGTGGTACTCCCTGAAGCAACCAATAATGCAGAGGCCCGGATGATCGGGGCACGTGTCACATTGAGTAGTGGTGTCCTTCCGTATCCCCCTCCTGTGACACACTCTGCACCTTTTTTGGGTTCATCCCTTCTTTCCAGTATGGGGGACCACACCTGGAAAGTGTTGGCCAGGGACGATCCGGGCGCCTCCAGTTCCCGAGGTACTCCGGCCTTCTCTTTCCCGTTCCAAAAAGATCAGGGCCTTGAGGACTGCCTCATAGAACTGAAGGAATGTCCCTGTGTTGCCAGCGCTCCGGGACAGCACAAAAGAGTTGTACATGGCAACCTGCACCAAGTAGACCGCAACTTTTTTGTACCATGCCCGGGTTTTGCGCATGGCATTATATGTCTTGAGGACTTGATCAGAGAGATCAACTCCTCCCATATACCGATTGCAGTCGACGATACAATCGGGCTTGAAGACCGTGAACGCAATGAGAGACTCATCAACCGCGACCTCCCTTCTAGGTACATAGGCCTGTACAAATTTGGCCCCAAAGTGATCGATGACCGGCCTGATTTTGTACAGGCGGTCATAGGCAGGATCACCTTGGGGGGGACATGCTGCATTATCTGTAAAGTGGGGTCTGGTAGAGGACGTACCCGCTCCAGTAATGCCTGACACTAGGTTTCTTGACTAGGCCCATGTGCAGCACGAGGCCCCAAAATGTCCTCATCTCGGCTGCCCTGACCGGGGTCCAGCCACCGGGCCTAGCCAAAAAGGAGCCCAGGTGTTGAGCAACAAACTGTTGGGCGTACAGGTTTGTTTGCTCCACCATTAGATTTACAAAGTGGTCACTGAAAAAAGACTAAAGTAGTCGTATTCAGTGAAGCCCACTGTGGAAATCTGGATTCCTGGTTGGCCTACAAAATCAGGAATCACGGTCTCAAAACGCTCTGGGGTACACCAGACAAGTTCACCGGCAGGGGGCTCCTGTGGATTTAACTGGTGGGCCGGAAAACTAGTACGAGCCCCAGAGCTGCTCGTACTAGGGTGGGCCACAGGGTCCCTAGCATGGCGGTCCCCTTGCTCCGCCTGGCGGCGTCTCCGCCGCCTTGGGGGCTCTTTATCATCGCTAGATGATGAGGAGGACGCGGATGACAACAGGAAAGTGGGGTCATCCTCGTCCTCACTAGGACTCTCGGACTCGGAGGCAAGCTGGGCGTATGCCTTCTCAGCCGAGAACATCCGGCGGGCCATAGGGGAGTGTGTGTCTGCGTGTGTGTGTGCGTGCGTGTAAATCTTTATTCAGTGTGCGTGTGTGTGGGGGCACGGGTGTTCGCGAACTCACCCTAAACCTAACAGACAAAAAAAAAACTAACTAAAAAATGGGCAAAAAAATTGAAAAATTAAATTTTATTCAAAACCGCTGATCAACCGTCCGAAGTTGATCAGGGGTGGGGTGTGCGATGCGCTAACAGTGGCCGGACGCTAAGAGTGCCGGCCACAGTCAGCGTACGCACAAAGAAAATATAAAAAACTGCCTGCGCCCCAAAAAAGTTGTGGGGGGGAGGGGGGAAAGCTGCAGCACCTCTGGGGGGTCTAGGGTCACACAGCTGTGCTGTGGACCCCAGACACCCGATTTAGGGTGATGCAATCACAAACTTTTTTTATTTTACTTCCACTAACTTTCCCTTTTATATCCCTGCCTAACCCAACCTTTCCCTAGCCTTTCCCTAAGTACCTGATTAAACAGATGGGGGGTGCTGGGGCACAGATCGGGTGCTTGGCACAGATGGGGTGATGCCTGGACAGATAGGGGGTGCTGAGATCCGACGTTGTGCAGCGCTCCTCTCTCCTCTGCTCCCCGGACACAAAAGGAGGAGGAGAGGAGCGCTGCTATGATTTGAACCTCCCGCCGCCCGCTCACCTACCATTCAGAGCCGATCCTGAGAGGTGATGTCTCATTACCTCCCAGGATCGCAGGATGGTGATTGGTGGTGTAATATCACACCACCGATCACCATCCTGTTCCGGGTAATCGGGTCCTCAGAGACCCGAATAACCCGGAAACGCAGCAAACCGCAGGTCTGAATTGACCTGTGGTTTGCTGCGATCGCCTACATGGGGGGGGGGGGGGGGGGGTATTGTCCCAAGGTGCCTGCTCAATGATTTAAGCAGGCACCGGGTTCCGATCACCGCCCGCCACGCGGCTGTGATCGGAAATACACAGGGCGTGTCCTTAAAGAGGACCTTTCACTTGTATAAACTATGTGAACGGAGTATGCTGCCATATAGAGCGGCGCCCGGGGATCTCACTGCACTTACTATTATCTCCGGGCGCCGCTCCGTTCTCCCGTTATGCCCTCCGGTACCTTTGCTCTTTAAGTTATAGTAGGCGGGTCTTCCCTTGTCCTGTGGGCGTCTCCTTCTCCTAGGCTGCAGCGCTGGCCAATCGCAGCGCACAGCTCACAGCCTGGGAGAAAAAAACCTCCCAGGCTGTGAGCTGTGCGCTGCGATTGGCCAGCGTTGCAGCCTAGGAGAAGGAGACGCCCACAGGACAAGGGAAGACCCGCCTACTACAGGGAGTGCAGAATTATTAGGCAAGTTGTATTTTTGAGGATTAATTTTATTATTGAACAACAACCATGTTCTCAATGAACCCAAAAAACTCATTAATATCAAAGCTGAATATTTTTGGAAGTAGTTTTTAGTTTGTTTTTAGTTTTAGCTATTTTAGGGGGATATCTGTGTGTGCAGGTGACTATTACTGTGCATAATTATTAGGCAACTTAACAAAAAACAAATATATACCCATTTCAATTATTTATTTTTACCAGTGAAACCAATATAACATCTCAACATTCACAAATATACATTTCTGACATTCAAAAACAAAACAAAAACAAATCAGTGACCAATATAGCCACCTTTCTTTGCAAGGACACTCAAAAGCCTGCCATCCATGGATTCTGTCAGTGTTTTGATCTGTTCACCATCAACATTGCGTGCAGCAGCAACCACAGCCTCCCAGACACTGTTCAGAGAGGTGTACTGTTTTCCCTCCTTGTAAATCTCACATTTGATGATGGACCACAGGTTCTCAATGGGGTTCAGATCAGGTGAACAAGGAGGCCATGTCATTAGATTTTCTTCTTTTATACCCTTTCTTGCCAGCCACGCTGTGGAGTACTTGGACGCGTGTGATGGAGCATTGTCCTGCATGAAAATCATGTTTTTCTTGAAGGATGCAGACTTCTTCCTGTACCACTGCTTGAAGAAGGTGTCTTCCAGAAACTGGCAGTAGGACTGGGAGTTGAGCTTGACTCCATCCTCAACCCGAAAAGGCCCCACAAGCTCATCTTTGATGATACCAGCCCAAACCAGTACTCCACCTCCACCTTGCTGGCGTCTGAGTCGGACTGGAGCTCTCTGCCCTTTACCAATCCAGCCACGGGCCCATCCATCTGGCCCATCAAGACTCACTCTCATTTCATCAGTCCATAAAACCTTAGAAAAATCAGTCTTGAGATATTTCTTGGCCCAGTCTTGACGTTTCAGCTTGTGTGTCTTGGTCAGTGGTGGTCGTCTTTCAGCCTTTCTTACCTTGGCCATGTCTCTGAGTATTGCACACCTTGTGCTTTTGGGCACTCCAGTGATGTTGCAGCTCTGAAATATGGCCAAACTGGTGGCAAGTGGCATCTTGGCAGCTGCACGCTTGACTTTTCTCAGTTCATGGGCAGTTATTTTGCGCCTTGGTTTTTCCACACGCTTCTTGCGACCCTGTTGACTATTTTGAATGAAACGCTTGATTGTTCGATGATCACGCTTCAGAAGCTTTGCAATTTTAAGAGTGCTGCATCCCTCTGCAAGATATCTCACTATTTTTGACTTTTCTGAGCCTGTCAAGTCCTTCTTTTGACCCATTTTGCCAAAGGAAAGGAAGTTGCCTAATAATTATGCACACCTAATATAGGGTGTTGATGTCATTAGACCACACCCCTTCTCATTACAGAGATGCACATCACCTAATATGCTTAATTGGTAGTAGGCTTTCGAACCTATACAGCTTGGAGTAATACAACATGCATAAAGAGGATGATGTGGTCAAAATACTCATTTGCCTAATAATTCTGCACGCAGTGTATAACTTAAAGAGCAAAGGTACCGGAGCCTATAACGGGAGAACGGAGCGGCGCCCGGAGATAATAGTAAGTGCAGTGAGATCCCCGGGCGCCGCTCTATATGGCAGCATACTCCGTTCACATAGTTTACACAAGTGAAAGGTCCTCTTTAAGTACCAGGACATCAGGGCGTACCTGTACACCCTGTGTCCAGAAGAGGTTAAAGATCTGTTCCTTTACTTGTAGGGTCTGGAAAATCAAGATTTTCCTGTGAATCTCTTAATGTACTACTCTGTCTGGTCAAGTGCATTATCACATCAATAATTACACAAAGAATTTCCCTCCAGTGGTTTTCTTCCTGAACTATCTGGTCTTGCTATCAGTACACAACTGGGTGACAGCTCCTCATTCACTCAAAGCTTTTCCTGATCAAATTCCCTAAAACCTACCTAATTATATCATCTTATTCTCTCCTATATTAGTTTTTTTCCTTATGTTATTGTGTTTTGTCAGACACATGACACCCTTCCAGGTCAGGAGCTGGATACAGGACAAACCCTTCCGCCACACTTCCTCCCAGTGTCATGTGATTCTCCATCTTCTTCCTCTCTTATATTTTTTCCTGTCAAATGCCACTGGGCATCATTTTTACATGGTTTGTCCACAAAGAATCAAAAAAGTTTGGATGTTTTGCTGACTAATTTTTGTGAAATTCGTAATGAATCTGATTAGTTTAGAATCGATTTACTCATATCTATAACATAGTAACATAATTTGTAAGGCCGAAAAAAAAGACATAAGTCGATCCAGTTCAGCTTATTATCCTGCAAAGTTGATCCAGAGGAAGGTGAAAAACCATCATGAGTTTGAAGTCTGTTCTCCTAAAAAAGAAGACAATTCCTTCCTGGCTCCATATCTAGATCAGAATAACTCCCTGGATCAAAGGACCTTTCTCTAGAAATCTAGTAACTATCTTTAGTCTGTGAGGTGTATCGTCACCCACTGTTTCAGGTATGGTATCCTTCTTTTGAGGGTTATGAAAATGTTAACCCTACTTAAAGGGGTTATCTCACTTCGGCAAATAGCATTTATTACTATATGTAGACTTACTAACATATTGTTATTATCCATATTGCTTCCTTTATTGGCTGGATTCATTTTTCTATCACATTATACACTACTCATTTCCATGGTTACGACCACCCTTCAATCCATCAGTGGCGGTCATGCTTGCACATTATAGGAAAAAGCGCCGGCCTCTCTGGTGGCTGGGACCATGACACCACACATAGACTAGTGCTTTTTCCTACAGTGTGCAAGCACGAACCCCACTGATGGATTGCAGGGTGGTCGTAACCATGGAAAAAAGCAGTGTATAATGTGATGGAAAAATGAGTCCAGACAGCAAAGGAATATATTGGCGAAAGTACAAGTGACGGGCGTACCCCTAGGCATACCGATAGCCTTCATTCAAAACTTTGATATAACAGGTATGCAAATTAATGCCAGCCTGCAAGGGGGATCAACAGTAGATCAGATGCCGCTAGTAAAAGCATGGACCCAGGGCCGGATTAAGAGCATCATGGGCCTGGTGCAGAAGATTTTAATGGGCCTTTTTATAGAAAATGAAAACGCAACGCAGAGCAACTTTTTATAGCACAAATAAAGTGTGAATTTACGCAAAATTACACATGTGAAAATACGCATGCATAAAGTTTGAAGTGTGAACGGGTCTGCGTAATCCCATTCAAGTCTATTGGACTAAAGTTCATGCGTAATTTTGAAGCAGATTTACGCACGGGTTTGCGTGTGAAAAATCTGCTGTGTGAACTTAGCCTAAGTGTACATCTCTGGCCACAGTTTAAATATACAGCCATCTATATAGATGGCTGTATTATGTATAGCCACGCCCCAAGGAGTTAACTAGTGCTGCTGGATATGTCATTCAGGAGCATAAAAAAGGTATTCACGTCTAGCTTTTCCATGCTCCTGAATGGCATATGTGTTTATAAAAGCTAATCTATTATAAGCAGATATGCCATTGAGGAGCTTGGAAAAGATAGGTAGGCAAGAAATAGTCACCTAGCTTTTCCATGCTCCTGAGTGGCAAATCTGCCTATAGGCATAATACCTGATCTATTATAAGCAGATATACCACTCAGGAGCATTGAAGAGCTAGGTGACTATTTCTCACTTAGCTTTTCCATGCTCCTGAATGGCATATCTGTTTATAATAGATCAGGCTCAGCTATTATAAAGATATATATGCCTATAAGCAGATATGCCATTCAGGAGCATGGAAAAGCTAGGTGAAAAAAAATCATCACCCAGCTTTTCCATGCTCCTGAATGACATGTATAAATTATACAGTATACAGTATAATAGGTGAGGTGAGCCAATGCTGATTTACTTACCGCCTATGAGTTGTTTTCTGGGCAGTACACTGAAGGCTGCTGAACGCGACTCACCGCTGGCAGCACCCCTGACTCCACGCAGGAAGAATTTTGAACTTCCAGCGCGCAGCAGCCGTCACGGTCTTTCACTTTACGGCATGGCCTAGGCACCAGGGGAGCAGTCTGACATGACGACGCAGCACGGCGTGCACAGCTGACCTGTCACCTGACCTGATCTGTCAGCTGTCACTGTCCTGGTGAGTTCTGTAAAGGGCCGGCCTGGGAGATTTCTCCTTGCGCGCCGGCCCTGTCATCATCTGACAGTCGGCACGGTTCGGTCCTACTAAAGGCTTGCGGGGCGGCCACCAGGCAACCTCAGCGAGGTGGCCTATGCGGGCGAGGGTGGCCACTTGCAGAACCCCAAAAAGGAGGACATCAAACCCTGAAAAGGAGGACATCGTATCGGGGACAGTGGCACACAATAGTTCAATATTACACCATGCAAGATACTACATTATACAGCTGGTATAAGTTATACATCTTCCTGTATATAGTGATATGGACCATGCTGGTATAACCTGGGTGTCTCCTGTATATAATTATATATGTACAGCTGGTATAAGTTATACATCTTCCTGTATATAGTGATATGGACCATGCTGGTATAACCTGGGCATCTCCTGTATATAATTATATATGTACAGCTGGTATCAGTTATACATCTTCCTGTATATAGTGATATGGACCATGCTGGTATAACCTGGGCATCTCCTGTATATAATTATATATGTACAGCTGGTATAAGTTATACATCTTCCTGTATATAGTGATATGGACCATGCTGGTATAACCTGGGCATCTCCTGTATATAATTATATATGTACAGCAGGTATAAGTTATACATCTTCCTGTATATAGTGATATGGACCATGCTGGTATAACCTGGGCATCTCCTGTATATAATTATATATGTACAGCTGGTATAAGTTATACATCTTCCTGTATATAGTGATATGGACCATGCTGGTATAACCTGGGCATCTCCTGTATATAATTATATATGTACAGCTGGTATAAGTTATACATCTTCCTGTATATAGTGATATGGACCATGCTGGTATAACCTGGGCGTCTCCTGTATATAATTATATATGTACAGCAGGTATAAGTTATACATCTTCCTGTATATAGTGATATGGACCATGCTGGTATAACCTGGGCGTCTCCTGTATATAATTATATATGTACAGCTGGTATCAGTTATACATCTTCTTGTATATAGTGATATGGACCATGCTGGTATAACCTGGGCATCTCCTGTATATAATTATATATGTACAGCTGGTATAAGTTATACATCTTCTTTAATAATGCCCCCAATGTAGGTCCCCATCTTAAATTATGTCCCTCATAGTGTAGTAATTATTTTTTAATGCCCCATCTTAAATAATGCCCCCATAATGGCCCACCGCTGTTTTTGTTTTGTTGATTTTACAAAAAAAAAATATCACATCATCCACTTGCTCGCGCTGCAGCAGTCTCTTCTATCTTCACTGAACAGGATCTGCAAATGTGCGCAATGATGTCACTGCGCGCTCCCATGTGATTACGTCACCATGCACATCGCAGGTCCTGCTCAATGAAGAAAGAGACTGCATCACCGCAAGCAAGTGGATGAGGTGAGTTTTATATATTTTCTTGCTGCGGGACACTATGGGGGCATTATTTAAACAATGGGGGACAATTTTTTTAACTCCTAATTAAAGTGTACCCGTTTTTAACGGCTGTTAGACGGATGCACTCCTGTCTATCGTAAAAAAACGGTCCCATTGATTTCAATAGGGTCCGCATGGCCGTGGAAACAGACAAAAATAGGACATGTCCTATTTTTGGACGGACGCTATTCACTGGCCGTTAAAAAGAGTGGCCATGTGAATAGCCCCATACACTTTCATTGGTGCTAAAAATGGCGGGCGTTACACACGGCCATTAGTCACTGTCACGTGCATGCAGCCTTAGATAGACTCTCAATCAGCACCTGGTTGCTATGCAATAATGCATCATTTGATTCGTTTAGACCCTCAGCATCTTCCTCAGACAAGTAGCTGCTGCGTTAACACCTGGTTGCTATGCAATAATGCATCGTTTAGACCCTCAGCATCTTCCTGAGACAATTACCTGTGTTAAACGCAGCTACTTGTCTGAGGAAGATGCTGAGGGTCTAAACGATGCATTATTGCATAGCAACCAGGTGTTAACGCAGCAGCTACTTGTCTGAGGAAGATGCTGAGGGTCTAAACGAATCAAACGATGCATTATTGCATAGCAACCAGGTGAGCAACCAACCAGGTGCTGATTGAGAATTTGAGAGTCACCACCAGCAGCTCCTCCTGCATTTATATGAATGACACAACCGCAGTACACAAGTGAAGAAGCTCCAACCCGAGGAGCTGTTTGACTGCAGGAGAAGGACAGGAAGGAGTTACTCACAGGACTATAATAAAATTCACCTCCGGGCGGCAGGCGGCTCAACACAAGACTACTGTCTAGACAACATGAGAGGAGGTGGACAGAGACTGGAGTTCCGACAAGCTGCTCTAACCTGTTGTGTGCTTCTGCTGCATGAGAGTGACTTAGTGGCACGAAGCAGGCAGCGTGTGATGTCAGTGCGCAGTGCACACTGTCTGTGGGATGTGACAAATCGAAATGTGAGTGCAGGCCGATTTTTTTTTTGTACAGTTACTTAAAGTGCCAGTACCTGCCGTTTGCCATTCTGCCAATAACCTCAGAAAAGGAGGACTTCTGGCCGTCCGTCCTGGCCTGCGGCCGGACGGAGGACCAGGAGTCTAAAAACCGGACGTCTGGCCACCTTATCAAGCAGGCCTAGCTCCGGTTGGCCTATGCGGGCTGCTGGGCCTATTTTCATGCAGGGGCCTGGAGCTGCAGCCCCTACGTTAATCCGGCCCTGGTGGCACCCACCGGGAACTGACCTTTGACATCATCAAAACATCATGAATGATACTAGAAACTGTGCCAGCTGAAATGCCTAATTCATGAGCTATAACATTCATTCCCTACCCCATTTAAACTGCTTGGCCCAAAACTTTACTTGGTAGTAGGAAGGTGCATCATCACCATATACGACATTCATCTTTCCATGAATTTCTTCCGGCTTCTTTTCTTCCTTTTGTAAGGAATTTAATCATGAAACAGCTTCAAATACCTCACTTTGTTTGTAGTCCTAAACTGTACTGCACTTGCCCTCCTGTTACTTTCAATGCTTTCATCAAACTGAACTGCTAATGTGTGTGTTGTATGTCCAGACTATCTCAGCCTGCACAGACAAGCTCAGCTCTCTAAGGTCCCTTGCAGACGAGCATGTCCCACTAACAGCATTACGTCAGTGTCATCTAATACATTCCAGAACTGTAAGGGTTACATAGCATCATAAATCAATATAATGCTATGTAACCCCAGTCAGTGTTGGGAGGTCAGGCCGGGAGCTTCGCAGCGTGACACACGCTTGTCTGCAAGGGGCCTAACACTGACAGAAAATGCTGGGGTAGATAACTTATTGAATACCCCTCGTATCTATGGTACTTGAAATGCGCATTTATTTCCATATGGCCATCTTTCTGTGTGGGCATTTTTTTGTGTACATATTTGTACACAAGAAAAATGTAAATGTAAAACAGTTAGGAAGCTGCGTTACATTTAGAGGTAGCTGTAGATCTGCCAAAGTTATGAAGAGGCCACCGCCAGCGCAGGTAAAAATGATGATCTTAATAAGTGTTCCCCATAGCAGAAATACTTTCAGATTAAAAAGGTGGGACTGTTCTGTCTACTCAATTATTACTTTTCTATATACAGTATTTCACAAAAGTCAGTACACCCCTCACATTTTTGTAAATATTTTATTATATCTTTTAATGGGACAAGACTGAAAATATGACACTTTGATATGATGTGAAGAAGTCAGTATACAGCTTGTATAACAGTGTAAATTTGGTGTGCCCTCAAAATAACAACACACAGCCATTCATGTCTAAACCGCTGGCAACAAAAATGAGTACACCCCTAAGTGAAAATGGCCAAATTGTGCCCAGTGTCAATATTTTGTGTGGCTACCATTATTTTCCAGCACTGCCTTAACTCTCTTGGGCATGGAGATCATTAGAGCTTCACAGGTTGCCGATAGAATCCTCTTCCACTCCTCCATGACAACATCACTGAGCTGGTGGATGTTAGAGACCTTCTCCATCTTGCATTCGAGGATGCCCCACAGATGCTCAATAGGGTTTAGGTCTGAAGATATGCTTGGCCAGTACAGCACCTTTACCCTCAGTTTCTTTAGCAAGGCAGTGGTAGTCTTGGCAGTGTGTTCGGGGTCGTTATCATGTTGGAATACTGACCTGTGGCCCAGTTTCCGAAGGGAGGGTATCATGCTCTGCTTCAGTATGTCACAGTACACGTTGGCATAGCCGGGAGCACTCATAAAGCCCCACACCATGACACTCCCACCATGCTTGACTGTAGGCAAGACACACTTGTCTTTGTACTCCTCACCTGGTTGCTGTCACACATGCTTGACACCATCTGAATCAAATAGGTTTATCTTGGTCTCATCAGACCACAGGACATGGTTCCAGTAATCCATGTCCTTAGTCTGCTTGTCTTCAGCAAACCGTTTGCAGGCTTTCTTGTGCATCATCTTTAGAAGAGGCTTCTTCTGTGACGACAGCCATGCAGTTCAGTTTGATGCAGTGTGCGGCGTATGGTCTGAGCATTGACCGGATGAACCCCAACCCCTTTAACCTCTGCAGCAATGATGGCAGCACTCATACGTCTATTTTGAAAAGACAACCTCTGGATATGACGCTGAGCAAGTGCACTTAAATTCTTTTGTCGACCATGGCAAGACCTGTTCTGAGTGGAACCTTTCTTGTTAAACCACTGTTTGGTCTTGGCCACCGTGCTGCAGCTCAGTTTCAGGGTGTTGGCATTCTTCTTATAGCCTAGGCCAGGGATGCTCAACCTGTGGCCCTCCAGCTGTTGGAAAACTGTAACTCCCAGCATGCCCTACTAGCTGCAGGCTGTCCAGGCATGCTGGGAGTTATAGTTTTTCAAATGCTGGAGGGCGGCAGATTAGGCATCCCATCTTTATGTAGAGCAACAATTCTTATTTTTTTTTAGATCCTCAGAGAGGTCTTTGCCATGAGATGCCATCTTGAACTTCCAGTGACCAGTATGAGAGAGTGTGAGAGAGATATCACCAAATTTAACACATCTGAGACCTTGCAACACTAACGAGTCACATGACACCAGGGAGGGAATATGGCTAATTGGGCACAATTTGGACATTTTCACTTAGTGCCATAATATGGCCGAGCAGAGTTTATACAGGATAATAGCTCTAATGCATGCCTACAGATCCGTGTGATGGGCAAACACCATGATTAAAGTGTAACTGTACTTTCAAAAAACTTTTGATATGTCATTGATTGGTGGGTGTCTGAGTGCCGACATCCCCACCAATCACCAAATCAAGGAGACAGAAGCACTCACTGCTTAAAGGAAATGCATCACCAAAAATTTTATCTGCAAATTGAAATCAGATAGTAACACATATCCTTTTTTTCAAATTTTTTATTTTTTCTGATTGTAGATAATTTTTTTTTTTATTTCCTGAACATTATTATGGCAGCCATCTTACATGAGCTGTTACAAAGCATTCAAAAAAATTGCTTTACAGCAGTCCCATGGGCCATAGACACAAGGGTCTGGAGGTGACCCTATTGACTTCTATGGGAGAGTTTTCAAGGCATGCTCTGTGACATGTGCAGAGGTCATTGTACAAGGAAAGAATAGATAAGCTTTGACAATCAGCAGGTCTTTTTCTGATGACACATTCTCTTTGAGATGATTCTACATACTTTGAAGGGCAGTAGTTTTGGACTACACTTGAAAAACATTGGTTTTTATTTTTATATAGGTTTAATTCTCCCCTAGTAAAGGTGTTGGATTGGTGGACTGTATGGATTAGATTACTGTGTGTTATCCTGATAAAGGTGAAGTGATAGTTGACTGGTCTCCTATTCCCCCATTTCACTCTCCCCTCACCCTTACTTCCTTGTTTGTTTTGTCTTCCTTTTTACGTTATGTTATTTTTGAATATATGCCACATATAAGGCTACAACATGTCTAGGATTTTTGTTTTTATTACAATGTTATTTTTGTAATAATTTGAGTGCTATAACTCAACTATATTTTCATGTATGATGCTACTGATTGCTTGCATATATTTAAAATAAACAGAATTTACAAGATTATATGTTATGTGCTACATAGGAGACGTTGATTATGAGCACACTTTCATGTCTTATTGCCCTGGTATCATGGACTGTTTTACTCCATCGTTTATAAAACTAAAGCGTAACAAGCTCCGCCAGTTGATTTAAGTATGAATAAAAGCACACCTCTCCTGAGATGGAACAAGAAGGTGGGATCCCTCTTTCTTACTACTCTTCAAAAAAAAAAGCCAAGAGTTTTGCTGTGGGCAAGAGAATGGAAAAGTCTTTGATATTTATGAGTGTAGATGACAAATGCTTGCGTGGTGATTACTTTAAAATAGGACCCTGTTTTCTGGAAAATATGATATAAGAACAAGGCAGAATTTGAAAGCTTAGCCGCAGTTGTGACAATCTAAGAAGCCTTGGTTAGCATCAGCTGTTTTATAACTCCATGTTGTGTGCTACAACTGTCAGCTCCGTGTCACCTACTCACATAGCAGGTCATTTCTCAAAAGTTTCTCCTATTCATTTTGTAGCTAAACCTAAAGATAAGCAAATCAGGACTATAAATATTAAACCTTAATGGCCAGAAATTAATTTGGACTTCAAAATGCAAAGTTTTTGTCATTGCCATATTTTAAAAGCCATCGACAGAGGTACATGAAGGCTTGTTTTTTGTGGGAGGAGTTATAGTTTTAAATAGGACATTTAATACATTGTGTAGCAACTTTTATGGCGCAACTACATGAGGAAAAAAAAGCATTGCTGCTCAGGAATGGGAATGAACAAAAAATATCAATTTTGACAATTTTAAAGGGGTTGTCCGAGTTATATCTATATATGTTACGGTGGCTTATAACATTATTAAAAATACATTTGTAATTTACTCACAATTTATTCTGCTGTGTTTCTGCACGGCCGATGCGAGTCACGTGACCCCTGACGTCATCCACCAGGCTCCGGTGGTGACGTCTCGTGGACAGGTTTCTCCGCGCCTTAGGGAGTGGCGCAGCTCTGTACACAAAACGTCAGAGCCTTGTGTGCCCGCCCCCCTCTCTCTCCTCTGGCTGCCGCGGCTCCTGTGAGGGATCGCGCATGCGCGATCCTTACCAGTGCCGGCAGCCGTGCGTTAAGATTCAATGATGTGCCCGTTCCCCTCCCTGTGATCCACCAGTGTGCCCGTTCCCCTGCCTCTGGCGATCTTTGTGTTGTCAGCCTCAGCAAGTTACCATTGCCCTACTTCACTGGCCATCAGAAACAAAACCACCCCCAGGAACATCACAAAGTAAATAATTGTCCGTCAGATAGATGTAGCTGTAATATAGCTTAGATAGATGTAGCCGTGATATAGCATACGTCCAAAGAACGAGGCAGCACTCCAAATTCTCGTGAGGTGGTGATGACCCAAATTTATTTCCCAGGCAACGTTTCGGCCTACTCAATGAGGCCTTTGTCAAGCGTGATATAGCATAGATAGACGTAGCCGTCATATAGCATAGATACACATGGCTGTCATATAGCTTAGATATAGATATGGCTTAGGGTACTTTCACACTAGTGTTTATTCTTTTCCAGCATAGAGTTCCGTCCTAGCGGCTCAATACCGGAAAAGAACTGATCAGTTTTATCCTAATGCTTTCTGAATAGAGAGCAATCTGTTCAGGATGCATCAGTTCAGTCCCTCTTAAGTTTTTTGGCATGCTGCATTTTTCTCTCCGGCCAAAAATCCTGAACATTTGCTGGCATTAAAGGGTTTCTACCACCAGAAATACTGTTATGTAGCTGACTGACATTAGCGATTCGCTAATGTCAGCACTACATAACAGTATGTTTCTAACATTAGTCCTTGCAGCCGTTTTTGTTAAAAAAGCACTTTGTATAGATATGCTAATGAGCCTCTAGGTGCTATGTGGGCGTCATTAGCACCTAGAGGGCTCCGTCCACTAACCATTTCAGCCGCCCATCGCGTCTCTCCAGCCCGCCCCACTCCTGTTGATTGACGTGAAACTTCTCAGTATCTCGTACCAATTCCCACTCCTGCGCTTCTGTATTCGGCGCAGTGAGTGAATGCCGCGCTCCTGGTGCCGGCTTCCTCAATGTAACGTAGTTGGCGCAAGCGCAGTGAGGAAGCCGGCGCCGGGGGAATACAGAAGCCCACGGCGCAGGCGCGGGAATTGGTACGAGATACTGAGAAGTTTCACGTCAATCAACAGGAGCGGGGCGGGCTGGAGGGACGCGATGGGCGGCTGAAATGGTTAGTGGACGGAGCCCTCTAGGTGCTAATGACGCCCACATAGCACCTAGAGGCTCATTAGCATATCTATAAAAGTGCTTTTTTAACAAAAACGGCTGCAAGGACTAATGTTAGAAAAATACTGTTATGTAGTGCTGACATTAGCGCATCGCTAATGTCAGTCAGCTACATAACAGTATTTCTGGTGGTAGAAGCTACATAACGGTATTTCTGGTGGTAGAAACCCTTTAAGTTTCATTGAAATGTATAATTGCCGCATTGACGGATCCTTTCTTCCGGTCCGTGCATGCACAGACCTTTAAATCTGTGGGGAAAAAAAATACCGGATCCATTTTTCCAGATGACACCGGAGAGACGGATCCGGAATTTCAATGCATTTGTCAGACGGATCCGCATCCGGATCTGTCTGACAAATGCCTTCCGTTTTCGTCCGGATTGCAGGGGCAGGCAGTTCCAGCGACGGAACTGCCTGCCGGAGTCCTCAGACACAAGTGGGAAAGTACTCTAAGATATAGATATAGCTTAGATACATATAGTTTAGATATACATATATAGATTTGTATACATAGGTAATCCGGACTTACATATACAGTCGTGGCCAAAAGTTTTGAGAATGACACAAATATTAGTTTTCACAAAGTTTGCTGCTAAACTGCTTTTAGATCTTTGTTTCAGTTGTTTCTGTGATGTAGTGAAATAGAATTACACGCACTTCATACGTTACAAAGGCTTTTATCGACAATTACATGACATTTATGCAAAGAGTCAGTATTTGCAGTGTTGGCCCTTCTTTTTCAGGACCTCTGCAATTCGACTGGGCATGCTCTCAATCAACGTCTGGGCCCATTCCTGACTGATAGCAACCCATTCTTTCATAATCACTTTTTGGAGTTTGTCAGAATTAGTGGGTTTTTGTTTGTCCACCCGCCTCTTGAGGATTGACCACAAGTTCTCAATGGGATTAAGATCTGGGGAGTTTCCAGGCCATGGACCCAAAATGTCAACGTTTTGGTCCCCGAGCCACTTAGTTATCACTTTTGCCTTATGGCACGGTGCTCCATCGTGCTGGAAAATGCATTGTTCTTCACCAAACTGTTGTTGGATTGTTGGAAGTAGTTGCGGTTGGAGGGTGTTTTGGTACCATTCTTTATTCATGGCTGTGTTTTTGGGCAAAATTGTGAGTGAGCCCACTCCCTTGGATAAGAAGCAACCCCACACATGAATGGTCTCAGGATGCTTTACTGTTGGCATGACACAGGACTGATGGTAGCGCTCACCTTTTCTTCTCCGGACAAGCCTTTTTCCAGATGCCCCAAACAATCGGAAAGAGGCTTCATCGGAGAATATGACTTTGCCCCAGTCCTCAGCAGTCCATTCACCATACTTTCTGCAGAAGATCAATCTGTCCCTGATGTTTTTTTTGGAGAGAAGTGGCTTCTTTGCTGCCCTTCTTGACACCAGGCCATCTTCCAAAAGTCTTCGCCTCACAGTGCGTGCAGATGCGCTCACACCTGCCTTCTGCCATTCCTGAGCAAGCTCTGCACTGGTGGCACTCCGATCCCGCAGCTGAATCCTCTGTTGGAGACTATCCTGGCGCTTGCTGGACTTTCTTGGACGCCCTGAAGCCTTCTTAACAAGAATTGAACCTCTTTCCTTGAAGTTCTTGATGATCCTATAAATTGTTTATTGAGGTGCAATCTTAGTAGCCACAATATCCTTGCCTGTGAAGCCATTTTTATGCAACGCAATGATGGCTGCACGCGTTTCTTTGCAGGTCACCATGGTTAACAATGGAAGAACAATGATTTCAAGCATCACCCTCCTTTTAACATGTCAAGTCTGCCATTTTAACCCAATCAGCCTGACATAATGATCTCCAGTCTTGTGCTCGTCAACATTCTCATCTGAGTTAACAAGACGATTACTGAAATGATCTCAGCAGGTCCTTTAATGACAGCAATAAAATGCAGTGGAAAGTTTTTTTTGGAATTAAGTTAATTTTCATGGCAAAGAAGGACTATGCAATTCATCTGATCACTCTTCATAACATTCTGGAGTATATGCAAATTGCTATTATAAAAACTTAAGCAGCAACTTTTCCAATATTTATGCAATTCTCAAAACTTTTGGCCACGACTGTACATTAGTTAAGCTTGATTTCTTAAGAGAAAAACCCATACTTACACCTTTGCATAGTTCCTAGCTCACACAGACAGAAGGTCTTCCTGTCACATTGCAGAGAGAGAGAGAGGATCTGCAATGTGACAGGAAGACCTTCTGCCTGTGTGAGCTAGGAGATGATCATGTGACTGTTTTTTATGCAAAGCGGAGTGCAGGGGGCGGGGAAGGGCAGATTATTCACACCCACAAATATTCATGAGGGAGAGCTCAGTCATTGTTATTACACGCCCCCACAGCTTTGCTGCAGCATGTAAACAAAGCATGAATAACAGAACTATGCAAAGGTGGAAGTATGGGTTTTTCTCTTAAGAAATCAAGCTTAAAGCGAACCTTTCACCTCATTTTCACTTTATAAACTAGCAACAGTACCTTATAGATTATCTTGAGTGTGTTGTTATCCATGTTAGTGCCGCTTTCCTGCGCTTTTTATCCATAAAAAAATCGTCTTATAAAGTTCTCATTTCTGCTCCAACAGTCACGCAACAAGTCAAGGGGGTAGCCCTTCCCTCTCCTCTGGCCGTACCGCCCCTGCCCTAACGCCGCCTCTATGCTTTGTAATTGACAGCCGGCTCAGTCGCCGGGACGGCGCTTCTGAATCCTGCGCATGCGCCGTCCTCCTCATTCGCCGCGCGATCCCGTCTTTCTGGCGGACACAAGCGCGACCATGTAACAGAATCGCGCATGCGCCGTACGCGATGCCTGCCTGTCTGCTCTCCCTCCCGTGCGCGTGCTCCACTATCTTCAGGCTCCAAGCGCCCCACATGATCACTGTAGACTTGCCGCAGATTGCAAGCCAGTGATCATCGTGAGCGGAGCATTGTTCTAATAATCCGAAGGTATTTTATGAAGATAGTGGAGCGCGCGCATGGGAGGGAGAGCAGACAGGCAGGCATCGCGTACGGCGCATGCGCAATTCTGTTACATGGTCGCGCTTGAGTCCACCAGAAAGACGGGATCGCGTGGTGAATGAGGAGGACGGCGCATGCGCAGGATTCAGAAGCGCCGTCCCGGCGACTGAGCCGGCTGTCAATTACAAAGCATAGAGGCGGCGTTAGGGCAGGGGCGGTACGGCCAGAGGAGAGGGAAGGGCTACCCCCTTGACTTGTTGCGTGACTGTTGGAGCAGAAATGAGAACTTTATAAGACGATTTTTTTATGAATAAAAAGCGCAGGAAAGCGGCACTAACATGGATAACAACACACTCAAGATAATCTATAAGGTACTGTTGCTAGTTTATAAAGTGAAAATGAGGTGAAAGGTTCGCTTTAACTAATGTATATGTATGTCCTGATGACATACAACTCGGATAACCTATATATACAAATCTATATATGTATATCTAAACTATATGTATCTAAGCTATATCTATATCTTAGAGTACTTTCACACTTGCGTCATAGGATTCCGGCAGGCAGTTAGGTCGCAGGAACTGCCTGCCCCTGCAATCCGGACGCAAATGGATAGCATTTTTCAGACAGATCCGGATGCGGATCCGTCTGACAAATGCATTAAAATACCAGATCCGTCCCTCCGGTGTCATCCGGAAAAATGGATCCGGTATTTATTTTTTTCACAGATTTAAAGGTCTGTGCATGCGCGGACCGGAAGAAAGGATCAGTCAATGTGGCAATTTTAATGCACTAATACATTTCAATGAAAATTAATGCCGGATCCGGCATTCCGGCAAGTGTTCAGGATTTTTTGGCCGGAGAGAAAAATGCAGCATGCTGCGGTATTTTCTCCGGCCAAAAAACATAAGAGGGACTGAACTGATGCATCCTGAACGGAATGCTCTCCATTCAGAATGCATTAGGATAAAACGGATCAGTTCTTTTCCGGTATTGAGCCGCTAGGACGGAACTCAATGCCGGAAAAGAATAACGCTAGTGTGAAAGTACCCTAAGCTATATCTAAGCCATATGAATCTAAGCTATATGACAGCTATGTGTATCTAAGCTATATAACAGCTATGTGTATCTAAGCTATATGACAGCTATGTGTATCTATTCTATATGACAACGATATGTACCTATGCTATATGACAGCTACAGTATACAGTGGGGGAAATAATTATTTGACCCCTCACTGATTTTGTAAGTTTGTCCAATGACAAAGAAATGAAAAGTCTCAGAACAGTATCATTTCAATGGTAGGTTTATTGTAACAGTGGCAGATAGCACATCAAAAGGAAAATCGAAAAAATAACTTTAAATAAAAGATAGCAACTGATTTGCATTTCATTGAGTGAAATAAGTATTTGAACCCCTACCAACCAACCAGTTCTGGCTCCCACAGAGTGGTTAGACACTTCTACTCAATTAGTCACCCTCATTAAGGACACCTGTCTTAACTAGTCACCTGTATAAAAGACACCTGTCCACAGAATCAATCAATCAAGCAGACTCCAAACTCTCCAACATGGGAAAGACCAAAGAGCTGTCCAAGGATGTCAGAGACAAAATTGTAGACCTGCACAAGGCTGGAATGGGCTACAAAACCATTAGCAAGAAGCTGGGAGAGAAGGTGACAACTGTTGGTGCGATTGTTCGAAAATGGAAGGAGCACAAAATGAACATCAATCGACCTCGCTCTGGGGCTCCACGCAAGATCTCACCTCGTGGGGTGTCAATGGTTCTGAGAAAGGTGAAAAAGCATCCTAGAACTACACGGGAGGAGTTAGTTAATGACCTCAAATTAGCAGGGACCACAGTCACCAAGAAAACCATTGGAAACACATTACACCGCAATGGATTAAAATCCTGCAGGGCTCGCAAGGTCCCCCTGCTCAGGAAGGCACATGTGCAGGCCCGTCTGAAGTTTGCCAATGTCACGGAACCATGAACCAGACGTACAACAAGAGATAAGTGAAAATAAGAAGGCTTTATTGAAAATAAAGCTGTAAAGCAAAAGTCCAAACGGATGGTGAAACCGAGCAGAGTCTTTGCGAAGCCAGAGGTCAGGAACCAGAAGGGTAGTCAGACGAAGCCAGGATCAGGAACCAGCAGGGTAGTCAGACGAAGCCAGGATCAGGAACCAGCAGGGTAGTCAGACGAAGCCAGGATCAGGAACCAGCAGGGTAGTCAGACGAGGCCAGGATCAGGAACCAGAAGCAGCAGCAGTCTTAGAAGCATGTGAACACAAGAGGACCAAGCAAGGAACTGAAGCCACAGACCTCCTATATATATGAGCTAGGCATCCAGCTCCTCCCAGGGGAAGGAGGAGCCGCAGGGTGGAAGGCTACAAGAAACCCAGGACCCAAGATGGCCGCCAGCACATGTCAAACGAAGGAGAGCAGCAAGCAGGTAAGACCATGACAGTACCTCCCCCTCAAGGGCCCCTCCTCCGCGGAGCACAAAACGGTTTCTGAGGGAAGCGTGCGTGGAAGGCTCGGAGCAAGGCAGGAGCATGGACATCTGCGGAGGGAACCCAGGAACGCTCCTCTGGACCATAACCACGCCAATGGACCAAAAACTGCAACCGACCGCGGACCAGGCGTGAGTCCAGGATATTGCTCACCTCATATTCCTCACGATTGCCCACTTGGACCGGACGAGGCCGAGGAACCGAGGAAGTGAAACGATTACACACCAGTGGCTTCAACAGGGAGACATGAAACACGTTGGAGATCCGCATGCCAGGAGGAAGCGCAAGGGCATAGGCTACCGGGTTTACCCTGCGAAGCACTCGGAAGGGACCAACAAAGCGAGGCGCCAGCTTGGGAGTGGGCACTCGAAGGTTGAGGTTGCGGGTGGACAACCATACACGGTCTCCGACCTGGTAGGAAGGAGCAGGCGCTCGTCTGCGATCAGCCTGGAATCTCTGGCGCTGCGCAGAGACCTCAAGGGACTTCTGGATCTGTACCCAAGAAGCACGTAGGACGGAAAGGTGATCCTCCACAGCCGGAATATCCTGGGGAGAGAATACCTCCGGTAACACGGCAGGTTGGAACCCATAATTGGCCATGAAGGGAGACGTCCCAGAGGAAGAGTTCACCGCCGTGTTCCTGGCAAACTCAGCCCAAGGCAGGAGGTCAACCCAATTGTCTTGGTGATCGGAGACATAGCAACGAAGGAATTGCTCCAAGGCCTGATTGGATCGTTCTGCGGCCCCATTGGACTGAGGGTGGTAGGCCGAGGAGAAGGAGAGATGAATCCCCAACTGGGAGCAAAAGGCGCGCCAGAACCTGGACACAAACTGACTCCCCCGATCCGACACAATCTCCTTAGGCAAACCGTGCAACCGGAAGACCTCCCTGGCAAAAATCGTGGCCAACTCTTGTGCAGAGGGTAACTTCTTGAGAGGAACACAGTGGCACATTTTGGAAAACCGATCCACAATCATGAGAATGACCGTATGGCCTCGGGATGCAGGGAGGTCCACAATGAAATCCATCCCCAGGTGTGACCATGGGCGCTCCCCGGTGGCTATGGGTTGCAGAAGGCCCAACGGAAGGTGCCGAGGGGACTTACTCTGGGCACAAACGGAGCATGCCGCTACATATGCGGCGATGTCGGAACGTAGGGAAGGCCACCAGAACAGACGTGAAACAGCCCAGGACAGCTGATTCTTTCCAGGATGCCCCGCGGTCTTGGAGTTATGGTAGGTTCGCAACAACCGAGTGCGCAACTCCTCAGGCACAAAACATCTGCCGTTGGGTCTCCCAGAGGGAGCACCAGATTGAGCCGCCAAAATCTGCTCACCCAGGGGAGAGGTCAGGCTGGTGCGAATGGCGGCCAGGATCTGATTCGGAGGTATGACCGAAGTCGGAATCGACTCCTCCCTGGACAGCTCGGAGTACTGCCGTGATAAGGCATCCGCCCTGATGTTCTTGGAACCGGGTAGGTAGGAGACCACGTAATTAAAACGTGACAAGAACAGAGCCCATCTGGCCTGACGTGGTGTCAATCTCTTGGCCTCAGAAAGGTAGGTCAGATTCTTGTGGTCCGTCAGGATGAGAACCGGAACCACCGAACCCTCGAGCAAGTGCCTCCATTCTTTAAGGGCCTGCACGATGGCCAATAACTCCCTGTCACCAATCTGATAGTTGCACTCCGCGGAAGACAGTTTCCGGGAGTAAAACCCACAAGGAAGCAGAGGACCCTCTGGTGTTCTACGCTGAGACAGAAGGGCGCCTACTCCCGTCTCAGACGCGTCCACCTCGAGGACAAAGGGCAACCCAGGGTTGGGATGCGACAGAATCGGAGCCGACACAAAGGCGGACTTTAGGGCCTCAAAAGCTCGGATGGCCTCGAGCGGCCAGACCTGGGAATTACTGCCCTTCCTGGTCAGATCCGTGAGAGGCTTGGCCAGCATGGAAAAGTCCCTGATGAACTTCCGATAATAATTGGCGAAGCCCAAAAAGCGCTGCAGGGAACGAAGACCACTGGGCTGGGGCCACTGTAAGACAGCCGAAACCTTCTCAGGATCCATGGAGAACCCCTCAGCGGAAATGATGTAACCTAAGAAGGTTACCTGGGATCGGTGAAATTCGCATTTCTCAAGCTTACCGAACAGCTTGTTCTCTCGTAACCGTTGCAACACTCGTCTGACATCCAGAATGTGGGCCTCCATGGATTCAGAATATACCAAGATGTCATCCAAATAGACTACCACACACTGCTGCAACAGGTCACGGAAAACATCGTTGATGAATTCCTGAAAGACTGCGGGCGCATTGCACAACCCAAAGGGCATAACCAAGGATTCGTAATGACCGGTCCTGGTGTTAAACGCGGTCTTCCACTCATCGCCCGCCTTGATCCTTACCAGGTTATATGCCGCCCTCAGGTCGAGTTTGGTAAAGACCGTGGCCCCTTTAAGGCGATCGAACAGCTCGGAAATCAAGGGTATCGGGTAAGCGTTCTTGATCGTGATGCGATTGAGACCCCTGTAATCGATGCAAGGCCTCAACTCACCGCCCTTCTTTTTCACAAAGAAAAATCCAGCCCCTGCCGGGGACGAAGATTTGCGAATGTGTCCGCGTGAAAGCGCCTCCCTCACGTACTCCTCCATGGCCTCATTCTCCGCTACCGACAGTGGATAGACTTTGCCACGAGGAGGAACGGCACCAGATTGTAACTCTATGGCACAATCGTATGGGCGGTGCGGAGGTAGGGCAACCGCGCGCACCTTATCGAATACATCCCGGTACTCCTCGTATTCAGGAGGCAACAGAGAGTCCGAGGAAGTACACAGCAACTTGACAGACCCATGGATGCAACTAGCCCCACACTGCGGTGACCACGAGAGGATCTCGACCGATCTCCAATCGAAAGTCGGATTATGCTTCTGGAGCCAGGGGTACCCCAAGACCACCGAGTAGTGTGGAGACGAAATGACCTGGAGGCAGACCGACTCTCTGTGAACGGCACCAATGGCTATCCCCACTGGAAGGGTCTCATGAGTCACGTGTGGCGGCAGAAGGGGTCTGCCGTCTATCGCCTCAAGAGCCAGTGGGGAACCTCGAGCCTGCAGAGGAATGGAATTGGCGGCAGCGAACACACTATCAATGAACAAACCACCAGCACCAGAGTCCACCAACGCCTGGGTCGTCACCAAGCCCCCGACCCAGGAGAGGACAACAGTGATCAGTGGTTTGTCAACACGGGAAACCGGGGACGAGGAGACTCCACCCAAGATCTGCCCCCGACAGGATCTCAGGGTACGAGCGTTTCCCGGACGGTTCGGACATGCCAACCGAAAATGCCCACCGAGACCACAGTACATGCATCGGCCCTCGCGTCTCCGGAGTGCCCTCTCCCCCTCGGACAGGCGAGCAAACCCCAGCTGCATGGGTTCACCCCCAGACAAGTCATCCCCAGGAGGCGTGGGAGGAGAGGGAGGCACGGGTGGGACAGCAAACGTAGGCACCAATCTGTTAGAAGACCTCCGCAGGTTCTCCTTAAAGGAAGGTCTCTCCCTGAGTCTGGTGTCAATCAAAATCAGGAAAGAAATAAGAGACTCGAGCTCAACTGGTAGGTCCTTAGCTGCAACCTCATCCTTCAAGGCATCCGAGAGACCATGAGAGAAAGCAGCGACCAGAGCCTCATTATTCCAGCCCACCTCTGCTGCCAGGGTACGAAACTCAATGGCGTATTCAGCTACGGATCGTGAACCCTGTCTGATGGACATAAGGAGCTTCGCAGCAGAG
This sequence comes from Bufo bufo, assembly GCF_905171765.1. Taxonomy (NCBI): domain Eukaryota; kingdom Metazoa; phylum Chordata; class Amphibia; order Anura; family Bufonidae; genus Bufo; species Bufo bufo. The sequence goes on along the minus strand of NC_053390.1, from coordinate 702,736,020 downwards.
GCAGCACGAGCCGGCACATCGAATACCTTCCGAAGAGAAGCAACAAAACCGGAAAACTCGGCAACCACCGGATTGTTGTTCTCCCATAAAGGGCTGGCCCAGGCCAAGGCCTTGTCCGAGAGCAGCGAGATCAAGAAGCCCACCTTTGATCTCTCAGTAGGAAAGGCATGTGGCAGCAACTCGAAATAAATGCCCACCTGGTTAAGGAAACCTCGGCACTGAGTTGGCTCTCCCCCAAAGCGCTGTGGAAGAGGGGCAGAACCGGTCATACCCCGAAACACCGCAGGCGCAACAACAGGTGTCGGGGTAGACTCTGGCGCAACAACCGGAGCGGCAGTAGGAGCGAGCCCAGGAGCGACAACCGACCCATCGGCAACGGGAGCGAAATGAGCCGTGCGTTCAAGCAGGGTTTGCAACGCCACAGCGAACCGACCCAACAGGTGATCCTGCTGATCAAGTCTGGCAACCAGCGTGGGTAGCGAGGATGGCCCTGTACCGTCAGAATTCATGGCTTGGTCCTAATGTCACGGAACCATGAACCAGACGTACAACAAGAGATAAGTGAAAATAAGAAGGCTTTATTGAAAATAAAGCTGTAAAGCAAAAGTCCAAACGGATGGTGAAACCGAGCAGAGTCTTTGCGAAGCCAGAGGTCAGGAACCAGAAGGGTAGTCAGACGAAGCCAGGATCAGGAACCAGCAGGGTAGTCAGACGAAGCCAGGATCAGGAACCAGCAGGGTAGTCAGACGAAGCCAGGATCAGGAACCAGCAGGGTAGTCAGACGAGGCCAGGATCAGGAACCAGAAGCAGCAGCAGTCTTAGAAGCATGTGAACACAAGAGGACCAAGCAAGGAACTGAAGCCACAGACCTCCTATATATATGAGCTAGGCATCCAGCTCCTCCCAGGGGAAGGAGGAGCCGCAGGGTGGAAGGCTACAAGAAACCCAGGACCCAAGATGGCCGCCAGCACATGTCAAACGAAGGAGAGCAGCAAGCAGGTAAGACCATGACAGCCAATGAACACCTGAATGATTCAGAGAGTGACTGGGAGAAGGTGCTGTGGTCTGATGAGACCAAAATAGAGCTCTTTGGCATTAACTCAACTCGCTGTGTTTGGAGGAAGAAAAATGCTGCCTATGACCCCCAAAACACCGTCCCCACCGTCAAGCATGGGGGTGGAAACATTTTGCTTTGGGGGTGTTTTTCTGCTAAGGGCACAGGACAACTTATTTGCATAAACGGGAAAATGGACGGAGCCATGTATCGTGAAATCCTGAGCGACAACCTCCTTCCCTCTGCCAGGAAACTGAAAATGGGTCGTGGATGGGTGTTCCAGCACGACAATGACCCAAAACATACAGCAAAGGCAACAAAGGAGTGGCTCAAGAAGAAGCACATTAAGGTCATGGAGTGGCCTAGTCAGTCTCCGGACCTTAATCCATTCGAAAACCTATGGAGGGAGCTCAAGCTCAGAGTTGCACAGAGACAGCCTCGAAACCTTAGGGATTTAGAGATGATCTGCAAAGAGGAGTGGACCAACATTCCTCCTAAAATGTGCGCAAACTTGGTCATCAATTACAAGAAACGTTTGACCTCTGTGCTTGCAAACAAGGGTTTTTCCACCAAGTATTAAGTCTTTTTTTGTTAGAGGGTTCAAATACTTATTTCACTCAATGAAATGCAAATCAGTTGCTATCTTTTATTTAAAGTTATTTTTTCGATTTTCCTTTTGATGTGCTATCTGCCACTGTTACAATAAACCTACCATTGAAATGATACTGTTCTGAGACTTTTCATTTCTTTGTCATTGGACAAACTTACAAAATCAGTGAGGGGTCAAATAATTATTTCCCCCACTGTATGTACCTAAGCTATATGACAGCTATATGTCTCTAAGCTATATGTCTAAGCTATATGACAACTATATGTCTCTAAGCTATATGACAACTATATGTCTCTAAGCTATATGACAACTATATGTCTCTAAGCTATATGACAACTATATGTCTCTAAGCTATATGACAACTATATGTCTCTAAGCTATATGACAGCTACATCTATCTAAGCTATATGAAGGCTACATCTATCTAAGCTATATGACAGCTATATGTCTCTAAGCTATATGACAGCTATATCTATCTAAGCTATATGACAGCTATATCTATCTAAGCTATATGACAGCTATATCTATCTAAGCTATATGACAGCTATGTGTCATGACATGCATGCTGCTGATTCTCTGTATTTCAATCACTTATTGAAAGGGGCATGTTCAAAATAATAGCAGTGTGGAGTTCGATGAGTGAGGTAATTCATTCTTTGAAAAACTGGTGGCAATTATTGCCCTTATTTAAGGAAGGCAGCAAATGTTGTACATGCTGGTTACAGTGCATTTCTCTCTGAAATTCAGAGGAAAATGGGTCGGTCCAGACATTGTTCAGAAGAACAGCGTACCTTGATTAAAAAGTTTATTGGAGAGGGGAAAATGATAGGCTGCTCAGCTAAAATGATCGCAAATGCTTTAAAATGGCAACCAAAACCTGAAAGACGTGGAAGAAAGCGAAAAACTACCATTCGAAGGGATAGAAGAATAGCCAAAATGGCAAGGACTCAGCCAACAATCAGCTCCAGGAAGATCAAAGAAGGTCTAAAGTTACCTGTGAGTACTGTTACAATTAGAAGACGCCTATGTGAAGCCAAGCTATCTGCAAGAAGCCCCTGCAAAGTCCCACTGTTGACAGTTTGTCAGACGACCCCCAAACACTGAATTCAAGCCACAGTACACTGTGAAGACAGTGAAGCATGGTGGCGCAAGCACCATGATATGGGGATGTTTCTCATACTACGATGTTGGGCCTATTTATCACATACCAGGGATCATGGATCAGTTTGAATACATCAGAATACTTGAAGAGGTCATGCTGCCTTATGCTGAAGAGGAAATGCCCTTGAAATGGGTGTTCCAACAAGACAACGACACCAAACACACCAGTAAACGTGCAACATCTTGGTTCCAGACCAACAAGATTGACGTTATGGAGTGGCCAGCCCAATCCCCGGATCTTAACCCAATAGAAAACTTGTGGGGTGACATAAAAAAATGCAGTTTCTGAGGCAAAACCAAGAAATAGAGAAGAACTGTGAAATGTAGTCCAATCATCCTGGGCTGGAATACCTGTTCACAGGTGTCAGAAGTTGGTTGACTCAATGCAGTTCTCATAAACAGTGGTTATACAGCTAAATATTGGTTAAAGGGGTTCTGCACTTTCATTTAACTGATGATCTATCCCCTCTGGATAGATCATCAGCTTCTGATCGGCGGGGGTCCGACACCCGGGACCCCCGCCGATCAGCTGTTTGAGAAGGCAGCGGCGCTCCAGTAGCGCTGCAGCCTTCTCACTGTTTACCGCCGGCCCACTGACGTCACGACTAGTATCAACTAGCGTGGGAGCGGCTAAGCTTAGCCCCGCCCACGCTAGTTGATACTAGTCGCGACGTCAGTGGGCCGGCGGTAAACAGTGAGAAGGCCGCGGCACTGCTAGAGCGCCTCTGCCTTCTGAAACAGCTGATCGGCGGGGGTCCCGGGTGTCGGACCCCCACCGATCAGAAGCTGATGATCTATCCAGAGGATAGATCATCAGTTAAATGAAAGTGCAGAACCCCTTTAAGTGATTCAAAGGAAAGCAAAATCTTCAAACATTTTTCAGTTTATAAACGGAAAATGCAAATGGGATCGCACTCTACATCCAGCACTCTGCCCTGCCTCCATGCTGGATGAGACATTGGTGTACATTTTGGCCAAAGCGTAATAAGCCACTCACCACGTCAAGGTCGCCTCATTTGAGTGGTCCCTAACACTAGTTCCTACCTGTTTATGGGCCATGACAGCCACACAAAGTCCAGGGAATGCAGGTCAGCATGCAAGCCAAGCACACTCTGCTTTTAACCCCGTCCGGTGCCATTACAGCTTTCATCGGATCCAGGGATGCAAGTACCAACATGCATGCTGAGCCCACCATATACTTCTCCTGGAGCCAAATGGCTACTGGTAGGTTCTATATAAGCAGACTCAGTTTTATACTGACTTTAAAACCAGCCTCCAGGACAGATTGACTGGTCAGGTGTGCATGACTCAAAGGAGATCGCCACGCCTCCAATATATACTACAAAGAAAAAATGTGGGGGATTGGGTCAGCACAACCTGTATGTAGGTGCACATCACTATGGCGAAATACATATACAAACGGAAAATGCAAATGTGATCGCACTCTACATCCAGCACTCTGCCCTTCCTCCATGCTGGATGAGACATTGGTGTACATTTTGGCCAAAGCGTAATAAGCCACTCACCACGTCAAGGTCGCCTCATTTGAGTGGTCCCTAACAAGGTCCCTAAATGAGGCGACCTTGACGTGGTGAGTGGCTTATTATGCTTTGGCCAAAATGTACACCAATGTCTCATCCAGCATGGAGGCAGGGCAGAGTGCTGGATGTAGAGTGCGATCACATTTGCATTTTCCGTTTGTATATGTATTTCGCCATAGTGATGTGCACCTACATACAGGTTGTGCTGACCCAATCCCCCACATTTTTTCTTTGTAGTATATATTGGAGGCGTGGCGATCTCCTTTGAGTCATGCACACCTGACCAGTCAATCTGTCCTGGAGGCTGGTTTTTAAGTCAGTATAAAACTGAGTCTGCTTATATAGAACCTACCAGTAGCCATTTGGCTCCAGAAGAAGTATATGGTGGGCTCAGCATGCATGTTGGTACTTGCATCCCTGGATCCGATGAAAGCTGTAATGGCACCGGACAGGGTTAAAAGCAGAGTGTGCTTGGCTTGCATGCTGACCTGCATTCCCTGGACTTTGTGTGGCTGTCATGGCCCATAAACAGGTAGGAACTAGTGTTAGGGACCACTCAAATGAGGCGACCTTGACGTGGTGAGTGGCTTATTACGCTTTGGCCAAAATGTACACCAATGTCTCATCCAGCATGGAGGCAGGGCAGAGTGCTGGATGTAGAGTGCGATCACATTTGCATTTTCCGTTTGTATATGTACACTGCTCAAAAAAATAAAGGGAACACTTAAACAACACAATGTAACTCCAAGTCAATCACACTTCTGTGAAATCAAACTGTCCACTTAGGAAGCAACACTGAGTGACAATCAATTCCACATGCTGTTGTGCAAATGGGATAGACAACAGGTGGAAATTATAGGCAATTAGCAAGACACCCCAAATAAAGGAGTGGTTCTGCAGGTGGTGACCTGACCACTTCTCAGTTCTTATGCTTCCTGGCTGATGTTTTGGTCACTTTTGAATGCTGCCGGTGCTTTCACTCTAGTAGTAGCATGAGACGGAGTCTACAACCCACACAAGTGGCTCAGGTAGTGCAGCTTATCCAGGATGGCACATCAATGCGAGCTGTGGCAAGAAGGTTTGCTGTGTCTGTCAGCGTAGTGTCCAGAGCATGGAGGCGCTACCAGGAGACAGGCCAGTACATCAGGAGACGTGGAGGAGGCCGTAGGAGGGCAACAACCCAGCAGCAGGACCGCTACCTCCGCCTTTGTGCAAGGAGGAACAGGAGGAGCACTGCCAGAGCCCTGCAAAATGACCTCCAGCAGGCCACAAATGTGCATGTGTCTGCTCAAACGGTCAGAAACAGACTCCATGAGGGTGATATGAGGGCCCGACGTCCACAGGTGGGGGTTGTGCTTACAGTCCAACACCGTGCAGGACGTTTGGCATTTGCCAGAAAACACCAAGATTGGCAAATTCGCCACTGGCGCCCTGTGCTCTTCACAGATGAAAGCAGGTTCACACTGAGCACATGTGACAGACGTGACAGTGTCTGGAGACGCCGTGGAGAACGTTCTGCTGCCTGCAACATCCTCCAGCATGACCGGTTTAGCATTGGGTTAGTAATGGTGTGGGGTGGCATTTCTTTGGAGGGCCGCACAGCCCTCCATGTGCTCGCCAGAGGTAGCCTGACTGCCATTAGGTACCGAGATGAGATCCTCAGACCCCTTGTGAGACCATATGCTGGTGCAGTTGGCCCTGGGTTCCTCCTAATGCAAGACAATGCTAGACCTCATGTGGCTGGAGTGTGTCAGCAGTTCCTGCAAGACGAAGACATTGATGTTATGGACTGGCCCGCCCGTTCCCCAGACCTGAATCCAATTGAGCACATCTGGGACATCACGTCTCGCTCTATCCACCACTGTCACGTTGCACTACAGACTGTCCAGGAGTTGGCAGATGCTTTAGTCCAGGTCTGGGAGGAGATCCCTCAGGAGACCGTCCGCCACCTCATCAGGAGCATGCACAGGCGTTGTAGGGAGGTCATACAGGCACGTGGAGGCCACACACACTACTGAGCCTCATTTTGACTTGTTTTAAGGACATTACATCAAAGTTAGAGCAGCCTGTAGTATGTTTTTCCACTTTAATTTTGAGGGTGACTCCAAATCCAGACCTCCATGGGTTAAAAAATTTGATTTCCATATTTTTTTTTGTGTGATTTTGTTGTCAGCACATTCAACTATATAAAGAACAAAGTATTTCAGAAGAATATTTAATTAATTCAGATCTAGGATGTGTTATTTTTGTGTTCCCTTTATTTTTTTGAGCAGTGTATTTCGCCATAGTAATGTGCACCTACATACAGGTTGTGCTGACCCAATCCCCCACATTTTTCAGTTTATATAGTGAATGTTTGAGTTTGTAAAGTAGAATACAAACACTTATTTTTTTGAACAGTAATATTCACTTTTCTTCACTTTTTTTTTTAAGAACAACACTAATTTGATATATTTTCATGTTTTGAACTGGAATAGAATGTGTAGTGTTCCCAATGCATTTGTGTGTATGGAAATCTATTAGAAGGATTTTGAGCTTTATTCACTTTTTTAAATACACGGCTATTATTTTGAACACAACTGTATATAGATATAACTCGGACAACCCCTTTAACCCTTTGGCTTCCTGTAATCATGTGTCACGAGGAAGGTAGTGGGGTGAGAGAGGGAATCCCTCCCTCTCCAACCACTTAAGATGCTGCAGTCATCATTAACCGCAGCATCTAAGCAGTTAAACAGCTGGGCTCAGAGTAAACTCTAATTTCAACAGCAAGAGCAAGGTGTCCGCTATATACCAACAAGTGGTGCTGTGGGCATAGCTCCTAAGCCCACTCCATCACTGCACCGTAACTGTACAGAGGCTTACAATAGCTAGCTACTTGCTGTTGCTCTGCGTGACAGAGAGGGGTTAAATCTTGATCTGGCGTGTATAGATAAAACAATGAGCTACATGAAAAGAAAACTGTTCATACATCACAAAAAAACAATGCACATTTTTCCAATTTTATACAAGCATTTAAAAGAAACATGTACACATGGGGGAAATTTATCAAGTGGGTGGGGCTTAGAAGAAGGAGGATCACTACAGCCCAACAGACTTATTAGACAGCATGGTTTCTCAGTAGTTAGCACTGTTACCTTGTAGCACTGCGGTCCTCTGCTTGAATGTTACCAAGGACAAGATCGGATAGGGAACTTAGAATGTGGAGACAGCAAGTAATGATAATAACTGTATGTGGGTTTTGTAAGCCTTAGAAATGTTACAGTCCATAAATCCACTGTGGCTGCTGTGGATCAGAGACTTTAACGCAAGGCACCAGGGGCTCAGGCAATATTCGTAGTCAATAAACAAGCCAAGGTCAGGGAAGGCAGCAAGAGGCAAAATCCCTGAATCCAGCAGCATTCTACACACAGGAACAAACAGATAATAGCTCTTTTAGCAAGCACTAGCAGAACCAGTAGTTCATGCAATGGGTGGGCCAAAGAGACCAACATATATAGGGGAGTTAATTAATTCATTAGTCAGCAGCTGGACAACACAGAGGAGGATGTAACCCTTGTAGTGCTGAGCAGAGATACAATGAACTAAGCTCCTGCTTACACCAACACATAGGACAGACACATGGTGAGTGAAGCAACGGACACAGGCTGCCAGCGTAACACAATATAAACAGTTACACATTTTTTTTATGCCAAAACAAGACATCTGAGAAAGATGTTTTAGATGTACTGAAATGATAACGCAAGCAATAATGCCGATGTGGTTTACAAAGATGGACACGGTGGAGGGGTGGGAAAAAAATTCTATAAACCTTGCCGTTTAGTGCTATGAAAGTGTCTGTTATACTGTTCGTTTTTAACATTGTGGTTAATGTGATGCTTAACTTTCAGAATACCGTGAATTCGAAGCATTCAGGTCACTGACCTCCATGTCCAATTCTTCCTTCCCTTGAAGGCAGGCTTAAGGGACACTTTGCCTGCCTACTACACATTTAGAAATTGGCAGGATCAGCCAACATTTATTAAGTGTTATTCCCATCTGGACACATACCCCATCCACATGATTTGCTATAAAATGTCTAATAAGTGCAAATCGCAGAGTTGGGACCTGCACCTATCTCAATGGGGCCTCATCACACATTCAGGCAGTAAAAGAGAGGCGCTCGCCATTGACTGCTATGGGATTTCTGAAAATAATAGTCTAGGTTCCATAACGGCAAATGGAGAAAGTAGCCCACGCATGGCCTCCTCTTCAATACTTCCAGCATGCCTGACTGGGGTCAGTTTTTGAAATGGGTGTGGGCCCAGAGGTAACACCCACACATATTAGACATTTATGGCATAACATCCTGGTGGGGGCAACCTGTTTAAAGGTGTTTTCTGGGACTCCCAAGTGGATGGGAACTGAGCTGCAGTACACAAGCGCTACAGTGGACAAAGGCTGATCAGTAGTGATGGGCGAGCATGCTTGACCGAACACCAACTGTGCTCGAGCATCCGAATCTCCTCCTCACACGTTCCCCTATGCTCAGTCAGGGCCCCGGAGTGGGTAATTTCCTGACTTAGGAGTGCCTGCTCTGACTCACGTTAGGAACGTGAAAGGGGTAATCCCAAGCATGGTCACTATGCTTGGGGACACCCTGTGTATACAAGTCTAATTTAGACTATTTTTGAAATGTTCCTGTGAGGATTCAAACTCACAACCATCTACATTAAAGGCAAGAACTTTAACCACTGGGCTATGGAGCTCAGTGCTAAGTCATTGCTGAAAAACCTCATAGAAGTTTCTCTTGTATGACACAAGAGATCTTCTAAGAGGTTTTTCAGCATTGACTTAGCACTGAGCTCCAAAGCCCAGTGGTTAAAGTTCTTGCCTTTAATGTAGATGGTTGCAAGTTTGAATACTCACAGGAACGTTCCAAAAATAGAGTCTAATTTAGACTTTTATGCAAAGGGTGTCGCCATGCATAGTGACCATGCTTGGGAATACCCCTTTCATGTTCATAACACTGACTCCATATATGGAGTCAGAGCAGGGACTCCTAAACTGCGGACTCACACTGGGGGATTCCTCCACTGGACAGCGATCTTCTGCATGGACCTCAGTGGGACCCAGCCCCCTCCAGTCTTCCATTGTGTTTGGGTGCTTGGTAGAGCACCCAAGCATCCCGAAGTGTTCTACCCGAGCACTTTGGTGCTCAATCAACACTACTGATCAGTGGCGATGTTGGGTGTCAGTCCACCATCAATCAGATATTGATGACAGATCATGAGGATAGGGGATCAAACATGTAAGTACCTTTAATTTTATATGGCTTGCCAAAAATCAGCTTAAAAGGGGTTGACCATAAAATCCTGATTGTATAGATAAGGATTAACAATGTTTTCTATTTAAATGTTGTTGAAAAAATAAAATCCAGTTATGACATTTACTTAACCACTTCCAGACCGGGCCTAATTTTGCAAATCTGACATGTATTACTTCATGTGGTAATAACTTTGGAACGCTTTTACTTATCCAGGCAATTCTGAGGTTGTTTTCTCATGACACATTGTACATTATATTAAATGGTAAATTGGAGTCAAGATGTTTTTACCTTTATTTATAAAACAAAAACTTTAAAAAAAATTGTTTCTGGCCAATCGTAGCGCACAGCTCATAGCCTGGGAGTCCCAGGCTATGAGCTGTGCGCTACGATTGGCCAGCGCTGCAGCAAGGGACAACCCTAATACAAAAACTCCACCCCGTACAACAGAGGGAGCTGCACACACACCGGAGCCTATACCGGGCGAACGGAGCGGCGCCCAGACATACTAGTAAGTGCAGGGGGACCCCTGGGCGCCGCTCTGCCCACTGATATAGTTAGTTTTTAAACTAGTGAAAGGTCCTCTTTAAGGACCAGTTCTGAAGTCACTTTGAGGGGGATCACATAATAGAAACCACCTATAAATGACCCATTTTAGAAACTAAACCCCTAAAACTATTCAAAACCTATTGTAGAAATGTTGTCAACCCTTTATGTATTTCACAGGAATTAAAGCAAAATAGATTAATAGATAAATTTCAAAATGTAACTTTTTTTTTTTTTGCAGATTTTCCATTTTAATCAATTTTCTCCTGTAACACATCAAGGGTTAATAACAAAACCTCAATATTTATTACCCTGATTCTGCAGTTTGCAGAAACACCCCATATATGGTCGTATACCGCTGTATGGGCACATGGCAGGACGCAGAAGGCAAGGAGCTCCATATGATTTTTAGAGAGCAGATTTTGCTGGAATAGTCTTGGGGTGCCATGTTGCATTTGAAGAGACCCTAAAAAAGGTACCCGCACAGTGAAAATCCCCAAAAATTACCACATTTTGTAAACTACACCACCCAAGAAAATTTCAAAGGGTGTAGTGAGCACTTGACCCAACAGGCGTTTATAGAATTTATAATACTTGGCTGTGAAAATGAAATATTTTTTTTTAACTTTCTTTTTCACAAAAAGATAAGAGAATATCACTCCACAACTTTTCTCCTGAATACAGTAACACCACAATTGTGGTCGTAAACTGTTATTTGTGGATACGCCAGGGCTCAGAAGTGAAGGAGCGGCATCTGGATTTTCTAACATAAAATCTATATCAGAAAATTCTAAGAGCGATAACTTTTCTATTTTTTGTTGACCGAGCTGTGTAAGGGCTTATTTTGTGCGGGACCAGCTGTAGTTTTCATTGGCACCATTTTGGGGTACATTTGGCTTTCTGGTCGCTTTTTATCTAATTTTTTTGGGAGGTGAAGTCACAAAAAAATAAAAATAAAGCTGTTTGGTGTAATTTTTCTATAATTAATATATACATATATTATATATTTATTATTATTATTAACACTGTTCCCTTGATGGGGTAGATCATGTGATATTTTTATAGATCTAGTCATTACAGATGGGGTGATACCGAATAAGTCTATTTTATAATTATTTTCTATTTTTAACATTATTTAAATGGCTTAATTGGGGATTTTTAAAAAATTTTTTTTTTTACATATAAAACACTTATTTTATACTTTGTGTCCCCCATAAGGTCATACAAGACCTCTGGGGGACGTTTAACTTTTTTTTTTTACTATTGATTTCTCCCGTAACTGGGGCTGACATAGTAGCCACAGTTACAGTGGAAATACACCCCCAGAGAGGCTGCACAGTATAATACTGTGCTGTACAGCCTCAGTGCAGGGCTGATCGAGGTCTGTGGAAGACCTGGCAGCTCCTGGACTCCCCTAGCAGTCACATGACGACCGAGCCAGGAAGCAGCAGATCGCTTCCTCAGCTCTATACACAGCGCTCGTTGAGTGCTGTATATACAGGTTCTTCTCAAAAAATTAGCATATTGTGATAAAGCTCATTATTTTCTGTAATTTACTGATAAACATTAGACTTTCATATATTTTAGATTCATTACACACAACTGAAGTAGTTCAAGCCTTTTCTTGTTTTAATATTGATGATTTTGTCATACAGCTCATGAAAACCCAAAATTCCTATCTCAAAAAATTAGCATATCATGAAAAGGTTCTCTAAACGAGCTATTAACCTAATCATCTGAATCAACTAATTAACTCTAAACACCTGCAAAAGATTCCTGAGGCTTTTAAAAACTCCCAGCCTGGTTCATTACTCAAAACCGCAATCATGGGTAAGACTGCCGACCTGACTGCTGTCCAGAAGGCCATCATTGACACCCTCAAGCAAGAGGGTAAGACACAAAGACATTTCTGAACGAATAGGCTGTTCCCAGAGTGCTGTATCAAGGCACCTCAGTGGGAAGTCTGTGGGAAGGAAAAAGTGTGGCAGAAAACGCTGGACAACGAGAAGAGGTGACCGGACCCTGAGGAAGATTGTGGAGAAGGACCGATTCCAGACCTTGGGGGACCTGCGGAAGCAGTGGACTGAGTCTGGAGTAGAAACATCCAGAGCCACCGTGTATAGGCGTGTGCAGGAAATGGGCTACAGGTGCCGCATTCCCCAGGTCAAGCCACTTTTGAACCAGAAACAGCGGCAGAAGCGCCTGACCTGGGCTCCAGAGAAGCAGCACTGGACTGTTGCTCAGTGGTCCAAAGTACTTTTTTTGGATGAAAGCAAATTTTGCATGTCATTCGGAAATCAAGGTGCCAGAGTCTGGAGGAAGACTAGGGAGATGGAAATGCCAAAATGCCTGAAGTCCAGTGTCAAGTACCCACAGTCAGTGATGGTCTGGGGTGCCATGTCAGCTGCTGGTGTTGGTCCACTGTGTTTTATCAAGGGCAGGGTCAATGCAGCTAGCTATCAGGAGATTTTGGAGCACTTCATGCTTCCATCTGCTGAAAAGCTTTATGGAGATGAAGATTTCATTTTTCAGCACGACCTGGCACCTGCTCACAGTGCCAAAACCACTGGTACATGGTTTACTGACCATGGTATTACTGTGCTCAATTGGCCTGCCAACTCTCCTGACCTGAACCCCGTAGAAAATCTGTGGGATATTGGGAAGAGAAAGTTGAGAGACGCAAGACCCAACACTCTGGATGAGCTTAAGGCCGCTATCGAAGCATCCATAACACCTCAGCAGTGCCACAGGCTGATTGCCTCCATGCCATGCCACATTGAAGCAGTCATTTCTGCAAAAGGATTCCCGACCAAGTATTGAGTGCATAACTGAACTTAATTATTTGAAGGTTGACTTTTTTTGTATTAAAAACACTTTTCTTTTATTGGTCGGATGAAATATGCTAATTTTTTGAGATAGGAATTTGGGGTTTTCATGAGCTGTATGCCAAAATCATCAATATTAAAACAAGAAAAGGCTTGAACTACTTCAGTTTGTGTAATGAATCTAAAATATATGAAAGTCTAATGTTTATCAGTACATTACAGAAAATAATGAACTTTATCACAATATGCTAATTTTTTTAGAAGAACCTGTACAGAGATCTAGAAGGGACACCCAGAAATGGTCCCTGCCGTCTCTATGGGGAACCCTGCTGTCACTGACAGCGGGCCCCTGGCACAGCAGCTGCGCGATTAGCGTGCAGCTGCAATCTCTGAATGGATGTTCCAAAAAGGCCATTCAAAGATAAACCCGACTGCCCAGGACATTTATAGTCAATGGGAGGTCAGGAAGTGGTTGACCTCTTGCCTACCGCTGTAAGACTTTATACCTTGCGGCAGTAGGCTCTTGACTGTAAGCTGACATATAAAAGTGTCTGGTTACATTGCGATCTGCCAGAGCCCCGTGGTGCTGCAAATCACTGTGACCTTGCTGTCACTAGACCGCCAAGGGTCACTGAGACCAGCAGAAGTGTTCTCTGTGTGGCCTCATTGCAGCAGGGTGCTATAAGAATCCATTGCGGTGTAAAGCATAAAAGCCAGCAAGGAAGCATTCTTTTTGATGTGAGCGTGCCCCTGCTGGCTGTAAAATTAACTGAGCATGCAGGCTGCGAGTTAATCCAGTTTTGATTAAAAAAAAAATTATAAAAAGTTATAGCTACAGTCAGGTCCATAAATATCGGGACACACACAATTCTAACATTTTTGGCTCTATACACCACCACAATGGATTTGAAATGAAACAAACAAGATGTGCTTTGAGGTTGTCTACATCCAAATCAGGTGAACGGTGTAGGAATTACAACAGTTTGCATATGTGCCTCCCACTTGTTGAGAGACCAAAAGTAATGGGACAATTGGCTTCTCAGCTGTTCCATGGCCAGGTGTGTGTTATTCCCTCATTATCCCAATTGCAATGAGCAGATAAAAGGTCCAGCGTTCATTTCAAGTGTGCTATTTGCATTTGGAATCTGTTGCTGTCAACACTCAAGATGAGATCCAAAAGGCTGTCACTAATCAGTGAAGCAAGCCATCATTAGGCTGAAAAAAAAAAAAAAACATCAGAGAGATAGAAAAAACATTAGGCGTGGCCAAAACAACTGTTTGGAACATTCTTAAAAAGAAGGAACGCACCGGTGAGCTCCGCAACACCAAAAGACCACGGAAAACAACTGTGGTGGATGACCGAAGAATTCTTTCCCTGGTGAAGAAAACACCCTTCACAACAGTTGCCCAGATCAAGAACACTCTCCAGGAGGTAGGTGTGTGTGTGTCAAAGTCAACAATCAAGAGAAGACTTCAACAGAGGGTTCACCACAAGATGTAAACCATTGGTGAGCCTCAAAAACAGGAAGGCCAGGATTAGAGTTTGCCAAACGACATCTAAAAACGCCTTCACAGTTCTGGAACAACATCCTATTGACAGATGAGACCAAGATCATCTTGTACCAGAGTGATGGGAAGAGAAGAGTATGGAGACGGAAAGGAACTTCTCATGATCCTAAGCATACCACCTCATCAGTGAAGCATGGTGGTGGTAGTGTCATGGTGTGGGCATGTATGGCTGCCAATGGAACTGGTTCTCTTGTATTTATTTATGTGACTGTTGACAAAAGCAGCAGGATGAATTCTGAAGTGTTTCGGGCAATAATTAGCCAAATGCTTCAGAACTCATTGGACGGCGCTTCACAGTGCAGATGGACAATGACCCAAAGCATACTGCAAAAGCAACTAAAAATTTTTTTAAGGGAGAGAAGTGGAATGTTCTGCAATGGCCAAGTCAATCATCTGACCTGAATCCGATTGAGGGTGCATTTCACTTGCTGTAGACAAAACTGAAGGGAAAATGCCCCAAGAACAAGCAGCAACTGAAGACAGTTGCAGTAGAGGCCTGGCAGAGCATCACCAGGGATGAAACCCAGCGTCTGGCTGTAATTGACTTCAGGCTGTAATTGACTGAAAATGATTTGCAACCAAGTATTAAAAAGTGAAAGTTTGATTTATGTTTATTATTCTGTCCCATTATTTTTGGTCCCTTAACAAGTGGGAGGCACATATGCAAACTGTTGTAATTCCTACACCATTCACCTGATTTGGATGTAAATACCCTCAAATTAAAACATTGATTTTAGGGGGTTTGTCCCATAAAGAGCACTCACCTTCTTCAAAAAAAGGGATATGTGGTGGTGTATAGAGCCAAAAAAATGTGAATTGTGTCGATGTCCCAATATTTATGGTACTGACTGTATATTTACTAGTTATAGCAATGGTATAGCAGACAATGTACAGACATTCTGTTCTCTCCTTCATTCATAAAAAAAAGATAATTATTTACCGGTAATTTGATTTTCCGAAGTCCGTGACAGCACCAGGAGAAAGGATCCGCCCCTCAGGACAGGAAACCCAAAAATCTGAACCACCAGAGACTCTGACTGCGTTCCACCTTGATGGTTCAGATGAGTTACAACGGAGCCATTGTCGGATAATATCTTCACATGTCGGTCTTTGATTAGGGGGAAGAACTCCCTGTAGGGACCGAAGGACTGCCATGAGCTCTTTCAGATTTGAAGAATTGTCCAATATTGGGCAATCCCATAATCCCTGGAGTAAGGTTTCCCCCACATGCGCCCCCCATTCTCGTGTGCTGGCATTCCTGGTTATCACAATGGGGTTTACTATTCTCCAAGGAACACACTGGACTAGATTGTCCAGAGAAAGCCACCACTCTAGGGCCTGACATGTCTGAGCTAAGATTAAAACTTTGTTCTCTAGGTCTCTTGCCTCGCCTGACCAAGCCCCTAAGATTTCCCACTGAAGAGCTCTGCAATGTACCTGGGCCCATTGCACAGCCGGGATTTTTTTTCTGGAGTTAAAAAGGATCTCTTAACCATTAAGTTCAGCATTATCCCTAGGAACTGCTGCTTCCTTTCTGGAACTAGAATTGATTTCTCCTCGTTTAGGATCCAACCCAAGGACGACATGATCGGTGTTACCTGCTGAACATGTTTTATTAAATATTCTCGGGGCCATTGAAATCCCAAAAGGGTAATACCTGGAGTTGTTGAAAATGCCTCAATCACCCCTGAAATCTCAGTGCCACTCAGAGGTATTTCTGGTGTTCTGGAAAAATAGTAAGATGGTAATAGGCATCCTTGATGTCCAATACCGCCATAAAACAGTCCTTGTAGAGGAGCTCCACTACTGATTTTATTGTCTCCATCTTGAACAGTCTGTATTGTAGATATCTGTTTACAGACTTTAGGTTTATAATCATTCTGTATTTTCCACTTGGTTTTTTGACTAAAAAGAGAGTGGAATAGTATCCCGTACCTTCTTCTCTTTCTGGACATTGAACAAGCGCTCCCTTCTGAAGAAGACTTAAAACCTCTTTCTAACGAGGCATGAATTGAGCTTCCTACTTTGGTTACATCTATTCTGAATCCCTATTTTAAATGATCGAAGGATCCAGGTGCTTTGTTATTTTTGTCCAGGCTTGGAGGAAATTTTTTAATCTTCCTCCCACCCTGGCGTCATTGTGGATTATCTTTTCTGGCAGTAGCCGAGGGCCGATTTCTGAACAAAAACCCCCTAGCTCTGGATCATTTTCACTTATCGTTCTTTCTCCCTGGGCTTTTTTCCCTATCCTTAAACCGCCAGCCCTTTTAAAAATAAAAATTCTGTCTACGAAAGGAAGGAGGAATGGAAGATGGAAAACCCTTCTTTCTATCTGCCGCTTCCTCTAGGATATCCTCTAGGGTTGAGCCAAAAAAGGTAATTTACCCTCACATGGGATGCTACAAAGGTGACTTAGAGGCTACATCGCCTGACCAATTTTTCAACCATAATGCTCGACGAGCAGAATAAGCCATAGATGAGGCCTTAGCAGATAGTCTTAACAGCATCAGCCCAAAAATCTGCTGCTTTAGAGATGGCCTGAAGGGATTCTAATAATTTATCTCTGGGGGTTTTATCCCTAATCTGAGGATCCAGCCGTACAAGTAGAAGCGATATTAGGTTTAAATGCCACTCCAATGGACTCACAAGTTCTTCTTAAAAAAAACTATCCGCCTTCCTATCCATCGCGTCCTTCAGTTGACTGAGATCATCAAAAGGCAGTGAGGATCTACATGAGACTTTGGCTATGGGGACATTGATTTTAGGGGGTTTTCTCGTCCCGGCGTCTTCTCTTCCGGGTGTATGCGATGACGTCATCGACGCAGGCGCATTGAGGATGGAGCGGTCGAGCGAGCGGCCGCCTCTCAGTGCGCCTGCGCCGATTGAAGCCAGGTACGGCGCAGGCGCGAGATTTCGAATTCGAACAGCGCCAGCAGAGAAGGATTCCCTCCCCTGGCCCTGTCAATCAGCATGCCGAGGGGGCGTTATTACGAACGGAGGATGCGGCAGCTACCAGCAAGTAGCCGCCCTACTTGCTGGTAGCAAAGTAATTAGCATATTTTAAAAATCGTTTTTTAGCTAAATCTACTGAATCAAAATGATTAATTTTATTATGTATCAAGAGATCGCACTATAGGGATTATTATTAATGAAAAAAAAAAAAAAAAAAACTGTTTAATGGGGTGACAGAAACCCTTTAAAGCAGACTTTTTTCTAGAACAGGCATCCTCAAACTGCGGCCCTCCAGCTGTTGCAAAACTACAACTCCCAGCATGCCCGAACAGCCTACAGGTATCAGACTACAGCAGGGCATTGTGGGAGTTGCAGTTTTACAACAGCTGGAGGGCCGCAGTTTGAGGATGCCTGCTCTAGAACTTCTCTGTCTATGGTGACTGTTCTTTTCTAGATAGCAAGGTACTATTGACTTTTTCCCTATTCATTTCCTTCATGCATCCAACCATACCCGGGGATTCTTCAGCAATGGCATTTTCAAAGCATGCTCTACATAACGGTTTAGTATAAGTGGAATCTAGCTTTGTTTTACAGAGGCCACATTCTTTATGGCGCGTTTTAGTGGTCGCTTGTTTAGGTTTATCCTTATATAATAAAAAAAACAAAAAAAAACAAACAAACCTCACACAACATACACGTAAGGCCAAGATCAAATAATCCTCCAAAAAAAGTCCATTACATTTTAGATAGACCCATACCCTCATTCATACCACAGGTGCAGGGGTAACTGGGTCTCTTGGGTTCTCCCCAGAGCTCTCCATACTGGGATACCTCTTACGGCCTTGGATCTGGAAGAACCCCGCAAAGATCCTAAGGCAGGCTTGAACTGGGCTGAAGAATGCTCTGAATCCAGCATGGGACACCAGGATCACTTGATTAGCGCTTCCTCTTATGTATCGGGCGCCTTTGAGCTCGTCACTACTGCTCTGCTGCTTTGAAAAGAGCGCTCCTTCAAGCTCCGCCCCCCTCTTACTTGCCTGCTCTGTGGAGGCCAGACCCCAGATGCCACGAGGCGAAGCAGGGATCGCTCTCCGTGCCTGCTGCCCTCTGGTGAGTACCGCCGCGTCCGTCCAGAGACCAACGACAGTGCACCGTCTTCAACGTGTGCGTAGCGGGGAACTCACGCAGCGCACCCCTCTGCCCAGCCAACCTTATCCAGGGAGAAACTACTCCCCATGTAAAAATAAAAAGCTTTCAGGACAGGAAACCACTGAATGAGGGAGAGGCTCCTTTTAATTTATACCTGTGGGTTTCCTGTCCTGGGAGGCGGATCCTCTCTCCGGGTGCAGTCATAGGACGTAGGAATAAATTAAGTTGTAATATCAGTATAGCAGATGTAAAATATACCAGCTAATAGACATAGGGGAGATTTATCAAAATTGGTGCAAAGAAAAAAACTGGCTTAGATGCCCATAGCAACCAATCAGAAGGAGCCTTTCATTTTTCCAAAGGAGCTATGAAAAATGAAAGATGGAATCCAATTGGTTGCTATGGGTAAATAAGCCAGTTTTCCCTTTGCACCAGTTTTGATAAATCTCCCCCATAGACAAACCTAAATGTGCCCGTCATCCACATCTGAAATCTGCAGCATGTCAATTTATGCTGCGATCTCACACTTTGCAATGGAGGTCGTGAAATTCAGTCATTTCCCCAGCAAAAAACATGCAATTCATTTATGCTGGGCCATGCATTTTCCCCTGTATATTACGTAGTGTAAAACTACTCTAGATCAAGAGTTACAGGCCGCGATGAGTCCATTCCAGTGGAATATTCCAATATGCACATCATAATCTAATAATTGTAGATAAGACAGTCACCGTTTCCCAGTAGTATCATGCTCTTCCATTAATCTAAAAGATACACCGGATTGCAAGCTATAATGCTCAGTGACAAAGAAAATTAACACAACAAAATCCACAAGGACTAATCATACAAGTTTATTAGCAACATATTAAAGAATACAAAAAGTAGTAAAATCTACCAACACAATTAAAGATATATTACAGGGAGTAGAGTAAAGGGCTTGGCCCATCCCACACATTGACGGCACACTGCTACAATACGCCACCAGTCAGATATATTAGGTGGGGTCCCAGTGGTGGGAGCTGCACCTCTCTAGAACGGGGCTCCCAAAGCAAAAAGGGGAGAGCTCCACATTCTCCATTCATTTCTATGGGAGTTCCGAAAAGAGCCAAGGGAGTGCAATCTGACGTGGGTGGCATTTCCTAGCAACGAGCCAACCCTTTAAGAACAGATTTACCCAAAATCACTGAAATTTATGCCCTGTACACCTAATAAAAACATTTTAAAAATGGGATATACTTTTACAGAGAGAATACTACAGACAAGTCAGTCCAGAGTCCATGCCAAGTAAAGAAGCAATACTAGTACCATCACTGCAGCCAAGTAACAAAAGCATTTGTCACATCTTTAGGCCTGTCAGTATGTGGAACAGAACTGTTAAGCAAGTATTTACTGGTCTTTGGAGACATTTCTTCATCACCAGAAGTAACTTTTCATTGGTTGTCATCGAAACGATTCTACAAGTCTTCAGGAGTCCTCCTGGTGTTATTGATTGAATCAAAGTCAATGACTACTTTTTTCAGCTTGGGTACAAAATTCCTTAAAATATAAAATATATAGGTTAGTTATGTGCTGAAATGTGCTTTCCATCAGTCGAATGAGAAGAGAAAGGAGGAGGGGGGGGGGGGAGGAATACATTGCTTAGACTTCATGCTCTCTCTAGAGAAGCTAATTATAGTGCCCCATGCAGAGAGAATCCTTAGAAGGGGTAGACAGAAACAAAAAGACACATGGAGTTGCTGAGGCTGTGTGTTTTTCAGCTAACGGAGATCATAAATTATCAGGAAAAGAAAAACATTTCTAAGAACCGAGCTCCAGGACTTTGTTTCATTGCTAAAGTTTTTTTTCCCTTTGTGCAAAACGCCCTGCCCCTTCCCCATTCTCTTTGCTGAAGTTAAATTAAAAGGGTTTCTCCGGGAATTTAAAAAAACTTATTTTATAATAAATATATTCACAAATACCTTTCATTACTTAGAATGGCTTGTTTTGTCTAGTGAGCAGTCATTAGGAGAAATAAAATGGCCTCCGTCCTATCAGTATACACAAAACCTGTCCTAAAATCACACAGGACGACAAGTTACTTCACCACAATGAGCCATAGAGTTGCCTCATCTTCCTCTCTGCTCGACAGGAATCATGATTCTGAATATAGGTGAATCTCTGTGGGAATGGAGAAGATGAGCAGACATGAGGAGGGTGAGATGTGGCTAATGAGCAGCAGCTCTTGTATGCAGTCTCCATTACCACAGACCCACATTACCACAGTCTGCCCTGTCCATCCTCTCTGTATATCAAAATTTATATACATTATATATTCTGGATTTTATTACCTATTCATTTACTTCTTAACCATCTATTTTTATATTTATATTTATTTATGTCATTATCAATTTAACTTTCAGTCCTCCTGATACATGTGGGAATATGTTTCCCCCGTCCCCTTCTTTTAAAATAATACATTGCCCTGTAGACCGATCTTTCCCAGTGAAGAATGGCATCTTAAGCACATTTCAACAGCACTGCAGATTGCATCATGAAGGCAGCGTGACGCCTGACCTCTCCGTCTGCCGAGCCTCTCTTCACGCCGGCCTGGAAGAGTCACGTCGCATAGCAACAAGTCTGCATCATAGGTCACACCAGCGGACCAGCGATCATGTGACCCTGGGTGACGCTGTTCCTCCTCCCTAGCGATGGGCTGGTCCGAAAAGCACTCTAAAGCGATCTTTATGTATGTCAATGACTGAAATACATTTATGTGGTGGCCTGTAAGCACAATGGGGCAGTCAATATATGTATACCTCTTAATCTATTAGTTTGTATATTTGTTGTTAGGATTCCAGTTTGGGGAGATTTTGAGGTGACGCCCACCTCCCCCCTGACCTCACTTGCATGTGACCATTTGTGTGTGCATATATATCCAGCATGTTTGTCCATTTGTTATGCAATATTCTTCACCTGATGAAGGGGATTCTTTCCCCGAAACGCGTAGTGTGGTTGCAATAAATACTTTTTGAAGATACATCACCCAGAATTGGTTGGTTCCTTGCGCCGAGGGATGCTCCTTTTTCACTTCATTCCAATCCTCTGTGTGGGCCCTGGCACGCTCATCTGAGGACACCTTCATCCGTGGCTGCATACCTACCTTTACATTGGGAATTGAATTTATCTCCGACGCGTCTACAGTAGCGTTGTGCCTATAATTGCACAACCCTATAAGTTGAGCCTCCTAAATTGGAGTACATTTCAAATTCCCAAACGTTTTTACCCTATGGTGCGCCCTGTTTTTCTGTCTATACAGTAAACAACCTGCCTTTACACATCCTCTCTGTAAGTCATGTCTGCCCATGAACTAAATTCCCCAGAGTCAGCTAAAGTTCTTATCTGTATTCAGGATCATAATCCCCGACAAGTAGGAGAGGAGGATGAGGCAGCTCTTTACCTCAGTGTTGTAAATTAACTTGTCCTCATGTGTGATCAGGACAGGTTTTGTATGAACTAAATGGGACAACGGCCATTTTGTTTCCCCTGATTGCTCCCCAGACAAAACGAGCCATTATAACTAATTATAGGAATTTAGGAATATATTTATAATAAAGTAATATTTAACCATTTACATTTTCTTAATTCTCGGAGAACCCCTTTAAGTATACTTGTGTTAAAAAAATTAAAAAAAAAGTTGGCTTTCGTTGTCAGGGAAACTGCTATAATTTTTCAATGCAATAAACTGATTGTCTGATCTGTTCTTACGTATCCCCAGGGGCTTAACGATCGGTCGTAGAGGGTACGACCACGACCGGCAGAGGGAGAGGGCCCACTGCACTTAAATGTAATGGGAGCGCTCAGACGGGGCCCAGCATGAAGTACAGTGACAATGCCAGGCCCCATCAGAGCGCTCTTAAAACATGTACAATGGGGGTTGCAGAGGTGGTGGGGGCCCCCCCATGTGCTCACCCGGCAGTTCTCGTCACTGCCGGGGGGGGGGGCTCGTCTCCAGAGTGAAGCAGGGAGCTGTCTCCGCTCCCTGCTTCACTTTACTTCTGACCTCCGGCGCTCCCCCTGCACATGGCACTGCTGGCTGTGGGAGGAGCGCTGAAGGCCCGGGAATTGGCCTTCAGCACAGCCAGGAGCGCATCAGGGAAGAGGGCAAGTATGCGTTTGTTTTTTCCCCAAAGAGCTGCAGACTGGAAGCAAAAGGGGGGCACATCTACTGTGAGGGGGCACAATCTGACAACTACTGTGATGGGGCACATATCTGGGCATTTCTACAGTGAGGGGCACAAAACTAGGCATAACTATTTTGAAGGGACCACAAGGTGGGCTTAATTACGGTGAGGGGCCACAATGTGGGCATTAGTACTGTGGGGTGGCACTTAGGGGAAATGTCCTAGATTACCCTGCTATACATTGGCATGGCTCAGTCTTACAGGCCAGCACAGCGCCCCCTGCTGGTGATTTCACAGAGGCAGTTACCATCCCTTCCTTTAGGTGATTATTATTTTTTTCCTTTATCACTACAGGGACCTTGTTCTGGATCCGGTGGACATCACACCAACACCCTGGATGAGGTAGGACCAGATCTTATTAGTTAGGACTAGGTGAGTGTAGCCTTGCATTGGGCTTAGTGTAAAAATAAAATCAAAACATTTAAAATGTATTGTTTTTTTTGTTGGGGTGCCACGATCCAAGTTTGCACTGGGGCCCATAACACTCTAGTTACACCACTGCGTATCTCCTCTATAAACGATCAAACACACAGTAAATAGCTCAGTTCAAGCCCTTTGACAAGGGCAGATAATTCATAAGGACGCTCATTTCTGATCATGGGCTCCTGTAAGCATGGCAGCGATCAGCCAACAAACAAGCAAATGTCATCAGCTGAAGCAAGCATTTTTTTACATAGTCTTTAGGTCACTATTGTCGGCAGCACACTCCCCAATGACACAAATGTGCTGCCGACAACGAATAAACTATATGGGAACTGAAGGATCATATTAACGATGGCACATTTAACATGCAGTTTGCAGCAGCCCAATCTGGTCTGAAACTGGCCTGTGTACAAGGCCCCTTAGGGTCTATTCGTATCTCATTTGTACACATCATTGGTATACTTCAGGGGTATTTCCCAATGCAAGGCTCCAAAATCTCTATAAGTATACAGCGTGGTATGCCTACACAGTGGAATATATCATAGCCTTCCATCAGAGATATACATTAATTAATGGAATGTGAGCAAGATTAGGGATTTTTATTATTTATTTATTTTTAAATAGGGGTCAAAAAGAAATCTGGATTTTGCACTGTGCTGAATTGTAAACTTTTCAATAAAATGAGAAATTTGGAAAAAAAGTAGAATTTCTCTACATATTCCTCCTGTCACCAGACTAATCCTTCAGCGTTTACAGGATTAGGCTGAATGCACACGGCCGTCAGCGGTCCGTGGTATCCCGGCCTGGCATCCTGCTGACAGCAGGAGCGCACGGAGTTATTGGTTGCTATGACGCCGTGCGCTTCATGCCGCCGCTGCACTACAGTAATACACTCGTATAGATCATACGAGTGTATTACTGTAGTGCAGCGGCGGCATGAAGCGCACAGCGTCATAGCAACCAATAACTATGTGCGCTCCTGCTGTCAGCAGCA